>NC_086453.1:229023219-229715719 GCF_028390025.1 Pseudophryne corroboree
TCCTCCCGCATATGAAATATGCATCATCGGGGAGAACATATGGGACAGAATATGACATTACCATATTGCAAACCTTCCAAGTGAAAAGTCCTATCCCTAACTCTCTCATCTGTTCAGTACACATATCAGGCTGTATGATATGCGCACAGTACCCTGGTGATACTTCTCCAACCCGCATGGTCCTACTTCCTAGAGTATACCTGTACCGAAAATACCTTCCACCGTCGGCTATTTGGCGTATAAGTTCTGAGTCTACGGGCATTCTGTCGGCTCTGTGTGAAAATGCCATGGTTTGGTTATTCCATGTCACTTCCCAATTTCCCGGCTTTCGGGAATTGGAAATGTTGAAACATACTAAGGATCTATCCACATGATATTGGTGGAGCTTCAAACTAGGGGGCTTAGAAATATAAAATTTCTTGTCCACCGGTCTCCCACCCCTTAATTCAAGTACCTCATCTATTGTTAATGGATACGGTACTAGTCCTGACTTGCTCTGACCTTGAGGTACTTGTGAGCACACCCAGCATTCTGTTTGGTTTAAAACCTTACCCACTAATGAGTGATAATCACTCAATGGATGACGGTCCATGTTGATATTAAGGCTGGACTGACATCTCTGGATGCACCCTTCCTCAACTATGTTTTCACAGTTTCTACAACTACAATTTTCCTCAGCCAATAACCCTTCACAGTGTCTCCTAGTTTCTTGACTACCAGATCGTTTTCTGATACTCGCCTTTGCTCGGTGAATGTGTTGCTCTTGGAATTCTACAAATCCGTCCTTGTCATCAGAACCCATTCCAGATCCTTTCTCGACCTCTCTGGTACTCTCACCGAAATAGACTGCTCTAGTCAACAACAGGGTCAACAGGAAAACCCGGAATGCAGTCTCTTGGGGTAAGTCCATCTTGCTAAGGGGAGAGAAAAAGGAGCAAGGAAGGGGGGAAAGGAGGGTAATGGGAGATGGAGAAAATAATAAAAAGGAAAAAGAAATTTTTGTGCGACAACCGCCTCTGGTCTTGTAGCTCTCTGTGCTCAGGTGCCGTGACAACAGTCCTGCCTCTCAACCTTCCCGGAACAGGCACTCCAGTGATACGATTTCCTCTACACTCTGCTCTTTGTCACGGGCTTTCTCTGGGTCAGCGACCTTCTTACAGTGGGACGAGTGGACACAAGTCTCTCTCTCGGCAACCTTCAATGCTGTCGTGCTGGTTAGTAAGACTTGGTACGGTCCTTCCCACCGGTCAATAAGCCAACCTGAGCGTAGAAAATTTCGAATCATTACATAATCCCCAGGTTCAATGTCATGACAATTACTGTTTGGTAGGTCAGGAATCACCAGCTTTAGATTTCTGTTTTGATTTCTCAACTGCTGGCTCATCTTAACCATATATTTTACAGTCACCTCATTATTGCATTTCAAATCATCCTGGGGGTCAATCATTACATGGGGTTGTCGACCAAAAAGAATCTCAAAGGGTGATAGGTTAAGGGGGAACCTGGGAGTGGTTCTGATGCTGTACAATACAAGTGGCAAAGCTTCTGGCCATAATAATCCAGTTTCAGCCATCACTTTGCTCAGCTTGTTCTTAATAGTGCTGTTTACTCTTTCCACTTTCGCACTCGCCTGTGGGCGGTACGGAGTATGCAGCTTACTATTAATTCCCATTAGTTTGCACAAAACCTGAAAGACTTCACCTGTAAAATGGGTACCCCTATCGCTTTCAAATATCCTAGGGATACCATATCTGCACAGAAATTCTTGCACGATCTTCTTTGCAGTGAACGTAGCAGTATTTGTGGCAGCGGGGAACGCTTCTACCCAATTTGAAAACACGTCAATACAAACTAACACATACTTTAAATTTCTGCAGGGTGGCAACTGTATGAAATCAATTTGTATTACCTGAAAAGGGCCGTCTGTTGGCGGGATATGGGATGGTTCTGTTGGTATTGACTTTCCAATAATCTTCCTCAAGCAGGTAAGACATGTCATTGCTCTCTTACCCGCATGAGAAGAGAATCCTGGCGCACACCAGTAGGCTCTCACCAGCTTACACATACCCTCTTTGCCCAGATGAGTCAGACCATGTGCCGCCTCAGCTAAGCTTGGAAGATATGCTCTGGGGGCTACTGGCTTACCCTGTCCATCTGTCCAGAGTCCTGAGGACTCCTGGCCATATCCTTTTGACCTCCAGACTGCCTTTTCCTGTGGAGAACACAAATTTTGCATTTCACTTAATTTTTGTGTGTTGACGGTATTGAATACCATCAGTTGTGTGATATCTGTCTGTGTGGGGGTGCTGGCTGCTGATTTAGCAGCTTCGTCTGCCCGGCTATTACCAAGTGACACTGGGTCTTGACTGTAAGTGTGTGCTTTGCACTTGATAACAGCTACTCTGTCAGGTTCCTGTATCGCTGTTAGAAGCCATTTTATATGGGATGCATGCGCTACAGGTGTGCCAGCTGCCGTCATGAAATTTCTGAGGCACCATAGGGCCCCAAAATCATGCACTACTCCAAAGGCATACCTAGAATCTGTATATATATTGGCTGACATACCCTTAGCCAATTCACACGCTCTGGTTAGGGCGACCAGCTCAGCAACTTGTGCTGAGTGCGGTGGGCCCAGGGGTTCAGCTTCTATGATACCTTTGTCATCTACGACTGCGTATCCAGTACACAAGTCTCCCGAGTCCGTCTGTCTGTGGCAACTACCGTCAGTGTAAAAAGTAAAATCTACGCCTTCCAGTGGGTTGTCACTAATGTCGGGTCTTGCAGTGAAAGTTTGGTTCAGATATTCCATACAGTCATGTGTGTCAGTGTCTGTACTAAATCCTCCTTCACCATCACTCTCATCCTCCACCCTTTGTGCCTGTCCAGGCATACCCGGGGGGGTAAGTTGCAGGATTTAGTGCGCTGCATCTCTTTATGGTGATGTTTACAGGTGCCATTAGTGCTAATTCCCACCTTGTAAACCGTGCTGATGAGACATGTCTGGTTTGGGCACAGTTCAGTAAGGCTGACACTGCATGAGGTGTATGGATGGTCAGGTTGTGTCCCAACACTACATCTTCGCTTTTACTCACTAGCAATGCTATCGCTGCAACACTTCGCAAGCATGTGGGGAGAGACCGTGCTACGGTGTCCAACTGTGCACTGTAGTAAGCTACCGGCCTGCTGGCATCACCATGTTTCTGGGTTAGGACACCTGCCGCACACCCAACACTTTCCGTACCGTACAATTCAAAGGGTTTCCCATAATCTGGCATACCTAATGCAGGTGCCTGTGATAGGCACTGTTTGAGTCTCTCAAATGCCAGCTCGGACTCATCTGTGTGCGAAATCCGATCTGGTTTGTTTGACGAGACCATCTCTTGCAAAGGTAAAGCCAGTATGGAGAACCCTGGGATCCAGTTTCGGCAGTACCCACACATTCCAAGGAAAGTGCGGATCTGCTGCTGGGTTTGTGGCAGAGTCATGTCACGAATTGCCAGTATTCTATCATCGGTGAGGTGTCTCAGTCCTTGTGTCAAGCAATGTCCCAAATATTTCACCTTGGTCTGGCACAACTGTAACTTATCCTTTGAAACCTTGTGTCCCGTATTAGAAAGGTGAAACAGAAGCTGTTTCGTGTCTTTCAAGGATGCTTCGAGTGAATCAGGGTGCAGAGGGACCGAAAAGAAAGCGGAACAGAGGTCAATGACAGTGAAAAATTTTGCAGTAGGGGGAATTTGCATGAGGATGACAGCTGGATTTGGCACTACGGGGGAATTGGCTCTCAACTATCTTGTTTATCCCCCTTAGATCCTGCACTAGCCTGTAACCCCTCCCCCCACTCTTTTTCACAGGGAAGATGGGACTATTGGCAGTGCCGGACGTCCTAACTAGGATGCCCTGTTGTAGCAAGCTCTCTATGACTGGGTACACTCCTAATTCCACCTCTGACTTCAGAGGATACTGTGGGATTTTTGGAGCTATCCTACCATCTTTTACTTGCACCACTACAGGAGCTACATTTGCCATCAATCCAGTGTCTTGTCCATCTTTGGTCCAGAGGGATTCCGGTATCTGGGAGATCATTTCCTCTACCTCGGATGGACACCTGTCTATAACAGCAGAGTGTGACATTAACCTTTGTGGGGTGTCTAACATATCCTGCACTTCCTGAACGTGATTCTCGGGTATATCTATGAAGACACCCTCAGGAGTACAATATATGACACACCTCATTTTGCACAATAAATCTCTCCCAAGTAGATTAGTCGGAGCCGATGCAGCCAGCAAAAAGGAGTGCTTGGTCTGCAAAGGCCCTATTGTAATCTCTGCTGGTCTACTTAAGGGATAGTGTTGCACTACTCCTGTTACCCCCATTGCCGAAATTGTTTTACCCGTTGTTTTCATACCTACCGTTGAATTTAACACTGAACTGGCTGCCCCAGTATCTACAAGGAAAGGTAGTGATCTACCAGCTACGTCAACTGTAACCTCGGGTTCACTTCCAAGGCTAGCAATCAACTTCACTGGCTGCAAACTACAGGTGTGGCCTAACCCCTATTGTATGTTGTGACCCTCCCGCAGCGCGCTGGCAGCTACAATATGTGAGGAGGGTAGCTGAGAATTTCCAGAGGTCTGCCAGTCCTTCCTAGGTGGGTACCTCCTTGTTTCCCCTGCATGTGGCTCATAATTCCTCCTATGCGGTCCCTGATCCCAATTACGTGTGTTATGCTGTGAGTCATGTTCTGGTCTAGGGGGTCGATATACGTTGCTTTTATAATTACAGTTCCGTGAGTAATGTCCTTCCCTCTGGCAATTATAACATTTTACTACATACGACTTACCATCAGGGGTTTAGGCTGATGTGGCTTCGTTGTCAGTGCTTTGATACTTATGGTCATCAGCTTATCCCCCTGTGACTCCCTGTGCTTAATGATGTTCCGATCATGCTCGATAGCGGACTCTCTTAATGCAGCCACCGAAATACCTCTCCAGTTAGGTTGAGTGGTCTGTACCCTTGTTCTCAACGTTTCTTTCAAGCCGTCCATTAATACGGACACAGCTACCTCTCTATGGTGTACATTGTCCTTAATGTCCTCGACCCCAGTGTATCTAGCCATTTCCTGCAGTGCTCGATGGAAATATTCAGAAGCAGCTTCACCTTCTTTTTGTCTAATGGAGAAGATTTTATTCCACTTGACAACAGTTGGGAAATATACTCCTAATTGCAGATTGATCTGTCGTACATTCTCCTGAGTGTATTCATCAGTGAGAGGTACCTTTGCGTCTAATTTACAATCAGCAATGAATTTCACAGGGTCAATATTGGAGGGCAAACATGCCCGTAGCACTGTCCGCCAATCTTTGTTTGTGGGTTCGGTGAGGTTACCTAGTTCTCTAATAAACCTCTGACATGCGGCTAGATCTTTTCTGGGATCGGGAAATTCAGACATAATTGTCCTCAATTCTGTCTGGGACCAGGGACAATGCATAGCAATGTTCCTGACGGGAGTGATTCCCTGAGCGTCAGTCTTCCCATTGGGGACTGCGATCACCCTGACAGGATTTAGTTCAATTACATCATTCTGGGTTGCTTCTACAATGTGAGGTGCAATTGTCTCTGCATAATGTACTGTACCGTACTTACCTGTGGACACGACCTCACCTGTCCCTCCGCTAGGGGCCTTTACTACCCCTCTTACTGGTTGGGCCGTGCCCACTTGTGTGTCTTGTATGGTGGCTGCCAGAGAGAGTGCCGATATCGTGCTGAGCTCATCTTCTTGGTCGCAGTCCTGAGGGAAGTTTAAGATGGGATACAACTTGCACGGGTTAGCATTAATACATTTATCAAGTTCACTCTTATCATATATTAGTATGCCATTCTCTGTAGCCACTTTCTCCCCTGTAATATACGGTGGTGGTGGTGCAGTTGCAATCAGTTTCCTGCTAGGGTTGGAACCAGCTGTGTGAGCTAGTTCCCTTTGCATATCACTCTCTCGTTGCCATAAATGTAAACAGTTTGAGTGTCTGATCCTTTCTTTTCGGGATTTTAACAGACATATCCTACTCCTTAAATTCTGCAACACCTCTGGATTAAAACTGCCTATCTTAGGGAATGGTTCCCTATCTTCCGCAGTCATACGTTCCCATTCATTGCATAAAACCTCTGTGTGTGAGCCATATTTCTCACACATTATGTATCTCGCCGACCCCTTGGGCCGCGGAATATCAACCTAAACCCTGGTTGATCGTCCTCTACTTGAGCAACTGGCCCCCATCTTTTGCAGGTATTGCCTTCTCAGCAAATTCCTACAAAAAAACAAATACTCAGTGGTAAGGCAACGGTGAAAGTTCTCCGAGCGCTTTCACCCACTCACGCCCACGTTGGCCAATACACCTAAACACTGTCGTCAGCGCCGGTCGTACCCAACCTCGGGCCCCTGTGTAACCTTTATTTACTGAGAGTGTGTGGGAGTGACTTACCCTTCCCCGTAAATATTGGTCGTTGGAGATTTCCTGAGTGACCAGCGAAACTCCCTTAAAACAAAAAAATTGTTACACAAATCACGTTGCGTGTACTACACTTAGCGCCAATGAGCCTGCGATTTTTACGCACAACTCGTAAAAGGGTATCGCGGAGGGCTAAGTATTGCACTCACGAACGCGCGGTACAATCGCCCAGCGTATAGGTAACTGTTACTTATCCGCTGTACGACCAATGGAATCGTTTTTCAGGCTGCAAAACCTCAGCCGGAGCGTATCTGAACGGGCCTATATTATTACTACGCCAACCACCTGGGCTGCGCTCTCTACACTAAACCTCACTGACCTTTAAGGCCGAGGTATTCAGAGCTTCGCTTGACTTTGTCAGCGGTTTTCTGACTTCGCTGACCTCTTGGTCTGCTGTTATACTAATTGCTCCTTTATACCTTAATCAATGTTAACGTGAGCAAGCCACTCTCACGCCACCAAGTGTCCACTCATCTGATGTGGTCTCCGACGGGATCCCAAATTCCCTGGGTCCACAAAACCTTTATTGTTTGCACACTCACGCTCGTTCACTCATATACACTTTGGTTTTTCTGTACAGAAAATTAACTTTCATTCAGGAAAACAGCCCCAATTCCAGAGGTGATACAGTAAAAAAGGTATTTAAATGAAATATTGGAAACTGATCAATTTGTGCTATTATCGCGTGGCTGCCGTTTCGCGCCTAAACTAAAACAATGCTATTGTGTGCTTTGTATTTAGTGGTCGTACTTTTACGCACGTTGCGTGAACACGCCACGTGCGTATGCCTTTACGTTGCGTACTCAGTCCCGTACGCTGCCCGAGACACGTGTACAAAGGCCGTACGTCCGCAGTACTACAAAACCCACACTTCTATAAATGTAAGCGATATTTAACTATAATCACTTACTTAACACACACACAGTTTCTACTGTATAAACCTTTACAACTAGGCCAGGCTGCGTGTGCGTCTTACACTTACTTCCTTAACTATTAACTCTATATTTTAACTAAATAGCAACAAATTTTCTCAGTACAGGTCAAAATGAATCTAGTAATCAATGCTTATGGCAATAATGCGAGCAGATATGCAAAGTACAAAATACAGGTGTGTGCGTGTGTTGCGTGCACATTTGGCGCCAAAACAGAAATTCACAGATTTTAAAAGGAAAAATAGCTTTTGCGTTCTTACCTTACGGATCCCTCCAGCATCCCTTCAAACCATGCAAAGCAGACGCTTATCTAATCAGCACTTATTGTATCCCCCGACCAAGAGAAGGTTTACAGGGGATACCTTTCCGCCCTTTGCTGATAGATAAAGTCTGCGAAAACTCTGCTAGGCTGCGGGTATGAGAAGGAACCGGACGAGCTCCCAATTGATAATGTTGATATTATCTTAGACCGCAATGCTATACCTCTAAATACACTTTTACCGTGGAGCCGTTATGGCCGCTAGACTGAATACACATGCTACGCACTTTGTACGCTAATTGCGTACAGAGTCCCGCACGTGGTACGTACTTGGCGTACACACGCCGCGCTGAGTGTACAGAGTACACTCAGCATGCGCACACACAATGGATAACCTTTAAACTTTGTTAATGATAAAATGTAATGATATGCTTACACTTTAAACCCTTAACAGCAAAGTACTGCAATGATGTAATACCTTTAAACCTTAAGCAGCGCTGGCGATACAAAGTACCCGCAGTGCGTACACCTTATCAATGTTTATACACCTTACACAGATTAATACACTATAAAGCCCATGCAGGAAAGTGAAAACACAACACTGATTTGTAGTTGTAACCACAGGGTTCTAAGGCCTCAATGGATTAATTCCAAAAGGTAAAACAATACAAATCATACACTACAGGCTAACAAGTAAATCTAAACAGAATAATGGCTACAGAGAATGTACATACGTGAGAATGTTCGCAAGCGCAACACGAGTCGGTCCTCCGCTGGTCATACAGATAGCGTTCAGAGTCTTCTGACCGGCCAGGCAACAATGGTCTTTTTATACACAACATGCATACACATTACAATGGTCACTGTAATCTCATTGTCCATTGGACACAGGGATGTGTCTCTACATTACAAAAAAGGTCATAGGTGGATTTGAAAGGGTGGGCGATGTCTTTCCCCAACTGCTCTTGTGGGTGGTATCCTCTGGATTCCCGCGGCATACATAAAATACAGTAAATACAGTTAATGTTCATATTCTACTTTTGCACATAACTATACGCAGGAACAAGCGATCTTTCTCTAACCAACACCGGAATGTTACCCTCAAAATACCCTACAGCTGGATACTAGACATCACCTTCCAACCTTTATCTGACCCTTCCTATCATGCAAAGGCGAATCTCTCTGTCCAGGAACTGTTTAAACTATTAATACTCGCTGACATGGTCTAGGGGAACTATATCTAAAATGTACACTATTTGGGTTAAATATGTAATGTTCTAATAACCCTCTATGCGTTCACAAACTCTACCGCAAATGCGCATACCACGCGCTAAGGCGCATGGCCGTGAAAAGCTCTGTTACGCAAATTGCGGATATGCGCACGCACGGCAGACCGAGTGCACGCGCAGCGGGCATGTGCATGGGGTTAGTACGTTAGGCATGCATTACAATATTTTTCAACTTTGACAATATATATATATATATATATTTATATTAAAACCCAGTACATACTGTAATGCAGCCTTACTTTTTTATGTGCTGGCCGAGAATGGGTGCTGGCTGCTGCCTCCAACGTGCTGTCCTTCTCCTTCAGTGCAGCCTGCCAATGACTGAGCCACAGGCTGCTGCTTCTCACATTATTGGACAGCTGAGCCGTCGCTCAGCTGTCCAAAGTTCTGTCACAGGCACTGAATAAACTGCTAGTGGCCACAGCTGCACGGCGCCAGCCTTCAGTGAGTGCAGACTGTCAGTGGTACCGGGAGCCAGAACCCGCCAGGGACAGCAATCGCTGAGCTGCCCTGCCGCTGCATGTGGCGCCGGCTCCCGGGAGTGTAGCGCAATACCGCAGATCGGATCTCTGTTCCCATCTGCGGCGACGACGGGGGGCCCTTTGAAAAAAGGGGGCCCGGGGTACTTATCCCCGGGACCCCCCTCTTAATCCGGCTCTGCCCACAGTGTTTGTTTCCAGAGTGAAAGTCATATGTGTACCAAGTTTGGTGTAAAATGCTGCAGGCATTCCAGAGTTATGCTCTCTGCTGAAATACTCAGTGCTGCTGCCTCACCCCTAGGGGTGCTATGGGGTGTCTTCCCCCCACAGTGTTTGTTTCCAGAGTGTAAGGCAGATGTGTACCAGTTTTGGAGTACATGGGTCCAGCAATTCCGGAGTTATGTTGTCTCCTGATAGACTCTGTGCTGTCCTGCCCCCCTAGGGGTGCTAGGGATTTCTAATTTTTTTAGATGCCTCCGTCGTGTTTTAATACGCTTGTATGCCAAATTTCACGATCTTCGCTTGTAAACTGTGGATTTCTATAGAAAGACAGACAGAAGGACAAATTTTCACTTTTATATAGTAGATATAGTAGATGATTATAACAAAAAAACTTTAATAAACAGTCCCTTTCACTAATTAGGTGATGTAAAAAATGTTCTTATCATCTTTATTGCTACAATTCATTCAAGTAATGTGTGCTGGAGATTTTAGCTAACATGTGCAGTATCAAACACTGAAATATGGTCTCACAGGTCATTCTCTCAACCATCTTCCCAGCAAAATAACCTGGCACGCTATTGTTATACACCTAAAAACAGAACAGATGCCACAAATACCCTCTTAGCACATAATAAGGAATACTTTAGGTATCTAGATTTCCAAACCTTTCATTTAAAAGTCAGTTTCCCGATTATTATCAGACACTCCAGTTGTTCTGTAAGTTTAACCTGACAGCAGTCAGCTTTATGCCTATAATGTGCTATACTAGCTAAGGGGCATTGTTATGCCTTAATTATGAAACTTAAGAACAAAATAAAAGACAATTCATCATAGTTACGTATTCGGTCAAAACTATGGCAGATGTTTGCTACTTTACAAAGGAGAAAAACAAAGTGGAATGTATACTGTGTTCATGGCCGCAACTGGTGGGGGGGGGGGGGGGGGCTATGGGACACGTGCCCTGGGTGCTGGAATGAGGGGGACGCTGTGATGGAGGCAGGTTCCGTTGCCGCTTATGTGAGCGCACTGCACGCTGTGCCCACAGACTCCGACAAAGCAGCTGCTGTCTAATAACTTGCATCAGGAAGGAAGAGAGAAGGTGTCGGCGGGTGTCTGGCGCAGTAGTGAGAGGGGTCACTGCGTGCTGCTAAATAGGGGTCCAGGCTCAGCATCTGAGCCATAAAGAATCACCATTAAGACGGAGTCAGCTATTGTGCGCGCAGTGTATATTGTACATATGTGTGTATATATCTATCTATAATGTGTGTATGTATCTATCTATCTATCTATCTATCTATCTATCTATCTATATATATATCTGTACGGTGTAGCTGGCGCTCAATAACCAAAACATATGACCAGGGTGCCCTCCTTCAAGTATGCACGGTGTATGGCCTGCGATGGTGGGAGACAGAAATCCACTGCCCCCGTGTCACAAAACCAGGTGGCACTCCACGGATTTAGTAAAAAAAAAGATAAATATTTATAAATGAAACAACATGAGGGTCCGACGTTTCAACACCGCGGCGGGTGTTTTTTTCAAGGACACATGGTGAAGCAAACAGTGGTTAAGCAATTCTTACCTTAAATACTTTACACACGCCACTGCTACCAAGCAGGTGCGGGGGGCGGGAGCGTCTCCGGCGGCACCGGCGTCCGGCCACAGAGAATGACGTTGCCGTTGCCAGGCAACCAGACAACACTCCGCCCGGCGCGTCCCGTCGATGCAGTGAAGTGCGCAATACAAAGTAACAATAAAGTGCAATGTGCATAATAATAGAAACTGTGACAAATACAAATGTGACAAGCAGATCTGTAAGAGGAAACAAGATAACGTTTCCAGCAACGTGTAAGTGAAAGTTAAAACTGGCTGTATATTGCAAAACCTGGGAATAGTCTCAGAAAGCAACCGAATACTAGGATCTATATGTACATACATGCAGTCAAAAACTAAGTGAACGATAATGACTGATCATGGAAAATTGTACTATCACATCCTGCAACACTGGACTAGGCTCAAAATTGTATATTAAGGAAAAGCATTAAAGACTAAAGCCATGATATTAAACAGCAACAATGTAGCATTAAAGAAATACGCTCCATACTACTTTTTCATTAAGTCCATACGGTGCTATAGTGTTCAGTCGGACAATCCATCGTGTTTCACACTGTGACAGTAATTTCTGTCTATTGCCGCCTCTAGTACAAATAGGGATATGGTCCACTATTTGGTATTTCAAACTAGATAATGGATGTTGGCAAAGTTTAAAGTGGCGTGCGACTGGCTGGTCATTGTCCTTCCCTTCTATAGCGGCCTTAATGGCCGATCGGTGGAGGGCCATGCGTTCTTTAAAAGTTCTGGTTGTCTAACCGACGTACAGTAGTCCTCACGGGCAAATGATGACATAGATGACGTACTGTGAGCTGCACGTAAGGAAATGATGTATAATATATTTCTTGCCGGTAGTTGGATGTTGAAATGAGGGACCAGCCATGAGGTAATTGCAGGTAGTGCACGACGGGCATCTATAACAGCTTTTACGCGTGGACATGATTGTCTTTGGTGAAACATCTGTATGGACCAACAGGTCGCGTAGATTTTGCCCGCGCCTGTAGGTTGGCATCACTAATTTATTATGAAAACAAGGCAACATAGTATCACTTTTCACAATAGGCCAGAGTGCACTAACTGCCCTAGGAATAACTGAACTGGCAGTGGTGTATTCAGTGACTAACGTCATTTTCACGGAAAGTGTTTCACTAATTTTAGGCTGTAAAAAAGATGCCCGGGGCTGCGTCAGGATGTCTAATTTCTGTTGGTGAAGCTTGTTATGTGGATAACCTCTGACTTTAAATTTGTTCACCACCTGTGTCAATGCCTTATCCAGCTCATCCGGATTGGTGGTGATCCGTGCCACCCTAGTCATCTGGGACTTAGGTAGTCCTGCTTTCAAGGCCGGCGGGTGGAAGCTTGAATGCTCCAGAAGTGTGTTCCGATCAGTCGGTTTGTGAAAGACAGCAGTATGGATATGGCAATCTTTGATGCAAATTGAGACATCTAAATAGTGTATCACTTCTGTGCTATATTGATACGTGAATCGGATTGGCGACTCGACCAAGTTGATGGACAAAAGTAGTTGTTTCAAGCTCTCCTCATCGCCTGTCCAGAACAGGATCAGATCATCAATATACCTCTTGTATAAGAGGATATTGGTGCTGATCAAGGGATTTGAAAAGAGTAACTCGTGTTCTAGGGCGAACATATAGACATTTGCTAGCGACGGTGCTATGCAAGAACCCATAGCACAGCCTGTTATTTGTTCATAGTATTTCCCATTGTGCAAGAAATAATTACATTGAAGTGTCAGCTTGAGCAGAGTGATGAATAGGTCAATGTCCAACAGTTGAAAGTTGTTATTCTCTAAAAAAGATTTCATAAAGGCCAGCCCTTCCATATGTGGAATCACAGAATATAGGTTCTTCACATGCATGGTGCACATGGCTGTGAGTATGTTCAAAAGATCTGTTGTGTCTCTCAGGTGTGTTGCTTGCTTAATCACTAAAGGTTGCACCATAAGATCAAGGAACTTCGAAATTGGGTAATATAAAGAGTCCCTAGCAGAGATAATCGGTCTTATCGGCGGTCTTTTGGTATCCTTGTGGGTCTTCGGCAAGGAATAAATCACAGGGACTTTAGGACATTTTTGTATCAATCCATTCTTACTTTTCTCGTCGATTTTGCCTCGATGATGTGCTAGTGAAAGGAGTTTGTCCACTTCAAATTTGTACCGGGCGGTCGGATTACCTGGGAGTCTCCTATACGTAGTGTTGTCAGATAGTAAATCATCAAGATCTTTGATATATTGGGTCTTATCCTGGATGATAATTGCACCGCCTTTATCGGCTGGACGGACTATAATGGTGGGATCCTCTGATAATGTTTTTAAAGCACTTTGTTCACCAATAGAAAGGTTTGGAAAAATCTTTGGTTGTGCCATCTCATATCTGTCGACAGCACAATCCAGCAACCTGGAGAACGACTTGATTGAAGCATTTGTGCTCTGTGGATCGAATGTAGATGTAGATTTAGTGAATGCAACCTTCTGTGGACCTTCACAGGGCTGGTGTTGAAAGAATTTGCGCAGTCTTAATGACCTTTCAAAACGATGCTGCTCAGTGCGCCATTTAAAAATATCATGTTTATTAGTGGGTATAAATGACAGTCCTCTGTTTAACAGCCTAGTTTCATCAGAAGATAACGTTCTAGATAGAGATGAGCGGGTTCGGTTTCTTTGAATCCGAACCCGCACGAACTTCACTTTTTTTTTCACGGGTCCGAGCGACTCGGATCTTCCCGCCTTGCTCGGTTAACCCGAGCGCGCCCGAACGTCATCATGACGCTGTCGGATTCTCGCGAGACTCGGATTCTATATAAGGAGCCGCGCGTCGCCGCCATTTTCACACGTGCATTGAGATTGATAGGGAGAGGACGTGGCTGGCGTCCTCTCCATTTAGATTAGATTTAGAAGAGAGAGAGAGAGAGAGATTGCTGTGATACTGTAGATTAGAAGAGAGTGCAGAGTGCAGACAGAGTTTAGTGACTGACGACCACAGTGACCAGTGACCACCAGAGACAGTGCAGTTGTTTGTTTTATTTAATATATCCGTTCTCTGCCTGAAAAAAACGATACACAGTCACACAGTGACTCAGTCTGTGTGCACTGCTCAGCCCAGTGTGCTGCACATCAATGTATTGTATATAAAGCTTATAATTGTGGGGGAGACTGGGGAGCACTGCAGGTTGTTATAGCAGGAGCCAGGAGTACATGATAAATAATATTATATTAAAATTAAACAGTGCACACTTTTGCTGCAGGAGTGCCACTGCCAGTGTGACTAGTGGTGACCAGTGCCTGACCACCAGTATATTAGTAGTATTGTATACTATCTCTTTATCAACCAGTCTATATTAGCAGCAGACACAGTACAGTGCGGTAGTTCACGGCTGTGGCTACCTCTGTGTCGGCACTCGGCAGGCAGTCCGTCCATCCATAATTGTATTATATACCACCTAACCGTGGTTTTTTTTTTCTTTCTTTATACCGTCGTCATAGTCATACTAGTTGTTACGAGTATACTACTATCTCTTTATCAACCAGTGTACAGTGCGGTAGTTCACGGCTGTGGCTACCTCTGTGTCGGAACTCGGCAGGCAGTCCGTCCATCCATAATTGTATTATAATATATACCACCTAACCGTGGTTTTTTTTTCGTTCTTTATACCGTCGTCATACTAGTTGTTACGAGTATACTACTATCTCTTTATCAACCAGTGTACAGTGCGGTAGTTCACGGCTGTGGCTACCTCTGTGTCGGAACTCGGCAGGCAGTCCGTCCATCCATAATTGTATTATAATATATACCACCTAACCGTGGTTTTTTTTTCGTTCTTTATACCGTCGTCATACTAGTTGTTACGAGTATACTACTATCTCTTTATCAACCAGTGTACAGTGCGGTAGTTCACGGCTGTGGCTACCTCTGTGTCGGCACTCGGCAGGCAGTCCGTCCAACCATAATTGTATTATATACCACCTAACCGTGGTTTTTTTTTCATTCTTTATACCGTCGTCATACTAGTTGTTACGAGTATACTACTATCTCTTTATCAACCAGTGTACAGTGCGGTAGTTCACGGCTGTGGCTACCTCTGTGTCGGCACTCGGCAGGCAGTCCGTCCAACCATAATTGTATTATATACCACCTAACCGTGGTTTTTTTTTCATTCTTTATACCGTCGTCATACTAGTTGTTACGAGTATACTACTATCTCTTTATCAACCAGTGTACAGTGCGGTAGTTCACGGCTGTGGCTACCTCTGTGTCGGCACTCGGCAGCCCGTCCATAATTGTATATACCAGTGACCTAACCGTGGTTTTTTTTTCTTTCTTTATACATACATACTAGTTACGAGTAGAGATGAGCGCCTGAAATTTTTCGGGTTTTGTGTTTTGGTTTTGGGTTCGGTTCCGCGGCCGTGTTTTGGGTTCGAACGCGTTTTGGCAAAACCTCACCGAATTTTTTTTGTCGGATTCGGGTGTGTTTTGGATTCGGGTGTTTTTTTCAAAAAACACTAAAAAACAGCTTAAATCATAGAATTTGGGGGTCATTTTGATCCCAAAGTATTATTAACCTCAAAAACCATAATTTACACTCATTTTCAGTCTATTCTGAATACCTCACACCTCACAATATTATTTTTAGTCCTAAAATTTGCACCGAGGTCGCTGTGTGAGTAAGATAAGCGACCCTAGTGGCCGACACAAACACCGGGCCCATCTAGGAGTGGCACTGCAGTGTCACGCAGGATGTCCCTTCCAAAAAACCCTCCCCAAACAGCACATGACGCAAAGAAAAAAAGAGGCGCAATGAGGTAGCTGTGTGAGTAAGATTAGCGACCCTAGTGGCCGACACAAACACCGGGCCCATCTAGGAGTGGCACTGCAGTGTCACGCAGGATGGCCCTTCCAAAAAACCCTCCCCAAACAGCACATGACGCAAAGAAAAAAAGGCGCAATGAGGTAGCTGTGTGAGTAAGATTAGCGACCCTAGTGGCCGACACAAACACCGGGCCCATCTAGGAGTGGCACTGCAGTGTACATACAATTATGGACGGGCTGCCGAGTGCCGACACAGAGGTAGCCACAGCCGTGAACTACCGCACTGTACTGTGTCTGCTGCTAATATATAGACTGGTTGATAAAGAGATAGTATACTCGTAACTAGTATGTATGTATAAAGAAAGAAAAAAAAACCACGGTTAGGTGGTATATACAATTATGGACGGGCTGCCGAGTGCCGACACAGAGGTAGCCACAGCCGTGAACTACCGCACTGTACTGTGTCTGCTGCTAATATAGACTGGTTGATAAAGAGATAGTATACTCGTAACTAGTATGTATGTATAAAGAAAGAAAAAAAAACCACGGTTAGGTGGTATATAATACAATTATGGTTGGACGGACTGCCTGCCGAGTGCCGACACAGAGGTAGCCACAGCCGTGAACTACCGCACTGTACACTGGTTGATAAAGAGATAGTAGTATACTCGTAACAACTAGTATGACGACGGTATAAAGAACGAAAAAAAAACCACGGTTAGGTGGTATATATTATAATACAATTATGGATGGACGGACTGCCTGCCGAGTTCCGACACAGAGGTAGCCACAGCCGTGAACTACCGCACTGTACACTGGTTGATAAAGAGATAGTAGTATACTCGTAACAACTAGTATGACGACGGTATAAAGAACGAAAAAAAAACCACGGTTAGGTGGTATATATTATAATACAATTATGGATGGACGGACTGCCTGCCGAGTTCCGACACAGAGGTAGCCACAGCCGTGAACTACCGCACTGTACACTGGTTGATAAAGAGATAGTAGTATACTCGTAACAACTAGTATGACTATGACGACGGTATAAAGAAAGAAAAAAAAAACCACGGTTAGGTGGTATATAATACAATTATGGATGGACGGACTGCCTGCCGAGTGCCGACACAGAGGTAGCCACAGCCGTGAACTACCGCACTGTACTGTGTCTGCTGCTAATATAGACTGGTTGATAAAGAGATAGTATACAATACTACTAATATACTGGTGGTCAGGCACTGGTCACCACTAGTCACACTGGCAGTGGCACTCCTGCAGCAAAAGTGTGCACTGTTTAATTTTAATATAATATTATTTATCATGTACTCCTGGCTCCTGCTATAACAACCTGCAGTGCTCCCCAGTCTCCCCCACAATTATAAGCTTTATATACAATACATTGATGTGCAGCACACTGGGCTGAGCAGTGCACACAGACTGAGTCACTGTGTGACTGTGTATCGTTTTTTTCAGGCAGAGAACGGATATATTAAATAAAACAAACAACTGCACTGTCTCTGGTGGTCACTGGTCACTGTGGTCGTCAGTCACTAAACTCTGTCTGCACTCTGCACTCTCTTCTAATCTACAGTATCACAGCAATCTCTCTCTCTCTCTCTCTTCTAAATCTAATCTAAATGGAGAGGACGCCAGCCACGTTCTCTCCCTATCAATCTCAATGCACGTGTGAAAATGGCGGCGACGCGCGGCTCCTTATATAGAATCCGAGTCTCGCGATAGAATCCGAGCCTCGCGAGAATCCGACAGCGTCATGATGACGTTCGGGCGCGCTCGGGTTAACCGAGCAAGGCGGGAAGATCCGAGTCGCTCGGACCCGTGAAAAAAAAAGTGAAGTTCGTGCGGGTTCGGATTCAAAGAAACCGAACCCGCTCATCTCTAGTTACGAGTATACTATCTCTTTATCAACCAGTCTATATATTAGCAGTAGACACAGTACAGTGCGGTAGTTCACGGCTGTGGCTACCTCTGTGTCGGCACTCGGCAGCCCGTCCATAATTGTATACTAGTATCCAATCCATCCATCTGCATTGTTTACCTGAGGTGCCTTTTAGTTGTGCCTATTAAAATATGGAGAACAAAAATGTTGAGGTTCCAAAATTAGGGAAAGATCAAGATCCACTTCCACCTCGTGCTGAAGCTGCTGCCACTAGTCATGGCCGAGACGATGAAATGCCAGCAACGTCGTCTGCCAAGGCCGATGCCCAATGGCATAGTACAGAGCATGTCAAAACCAAAACACCAAATATCAGTAAAAAAAGGACTCCAAAACCTAAAATAAAATTGTCGGAGGAGAAGCGTAAACTTGCCAATATGCCATTTACCACACGGAGTGGCAAGGAACGGCTGAGGCCCTGGCCTATGTTCATGGCTAGTGGTTCAGCTTCACATGAGGATGGAAGCACTCAGCCTCTCGCTAGAAAACTGAAAAGACTCAAGCTGGCAAAAGCACTGCAAAGAACTGTGCGTTCTTTGAAATCCCAAATCCACAAGGAGAGTCCAATTGTGTCGGTTGCGATGCCTGACCTTCCCAACACTGGACGTGAAGAGCATGCGCCTTCCACCATTTGCACGCCCCCTGCAAGTGCTGGAAGGAGCACCCGCAGTCCAGTTCCTGATAGTCAGATTGAAGATGTCAGTGTTGAAGTACACCAGGATGAGGAGGATATGGGTGTTGCTGGCGCTGGGGAGGAAATTGACCAGGAGGATTCTGATGGTGAGGTGGTTTGTTTAAGTCAGGCACCCGGGGAGACACCTGTTGTCCGTGGGAGGAATATGGCCGTTGACATGCCAGGTGAAAATACCAAAAAAATCAGCTCTTCGGTGTGGAGGTATTTCACCAGAAATGCAGACAACAGGTGTCAAGCCGTGTGTTCCCTTTGTCAAGCTGTAATAAGTAGGGGTAAGGACGTTAACCACCTCGGAACATCCTCCCTTATACGTCACCTGCAGCGCATTCATAATAAGTCAGTGACAAGTTCAAAAACTTTGGGTGACAGCGGAAGCAGTCCACTGACCAGTAAATCCCTTCCTCTTGTAACCAAGCTCACGCAAACCACCCCACCAACTCCCTCAGTGTCAATTTCCTCCTTCCCCAGGAATGCCAATAGTCCTGCAGGCCATGTCACTGGCAAGTCTGACGAGTCCTCTCCTGCCTGGGATTCCTCCGATGCATCCTTGCGTGTAACGCCTACTGCTGCTGGCGCTGCTGTTGTTGCCGCTGGGAGTCGATGGTCATCCCAGAGGGGAAGTCGTAAGCCCACTTGTACTACTTCCAGTAAGCAATTGACTGTTCAACAGTCCTTTGCGAGGAAGATGAAATATCACAGCAGTCATCCTACTGCAAAGCGGATAACTGAGTCCTTGACAACTATGTTGGTGTTAGACGTGCGTCCGGTATCCGCCGTTAGTTCACAGGGAACTAGACAATTTATTGAGGCAGTGTGCCCCCGTTACCAAATACCATCTAGGTTCCACTTCTCTAGGCAGGCGATACCGAGAATGTACACGGACGTCAGAAAAAGACTCACCAGTGTCCTAAAAAATGCAGTTGTACCCAATGTCCACTTAACCACGGACATGTGGACAAGTGGAGCAGGGCAGGGTCAGGACTATATGACTGTGACAGCCCACTGGGTAGATGTATGGACTCCCGCCGCAAGAACAGCAGCGGCGGCACCAGTAGCAGCATCTCGCAAACGCCAACTCTTTCCTAGGCAGGCTACGCTTTGTATCACCGCTTTCCAGAATACGCACACAGCTGAAAACCTCTTACGGCAACTGAGGAAGATCATCGCGGAATGGCTTACCCCAATTGGACTCTCCTGTGGATTTGTGGCATCGGACAACGCCAGCAATATTGTGTGTGCATTAAATATGGGCAAATTCCAGCACGTCCCATGTTTTGCACATACCTTGAATTTGGTGGTGCAGAATTTTTTTAAAAACGACAGGGGCGTGCAAGAGATGCTGTCGGTGGCCAGAAAAATTGCGGGACACTTTCGGCGTACAGGCACCACGTACAGAAGACTGGAGCACCACCAAAAACTACTGAACCTGCCCTGCCATCATCTGAAGCAAGAAGTGGTAACGAGGTGGAATTCAACCCTCTATATGCTTCAGAGGTTGGAGGAGCAGCAAAAGGCCATTCAAGCCTATACAATTGAGCACGATATAGGAGGTGGAATGCACCTGTCTCAAGTGCAGTGGAGAATGATTTCAACGTTGTGCAAGGTTCTTATGCCCTTTGAACTTGCCACACGTGAAGTCAGTTCAGACACTGCCAGCCTGAGTCAGGTCATTCCCCTCATCAGGCTTTTGCAGAAGAAGCTGGAGGCATTGAAGAAGGAGCTAAAAGGGAGCAATTCCGCTAGGCATGTGGGACTTGTGGATGCAGCCCTTAATTCGCTTAACAAGGATTCACGGGTGGTCAATCTGTTGAAATCAGAGCACTACATTTTGGCCACCGTGCTCGATCCTAGATTTAAACCCTACCGTGGATCTCTCTTTCCGGCAGACACAGGTCTGCTGGGGTTGAAAGACCTGCTGGTGACAAAATTGTCAAGTCAAGCGGAACGCGACCTGTCAACATCTCCTCCTTCACATTCTCCCGCAACTGGGGGTGCGAGGAAAAGGCTCAGAATTCCGAGCCCACCCGCTGGCGGTGATGCAGGGCAGTCTGGAGCGACTGCTGATGCTGACATCTGGTCCGGACTGAAGGACCTGACAACGATTACGGACATGTCGTCTACTGTCACTGCATATGATTCTCTCAACATTGATAGAATGGTGGAGGATTATATGAGTGACCGCATCCAAGTAGGCACGTCACACAGTCCGTACTTATACTGGCAGGAAAAAGAGGCAATTTGGAGGCCCTTGCACAAACTGGCTTTATTCTACCTAAGTTGCCCTCCCACAAGTGTGTACTCCGAAAGAGTGTTTAGTGCCGCCGCTCACCTTGTCAGCAATCGGCGTACGAGGTTACATCCAGAAAATGTGGAGAAGATGATGTTCATTAAAATGAATTATAATCAATTCCTCCGCGGAGACATTGACCAGCAGCAATTGCCTCCACAAAGTACACAGGGAGCTGAGATGGTGGATTCCAGTGGGGACGAATTGATAATCTGTGAGGAGGGGGATGTACACGGTGATATATCGGAGGGTGAAGATGAGGTGGACATCTTGCCTCTGTAGAGCCAGTTTGTGCAAGGAGAGATTAATTGCTTCTTTTTTGGGGGGGGTCCAAACCAACCCGTCATATCAGTCACAGTCGTGTGGCAGACCCTGTCACTGAAATGATGGGTTGGTTAAAGTGTGCATGTCCTGTTTTGTTTATACAACATAAGGGTGGGTGGGAGGGCCCAAGGATAATTCCATCTTGCACCTCTTTTTTCTTTTCTTTTTCTTTGCATCATGTGCTGATTGGGGAGGGTTTTTTGGAAGGGACATCCTGCGTGACACTGCAGTGCCACTCCTAAATGGGCCCGGTGTTTGTGTCGGCCACTAGGGTCGCTAATCTTACTCACACAGTCAGCTACCTCATTGCGCCTCTTTTTTTCTTTGCGTCATGTGCTGTTTGGGGAGGGTTTTTTGGAAGGGACATCCTGCGTGACACTGCAGTGCCACTCCTAGATGGGCCCGGTGTTTGTGTCGGCCACTAGGGTCGCTAATCTTACTCACACAGCTACCTCATTGCGCCTCTTTTTTTCTTTGCGTCATGTGCTGTTTGGGGAGGGTTTTTTGGAAGGGACATCCTGCGTGACACTGCAGTGCCACTCCTAGATGGGCCCGGTGTTTGTGTCGGCCACTAGGGTCGCTAATCTTACTCACACAGTCAGCTACCTCATTGCGCCTCTTTTTTTCTTTGCGTCA
Source organism: Pseudophryne corroboree (assembly GCF_028390025.1). Lineage (NCBI taxonomy): Eukaryota > Metazoa > Chordata > Amphibia > Anura > Myobatrachidae > Pseudophryne > Pseudophryne corroboree. The sequence continues at coordinate 229,045,247 of NC_086453.1, forward strand.
TGTGCTGTTTGGGGAGGGTTTTTTGGAAGGGCCATCCTGCGTGACACTGCAGTGCCACTCCTAGATGGGCCCGGTGTTTGTGTCGGCCACTAGGGTCGCTAATCTTACTCACACAGTCAGCTACCTCATTGCGCCTCTTTTTTTCTTTGCGTCATGTGCTGTTTGGGGAGGGTTTTTTGGAAGGGCCATCCTGCGTGACACTGCAGTGCCACTCCTAGATGGGCCCGGTGTTTGTGTCGGCCACTAGGGTCGCTAATCTTACTCACACAGCTACCTCATTGCGCCTCTTTTTTTCTTTGCGTCATGTGCTGTTTGGGGAGGGTTTTTTGGAAGGGACATCCTGCGTGACACTGCAGTGCCACTCCTAGATGGGCCCGGTGTTTGTGTCGGCCACTAGGGTCGCTTATCTTACTCACACAGCGACCTCGGTGCAAATTTTAGGACTAAAAATAATATTGTGAGGTGTGAGGTATTCAGAATAGACTGAAAATGAGTGTAAATTATGGTTTTTGAGGTTAATAATACTTTGGGATCAAAATGACCCCCAAATTCTATGATTTAAGCTGTTTTTTAGTGTTTTTGGAAAAAAACACCCGAATCCAAAACACACCCGAATCCGACAAAAATAATTCGGTGAGGTTTTGCCAAAACGCGTTCGAACCCAAAACACGGCCGCGGAACCGAACCCAAAACCAAAACACAAAACCCGAAAAATTTCAGGCGCTCATCTCTAGTTCTAGACGATAGATTAAAAATTAAGTCGGTGTTTTCTTTTTGTTTTTGTTGCTGGCTGGTGGTTTTGTTGCCCCCTTCGTGTGTGCCGGTGGGAGGGATGTCGACTTTTACTGTATATGCATGTACTGTATGTCGGAAAAGACAATCTTCCATGTTTGAAAAAAATAATGAAAGGTCAGAATCTAAAGTCGTTGTGGTGCTTTTTTTATGTAAATTTTTACATATATATATATATATATATATATATATATATAAAATTGTTTTTGTATTTTACTTTTTTTTTGCGTGTGTGGGGGGCGCCAAAATACTACCTTGACCCGGGGGACGGAAATCCTAGTTTTGGCCCTGCTGTGTTAGAATGGACACAACAGTAAAGGTCTATGGCAGGCTTTCCCAACCACGGTCCTCAAGGCACACTAACAGTGCTTGTTTTAGTGATATCCAGGCTTCAGCACAGGTGACTTAATTAGTAGCTCAGTTATTTTGAGTTAACCATCTGTGCTGCAGCCTGGATATCACTAAAACCTGCACTGTTGGTGTGCCTTGAGGACCGTGGTTGGGAAAGCCTGGTCTATGGGCTGTCAGGCAAACCAGAAGTCCAGGGACAGAGATGCATCGCGAAGGACAAATCTGATCAAAAGAGCTGTCCTTCGCAACACTAATCACATATGTTAGTACATATGCAATTAGTATCGGCGTGATATGTGGCGGTAACAGGTTGGCCCTAAAAAGATGTTGAAATCCTGAGTACTAGTGATTGGAAATAGACTAGGTGATGCTAGGAGAGATTAAGGGGTCTATGTACTAAGCCTTAAAGAGAGATAAAGTGGACGGAGATAAAGTATCAGCCAATCAGTTCCTAACTGCCATTTTTCAAACACAGCCTGCAACATGGCAGTTAGGAGCTGGTTGGCTGATATTTTATCTCTGTCCACTTTATCTCTCTCCAAAGCTTAGTACATAGACCCATAAAGCACATCTGGCAGTAGACAGTTGCAAATGGGCAACAGAACTGTCAGCAGTCAAACTCAACAGATAATGCTGCACATTTAGGCAATGGTCGGTCAGGGCTAGCAGCAACCACACTTGTAATCCAGTAATTGGCCAAAGTCAGAGGCAGGAGAAGTCAGCAAAATCCAAAAGACAATCCAAGCCATCATTGAATAACAGGACACAGGTTCACTTACTAGCAAATCAGGAACTGTGATCAAAACAGGTGAAAAAGGGATGAAGCTATATAAACCTTAACTGACCAGTGATGTGAGGTCAGAAGAACCAGTTTCCACCACACAATCAGTAGCAGCTGAATAGATAATTTAGCAAAACCATCACAGTTACCTAGCAACCAGGACGCCTGCCCAGAAGCGTCTGCACTGCAAGGAAGAAGATGGTGGCCATTGTTAAGTGACAGTCTGTGACTTTGGGGGTCATGTAGATGGCAGCAAACTGTGTATGCAGTGTGGGTACACAGCGGCCGTGTGGCCACACACATTGCGGTCGCATCCCCGATCATTTATCGTTCACACTGTATGGATCATCTGATCTCCAAGTGCCATCTCTGCACGCGTCACCGCTGACGTTACCAACCCGGCAATATGCCGGGGTGGGGATGCCAGTGTGAAATAGTCCTGACTGGGTCGTGTATGGCTCTCGGGTGCGACCTAGTATGATACCTAGGCATGCAACTGCATTATGTATCAATGCAATATGCAGAGATACACCATGCTCCCACTATGCCACCTGTGATAAATAGAACCAATGGTGATAAATGAGGATGGCACTATAAATGGGTTGCACTGCATAACAAATTGAAATAAATGTGATGTACCCACTACAAGGCTGGCACACGGTAAAACAAGGCAATTGTCTAGGGCTCTCCTTATTAAAAGGTACCTGAAACAATGAATGAGTGGTAAAATACATTTCACCAGTATTTTAAATGCCCGCGTTGTAGTCACTGCCACAGAGCATCATCCACTAACATGATGAATATGATGAATATGCAGCCTGAAGTTTCTTACCTGTGAAGCTGCTGGCTGCTGCTCCTCTATGTCAGTAGTATGATTAGAGTGTGACCATTGGCGATTGGGGGGTAACCATGTTGCAGTGGTAATTTACTGTGGCTAATTAGTTCGACAGGGGCAACCCAATTAGCCCCGATAAAGTGCGCTCCTCCCCCCAGTGTCGGCACTTATAGGGATTTATGCTTTGTGTTCCTATGGCGTGCGAAGCATAATCCGCAATAAGTGCCATGAAAATACATAGGTTCGTGGCTTTTCGCAGGGCTTATGTATTTTTGCGTGAAAAATCTGAGTTTTTCGCAGGACCTAATTGGATAGGGGGATAAAAAAAACACACAAACGGGCGTTATCGCGGGTAATTATTGTTACAGCTTAATTATTATTAACCTTTATTTATATGGTGCTACAAGGGTTCCGCAGCATCTAACAAAGGGGGTCATTCCGACCCGATTGCTCGCTGCAGTTTATAGCAGCGCAGGCATGGCCGGACCATTGGGGCGGGCCGCGGCAGCTGCTTGATGCCGCGGCTTGATGTCACACGCAGCCGCTTCGACCCGGGCAGCGAGTAGGTTCTCCCGGCCAGCCGCAGGAGCTGCACTGGCCGGGAGTTGCTCCTGTAATGCAAAAGCATCGCCGCTTGGCGATGCTTTTGCATTTCTGCCGGGGGGGGGGGGTCCGGCTACTGACATGCGGACTAGCCCTGTGCCAGGCATCCCTCCGCATGTCTGAGTGCCTGATCGTAGCTGTGCTAAATTTACCACAGCTACGATCAACTCGGAATGACCCCCTTAGTACGTACACAAACATATAAGCAAAACATGAAACCAGTGAGTTACAGTACAAGACAATGCAGGACGAGTACATGGTATATAAGCATTGCTGCATCAGCTGTCATAACACTGAAATTCTGTGTAACAGACCACGGGGGTAATTCAGACTGCATCGCGGTAGCGATCGCAGTCTGAATTATTTTGTGGAGTGCGCACGCACAGCGGCCGCACTGCGCGTGCGCACTCTGGGAGCCCAGTGAGATGCTATCAGCATCTCACTGGTGCGATCGCGTCTGCCTGACTGACAGGCAGAGGCAGTTGCGGGGTGGAAGGGGAAGTGCCAACGGCGTTAGAACGCCATTGGCAGGGCGTGGTGCGGACAACGGAGGCGTGTCTGGACCATTGGTGGGGGCAGGTCCGCGGAAGCGGCATCACATGCAGCCACTGCAACCCAGGATGCGGCGAGTAGTGGCCTGCCAGCGCGCAGGAGCTGCGCTGGCAGGGAGCTACTCGTCAGGTACAAAAGCATCGCCACCGTGTGATGCTTTTGTACCTGTGCAAGGGTGGGGGTGGACAGAGCCAGACATGCGGGGTGGACTAGCCCTGTGCTGGGCGTCCCCCCGCATGTCTGTGAAACTGATCGTAGATGTGCTAAATTTAGCACATCTACGATCAGCTCTGAATTAGGCCCCTCCTCTTGGTGCTAAGGTAAGAAGTAACTAGGACACACAGCCCGAAAGGGAAGCCTGAGCCATTACTCATACATTCTGAGCCTACACCAGTAAAGGAAATATTGCTTGGGTTATTCTACTTTCTGTGCACAAGGACTTGATTACTTTATAGGACATACTATAACAGGTAATTAAGTACTACTTGTGACAACTACTCTGACTACTATGTTTGAAATTAGGTAATGTATTATATAACTCAGTGTGATAATTATTTGTACATTTGCCAAGTAGGGCAACCATATAATGTTTGCATTTTTTAGATGATTCAGTTAAGAGTTAATGCCAAATTATACAGCACTGTTAAGAGGGAGGAACATGCTTGGTGACACTGTAATCAACAATGCTTTGAGCTCACTCTGGCCCAGATTTATCAAGTCTTGGAGAGTGATAAATTGCATGGTGATAAAGTACCAGCCAATCAGCTTCTAGCTGACATGTTACAGGCTGGTTTTGAAAAACGACAGAAGCTGATTGGTTGGTACTTTATCACCGTGCAATTTATCACTCTGTAAGGTAGGGGTGGGCAAAATATGGCCCGCGGGCCGGATGCGGCCCGCAAACCGATCCTGTCCGGCCCACTGCCTCCCACCAGCGAGCAATGACAAGCGGCCCGAACGGCTGAGCTGCTTGTCATTGCTCTGAGCTGCAGTACCTCCAAGCTGCCGGCGGCGCCTCTCTCCCCTGCTGCTGCGTTGTAGCAGCCTCCTCCCTCCTCCAGAGTCCCCAGTGACAACGGCTGGGTTCAGCCGAAAAGGAACGGAGCTACGTGCCGAGGAGGGGGCGGGGCTACACGGGACCTCAGGGGGCGGAGCTATACGGGACAAGAGCCAGACTTGTACAGAATAGATCCATCCTTCCTGCCAGCCAGCCAGATCAGTAAAGTTAATGGGAAAAGTGAGTGAGAGAAAGAAAGGTGTGTGTGTGAGATAGTGTGCGTATATTTGTGTGTGCGGGCAGTGGCGTCAGTCTGTTTTTAGGTTTGGGGGAGAGATCTTTAGCTCTCGCTGTACCAACCCCTCCCGTGTTCTGTCACCGTGTCACCCCCGTGTTCTGTCACGTATAACCCCCCCCGTGTTCTGTCCCTGTTACCCCCCCCGTGTTCTGTCACCGTGTCACCCCCCCCGTGTTCTGTCACTGTCACCCCCCCCGTGTTCTGTCACCGTGTCACCCCCGTGTTCTGTCACGTATAACCCCCCCCCGTGTTCTGTCCCTGTTACCCCCCCCCCCCGTGTTCTGTCACCGTGTCACACCCCCCGTGTTCTGTCACTGTCACCCCCCCCGTGTTCTGTCACCGTGTCACCCCCCCCGTGTTCTGTCACCGTGTCACCCCCACCGTGTTCTGTCACCGTGTCACACCCCCCGTGTTCTGTCACCGTGTCATACCCCCCGTGTTCTGTCACCGTGTCACCCCCCTCGTGTTCTGTCACCATGTCACCCCCACCGTGTTCTGTCACCGTGCCACACACCCCGTGTTCTGTCACCATGTCACCCCCCCCGTGTTCTGTCACCGTGTCACCCCCACCGTGTTCTGTCACCGTGTCACACACCCCGAGTTCTGTCACTGTCACCCCCCTTCCCCGTGTTCTGTCACTGTGTCACACCTTTCCCCAGAGATCTTTAGCTCTCGCTGTACCAACCCCTCCCGTGTTCTGTCACCATGTCACCCCCGTGTTCTGTCACGTATAACCCCCCGTGTTCTGTCACTGTTACCCCCCCCGTGTTCTGTCACCGTGTCACACCCCCCGTGTTCTGTCACTGTCACCCCCCCGTGTTCTGTCACCGTGTCACCCCCACCGTGTTCTGTCACCGTGTCACACCCCCGTGTTCTGTCACCATGTCACACCCCCCGTGTTCTGTCACCGTGTCACCCCCATTGTGTTCTGTCACCGTGTCACACACCCTGTGTTCTGTCACTGTCACCCCCCCCTCCCCGTGTTCTGTCACTGTGTCACACCTTTCCCCAGGGGCCATAAGACACTGGATAATTTGCTTGCTGCACAATAATTATCCTAAATAAAATGTTAATGTGTAAAAGGGGGCTCTACCTGCTGTAATGTGTAAAAGGGGCTCTACCTTCCATACTGTGTAAAAGGGGCTCTATCTGGTGTAATGTGTGTAAGTGGCGCTGTGTGGCGCAATTTGAATAATGGAGACTATTGTGCAGCCTAATATGAATCTGTATTATTTTTTGCCCACACCCCTTCCACATGAAGCACGTCCCTATATTTTTGGCAAGTGGGGGAAGCTGCTATTTTGTATGTGGCCCTCGGATACTGACAGGAAATGTCAAGTGGCCCCTCAGCTGAAATAATTGCCCTCCCCTGCTCTAAGGCTTAATAAATCTGGGCCCAAGTCGGAAAATCAGTATCGGTGTGTAACAAGCAGGTTAAGCAGCTATTTGTCACTACTATATATATCTAAAGCTGCGTATTACTGAATAATAAAGGTGAATTAAGTAAAAGGGATTATTAGCAGTATACAGTGGTTTCATTACGAAAGGGCAATAAGCACCCAATTTCAATTTCTTTGTCCAACCAAACCCTGCTTAGTGCCAAGATTTAAGGCAGCATGCAGCAGGGGGCAAAGCCATCACTGAGAAGAGAATCATCAAGCCCCCAGACATCCCTAGTAGATCTGGAAGGTTAGTCTGCTCCTTCAGGAGTCTAGAAGAACCCACATATCAGGAGTCTGAAAGACATTCCGGGTGTGTAGGCAACTATGCTTAGAGGCGTCGGAATGAGGAAGGGGGGTGCAAGCTTGACCCCCCAAACATGATGGAGGTGCGGGTGCAGGGGAGCGCTTACTTTCGAATCCTCGCAGGCGGTTTCAACTTTAAAAGTAGTTTGCTTCGCAGGGTGCGGTGTCCATTCTTCAGTACTAGCTGGCTGTCTCTTCACTGATGCATTACTGGAAGGAGGTGTGGCTGTGGTCTCGGGATGTCCCAACAGGCTTAGCATGGCCACGCCTCCTCCCAGTAATGCATCAGTGAAGAGACAGCCGACTAGTACAGAAGAAGGGGGGACCCACCGCACCCTGCGACAGCAGGCTACTTTCCTAACTTCGCCCCCCCAGCCTGAAATCATTCTGGTGCCCCTTACTATGCTTATAATCAAGAGGGTACCTCCAGCAGTAACATTCACCAGACTTCACTGGTGACAGGGCCATCTTAACAGCATACTGGGCAAAGCAATGCCCTACCGATCCATTCATAGGAACCAATAAAGAAAAAAAAAATGACATGCCCCTCCTGCAGTCCTGCTCTGATTCTCCACATCTCTGTCTCAATACAAACCGCGATCGCGACCGCTACCGCGATCACAGCTTCTGCTGCTGCAGGGAGCTCTAGTCGTCAGAGCTCTCTGCACAGAATATACGCGGGAGCTTTTGTGCATGATCACATTATATCTACAGTGACCAGGCGGCCACCAGTCTCCTCCTCTCAGCCTGGGGTATGTGTGTGTGTGTGTTTATATGTATGTTATGTATGTGTGTGTATTATGTATGTGTGTGTGTCACACTGTATATAGATTTTTTTTACACACACACACACACACACACACACACACACACACACACACACACACACACACACACACAGGCACTCTTTACTGCACTCTATTTTAAAGGCGTCATGTGTATGCTACAGTATATACATACATATATATATATGTATGTATATATATATATATATATATATATGTATGTATACAGTATATATGCACTGTATATATCTATATCTATATATATATATATAAAATGTATTATGTATTATATGCAGTTCATGAGGCAGTACTCCCATATGTAAATAACAGCCCCGATGCCTTTACGATGGTGCCCGCCGGCCAGGAGCCCAAATATGGCAAGTGATGTCGACGGCACTCAGGTAATGAAAAGTCTTTTCACTACCTGAGTGCCGCTGACACCGCTTGCTATATATGTATATATATATATATATATATATATATATATAAACGTGGTAAAAAAAGACCTGCGGCACTCAGAGACTTAAGCAGTGAAACCGTGTATTCACATCAGCAAATGAACCAACGTTTCGGGGCTCGCACGCCCCTTTGTCAAGGTGATTTCTGATCACCTTGACAAAGGGGCATGCGAGCCCCGAAACGTTGGTTCATTTGCTGATGTGAATACACGGTTTCACTGCTTAAGTCTCTGAGTGCCGCAGGTCTTTTTTTACCACGTTTATTAACACGTTTCTTCTGGAGGCACCGGAGCCATTTTTCCACGGATGAGAGGAGTGCCGGTACATGAACAAGTTTATATATATATATATATATATATATATATAGAAAATACGGAAACCCCCCAAGTAAATCCTGCGTTTGCCCCCTCGTCACAGCCGTCTTTCCACACTAGGCATGTATTCCATTGCATTACAGATACGGCCAAGTTCTGTCCAACTCAAAATAGGACAGATAAGCAAACATTCATTTATATGCATTTGCTGCGAACACTTGTGCAGCCCTGCTTTGCTAAAAAAGTTTCCTGCAAAACAAGACCAGGGTAAGAGTTACTTACCCTGTGCGACGGATCCAGCGATGAAGGTCCCGGTCCTGACGTCAGACATCCGCCATCCAAACGTCTCGACACGCCTGTGTTGGATTCACCACGCCTGGAAAACGGTGGGTATCCGCCCCGGAACGCCTCCCGTCTGACCATCTTCTTGCGATTGCCGCTGCGGTCACATTTGTCGCTGGCTGCGTCATTGCCTGGCGACGATTGTCACCAGGCAACGATGCGCGTGCAGAATGCGTCCGCCGCGCATGCGCATTTCTAACCCATTCGCACCGCAGCGAAAAACTGCTGTGTGCGAATGGGTCGGAATGACCCCCGATATCACATCACAGCAATGATGAACCAGGGTCAGGAGAAAGGGAAAGAGAAGAAAAAGAAAATATGTGGAAGATATGTGTGGACTGTACAGTGGGGCTATAATTGCATAGGAAAGATTGTGAAGGTTATGTAAGCGGTTCTGGAATTGATCAGCTTATCTGAATAGGGGAGTTTTCAGGGAACGCTTGAAGGTTTGGAGACTAGAGGAGAGTCTTATTGTGCATGGTAGTCGGTGCAGCTAAAGAAAGTCCTGCAATCGTGCACAGGAGCAAGTAACAAGTGTGGATGAGAGACGTAGATCTTGCAATGAGTGAAGGGGCCGGCTTGAGAGTTATTTTGCATGCATGCATGCGCACAGCGTCTATTCACGAGTGACAGAGGGAGTCATGGAGGTCATGCCAGAAGCTCATAGAGCGCTGTGCATGCCCCCTTCAGTGATTGACAAGAGAGGCGTGGCTTACAATTGCGGCATCATTGCAAAGCCATGCCCCTTTTCAAGGTCACACCCCTTTTCCATCAGCGTGTGTCCTGCTTCAAAGTAGAAGAAAGTTGGGAGGTATGAATGGGGGATAATGAGAGCATGGGTTACAGTTTATGCAGTGTCTTCTGTAAGGTATGGTCGTATTTTGGATATGATTTTTAGATGCATGTACAGTAACATGATTTTGATACAGAGTGAATGTGGGGAATAAAGCACAGTTCAGAGTCAAGGAAGTCACCTAGGACATTTGCTTCCATGCACAGAGAACCATTAGACCCAATATCAGTCCCAGAAAGTGAATGACATACATGACATCTTGTTCGGCAGAAATTCACTGTATAGTATACGAGTTGACTGACATACAGGCAGGGTTGGTGGTGTCACAGCAGCTTTTTTCACCTGTATTCAATTACATTAGTGTACTGTCCTTAAAATGTGGGAGTGACTTCTGTCTGTGATGGAGAAGAGAGGTGATCTTTTACTTTTCAACAGAGCTACAATGGAAAGTAATTTTCATAATGAATCATATTACTGTACCTTCAAGGATCATATCTGAAAACTTCACCATCAAAGCTTAGTGGTCCTTTAAGAAGGATTTTCAGTATATCGTGAAAGATATACTTTCCTGCCCATCTGGCAGCAGAGAGCAGAGTGCATGTAGCTGTATGCTGGGACTATTCCTTTATTTAAACCTCATGTGTCAGCAAGAGAATTGTATTGTGTATTTTTCCAGCCAGATGTGCATTCCACACCTGCTCTCATGCTATCTAAGAAGGTGAGAGCCGTGCTTGGAGCCTAAAACGTGGGATTTGTCCCCCATTGGTTTTCCTTTTTAATATATATGCACAGATATACAGTATATATCAGTTTTTCAGTTTGTTCAACAACAGCCTCTTAGTACCAAAATTATTCCTTATCTAAAGAATTCCATTCAAAGGTTACGTTAAAAGATAATTTTAGAACATATACACCTAAGTATGGTATTTTTTAGAGATGAGCGGGTTCGGTTTCTCTGAATCCGAACCCGCACGAACTTCATGTTTTTTTCACGGGTCCGAGCAGACTCGGATCCTCCCGCCTTGCTCGGTTAACCCGAGCGCGCCCGAACGTCATCATGACGCTGTCGGATTCTCGCGAGACTCGGATTCTATATAAGGAGCCGCGCGTCGCCGCCATTTTCACACGTGCATTGAGATTGATAGGGAGAGGACGTGGCTGGCGTCCTCTCCATTTAGATTAGGGTTGAGAGAGAGAGAGATTGACCTGAGGCTGTGATACTGTAGAAGAGAGTGCAGGGTTTAGTGACTGACGACCACAGTGACCACCAGACAGTGCAGTTGTTTGTTTTATTTAATATATCCGTTCTCTGCCTGAAAAAAACGATACACACAGTGACTCAGTCACATACCATATCTGTGTGCACTGCTCAGCCCAGTGTGCTGCATCAATGTATATATATATCTGACTGTGCTCAGCTCACACAGCTTATAATTGTGGGGGAGACTGGGGAGCACTGCAGTGCCAGTTATAGGTTATAGCAGGAGCCAGGAGTACATAATATTATATTAAAATTAAACAGTGCACACTTTTGCTGCAGGAGTGCCACTGCCAGTGTGACTAGTGACCAGTGACCTGACCACCAGTATATATAATATTAGTAGTATACTATCTCTTTATCAACCAGTCTATATTAGCAGCAGACACAGTACAGTGCGGTAGTTCACGGCTGTGGCTACCTCTGTGTCGGCACTCGGCAGCCCGTCCATAATTGTATATACCACCTAACCGTGGTTTTTTTTTCTTTCTTTATAGTCATACTAGTTACGAGTATACTATCTCTTTATCAACCAGTCTATATTAGCAGCAGACACAGTACAGTGCGGTAGTTCACGGCTGTGGCTACCTCTGTGTCGGCACTCGGCAGCCCGTCCATAATTGTATATACCACCTAACCGTGGTTTTTTTTTCTTTCTTTATACATACATACTAGTTACGAGTATACTATCTCTTTATCAACCAGTCTATATTAGCAGCAGACACAGTACAGTGCGGTAGTTCACGGCTGTGGCTACCTCTGTGTCGGCACTCGGCAGCCCGTCCATAATTGTATATACCACCTAACCGTGGTTTTTTTTTCTTTCTTTATACATACATACTAGTTACGAGTATACTATCTCTTTATCAACCAGTCTATATATTAGCAGCAGACACAGTACAGTGCGGTAGTTCACGGCTGTGGCTACCTCTGTGTCGGCACTCGGCAGCCCGTCCATAATTGTATATACCACCTAACCGTGGTTTTTTTTTCTTTCTTTATACATACATACTAGTTACGAGTATACTATCTCTTTATCAACCAGTCTATATATTAGCAGCAGACACAGTACAGTGCGGTAGTTCACGGCTGTGGCTACCTCTGTGTCGGCACTCGGCAGCCCGTCCATAATTGTATATACCACCTAACCGTGGTTTTTTTTTCTTTCTTTATACATACATACTAGTTACGAGTATACTATCTCTTTATCAACCAGTCTATATTAGCAGCAGACACAGTACAGTGCGGTAGTTCACGGCTGTGGCTACCTCTGTGTCGGCACTCGGCAGCCCGTCCATAATTGTATATACCACCTAACCGTGGTTTTTTTTTCTTTCTTTATACATACACACTAGTTACGAGTATACTATCTCTTTATCAACCAGTCTATATATTAGCAGCAGACACAGTACAGTGCGGTAGTTCACGGCTGTGGCTACCTCTGTGTCGGCACTCGGCAGCCCGTCCATAATTGTATATACCACCTAACCGTGGTTTTTTTTTCTTTCTTTATAGTCATACTAGTTACGAGTATACTATCTCTTTATCAACCAGTCTATATTAGCAGCAGACACAGTACAGTGCGGTAGTTCACGGCTGTGGCTACCTCTGTGTCGGCACTCGGCAGCCCGTCCATAATTGTATATACCACCTAACCGTGTTTTTTTTTTCTTTCTTTATACATACATACTAGTTACGAGTATACTATCTCTTTATCAACCAGTCTATATTAGCAGCAGACACAGTACAGTGCGGTAGTTCACGGCTGTGGCTACCTCTGTGTCGGCACTCGGCAGCCCGTCCATAATTGTATATACCACCTAACCGTGGTTTTTTTTTCTTTCTTTATACATACATACTAGTTACGAGTATACTATCTCTTTATCAACCAGTCTATATATTAGCAGCAGACACAGTACAGTGCGGTAGTTCACGGCTGTGGCTACCTCTGTGTCGGCACTCGGCAGCCCGTCCATAATTGTATATACCACCTAACCGTGGTTTTTTTTTCTTTCTTTATAGTCATACTAGTTACGAGTATACTATCTCTTTATCAACCAGTCTATATTAGCAGCAGACACAGTACAGTGCGGTAGTTCACGGCTGTGGCTACCTCTGTGTCGGCACTCGGCAGCCCGTCCATAATTGTATATACCACCTAACCGTGGTTTTTCTTTCTTTCTTTATACATACATACTAGTTACGAGTATACTATCTCTTTATCAACCAGTCTATATTAGCAGCAGACACAGTACAGTGCGGTAGTTCACGGCTGTGGCTACCTCTGTGTCGGCACTCGGCAGCCCGTCCATAATTGTATATACCACCTAACCGTGGTTTTTTTTTCTTTCTTTATACATACATACTAGTTACGAGTATACTATCTCTTTATCAACCAGTCTATATATTAGCAGCAGACACAGTACAGTGCGGTAGTTCACGGCTGTGGCTACCTCTGTGTCGGCACTCGGCAGCCCGTCCATAATTGTATATACCACCTAACCGTGGTTTTTTTTTCTTTCTTTATACATACATACTAGTTACGAGTATACTATCTCTTTATCAACCAGTCTATATATTAGCAGCAGACACAGTACAGTGCGGTAGTTCACGGCTGTGGCTACCTCTGTGTCGGCACTCGGCAGCCCGTCCATAATTGTATATACCACCTAACCGTGGTTTTTTTTTCTTTCTTTATACATACATACTAGTTACGAGTATACTATCTCTTTATCAACCAGTCTATATTAGCAGCAGACACAGTACAGTGCGGTAGTTCACGGCTGTGGCTACCTCTGTGTCGGCACTCGGCAGCCCGTCCATAATTGTATATACCACCTAACCGTGGTTTTTTTTTCTTTCTTTATACATACATACTAGTTACGAGTATACTATCTCTTTATCAACCAGTCTATATATTAGCAGCAGACACAGTACAGTGCGGTAGTTCACGGCTGTGGCTACCTCTGTGTCGGCACTCGGCAGCCCGTCCATAATTGTATATACCACCTAACCGTGGTTTTTTTTTCTTTCTTTATAGTCATACTAGTTACGAGTATACTATCTCTTTATCAACCAGTCTATATTAGCAGCAGACACAGTACAGTGCGGTAGTTCACGGCTGTGGCTACCTCTGTGTCGGCACTCGGCAGCCCGTCCATAATTGTATATACCACCTAACCGTGGTTTTTTTTTCTTTCTTTATACATACATACTAGTTACGAGTATACTATCTCTTTATCAACCAGTCTATATTAGCAGCAGACACAGTACAGTGCGGTAGTTCACGGCTGTGGCTACCTCTGTGTCGGCACTCGGCAGCCCGTCCATAATTGTATATACCACCTAACCGTGGTTTTTTTTTCTTTCTTCTTTATACATACATAGTTACATAGACATCTTTATCAACCAGTCTATATTAGCAGCAGACACAGTACAGTACGGTAGTTCACGGCTGTGGCTACCTCTGTGTCTGCACTCGGCAGGCAGTCCGTCCATAATTGTATACCACCTAACCGTGGTTTTTTTTTCTTTCTTCTTTATACATACATAGTTACATAGACATCTCTTTATCAACCAGTCTATATTAGCAGCAGACACAGTACAGTACGGTAGTTCACGGCTGTGGCTACCTCTGTGTCTGCACTCGGCAGGCAGTCCATAATTGTATACTAGTATCCATCTCCATTGTTTACCTGAGGTGCCTTTTAGTTGTGCCTATTAAAATATGGAGAACAAAAATGTTGAGGTTCCAAAATTAGGGAAAGATCAAGATCCACTTCCACCTCGTGCTGAAGCTGCTGCCACTAGTCATGGCCGAGACGATGAAATGCCAGCAACGTCGTCTGCCAAGGCCGATGCCCAATGTCATAGTACAGAGCATGTCAAATCCAAAACACCAAATATCAGAAAAAAAAGGACTCCAAAACCTAAAATAAAATTGTCGGAGGAGAAGCGTAAACTTGCCAATATGCCATTTACGACACGGAGTGGCAAGGAACGGCTGAGGCCCTGGCCTATGTTCATGGCTAGTGGTTCAGCTTCACATGAGGATGGAAGCACTCAGCCTCTCGCTAGAAAAATGAAAAGACTCAAGCTGGCAAAAGCAGCACAGCAAAGAACTGTGCATTCTTCGAAATCCCAAATCCACAAGGAGAGTCCAATTGTGTCGGTTGCGATGCCTGACCTTCCCAACACTGGACGTGAAGAGCATGCGCCTTCCACCATTTGCACGCCCCCTGCAAGTGCTGGAAGGAGCACCCGCAGTCCAGTTCCTGATAGTCAGATTGAAGATGTCAGTGTTGAAGTACACCAGGATGAGGAGGATATGGGTGTTGCTGGCGCTGGGGAGGAAATTGACCAGGAGGATTCTGATGGTGAGGTGGTTTGTTTAAGTCAGGCACCCGGGGAGACACCTGTTGTCCGTGGGAGGAATATGGCCGTTGACATGCCAGGTGAAAATACCAAAAAAATCAGCTCTTCGGTGTGGAGGTATTTCACCAGAAATGCGGACAACAGGTGTCAAGCCGTGTGTTCCCTTTGTCAAGCTGTAATAAGTAGGGGTAAGGACGTTAACCACCTCGGAACATCCTCCCTTATACGTCACCTGCAGCGCATTCATAATAAGTCAGTGACAAGTTCAAAAACTTTGGGTGACAGCGGAAGCAGTCCACTGACCAGTAAATCCCTTCCTCTTGTAACCAAGCTCACGCAAACCACCCCACCAACTCCCTCAGTGTCAATTTCCTCCTTCCCCAGGAATGCCAATAGTCCTGCAGGCCATGTCACTGGCAATTCTGACGATTCCTCTCCTGCCTGGGATTCCTCCGATGCATCCTTGCGTGTAACGCCTACTGCTGCTGGCGCTGCTGTTGTTGCTGCTGGGAGTCGATGGTCATCCCAGAGGGGAAGTCGTAAGCCCACTTGTACTACTTCCAGTAAGCAATTGACTGTTCAACAGTCCTTTGCGAGGAAGATGAAATATCACAGCAGTCATCCTGCTGCAAAGCGGATAACTGAGGCCTTGACAACTATGTTGGTGTTAGACGTGCGTCCGGTATCCGCCGTTAGTTCACAGGGAACTAGACAATTTATTGAGGCAGTGTGCCCCCGTTACCAAATACCATCTAGGTTCCACTTCTCTAGGCAGGCGATACCGAGAATGTACACGGACGTCAGAAAAAGACTCACCAGTGTCCTAAAAAATGCAGTTGTACCCAATGTCCACTTAACCACGGACATGTGGACAAGTGGAGCAGGGCAGGGTCAGGACTATATGACTGTGACAGCCCACTGGGTAGATGTATGGACTCCCGCCGCAAGAACAGCAGCGGCGGCACCAGTAGCAGCATCTCGCAAACGCCAACTCTTTCCTAGGCAGGCTACGCTTTGTATCACCGCTTTCCAGAATACGCACACAGCTGAAAACCTCTTACGGCAACTGAGGAAGATCATCGCGGAATGGCTTACCCCAATTGGACTCTCCTGTGGATTTGTGGCATCGGACAACGCCAGCAATATTGTGTGTGCATTAAATATGGGCAAATTCCAGCACGTCCCATGTTTTGCACATACCTTGAATTTGGTGGTGCAGAATTTTTAAAAAAACGACAGGGGCGTGCAAGAGATGCTGTCGGTGGCCAGAAGAATTGCGGGACACTTTCGGCGTACAGGCACCACGTACAGAAGACTGGAGCACCACCAAAAACTACTGAACCTGCCCTGCCATCATCTGAAGCAAGAAGTGGTAACGAGGTGGAATTCAACCCTCTATATGCTTCAGAGGTTGGAGGAGCAGCAAAAGGCCATTCAAGCCTATACAATTGAGCACGATATAGTAGGTGGAATGCACCTGTCTCAGGCGCAGTGGAGAATGATTTCAACGTTGTGCAAGGTTCTGATGCCCTTTGAACTTGCCACACGTGAAGTCAGTTCAGACACTGCCAGCCTGAGTCAGGTCATTCCCCTCATCAGGCTTTTGCAGAAGAAGCTGGAGACATTGAAGGAGGAGCTAACACGGAGCGATTCCGCTAGGCATGTGGGACTTGTGGATGGAGCCCTTAATTCGCTTAACAAGGATTCACGGGTGGTCAATCTGTTGAAATCAGAGCACTACATTTTGGCCACCGTGCTCGATCCTAGATTTAAAGCCTACCTTGGATCTCTCTTTCCGGCAGACACAAGTCTGCTGGGGTTGAAAGACCTGCTGGTGACAAAATTGTCAAGTCAAGCGGAACGCGACCTGTCAACATCTCCTCCTTCACATTCTCCCGCAACTGGGGGTGCGAGGAAAAGGCTCAGAATTCCGAGCCCACCCGCTGGCGGTGATGCAGGGCAGTCTGGAGCGACTGCTGATGCTGACATCTGGTCCGGACTGAAGGACCTGACAACGATTACGGACATGTCGTCTACTGTCACTGCATATGATTCTCTCAACATTGATAGAATGGTGGAGGATTATATGAGTGACCGCATCCAAGTAGGCACGTCACACAGTCCGTACTTATACTGGCAGGAAAAAGAGGCAATTTGGAGGCCATTGCACAAACTGGCTTTATTCTACCTAAGTTGCCCTCCCACAAGTGTGTACTCCGAAAGAGTGTTTAGTGCCGCCGCTCACCTTGTCAGCAATCGGCGTACGAGGTTACATCCAGAAAATGTGGAGAAGATGATGTTCATTAAAATGAATTATAATCAATTCCTCCGCGGAGACATTGACCAGCAGCAATTGCCTCCACAAAGTACACAGGGAGCTGAGATGGTGGATTCCAGTGGGGACGAATTGATAATCTGTGAGGAGGGGGATGTACACGGTGATATATCGGAGGGTGATGATGAGGTGGACATCTTGCCTCTGTAGAGCCAGTTTGTGCAAGGAGAGATTAATTGCTTCTTTTTTGGGGGGGGTCCAAACCAACCCGTCATATCAGTCACAGTCGTGTGGCAGACCCTGTCACTGAAATGATGGGTTGGTTAAAGTGTGCATGTCCTGTTTTGTTTATACAACATAAGGGTGGGTGGGAGGGCCCAAGGACAATTCCATCTTGCACCTCTTTTTTCTTTTCTTTTTCTTTGCATCATGTGCTGATTGGGGAGGGTTTTTTGGAAGGGACATCCTGCGTGACACTGCAGTGCCACTCCTAAATGGGCCCGGTGTTTGTGTCGGCCACTAGGGTCGCTAATCTTACTCACACAGTCAGCTACCTCATTGCGCCTCTTTTTTTCTTTGCGTCATGTGCTGTTTGGGGAGGGTTTTTTGGAAGGGACATCCTGCGTGACACTGCAGTGCCACTCCTAGATGGGCCCGGTGTTTGTGTCGGCCACTAGGGTCGCTAATCTTACTCACACAGCTACCTCATTGCGCCTCTTTTTTTCTTTGCGTCATGTGCTGTTTGGGGAGGGTTTTTTGGAAGGGACATCCTGCGTGACACTGCAGTGCCACTCCTAGATGGGCCCGGTGTTTGTGTCGGCCACTAGGGTCGCTAATCTTACTCACACAGCTACCTCATTGCGACTCTTTTTTTCTTTGCGTCATGTGCTGTTTGGGGAGGGTTTTTTGGAAGGGCCATCCTGCGTGACACTGCAGTGCCACTCCTAGATGGGCCCGGTGTTTGTGTCGGCCACTAGGGTCGCTAATCTTACTCACACAGCTACCTCATTGCGCCTCTTTTTTTCTTTGCGTCATGTGCTGTTTGGGGAGGGTTTTTTGGAAGGGACATCCTGCGTGACACTGCAGTGCCACTCCTAGATGGGCCCGGTGTTTGTGTCGGCCACTAGGGTCGCTTATCTTACTCACACAGCGACCTCGGTGCAAATTTTAGGACTAAAAATAATATTGTGAGGTGTGAGGTATTCAGAATAGACTGAAAATGAGTGTAAATTATGGTTTTTGAGGTTAATAATACTTTGGGATCAAAATGACCCCCAAATTCTATGATTTAAGCTGTTTTTTAGTGTTTTTTGAAAAAAACACCCGAATCCAAAACACACCCGAATCCGACAAAAAAAATTCGGTGAGGTTTTGCCAAAACGCGTTCGAAACCAAAACACGGCCGCGGAACCGAACCCAAAACCAAAACACAAAACCCGAAAAATTTCAGGCGCTCATCTCTAGTATTTTTCCTATTGCTATAAAAAAGCAACACAGAAAAAAATCTATCTGGAATAGCATATCTGGGGTGCTGTCCTTTGCTGGAAATATATGCTTTGAAATCGGGGTGCGCAATAAGCTGCCATCCAGTTGCTGTTGAACTACACATCCCAGCATACCCTGCAACAGTTTTAGCATAGTCAAATAGCAAAACTATGGCAGAGCATACTGGGATGTGTAGTTCTACAGCAGCTGGAGTTCTGCTTGTTTGCAAACCCAAAGCTATACACTTGCAAGTTCCAACGTTAGCTTCCTAAGCCAAGCAGACCATGTTATTTTACATTATTGATTCTAGAGTAAATGAAGATGTCCCTTTGTAAAATTCTAATTAAGTAGATTATATACTATTAAGCTACGTTTTTACCTGCTAAAGAATAGATATTCAGTGGTGGCCTGCTTATGGAATCTACGCTCCTTTTATTGGCAGATCCCGTGGTCCAGCCTGAGCACTAACCCGCAGTGTGACCTTACTAAACAGATCTGAACACTGGGATCACAATGTGAACATATGTATGGTATGGGGCAAATCATTTAAAGGCTGTGAAAGCGCTGGAAACTGCGGCAATCGCAGCCTCAGCATTGCTCCTTTACCTCACACCCCAACAGAGCTGTGCTGTAAAAAGAAAAACGATGATGTGCCGTAATTATCTGTGATACAGTATGTGCACCCACAGCATATAACAAATAACTGAATCGCCCCCATAGTGTCTCTCGGGCCCAATACATATGGCCAGCTGATGCCTGCATGCGCTGCAGATATGGTTGTTGGGCACCAGTATTCATCAGGTAGTTACTTGACCAATCCCAATCGGATTTGGTTCAAATCTGCCAATTGTTTTTGGCACAGACAATAAAAGTGATATGAAGCAAATTTGGTCTAAAACAAGAGTTAACTAAGCATTACCTAGACATAGCGGCTTGCCTCTGGCGGTTTTATGTAATAGAGGCTGTCTGGATTGGCACTGATGTATAAGCTACAGCCCTAAAACCTAAAAAGTTGGGTACACAATGACGCGATATGTACCCAGTTGGTATGTTGGGCCAACGGGCCAATATACCGGAACCTGGATACAAATTGAGCGATGTTAATGAAGGACGGAACAATCACTATTCCGTTCTTCATTAGCATACATGGTGTTCCATACATGGTCAGGGTGGATGTGCAGCACATCAAACCTGATCATGTTACAAGCAACCACAGGCATTGGCGGATTTAGGGGGGAGATGAGGGCGGTTGCCCGACCCCCCCTTCATCACACACACACACACACACACACACACACACACACACACACACACACACACACACACACACACACTTGTCCTATTTGCAGAATACACTGCAGGGAGAATAAACATGCCCGCCCCTGGGAAAAAGGAGACGATTCCACAGTACCAGCAGTAGGAAGAGCTCAGGCAAATAACTGAAGAGCTAAGCAGCGTGACACCACTGAACACAAAGATCTTTGTGCAGCTGCTAGCTGTGCGGTACCACACAGTACAGAATTGTTGCCTGTGGACCCTATTCAGTAATGATGGCAAATTCTGCTTTATAGCAAAATTTGCAATCCTTTGCCTCGCATACTGGGGGCCGCCCATCGCAGGGCAAGACCACCCAGCATGCTAACTGCTGCCCCCCCCCCCCCATCTGCAATCTGCACTAATTGCGATTGAAGCCTCCTACCGGTGCAGCCTGGCTGCGATGGCAGGAGGGCCATCGCCAGCTTTATGATCAGAGCTGCCCTGATCACGCCCACGCTACGCCTCCCTGTTCACGCCACCACGCTTCCGTTTTCTCCGCTGCCCCTGCAACGCTCCATCTCTGCCATGGAAACGCAGCGTTGCCTCCCCCCTCCCACCCCGCGAACGCCTCTGCTTGTTAATCAGGCAGAGGTGTTTGCATTTACTGCGGGTCACCTGTAGAAAATGCGGGTGCATGCGCAGGACGGGCCCAGCACATGCGCCCGCCGGGCATACGCAGAAATTCCGGATGGATCGCGATTTGCGATCCAACCTGAATAAGGTCTTGTGTCTGCAAGTTCAAGGAAACCCACACTTAGCAGCTCCTGTACTGAGCTAGGACAAATGATCTGAGCACATGACCATGGGGGCGGGATCACAGCAGTCCTGACTCCATGGCCCTCATTCCGAGTTGTTCGCTCTGTATTTTTCATCGCATCGCAGTGAAAATCCGCTTAGTACGCATGCGCAATGTTCGCACTGCGACTGCGCCAAGTAACTTTACTATGATGAAAGTATTTTTACTCACGGCTTTTTCTTCGCTCCGGCGATCGTAATGTGATTGACAGGAAATGGGTGTTACTGGGCGGAAACACGGCGTTTCAGGGGCGTGTGGCTGAAAACGCTACCGTTTCCGGAAAAAACGCAGGAGTGGCCGGGGAAACGGTGGGAGTGCCTGGGCGAACGCTGGGTGTGTTTGTGACGTCAACCAGGAACGACAAGCACTGAAATGATCGCACAGGCAGAGTAAGTCTGAAGCTACTCTGAAACTGCTAAGTAGTTAGTAATCGCAATATTGCGAATACATCGGTCGCAATTTTAAGAAGCTAAGATTCACTCCCAGTAGGCGGCGGCTTAGCGTGTGTAACTCTGCTAAAATCGCCTTGCGACCGATCAACTCGGAATGAGGGCCCATGTTCTAGAGACAGCAATTAAGGTATTGTAAGTGACACTTCAATGATTTACTATTAACAGTGTACTATTTGAGGCAGTGTTATAGTTCCACAATTCTGTATACATTGTCTAATCACTCTGCTACTTAGTCATAGGGATACAAAAGAAGTGTGTCTGTGTGTGTGTTTAGACACATTGTTTCTTTAAAACCTTTTTTTTACTTTTTTTTCACCCCCTGAGAAACATTTTCCAACAGTAGTTATTAATAGTAGTATGTGCGTCAGAGCTGATACAGCTGCTCAGCCCTACCTTTCTGCATATGGTCCCTGGTGACATTCTAGGGTTGTGTCCGAGATGTGTTACACATGAGTCCCATTACTGGTGGGGGATGCAGATGAAAATTGCTTGGAGATTCATACAATTTCGAAGGGTGTTCTTGTGTGGTACCTGCAGGGGGTGGTGGCCATCAGCTGGGGGCATTCCACTGACAATCAGCCATGGTCCCCCAGACATTCTGAGTTTATTACCATAGACAAGTACAATGTCCGAGAGTGCAGTCGATGGTCTGCCAAAAGTGCGTCTTTGTACACACATCGGCGGCTTGACGCTGATGCCAGTGGTATCTCAATAGGATGCCTATTGGGCGCATAATTAACATAATGACACAGTAGCGGCTGCGTCCACTTCTGAATCTCCCCATTTGTAGCAATAGAAAATATTTTTTTTATTGCCGCTTATCGCAGTCCATGTTTCTTCTGCACATGCATGACCCAGCATTGTGGAGTCACACAGGAGCACCACGCGCTGGAAGCCTGGACTTCCTATATCAATTCAAAAACAAAAAACCCAATAAAATTGTTTAAACCTCCTAATGATAATGAGTGGACCCTTATTCAAAAAGTAAAGCATTCAATACCTTTAATACCAAGAAATAATGACACGGAGACTTGAATTTGGCAGAAAATTGTTAGCTATTTATTGTACCCTAACCATTAGAAAAAACCTGTAAAGTAAAATTTAAGTTAACATGCCGATTCAGCCGGCATATGGTGGCAGAAAAAAGAACGGCTATATTCCACTGACGATAACCTCAAAAAACATTAAAACCCAAACGATCCTAATTTACCACAAACCATACATAGGTAATAGGTGCCCGACTCAGACCTCCACGCTGACTGCCCACCCTGATGGGTGATGACGCTGCCCCCTGATGGGTGATCTAGCGGCCTTAAAAGTCAATGGAGGTGAGTGCACCTAAACCACACCAATACTGTAAACAACTGTAACTAACAAGTCAAACTACAACCTGCCGTTCTTTTCCGCCAACAGCGAAAGACTCTTCCCCAGAGTCTTCGCACCGCCACCATACCCTCAACCTAACTCCTGCAACACCAGAAACAGATCCTCCAGGAAAAACAACATCCCTTCCTTGGACAGATGCACACCATCAGGCCGAAAAAGGTGACTGGCACGAAACCGAATCCTAGGGTGGCGAATCACTTTCCCTCCGTGAGCCAACACCCACTTGGCCACCGCTGCATTCACCTTTTACCTGGCCTCATCAATCGGGCGACCGTCCGCCACTCCTCGCCAACGCAACCGTGGCACCATCATAGAGAACACCAAAACACAATTGGGCCACGCTGCGGCCACACTGGCCAGATCTTCCATCATGGCCCATCGCAGCTCCAAAGATGTCCTCTTCCCCAGATCGTTGCCACCCAAATGGACAACCAGCACCCTAGGGACTCCATGCTCGCTGACCTGACTGACCAATCTACTCTTCAGATCTTGCCACATCATCCCCCGCCAACCAAGCCAACGAACGCCACGAGCCCAAGGAAAAAACTGTGCCCCCTCCGAGGCCAAAAACCTGGCTGCCCAGTAAACATAAGAGTGGCCAACTAGAGATGAGCGGGTTCGGTTCCTCGGAATCCGAACCCGCCCGAACTTCAGTTTTTTTTACACGGGTCCGAGCGACTCGGATCTTCCCGCCTTGCTCGGTTAACCCGAGCGCGCCCGAACGTCATCATCACGCTGTCGGATTCTCGCGAGGCTCGGATTCTATCGCGAGACTCGGATTCTATATAAGGAGCCACGCGTCGCCGCCATTTTCACACGTGCATTGAGATTCATAGGGAGAGGACGTGGCTGGCGTCCTCTCCATTTATAGAGATTCGAGAAGAGAGTGAGACAGAGAGAGACACAGTAGTAATTTTGGGGAGCATTAGGAGGAGTACTACTACTACTAGTACTTGCTGAAGTGATAGAGATAGTGTGACTGTATTATCTGACTTGTGGGGGAGACACTGACAGTGGGGAGCAGTTAGAGTCTGAGAGCAGGACTCAGGACTCAGGAGTACATATAACGTACAGTGCACACTTTTGCTGCCAGAGTGCCACACTGCCATTGTTTGTGACCACACTGACCACCAGTATAATATATATTGTGATTGTCTGCTTAGGACTCAGGAGTACTACTTGCAAGTTGCTGATAGTGTGACCAGTGACCTGACCACCAGTTTAATAATCACCACCAGTTTATGAGTTTAATATATATATATATATATATATATATATATAAAATTGTATATAATATATATATAATATTGTATACCACCTAGCACCTACCCGTGTTTTTTTTTTTTTTTTTTGTTTCTTCTTTATACATACTACTATAGTAGCTTACTGTAGCAGTCTGCGGTGCTGCTGAGCTGACAGTGTCCAGCAGGTCCGTCATCAGTCATTACATAATAAATATATATACCTGTCCGGCTGCAGTACTAGTGATATTATATAATTATATATATATATATATATTGATTTCATCTCATTATCATCCAGTCTATATTATCAGCAGACACAGTACGTTAGTCCACGGCTGTAGCTACCTCTGTGTCGGCACTCGGCAGTCCATCCATAATTGTATACCACCTACCCGTGGTTTTTTTTTTCTTTCTTCTTTATACATACTACTATAGTAGCTTACTGTAGCAGTCTGCGGTGCTGCTGAGCTGACAGTGTCCAGCAGGTCCGTCATCAGTCATTACATAATAAATATATATACCTGTCCGGCTGCAGTACTAGTGATATTATATATACATATATATTGATTTCATCTCATTATCATCCAGTCTATATTATCAGCAGACACAGTACGTTAGTCCACGGCTGTAGCTACCTCTGTGTCGGCACTCGGCAGTCCATCCATAATTGTATACCACCTACCCGTGGTTTTTTTTTTTCTTTCTTCTTTATACATACTACTATGGTAGCTTACTGTAGCAGTCTGCGGTGCTGCTGAGCTGACAGTGTCCAGCAGGTCCGTCATCAGTCATTACATAATAAATATATATACCTGTCCGGCTGCAGTACTAGTGATATTATATATACATATATATTGATTTCATCTCATTATCATCCAGTCTATATTATCAGCAGACACAGTACGTTAGTCCACGGCTGTAGCTACCTCTGTGTCGGCACTCGGCAGTCCATCCATAATTGTATACCACCTACCCGTGGTTTTTTTTTTTCTTTCTTCTTTATACATACTACTATAGTAGCTTACTGTAGCAGTCTGCGGTGCTGCTGAGCTGACAGTGTCCAGCAGGTCCGTCATCAGTCATTACATAATAAATATATATACCTGTCCGGCTGCAGTACTAGTGATATTATATATACATATATATTGATTTCATCTCATTATCATCCAGTCTATATTATCAGCAGACACAGTACGTTAGTCCACGGCTGTAGCTACCTCTGTGTCGGCACTCGGCAGTCCATCCATAATTGTATACCACCTACCCGTGGTTTTTTTTTTCTTTCTTCTTTATACATACTACTATAGTAGCTTACTGTAGCAGTCTGCGGTGCTGCTGAGCTGACAGTGTCCAGCAGGTCCGTCATCAGTCATTACATAATAAATATATATACCTGTCCGGCTGCAGTACTAGTGATATTATATATACATATATATTGATTTCATCTCATTATCATCCAGTCTATATTATCAGCAGACACAGTACGGTAGTCCACGGCTGTAGCTACCTCTGTGTCGGCACTCGGCAGTCCATCCATAATTGTATACCACCTACCCGTGGTTTTTTTTTTCTTTCCTCTTTATACATACTACTATAGTAGCTTACTGTAGCAGTCTGCGGTGCTGCTGAGCTGACAGTGTCCAGCAGGTCCGTCATCAGTCATTACATAATAAATATATATACCTGTCCGGCTGCAGTACTAGTGATATTATATATACATATATATTGATTTCATCTCATTATCATCCAGTCTATATTATCAGCAGACACAGTACGGTAGTCCACGGCTGTAGCTACCTCTGTGTCGGCACTCGGCAGTCCATCCATAATTGTATACCACCTACCCGTGTTTTTTTTTTTTCTTTCTTCTTTATACATACTACTATAGTAGCTTACTGTAGCAGTCTGCGGTGCTGCTGAGCTGACAGTGTCCAGCAGGTCCGTCATCAGTCATTACATAATAAATATATATACCTGTCCGGCTGCAGTACTAGTGATATTATATATACATATATATTGATTTCATCTCATTATCATCCAGTCTATATTATCACAAGACACAGTACGGTAGTCCACGGCTGTAGCTACCTCTGTGTCGGCACTCGGCAGTCCATCCATAAGTATACTAGTATCCATCCATCTCCATTGTTTACCTGAGGTGCCTTTTAGTTGTGCCTATTAAAATATGGAGAACAAAAATGTTGAGGTTCCAAAATTAGGGAAAGATCAAGATCCACTTCCACCTCGTGCTGAAGCTGCTGCCACTAGTCATGGCCGAGACGATGAAATGCCAGCAACGTCGTCTGCCAAGGCCGATGCCCAATGTCATAGTACAGAGCATGTAAAATCCAAAACACCAAATATCAGTAAAAAAAGGACTCTAAAACCTAAAATAAAATTGTCGGAGGAGAAGCGTAAACTTGCCAATATGCCATTTACCACACGGAGTGGCAAGGAACGGCTGAGGCCCTGGCCTATGTTCATGGCTAGTGGTTCAGCTTCACATGAGGATGGAAGCACTCAGCCTCTCGCTAGAAAAATGAAAAGACTCAAGATGGCAAAAGCAGTAGCACCGCAAAGAACTGTGCGTTCTTCGAAATCCCAAATCCACAAGAAGAGTCCGACTCCAATTGTGTCGGTTGCGATGCCTGACCTTCCCAACACTGGACGTGAAGAGCATGCGCCTTCCACCATTTGCACGCCCCCTGCAAGTGCTGGAAGGAGCACCCGCAGTCCAGTTCCTGATAGTCAGATTGAAGATGTCAGTGTTGAAGTACACCAGGATGAGGAGGATATGGGTGTTGCTGGCGCTGGGGAGGAAATTGACCAGGAGGATTCTGATGGTGAGGTGGTTTGTTTAAGTCAGGCACCCGGGGAGACACCTGTTGTCCGTGGGAGGAATATGGCCATTGACATGCCTGGTGAAAATACCAAAAAAATCAGCTCTTCGGTGTGGAAGTATTTCAACAGAAATGCGGACAACAGGTATCAAGCCGTGTGTTGCCTTTGTCAAGCTGTAATAAGTAGGGGTAAGGACGTTAACCACCTCGGAACATCCTCCCTTATACATCACCTGCAGCGCATTCATAATAAGTCAGTGACAAGTTCAAAAACTTTGGGTGACAGCGGAAGCAGTCCACTGACCAGTAAATCCCTTCCTCTTGTAACCAAGCTCACGCAAACCACCCCACCAACTCCCTCAGTGTCAATTTCCTCCTTCCCCAGGAATGCCAATAGTCCTGCAGGCCATGTCACTGGCAATTCTGACGAGTCCTCTCCTGCCTGGGATTCCTCCGATGCATCCTTGAGTGTAATGCCTACTGCTGCTGGCGCTGCTGTTGTTGCTGCTGGGAGTCGATCGTCATCCCAGAGGGGAAGTCGTAAGCCCACTTGTACTACTTCCAGTAAGCAATTGACTGTCCAACAGTCCTTTGCGAGGAAGATGAAATATCACAGCAGTCATCCTGCTGCAAAGCGGATAACTGAGGCCTTGACAACTATGTTGGTGTTAGACGTGCGTCCGGTATCCGCCGTTAGTTCACAGGGAACTAGACCATTTCTTGAGGTAGTGTGCCCCCGTTACCAAATACCATCTAGGTTCCACTTCTCTAGGCAGGCGATACCGAGAATGTACACGGACGTCAGAAAAAGACTCACCAGTGTCCTAAAAAATGCAGTTGTACCCAATGTCCACTTAACCACGGACATGTGGACAAGTGGAGCAGGGCAGGGTCAGGACTATATGACTGTGACAGCCCACTGGGTAGATGTATGGACTCCCGCCGCAAGAACAGCAGCGGCGGCACCAGTAGCAGCATCTCGCAAACGCCAACTCTTTCCTAGGCAGGCTACGCTTTGTATCACCGCTTTCCAGAATACGCACACAGCTGAAAACCTCTTACGGCAACTGAGGAAGATCATCGCGGAATGGCTTACCCCAATTGGACTCTCCTGTGGATTTGTGGCATCGGACAACGCCAGCAATATTGTGTGTGCATTAAATCTGAGCAAATTCCAGCACGTCCCATGTTTTGCACATACCTTGAATTTGGTGGTGCAGAATTTTTTAAAAAACGACAGGGGCGTGCAAGAGATGCTGTCGGTGGCCAGAAGAATTGCGGGACACTTTCGGCGTACAGGCACCACGTACAGAAGACTGGAGCACCACCAAAAACAACTGAACCTGCCCTGCCATCATCTGAAGCAAGAAGTGGTAACGAGGTGGAATTCAACCCTCTATATGCTTCAGAGGTTGGAGGAGCAGCAAAAGGCCATTCAAGCCTATACAATTCAGCACGATATAGGAGGTGGAATGCACCTGTCTCAAGCGCAGTGGAGAATGATTTCAACATTGTGCAAGGTTCTGATGCCCTTTGAACTTGCCACACGTGAAGTCAGTTCAGACACTGCCAGCCTGAGTCAGGTCATTCCCCTCATCAGGCTTTTGCAGAAGAAGCTGGAGACATTGAAGGAGGAGCTAACACGGAGCGATTCCGCTAGGCATGTGGGACTTGTGGATGGAGCCCTTAATTCGCTTAACAAGGATTCACGGGTGGTCAATCTGTTGAAATCAGAGCACTACATTTTGGCCACCATGCTCGATCCTAGATTTAAAGCCTACCTTGGATCTCTCTTTCCGGCAGACACAAGTCTGCTGGGGTTCAAAGACCTGCTGCTGAGAAAATTGTCAAGTCAAGCGGAACGCGACCTGTCAACATCTCCTCCTTCACATTCTCCCGCAACTGGGGGTGCGAGGAAAAGGCTCAGAATTCCGAGCCCACCCGCTGGCGGTGATGCAGGGCAGTCTGGAGCGACTGCTGATGCTGACATCTGGTCCGGACTGAAGGACCTGACAACGATTACGGACATGTCGTCTACTGTCACTGCATATGATTCTCTCACCATTGAAAGAATGGTGGAGGATTATATGAGTGACCGCATCCAAGTAGGCACGTCACACAGTCCGTACTTATACTGGCAGGAAAAAGAGGCAATTTGGAGGCCCTTGCACAAACTGGCTTTATTCTACCTAAGTTGCCCTCCCACAAGTGTGTACTCCGAAAGAGTGTTTAGTGCTGCCGCTCACCTTGTCAGCAATCGGCGTACGAGGTTACATCCAGAAAATGTGGAGAAGATGATGTTCATTTAAATGAATTATAATCAATTCCTCCGTGGAGACATTGACCAGCAGCAATTGCCTCCACAAAGTACACAGGGAGCTGAGATGGTGGATTCCAGAGGGGACGAATTGATAATCTGTGAGGAGGGGGATGTACACGGTGATATATCGGAGGATGATGATGAGGTGGACATCTTGCCTCTGTAGAGCCAGTTTGTGCAAGGAGAGATTAATTGCTTCTTTTTTGGTGGGGGTCCAAACCAACCCGTCATTTCAGCCACAGTCGTGTGGCAGACCCTGTCACTGAAATGATGGGTTGGTTAAAGTGTGCATGTCCTGTTTATACAACATAAGGGTGGGTGGGAGGGCCCAAGGACAATTCCATCTTGGACCTCTTTTTTCTTTAATTTTTCTTTGCGTCATGTGCTGTTTGGGGAGTATTTTTTGGAAGGGCCATCCTGCGTGACACTGCAGTGCCACTCCTAGATGGGCCCGGTGTTTGTGTCGGCCACTAGGGTCGCTTATCTTACTCACACAGCTACCTCATTGTGCCTCTTTTTTTCTTTGCGTCATGTGCTGTTTGGGGAGGGTTTTTTGGAAGGGCCATCCTGCGTGACACTGCAGTGCCACTCCTAGATGGGCCCGGTGTTTGTGTCGGCCACTAGGGTCGCTTATCTTACTCACACAGCTACCTCATTGCGCCTCTTTTTTTCTTTGCGTCATGTGCTGTTTGGGGAGGGTTTTTTGGAAGGGCCATCCTGCGTGACACTGCAGTGCCACTCCTAGATGGGCCCGGTGTTTGTGTCGGCCACTAGGGTCGCTTATCTTACTCACACAGCTACCTCATTGCGCCTCTTTTTTTCTTTGCGTCATGTGCTGTTTGGGGAGGGTTTTTTGGAAGGGACATCCTGCGTGACACTGCAGTGCCACTCCTAGATAGGCCAGGTGTTTGTGTCGGCCACTAGGGTCGCTTATCTTACTCACACAGCTACCTCATTGCGCCTCTTTTTTTCTTTGCGTCATGTGCTGTTTGGGGAGTATTTTTTGGAAGGGCCATCCTGCGTGACACTGCAGTGCCACTCCTAGATGGGCCCGGTGTTTGTGTCGGCCACTAGGGTCGCTTATATTACTCACACAGCTACCTCATTGCGCCTCTTTTTTTCTTTGCATCATGTGCTGTTTGGGGAGGGTTTTTTGGAAGGGACATCCTGCGTGACACTGCAGTGCCACTCCTAGATGGGCCCGGTGTTTGTGTCGGCCACTAGGGTCGCTTATCTTACTCACACAGCTACCTCATTGCGCCTCTTTTTTTCTTTGCGTCATGTGCTGTTTGGGGAGGGTTTTTTGGAAGGGACATCCTGCGTGACACTGCAGTGCCACTCCTAGATGGGCCCGGTGTTTGTGTCGGCCACTAGGGTCGCTTATCTTACTCACACAGCTACCTCATTGCGCCTCTTTTTTTCTTTGCGTCATGTGCTGTTTGGGGAGGGTTTTTTGGAAGGGACATCCTGCGTGACACTGCAGTGCCACTCCTAGATGGGCCCGGTGTTTGTGTCGGCCACTAGGGTCGCTTATCTTACTCACACAGCTACCTCATTGCGCCTCTTTTTTTCTTTGCGTCATGTGCTGTTTGGGGAGTATTTTTTGGAAGGGCCATCCTGCGTGACACTGCAGTGCCACTCCTAGATGGGCCCGGTGTTTGTGTCGGCCACTAGGGTCGCTTATATTACTCACACAGCTACCTCATTGCGCCTCTTTTTTTCTTTGCATCATGTGCTGTTTGGGGAGGGTTTTTTGGAAGGGACATCCTGCGTGACACTGCAGTGCCACTCCTAGATGGGCCAGGTGTTTGTGTCGGCCACTAGGGTCGCTTATCTTACTCACACAGCTACCTCATTGCGCCTCTTTTTTTCTTTGCGTCATGTGCTGTTTGGGGAGGGTTTTTTGGAAGGGCCATCCTGCGTGACACTGCAGTGCCACTCCTAGGTGGGCCAGGTGTTTGTGTCGGCCACTAGGGTCGCTTATCTTACTCACACAGCTACCTCATTGCGCCTCTTTTTTTCTTTGCGTCATGTGCTGTTTGGGGAGGGTTTTTTGGAAGGGCCTTCCTGCGTGACACTGCAGTGCCACTCCTAGATGGGCCAGGTGTTTGTGTCGGCCACTAGGGTCGCTTAGCTTAGTCATCCAGCGACCTCGGTGCAAATTTTAGGACTAAAAATAATATTGTGAGGTGTGAGGTATTCAGAATAGACTGAAAATGAGTGGAAATTATGGTTTTTGAGGTTAATAATACTTTGGGATCAAAATGACCCCCAAATTCTATGATTTAAGCTGTTTTTTAGTGTTTTTTGAAAAAAACACCCGAATCCAAAACACACCCGAATCCGACAAAAAAAATTCGGTGAGGTTTTGCCAAAACGCGGTCGAACCCAAAACACGGCCGCGGAACCGAACCCAAAACCAAAACACAAAACCCGAAAAATTTCAAGTGCACATCTCTATGGCCAACTACCCAGATTGCCAAATCGTCTTCTACCCAACCTGAAGAGAAGGAAAGGAGTAAAAATCGGTTAATAAGTATCCTAACAGGAGCTTATTGAATGCATTAACCTGAAGGATCTGCCAAAAGAAAAAAGGGGTTTTCGTGTCTTGCATAAGTCACGGCCTAGCCGATCTAAACAAGCTTCCAGCCAATCGAAGCATAACATAAAAACACAACGGGAAAGATCAAAGTGAAATAAGGAAAATAAAAAGGGGGGGGTTTAAAATGGGAAAAACATGTAAGAACTCAGCTGGAGGTGAAAGCGTAAAAACCTGCTGAGGGACTTCGTGTTGTAACTAATCAGCCGAATTGTAGATTGAAATTCAGTCCGTCAAGTCAGGCAAAAAATCGCAAAAGAACTCCAGACCCCCGCTGCCAGCAGCGGCGAGTAGCTAATCCCTGAGTAGGATGAACAAGGGAGACGAATAGACACAAACTGCACAAGGACGTACTTAACCTTACAACATGAACTTATACAACGTCTAATAAAACTGAACTGTTAATCAAACTAAAAACTCATGAAACTGGGCGAATATATCGTTTGTAACTTGACGACTTCCATCGCCCCACTGCCTGAATCTCCGCAATGGAAAAACCCACCGACGCAGCCGACGTCGCCGCCCCGATTCGAAAAGAATGCGTACCGAAAGCAGCGGGTGAAAGGCCCAAGCTCGCCAGACAGCGGCTCAGCATCCAACGAAACTGATATTTCGTCAAAGGTAAACCGTCATAATGCAGCAGCCACGACCCCTCACACCGGGCCGAACTGCTGCATATCTCGATGCCTATCTCACCGGGCAAATGCTCCCCTCCAGAGACGGTACCAGAGTGACCCATCGCCCTCTACCTACTTGGTCCGTCTTAGAGCGACGCAATCTGCACAGCAAGGACCTCTTACCCACCACTACATCATCCAGAAGCATGCGCGAGTCTGCCCGCTTAGATGGCGCTACCAGCTCCGAAACCCAAAAGGCTACGTGGTAAGCCATGGAGAACGCCAACTGGAACAAAAGCGATTAAAAAATTGACGACGCGATACTGCCTACCGCCTCGATGACGGCCGGTAGCAAGGCCGCATCGATGGGGCGTCGCCTATCAGGTGGCATTGGTGCCACGCGCGCCCACCCTTTCATCGCCTTTACAAGAAGCCCGCTCTTTGTCACGTCAGGGACACCCTTGATTTTATTAAAAAACAAAATCCCTGCTAAGTACCGGGACACCACCGCTCTGGACCTACCCGTGACAAAAAGCTGTCAAATAAAAGAAAGCATCATCCGATGCCCGCTCTTACCTTCTTGACTACGTCCTCGGGCAAACTCTTCCCACTCGCTCCAAGCTTGACCGTAAGCCTTGAGCGTGTTCGGAGCCACTGACCGCATCGCTAGACCCTCCAGTCCGGTCCGATCACCTGCCAGACATAACCGGGACATTGAAACCCCCGCTCATCGGCCTCGGGTGCCAACAAACGAAATCTCTCCCACGGACCGTGGGACAACGCGTCGGCAATTCCGTTCTCAATTCCTGGCACATGCTGCGCGCGGAACCATACATTCTTATGCAAGCATGTTAGCAGCAATCGCCCGAGCACCCTCAGAACCACCAGCGACTTCGCCCTCTGGTTATTGATCGCATGCACCACGCCCAGATTGTCACATCTAAACAAAATGCTGCGATGAGCCAGACGATCGCCCCAAACCTCCAGCGCTACCATAATGGGGAAAAGCTCCAGCAGCAAAAGGTCCTTAGTGAAACCTTCGCGATGCCATTCCTCAGGCCACAAGGCAACGCACCAAGATCCCACTAGGTAGCAACCGAACCCAGAGGAACCCGCCGCGTCGGTAAACAGCTGTAACCTAGCATTGTCGATCGTTGGGGCCAGCCTGATACGCACCCCATTGAAGTCCTCCAGGAACGAGGCCCAGACGGCCAAATCCCTCTTAATCTCGGAGGACAAGCGAATGAAATGATGCGGCCTGGCACACCCCGCCGTCGCCCTCTCCAGCTTTCGGCAGAAAACCCTGCCCATCGGGATCACCCGGCAAGCAAAGTTCAAGAGGCCCAGCAAGGACTGCGCCTGCCTAAGCGTGACTTTGCGCGACATCACGAACTGGCAAATAACCTCTTGGAGCTTCGCGACCTTGGCCTGAGGAAGGCGACACGATCTCGCCACCGTGTCGATTTCAATCCCCAAGAACGACAAACAGGAAACCGGCCCCTCCGTTTTATCCTTGGCCACAGGAACGCCAAAGTGATAAAACAACGCTCGGATGCTGAACAGCAAGTCACTGCAGCGCGGCGAATTCGCCGGTCCCACACACAGGAAATCATCGAGGTAATGCGCAACTCCATGACCCCCTGAAGAAGACTCCACGCACCAATGCAAGAATATGCTAAACCTTTCAAAAAACGAGCATGAAACGGAACATCCCATCGGCAAACATTTGTCAATGAAATATTCCGCTCCGATTCGAAAACCCATAAAACGGAATGAGTCCGGATGCAACGGGAGCAACCGAAACGCGGATTCAACATCGATCTTAGCCAACAGAGCTCCCGGGCCGTAACTACGAACCAACTCCAGCGCCTTCGCAAACGACTGATACACCACCGAGCAGTGTGCCGGTGGTATCTCGTCGTTGTCCGACGACCCTGACGGGTAAGAAAGATGTTGAATGAGCCGAAAGGCACCCGGAGTCTTCTTGGGAACTACCCCCACTGTGGAAATGACCAAGTCATCCACTGGGGGCGAGCTAAACGGGCCCTCCATCCTACCCATTCGCACCTCTTTATCTACTTTCTCGCGCAAAACAGACGGCAAGGCGCGAGCGGACTGAAGATTCCGGAGAGCCTTGACCGATACTTTGTCTGCAACTGGCAAGCGGAAACCAAACTTAAAACCCTGAAACAAAAATTGAGCGTCCGTACTATTCGGATACCAATCCAACCATTTGGACATGCATGGCGTCCAAATTAATTGACGTTGGGGCCCTGTGGAGCGATCCCGCTCGCGCCAGGTCTTGCGTAGCTTTGCTTTCCCCTCGCGCCTTGCCGATTTCCTTTAAAACAGTTGGAGGCCGGGTGGAAGCCGCCACATTGCAAGCACGAATGTCGAAACTGACACTGCTTGCCGAAGGAACAGGTCGCATTATTAAATGCGAAGCACTTCCCCTCTCGGCGGCCTGCCCTCCCCCGCGGATAGCCAACCTACCTTTCCTACCCGGTCCCCCTTCCGCGCTACTCCCCTGGGCGGATGACCCTGCGCGTTGCCCGTCCGCACCCGGATTCCGGGGCTCCTTTGCGGGTTGAGAAGCCCGGGTGACCTGGAGCCAGACCTCCACGTCCTTGCAACCAAAGTCAATAATCTGTAAGCTGTCCTGCTTCTCTCGGAACTTCTCATCATACATCCGCCATTCGATTCCTGACGATGTGCGCTGCATATCGTGTATCAAGTGCAGGTATCGTATGACGTTCATATGTTCCTCAGGCCTATCTTCCAGATAACACGCCGCAAAGAAGCAAAAACCGGCCAGCCAGTTGTCGAAAGTACGGAAAGCTTCAGCTCCGATGCCTTTCTTAGCTGTCGCTGCCTTAAACTCCTTCTTCGCGTCCTTAGTCAGCACGAACATATCAACGTAATCGCCTCTGCAGATCTTCCTACGGCAGCTATCCCGCAACCCCCTCAACACTGCCGTATAATCACAGTGGACTACTCCCGGCAAATCGCGGCGCTTCTTGGCCCTGCGAGCGTCCTCGCTAAGCCGCTTGCGTCTCTTCCGCCTCTCCTGCTGCCCTGCCGCCCTCTTAGCGTACTTCGTCGCACGCTTTTTCCCCCGCTTGCGACAACAGGGATGAAGAAGAGGAGGAACTGAGAGAACTGTAGCGCGCGCTGGAGCCCGACGCCGAATGCTCAACCTCACCTGACGCTGTCGACTGTTCGGACTGGGAGTCCTCCGGTGTGGAAACTTCGAAATCCTCCTCATCGCTCACGTCCACCTCAACTTCTCCGCGATCACCTGAAGAAGAAGACAAAGCACGGGACCCAGAAACCACTCCCGGGGCATGCCTAGCACTCCGGGGCAAAGACGTCCCCACCTCGCGTCCGCGCTCCGCCCCCAGGTCACGGCAAGCGCGCGCTACTCGCTCAGCCGCTGACCCCGGCTGCGTACCAGACGCCTTTGCTTCTGCACACGCGCCGGAATGTCTTGCTGCCCCCGGGGATGCGGCTCAAAGCCGCCACCACCGTCGACAGAGCCGACGCCAACTCTCAGGAAGCTTCCTGACTTCCCCAAAAGTCGCGACCGGCACCGGCGGGTGCCCCGCAGATGCCGGCGCACCTCTCTTGGCCCGTCGGCCGGCAGGCGCCGATAAGGGACCCGACGGCCAATGCCCCGCCTGGCCTGCTGGTGATCTGCTGGCCCCCCTGACCACAATTGGCGTGGCCCCCCACCAATCATCTATCCTATCCTGCGCCTGCTGGCCCTCACTATCGCTGCTGTGCCTACCACCGGCCCCCCCGCGCGTGCCCTCCCCCCGCAGGCCGGAGCTCTCTCCGTCTGCAGAAAAGGCACCTCTGCGGGGCTCAATGCTGCCGCGCTCTATCCTGGGACGCCCCCCCCGCCGCCGCTCCCCGCCGGACTCCGGCTGCAAGGGAGGCAGCAGGGGAGACATTGAAACTGGCGGCGCCGCTGCGCGCACACGTGCACGAACGGCGCCACTGGCTGAGAGCGCGGGATGACGCTTCCCGCCACCCTCCTTCCAGCATCTGGGCCACCGGAAAGGACCGCCGGACGAGACCCCGCGACAGGCCTCATCTGACCCGCCGCCACTCTCCGCCCACCCCGACCCCCTCGCCCGGCATCACCCCACTGCCGTGACAAGGGGGACGGGTGGGGAGATGGGATGGGAGCCCCCATTGGCCGCCCGCCCTGGCGCGCACGCGCGCGCCTGCTCCCGGCAACGGCGCCTCACCCTCAAGAGGTGGAGGTGAAGGCCGATGCCCGGCCACCTCCAGTCGTCTCCCCCGTGTCCCCAGCCCCCCCTGCCGCTCGCGGCCGGAGGTTAACACCGGACCCGAAACCAGGGGCAGGGAAGACCGGGTCCGTCCAGCCACCGCCATGCGGGCACCCGCGTCGGTGACGGTGGACGGGGAACGGGCAGATGAGCCAGCAGGCCCATCCGCGGACCCAGCTTCACCGCCTGGTGAGTGGTAACGAGCTGGGGTCCCGGCAGAACGGAGGGGGCGAGAGGCGGCCATTATCCCACAGCAGTGTGTGGTGAGATGAGAGAGGAGGGTGAAGCTATAACAGTATAGTGTAAACCTGAATACTCTAACTAGCCTAGCTAAAACATTAGTGAATATGCAATTCAGCAACACTTACCAGAAGGCAAACCAGCAGCAATAGAGACTTAGCTAGCCTATACATCCCTATATATACTGAACCCTCCCCTCTCTACCATTGGCTGTACTTTTCATAACAGTTAGGTCCACCCCTCACAGGAGGTTTAACTCTCTCCATTCCTATGCCTGTCATTTCGCTCTCCTAAAAGAAATAGATAATAAAATATGTTATAGATAATAAAATTATTACTTAATGCGACTATTAATAGAAGAAAATCTTGAATCAAAGCATTTTTTTCCCTCTACCTCCCTCACTCCAATATCATCATTTTGATAAATTGTTTGGGAGGAGCCAGGACAAAGTGGGAGGATTAATGTATAGAAAGTGAATAATTCAGGATTAATTCGTAGAGCCGCCCCTGACCGCAGGCACCCGCATATCGGGCATACACACTGCATACACACTGCCCGATATGTGCCGTATTGAGCAATATGTCGGTCTGATCCGCTCAGTATCTACCCAGCTTTGATTTTTAATTATACAGTAGGCCAAATTTGGAGTTTTGTCTAAAACAAATATTTGAACAGCAGAATTATAAATATGAAATGAAACATCAATATGTAATTATAGATTATTGCTTTTATCATGCATCAAGCATTTCAAATGTTTACTTTTTATTTTGTAAAGTTCCATTAATGTTGTGAGTTTGCAGAAAGTTTAACAAAAGTATATCAATATTTCTTAATGCAGACTTATTTATTTTTGTAATTCTTTATTTGAAATAGTCAAAGCATACAAGAATAACCGTGTATACAAAGAAATGGTTCAAAGTTTAGGAAGTGCCGTAGCCAGGGGGTAATCGGGAGAACAAATGCACCCCCTTATCCCCCCACCCCATTAGTCATAGTGTTGCACTGTGTGCTGTGTTTTCAGGGGTGCCATGGGAGGATTAATCTAATCATTTAGGCTGGCATCTTCCAAGGTTTGACTTGGTGCTTCCTGTAGCCCAAGAGAGGCAGTGTGCTGCCATTTGCACATTCTGCACTGCTTAGTGTGCATTTAGTGTGGTGCCACACCCTCCATGGCCTTCCCCTCCTCATCTGTGTGGGTCTCTCCACAGAATTCTGGGCTGCAGAACTATATGTCTAATATGTAAGGTCCCCAGTCGTCCCCTGCTCACCCTGACTCCGTCCCTCACCCCAATCCACTTGGTCTTAGCTCCCCTTTTGTGTCTGTTACCCTCTTTCTCTCATACGCCCCTCCTCCAGACCTCAGTTAGATTCTGTGCCCAGGAGTGACTGGACACACACTAGGGGAGCTCTACTGAGTTTCTCTGAATGACTTTATGTAAGGTTTTTTATTTTCAGAAAGACCTGCTGGCTACAGGCTTCCTGCTTCGTGGGACTAAGGGGAGAGAAGTCAGACCTACTTCTTCTGAGTTAAGGGCTCTGCTTCTTAGGCTACTGGACACCATTAGCTCCAGAGGGTTCGATCACTTGGTGCGCCTAGCTGCTTGTTCCCTGGAGCCGCGCCATCACCCCCCTCACAGAAGCCAGAAGAAAGAAGCCGGGTGAGTATTAGAAGAACAGAAGACTTCAGTGACGGCAGAAGACTTCACAGTCTCAGAGGTACCGCGCTGCGCGCCATTGCTCCCACACACCAACGGCTTTACAAGGGTGCAGGGGGGGCGCCCTGGGCTGCAATATACCTCTCCTTTAAGCCTGGCTAAATAGGTACACAGTGCATAGGCACTGTATACGTACCCCTGCCAGCAAAAAAAAAAAGCTAAAATAATAGCGGGGCTGAAGCGCGCCGAGAAGGGGCGTGGCTTAGCCCTCACAACATGATACAGCGCCATTTTCTCCACGGTCCCCGCCAAAACAGTGTGTACAGAGTAAACGAAGGGGGGAGGGGGCACAGTGTTTAGTGCAATATTGTATAAAATATAGCACTATCTTAGATAATGGGCATGTAATCATTCAGTTGTGCATATATGTCTGTGTTTTCCCTGTCAGATATACCCACTATAGCTTTTCAGTGCACATGTGTCGACATGTGTGAGTGCTATGTCGCAAACAGCTATGGGAATCTCTCTGTCGGCATCGCCGACTCCTGTTGATACTTGATTCAGTAGATGCAGAGTCAGCAGGTTGGTAATTGTATGCTTTTCAAAAGTAAACACTGTGGGGGAGACACAGTAGTATGTGGGTGACCCTGTCGGCACCAAATGTTATTACTGGGTGTAAATTAACATGCTGTAACTAACCTGTATATATATTTTTATATGTATATGTATGGTACTGTTCCATGGACCTGTAGGTCGAGCACAGACATGGTAGTATTTGTGTGGAAGTGAGACTACAATTATAGAAGTATACTTCCCTCGGACCCCTCTGGGTCGCAAGAATGTTATTTTGCCTGGTTACTACTCCCTGCTGTCGACGAATACTAGGTTTTTCTGTCGACCATAAGGTTTTCCTGGTTAGATCCACAACTTGGGCATTCAGTACATGGTTATACACATTCAGAACACATTAATATCACTAGGGACCCGACGGTTCTGGACAATCTGCTTATATGTATTATATATATATATATATATATATATATATATTCATAAGGTATGTATGTATATGTGTATTACAATATGTATATTCATATTACAATTTCTAATGAATGCTGAAGTAAAAGTATTCCTTCTCATGTGCTGGTCGCTCTGTTGATAAAGCTCTAGGTCGGCCGTGACGAGTTGGTCTCAGATCCTCACGAGGAGTCCGAGTGTTTATTCTTTTCCTGCCGCGGATAGAATACCGTGAAAGTCAACTCCTGGTCGCCACGGGGCCCTGTCACAAAGCATCGTATACAGGAAGCATTGTGATATTTTATTTATATGCTTTGAAGTTATTTGCATTACATGCGCATGGAGGAGTGCTTGTATTCGGAAAGGCATCCGATAGAATTACCCTAGAGAGAGAGGGGATGTTTCTTATGTTGGGCCTTCTCTATAACATTGCGGCAGGCTGCCGTGCGTATACAGGAGGTGTGGCCGGGGGAATGCTGAGGCTGACTCCGAGAGATACTGGAGTTTTTCCCTGTGACGGTGTACCGCTCTTTGGGGATGCCTCAGTTCAGTCAATCTCGGCGGATACCATTGGTAAGTCTACCTTCGTGAGTTAGATTCCTTCACAGCGGTTGGTGACGCATTCTTTTGTGGGATGCAGCCATTTTAACCGGTTCGATACCGTTCTTTTTTCCCTGTCTGTGCGGATAGTGGAAGGTGAAAAGGTAAGAGCTCTGCAGCCTTGTTAGGTTCGCAGAAAAGGATATTGTCTTTTGTTTCTACCACATCCACCACATGTCGCTGGGTCTATCGGGCTGGAGCCCACACCGGTGGGAACTCGTCTAAGGCTCTTCCGTCAGTCCGGGAATGGACCTGGACCTGGGAGTTAGCCAAAGGGGGTCATACTGGAGTTTACAGATGATTCCCATCACTGATTTTTCAAATAGATCTTACCAATTCCCTCTGGAAGGGGAGGTAGTACGCGACGCCATACCAGAGTTGCGTCAGGTTCAGGACTTTGTCCTGCTGTCCCTGTTAAAAAAAAAATTAAGAAACATACATTTCTACTTACGAAGTTGAACTACAGGATGGAATCTCTCAGGCCGGGGAGCTCCGGCACGTACAGGTAGAAAAAGCATTTAAATGCGTTTTTCTCAGCATTTAGCCTACCTGGGTTGATATCCAGGATTGTCTTTGCCATTTCACCGGAGTGTTGGCAGTATGATGATTTTCTTTCAATAGTAGGAGCCATTGTTATTTTGTACTGAGACGCTCTCCTGATTACGGCGAGGTCAAGGAACAAGTGGTTCAAATCGTTGTTTCTCTCTGACTGTTCTTCAACACAAGGAATGGCTGTTGTTCCCAACGACGCGGATGTCGGAGGTGGATATCAGTGTAGATACTGAACGGTTGAGGTTCTGTGTTTTTCCTGTGGAAAGAGGTCTAAGGATCCAGAGTCGGATCAGATTTGCAGTGACAATCCATCAATATGTTCCGTTGATGAAGAAGATGGGTGCGGCCTAAGAGGCCTGTTCGGTGAGCAGGTCAAATGCCAGAGTGGTTTTCACGGGACCAGTAGAAAATCTGGTCCGGGGCTCACCTGCACATGCACCGGAATATAATCCTAATGGCCAGGATATCGCTCCTGTGGTGTCTGCACAGTCTAACTATCTAGAGGGACGAAGGTTCGGGATCCAGGATTAGATCCTGGTGTCCATGCGTGCAGATCTCCGAGGCTGGGGAGCAGTTTTTCCAAGGGAAGTATTTCCAGAGGAAAAGGTCAAGCTCGGAAGCTTGTCTGCAATAAGCTTTCTTGAATTAAGAGCTATTTTCAACGAACACATTCTTCGTGTTCTGCCCGTGTTAATTCTGTTGGACGACTTGACAGCAGTGGCATAAGTAAGCCGCGAGGGCGGAACAAGGAGGAAAGCGGCAATGGCAGAAGCCAAATACGTTTTCCGCTGGGCGGAAAGACAGGTAAACGCTATAGTAGCAGTCTTCGTCCCGAAAGTAGACGACGGAGAAATTAATTTCCTCTGCAGACGCGATCTCCATCCGGGAGAAATACAGTCGTCATCGAGAAGTTTTCATAGAAGTGACAAGTATTGAGGAGTGCCTCAATTGGACATGTTGGCGTCTCGCCTCAACGAGAGACCTCAGGGATATTGTTCCAGGTCAGGGGACACTCAGGCTATGGCAGTGGACGCCCTCGTGACACCTTGGGTGTTTTCAGTCGGTTTATGTGTCCCCTCCGTTTTCACTCTTTCTGAAGGTGATAAACGTAAGAAGAACAAAGGTTCAAGCGATGCTCATTGTTCTGGTCTAGCCAAGGAGGGTTTGGTATCCAGTTCTTCAAGATTTACTCATGGAAGATCCCTGGCCTCTTCCTCTATGCGAGGAACTGTTACAGCAAGATCAGGGCGTGTATCAAGACTTACCGCGGCTGCATTTGACGGCGTGGCGGTTGAACGCCATATCCTAGCCCGACAGGGTATTCCCTATGAAGTTGTTTTCCACACTTCTTCAGGCTAGAAAAGAAGTAACGGCAAAGGCCTTACCACCGTATTTGGCGCAAGTATGTGTCTTGGTGTGCATCCAAAAAGGCTCCTACGGAAGACTTTCAGCTGGGTCGTTCTCCATTCTTGGCAAGCAGGTGTGGAGGCAGGCCTAAAGTTATGCTCCATTTCAGTGCAGTTTTGGCCTTGTAAATTTTCAAAAAAAAAGAAAAAAAAAAGATTGGCCACCTTTCTGGAATTTCAGATTTTCGTGAAGGGAGTACTGCACATCCAACCTCCACTTGTGCCCCATTGGCACCGTGGGACCTTGACATGATGTTGCGGTTTCTTGTGTGACGCTGATTGGAACCTTTATGGAAGGTTGTGTTAAAATTTCTCTCTTGGATAGTGGTCATGCTATTGACCTTGGCGTCCGAAAGGCAGGTGTCAGAAGTAGCGGTTCTGTCTCACAAGAGCCCCTGTTTGATCTTCCATGTGGATAGAGCGGAATTGAGAACTCGGATAATAGTTCTGCCAAAACTGGTTTCTGTGTTTCGCAGAAACCAGCCTATGTTGATGTCTGTGGTTACTTAAGCATTGGCTGATTCAAAGTCTCTCGATGAAGTCAGGGCTCTGTATATTTAGGTTGCCAATTTGGCTCTGATTGGGGAAACAGTGGTTCTGTTTGTCCGGTATGCTCCCAGTATGTTTGGGACGCCTGCGGCTATGCAGTCTGTTACACGCTGGATCTATGATACAATTCAGCGTGCTCGTTCTACTGCTGGGTTGCCGTTACCGATGTCGGTGGAAACCCATTCTACTAGGTAGGTAAGCTCTTCTTGGGCGAATGCCCGAGGAGTCTCGGCGGTTCAACTTTGCCAAGCGGCTACTTCGTCGGGTTCAAACACTTTTGCTAAGCTCTACAAGTT
This sequence comes from Pseudophryne corroboree, assembly GCF_028390025.1. Classification (NCBI taxonomy): domain Eukaryota; kingdom Metazoa; phylum Chordata; class Amphibia; order Anura; family Myobatrachidae; genus Pseudophryne; species Pseudophryne corroboree. Next base: position 229,088,464 of record NC_086453.1, read on the forward strand.
TAATACCCTGGCTGATGGGGACCTCTTGTTTGCTCAATCGGTGCTGCAGAGTCGTCCGCACTCTCCCGCCCGGTCTGGAGCTTTGGTATAAACCACATGGTCCTTACGGAGTCCCCAGCATCCTCTAGGACGTATGAGAAAATAGGATTTTAATACCTACCGGTAAATCCTTTTCTGTTAGTCCGTAGAGGATGCTGGGCGCCCGTCCTAGTGCGTACTGTGTCTGCAGTTATTGGTTATGGTTACACTCTTGTGGTGTTTCTTTTCTGTCAGGCTATTGCTGACGTTGTTCATGCCATGGCATGCGGTATCTTATTATTGATTGGGTTGACACACAGGATGTCTTACATATTTTATCAGCAAGTGGCTGTGTATTTTTTCATGCCGTTGGCTGGTGTTCTATTGAATGCCACGTTCTGCGGTATGTTCGTGGTGTGAGCTGCTATGACACTCACCGTGTTTAAACAATAAATTCTTTCCTCGAAATGTCCGTCTCCCTGGGCACAGTTTTCTAAGTGAGGTCTGGAGGAGGGGCATAGAGGGAGGAGCTAGTTCACACCCATTCAAAGTCTTATAGTGTGCCCATGTCTCCTGCAGATCCCGTCTATACCCCATGGTCCTTACGGAGTCCCCAGCATCCTCTACGTACTAAGAGAAAAGGATTTACCGGTAGTTATTAAAATCCTATTATTTTAACCTGCCGATCAGAAGGGAAGAAGGACAAACTGAACACAACTGTGGCCAGCACCATGTAACTGAACCTAAAGATGCAGGTCATTTTTTTATTTGAATCATTTTTGCTGAGTATCATAAAATCATTAGGAGGAGTAATTTATGCACTAGTGTCCCGGGTTCCGATGTTACGCGTGATTATGTGATATTCTCCTGCAGCACTCAGCAGAGGAGGCTGCCTCCATTGCATGCGGAATAAAAATTATACATTCTGCGCCTATATTTACCCTTTGTACCCCCTCACTTTAAAACCTGCCTACGCCACTGGTTTTAGGAGTCACAGAAGATATATAGGAGTCTATTCATGAAGCAGTGAAAAGGGTGCAGAAGGGAGCCAGTGGAGAAGTTGCCCATGGCAACCAATCAGCATTGAAGTAACATTTATAATTTGCATACTATACAGTTGCATGGAGCAGCTGATCGGTTTCCATTGACAACTTCTTTACTGGCTCACTTCTCCACTCTTTTCACTGCTTCATGAATAGACTAATGCAGAATTTCAAATGGGAAGGTGGTTAGCAGGGTCAGTCATGTCTAGCGCACAGCAAGATGGGCTGGCAGGGGTGTGATCTTAACGTGACGATAGCTGTATAGATAGACCTATGTGACCCCTATGTGACTTATGTAGTCCCCATCGAGATAAAAAAAATACATTTGGTTTTTGTTACAACGATGAATTTATATGCTATTGGTCTGAGTACTAAGCAGGGCCGCAGTTTGTAACGTGCCTGGACTGCTAACACTATGCTAGTCTTCATGCGTATAGTTACTCCATTGTATACATGGTGCCACCTGCTGTTTTCCATCTGCAGTCGCCATCACTAGTAACAGTCTGAAGTACGTGCCCCGACCTTCGGGCCTAATTCAGACCTGATCGCAGCAGCAAATTTGTTAGCTAATGGACAATACCATGGGCCTAATTCATACCTGATCGCTGGGCAGCGATTTTTGCATCCCTGCGATCAGATAGTCGCCGCCTACAGGGGGAGTGTATTTTAGTTGTGCAAGTGTGCAAACGTATGTGTAGCAGAGCTGCACAAACTGATTTTGTGCAGTCTCTGTGCAGCCCAGGACTTACTCAGCCGCTGCGATCACTTCAGCCTGTCCGGGACTGGAATTGGCGTCAGACACCCTCCCTTCCAACACTTGGACATGCCTGCGTTTTTCCAGACACTCCTTGAAAACGTCCAGCTGCCACCCACAAATGCCCCCTTCCTGTCAGTCAACTTGCGATCGCCCGTGCAATCGCTTTTTTCGCACCATCACGTCGCTATGCTCCGATCCCCGTTGCTGCGGTCCGTGCGCAGATCAAACCTGATCGCAGGCTGTGAGAAAACGCAGCCTAGCGATCAGGTCTGAATTACCCCCCATGTGCACTGCAGGGGGGGCAGATATAACATGTGCAGAGAGAGTTAGATTTGGGTGGGGTATGTTCAAACTGAAATCTAAATTGCAGTGTAAAAATAAAGCAGCCAGTATTTACCCTGCACAGAAACTATATAATGCACCCAAATCTAACTCTGTACATGTTATATCTGCCCCCCCTACAGTGCACAATGGTTTTGCCCATTAGCTAACAAATTTGCTGCTGCGATCAGATCTGAATTAGGCCCTTCATCTGCATGTCTCAGAGAGCAGGACACATATCTGGCTACACACCCATGAAATGCACAGTTTGCTATCGTTTGCTATATGCAGACACATGTGTAGCTGCATGCTCCTCAGAGTCAGGCCCTATGTATGAATTGTGTATTGATCATTGGGTTGGGTTAATGCCAGTTTACAGTGAAATGATCAATGCAGGGTCTTAAGGTGCATACACACTGAGCGCTTTTCCCCCCTGCCCAGCGATGTCAGCAGGGATGAACAGCTATCCATAGCAGGACGCTATGGAAAACCGCTCACCCCGCCGTTCATCTACTGGTAATACTAGCAGATGAACGGTGGCCGCCGGCGATGAAGCAGGAGCGCGCATCAGCGCTCATCGCCGGAGCATACACACTGGGCGGTTTTCAGCTCAACACACCAAAAGTGAGCTGCTTTCAGCTCACAACCGCCCAGTGTGTATGGGCCTTTACACACATTCCAAAGCACTGCACTGGATTTGACATTTTAGGGAACAACATGCTTAAAAAACTAATTTACTTTTTCAAACCTGTATATATGCTTGCAAGGAATTGGCTTGAGGGCTTATAATGAAAAAAGTAGGGAAACACACGAGACTAACAAATAACATTTTATGGGTTCCATGTCCTATTTGGGAAACCGCCAGGCTCATTGTTATGTTGCTAGGATACTATAGTGATTGCAAACTTACTCTGATTTTTGTTTCCGGATGCTATAGCAGGTGAGTATTTGTGTTTGTGCATTTGTCATTAAAAGCAATAGACTTATTGGTACATGTGGAATGTGTTTGTACATGCACAGGTGAAGCTGTGTGCAGAGGAGGTGCAGGTAGGACAACCTTACAAAAATTATACTTTTAAAGGTCAAAGGTCCTTCACATTATTTTCACATGGAAAAATGCTGTCTCTGCCACACTCCCTCCCCTTAGCTTCAACCACCCTGGTGAAGCTACACTATTTTCAGGCAAGCTCTCTGCCTCGCACACCCCTACCTGTGTCATCCACACAGGTACACAGCCTTCCACTACCTTCCAGAGGTCACCCACCTCGCCTTCTTCCTCCTCCCCTAGCTACAGCATAGGGTTGCTTGGAGGAACAGGACCTACAAACCTCCTGGATGGGGCATCAGCATTGAGGTGCTGTTTCCCCGGACGATGCCTCACCTCAAACCTAAATGGCTGCAAAGCCAAAAACCAACGGGTCACACGAGCATTCACCTCTGTGTTTGTATGCATCCACTGTAAGGGTGCATGGTCTGTGACCAACAAAAACTCTTGTCCCAATAAATACTACCTTAATGACTCAACTGCCCATTTAATGGCCAAGCACTGCTGCTCTTCCATTTGAGTACCTGCGCTCCGTGGGCAATAATTTACGGCTAAGGTAGAGGATGGGCTTCTCCTCTCCATCTACCTCTTGGGATAGGACTGCTCCTAATCCTGTCCCAGAGGCATCCGTTTGTAACACAAATTGCTTTTTAAAGTCAGGAGCTTGCAAGACAGGCTCAGAACACAAAGCTCGTCTTAAAACCTGCCAAGCAGTTTCCACTGGTCTAGACCACGTTATCTTGTCTGGGAATCATTTTTTAAGACATTCGGTTAGTGGAGCCACTCTAGCGGCGAAATCTCGACTGAACCTGCGATAATATCCGACCAAACCGAGAAATGTCCTAAGTTGTGATTTACATTTAGGTCTAGAGTCAGACCAGGTGAGGACTGCTTCTACCTTACTAGGCTGAGGTTTAAACTGTCCTCTGTCCACAATGTACCCCAAATACTTGGCCTCAATCAAACCAATGGCACATTTCTCAGGGTTGGCGGTAAACCCGTGTGCCCGTAGAGACTGTAAAACGGCTTCTACATTTGGTAGGTGTGACTCCCAGTCAGAGGTGAAAATAACAATGTCATCTAAATATGCAGTTGCATATTCCCTGTGGGGCCGCAGCACCTTATTTAGAGCTCTCTGGAAGGTTGATGGGGCACCATGTAAACCAAATGGGAGCATTTTATATTGGAATAAGCCTTCCGGGGTAGAGAAGGCTGTTTTTGCCTTAGCAGCTTCTGTTAACAGAATCTGCCAATAACCTTTTGTCAAATCAAGTGTAGTGAGATATTGACTATTGGTTTCATTTTCTACCAACTCATCAACCTGGGGCATAGGGTAAGAATCAAACCAGGTCACTTGATTAACTTACGGAAGTCATTGCAGAACCGTAAGGCATCTGAAGGCTTCGGTACCAGGACAATTGGATTATTCCACTCACTGGTGGCTTCCTCTATAACCCCTAGGCGTAACATCACTTCCACCTCCTGCTTGACCGCTGCCCGCTTCGCTTCAGGTATGCAATATGGCCTTTGTTTAATGACCACCCCGGGTGGAGTCACAACATCATGTTGGATGATCTGTGTCTTTCGCAGGATGGCAGAAAACACATCTTGGTAGCGTTTCACCAAGTTCACCACTTCCCGTTTCTGTTCAGGAGTAAGCGTGACTTCAATGGGTACCTGGCTGGCATTCTGAAATCTTTTTAGCTACCAAAGTGGGCCAGTTAGGCAATTTCCTTCCAGGGTTTTAACAGGCTTACATGGTAGACTTGTACCTCCCTCCTTCTACCCTCCTGTTGGACCCTGTAATTGACCGGTCCCACTGCCTCGATGATCTAATAAGGGCCCCGCCATTGTGCATACATCTTGCTTTCTGTGGTAGGCACCAGCACTAACACTTTGTCTCCCAGATTAAAGGACCGGTTGACTGAGGTGACGTCATACCTCTGTTTCTGACGTTGTTGGGCCCTTTCCATGTGTTCGTTCAGTAGTGGTGCAATCTGCCTAAGTCGGCTGTATAAATGGGCCACAAACTGAAGGACGTTAGGGTCCTGGCATGGTTGTTCTTTCCACCCTTCTTTTAAGAGATCTAGAATTCCTCTGAGCTGTCTCCCATAGAGGAGCTTAAAGGGACAAAACCCTGTAGAGCAGTGTTTCCCAACCGCGGTCCTCAAGGCACACTAACAGTCCTGGTTTTAGTGATATCCAGGCTTGAACACAGGTGACTTAATTAGTAGCTCAGTTATTTTGATTTTTAACACAAAAATGTATGGACTAGAAAATAGCGCTTGGTGGAATGAAGCAGCCTAGATAGATTCTAGTGATTCCCAATCACCATACGTAAAACTATAGAAAAATAGATAATTGAAAATATCTTTGGCGCTACCACCTTTATGTTAAATTGCGTAAAAATAACAAAATTCTTAAAAATTGAAATCTGGAGGAATAATAGGAAAGTCTATGTAAATGTTCCAGATGATTTCTCGGTAAATGACTTTGATCTTGCTTTCCTCCCAGTTTCTTCAAACCTTGATATTCCTTATGGATATGTGTTCATGCAAATAGAGGAAAAGACGATATATAGTGTAGTATTTTTCTTAAAAATTGATTCAAATTTATTTTATATAGCATAAGAAACACATATATAAGACATATAAAAAGATTTTTTCTTCCATCCAATTAAAAAGTATGGTCCTTCACTTTACATACATATGATTGGAACCGTACCGTGTCAAGCTCCCAGCATGGAGCAATGGAAAGAGCAAAAAATTGGAGTCTCCGGAATTCCTCCTGATAAAGCTGAATATTTATCGTATATAAAACACCTTAAGAGGTCTAAGAACTCTATACGCTATCTACGTAAGAAGTACCGTAAGGGTACGCAAGTTGCGTAGCGATCGCTCAGCCGTAGTCGAGACGCTCAAGCGTCACGTTCGCTTACGGCCCAGTGATCACAGGCAGGCACACTATTGGCTGCCGACTAACGTAATGATTCGCTATAGCGTAGCGTACGCTGCGTGACCACGAGGAGATCACCAGCGGTGCATACGCTTACAACGTTTAAACCTTTATATCTATACCTTTAACAGTGAGATACACAGTATACCTTAGTGTAGAGACAGAGTGTAAGTGCAACCTGGTGTAACCTGATTAACTACAAAGCTGCTTGAGCGTCACCGACGCTCAGAGAATACTTAACCCTTATAAAGAATACACAGATACCTGGGCTTAGGGTCCGAAACCTATTATATGTATTATAACTATTATACTTGCAAAAGGAATCACAGTACAAATGATACACTACAATATAACATAAACCAACTAACCAGATAAACTACACAGGAAATACAATACAATACAATTAAAGTAAAATACGAGAGAGATAGAGAGAGAGAGAGAGATAGAGAGAGAGAGAGATGGCTCACAGTAAGACAATATGATTACGGAGAAAACTTACGCACAAGGGGAACGATCGCATGCGCCTCGATATCCAGCTCCCGATTATCAGCAATGAGAACCGTTGAAGAGAGAGAACTGGATACGGTCGGCCTGCCTATTTATGCCCCACACACAATACAATTCAATGGTCCCTACAATCTCATTGTTCATTGGACATAGGAATTCGGCTTCGCATTATATCAAAAGGTCATAGGTTGATTCATACAGGTGGGCTGTGACTATTTCCAACTGCTCAGGTGGGAGGGAAACTGGGTTTCCCGCCGCATGGGTAATAAAGTGCAAATAAAGTAAATGTTCATAAACTTCTTATGTCCATAACTATTCGCACGAGCGATTGATCTGCTTCAAACCAACACCGGAATATTTCTAATTAAATATTCTTCCGATGGATACTAAACACCACTGTATTACTCCTGTCTGACCCTTCGTATCAAACAAAGAGGGATTCCTCTGTTCATAAACATTCTATATTAACCAAACTTTCAGAATCTATCAAAGGGACCATGATCTACAAAATACATTATTACTGAAAATATGTTACGATTGAGTCGCACGCTACAACCACATAAACTCTACCGTAAATATGCATACCATGCGCCTGCGGGTGCCCGCGACTGTGAGTATGCGCACGTACGGGAGAGCGTACGCATGCGCAGCACGGACCTGTGTGAGGTGCAAATATGGTAGTGTGCATAGAGATATTTTTCTGACTTTGACAGTCCACCCTTTGGCAGTCAATAATAACTGCCACTTCCTGAAAACATTTCAAAAGGAGAAAAATATATGTTAGGGGTTAATTCATTTCCATGGTTGGGTAAGGGAGGAGAGAGGAGTAGGTGTGAAGAGGGTATGACCTAGTGAGATAGCAGAAGCATGTGTGTATGAATCCGTGTTTGGGGGGTCATGTATCATCGTGCCGTACGTGTTGTAAATCAAGCTTCGAGGTATTGCGAAGTATACATTTGAATTCCTTCTTATCCCGTGGTACGGGTCTGTGGATGGGCTGTCAAACTTTACCGAGCTCTTTTCGGATTTTGAACAAAATGGGGAGCACATTTTAGTTGATGATACATGAATGGGGGAATATGTGATTGCTGATATCTGTGCCTGTATTCCCTATACTATGTGTGTCATTACCTGAGGGTTGTAGAAATGAAGAAAAGACATAATTACGGTAAATGCGGTGGTATTCTGTGTCAGGTTAATGTACATCTGTCGGTTGAAGTTTTGTTCGGTATCAGTTGAAAGTCGTCTTCTTTGCGCTGTGTTGCCCATTAGGGGTGAGCAAAAAGCTTTGTCAATGCCATTAGATTTACAAAAAATGTTGGCCTAGCGTAAGTTTAAGAATTCTAGAGAAACTGGGGATCCATGGCAAAGTTCATCAAGTGTCCATATCTCAAGTGGTCAAAACTTCTTCTTTGGTCTATCCGTTGTCTGTATAGCGTCTCGTCAACTTCCTCGTCCAAGTGGGTCTTTTTATCTTGGAGAAAAACCAGAAAAACAGGTGAAAGAAACGGACCGTAGAAATCGCATTTTCATCACATCATTGTTTCTATCATTGGGTCATAAATCAAATCCAGGTTAATTACAGTTTCCTCACTCCTCAAACTCATTACCTTAGTACGACGATTGCACCTCATTAAAGCCTGACCGCATCTAAATATCAAACCGATCGTTATGATAACACCTAAGATACATAGGAGAAACTTCCCAACATCCATTATGACTCCTTGAGCCCAGTCTCCCAAACCGGAGAACCAATTTCGCGGGTTCAACCATGACACCCAACCAGTCAGCTCATTACCTACAGCAGCAAGAGTGAGATTGTGTTTTCGGCGAAATTCCCACTTCAATTGGAGAATATCGTCCATCTTTTGGTCTATGACCTCGACCGGATCCTCGGTGCTATTCGTGATATACGTGCAACACTTCACGCCGTACTGTGTTGCTAATGTAACACAATATCCGCCTGTCACTGCTGTGAGGTAATTAAGAACCATTCTATGCTGCACCAGTTCTGTTTTATAAGCTTGAAGTTCCCTTCCAGTATATCTAAACGTGTCATCATACATTTCAGTGATATTGTCTAACAAATTTGCGAGCGCCGATATGTATTTATAATTTAGCACTCCTCTAGCGGTGCGGGTGAAATCTAACGCGATTAAGAATTGAATCCCGGTGGATTCACTTATCAGATCAGAGGCCGGATGCTCTGTCTTCTCTATCAGGTGTCTTTTAACAACGTGCTCGTAGTGGGTGTGAGTATAAGGAGCTTGGGCACCACGATGTATGTCTTTCATTTTATCATGTGTTACAGTCATTACTTCAGGCAATACTTTTCCAATATAACACAATCCTTCAGAGTTTGGGGCAAGCCACTTGTACGCCTTTCTCCCGCATATGAAATATGCATCATCGGGGAGAACATATGGGACGGAGAAGGACATAACCATATTACACACCTTCCAGGTGAAATCTCCTAACCCTAATTCTTCCATTTGCTTAATACACGTATCAGGTTGTACGATATGTGCACAGTATCCTGGTGATACTTCTCCAACTCTCGTAATCCTATTTCCTAAGGTGTACCTATACCGGAAAGATTTTCCTCTACTGGCTATGTGGCGTACAAGCTCTGTATCTGTAGGCATTCTATCTGCTCTATGCGAAAAGGTCATGGTGTGGTTACTCCATGACACTTCCCAATTTCCCGGCTTTCTGGGATTGGAGATGTTGAAACATAATAGGGACCTATCCACATGGTATTGGTGGAGCTTCAAACTAGGAGGGCTGGAGATATTAAACCTCCTGTCCACCGGTCTCCCACCATTTAACTCAAGTACCTCCCCTATCGTTAAAGGAAATGGTACTAGCCCTGATTTGCTATGACCTTGAGGTACTTGAGAGCATACCCAACAATCTGTTTTGTTTAACACATTACCCACTAAGGAGTGATAGTCACTCAATGGATGCCGGTCCATATGGATATTAAAACTGGATTGGCATTTCTTAATGCACCCATCTTCAATGACATTGTTACAGAGCCTACAGATACAGTTTTCTTCAGCTAACAATCCGTCACAATTTCTTCTATGGTCAATGCTATCGGATCGTTTTCTGATACTCGCCTTTGCTTGTTGGTTAGGTTGATCTTGGAAAACTACGCCTCCATCTTTATCATCAGAACCCATTCCAGAACCTCTATCGACCTCCATGGTACTCTCGCCGGAACAGACTGCTCTGGTCAACATCATGGTCAACAGGAAAATCCGGATCACAGTCTCTTGGGGCAAGTCCATCTTATAGGAGGAAATGGAGAAGAATGAGAAGGAGGAAAAAGAAATTTGAGGGAGAGGGGATGGAAAGTGGAGAAAAACAATAAAAGGGAGTGGGGAGTCGACAACAGCTCTCGGTCTTCAAGGCTCAGGTGCCGCCTCAGTCCTCCTGGAACAGACACTCCAGTGATACAACCTCTACCGTCTGTTCCTTATCACGGGACTTCTCTGGATCAGCAACCTTCTTGCAGTGGGATGAATGGACCCAAGTCTCTCTCTCAGCAACCTTCAATGCCGTAGTGCTAGTCAATAAGACCTGGTATGGTCCTTCCCATCTGTCAATAAGGCAACCTGAGCGTAGAAAATTCCGTATCATTACATAATCCCCAGGTTCAATGTCATGACAATTACTATCAGGTAGATCAGGAATCACCAACTTCAGATTATCATTTTGATTCCTTAACTGTTTACTCATATTAATCAAGTACTTTACAGTCACTTCATTGTTACATTTCAAATCATCCTGAGGGTTAATCATAACATGCGGTTGTCGACCAAACAAGATTTCAAAAGGGGACAGATTAAGAGGGGACCTGGGAGTGGTTCTGATACTGTACAGTACAATGGGTAAAGCTTCTGGCCATGTCAATCCTGTCTCTGCCATCACTTTACTCAATTTATTTTTAATAGTGCTGTTCACTCTTTCGACCTTTGCACTCGCCTGTGGACGGTACGGAGTGTGCAGCTTGCTATCAATTCCCATCAACTTACACATTCCTTGAAAGACATCACCTGTAAAATGGGTACCCCTATCACTTTCGATTATTCTAGGGATACCATATCTACATACAAATTCCTGCACAATTTTCTTAGCAGTAAACATAGCGGTATTTGTTGCCGCTGGAAATGCTTCGACCCAATTTGAGAAAACATCTATACAAACAAGTACATATTTCAAATTCCGACAAGGGGGTAATTGTATAAAGTCAATTTGTATTACCTGGAAAGGGCCGCCGGCAGGTGGGATATGGGATGGTTCTGTAGGTATTGCCTTTCCAATATTCTTTCTCAAACAGGTAAGGCATGACATTGCTCTTTTACTCGCATGAGAGGAGAATCCTGGGGCGCACCAGTATGCTCTCACCAATTTGCACATTCCCTCCTTGCCTAGATGAGTCAGCCCGTGAGCTGCTTCAGCCAGACATGGAAGACATGCTCTGGGGGCCACTGGTTTACCATGTCCATCCGTCCAGAGTCCTGAAGACTCCTGGCCACATCCCTTTGCCTTCCAGACTGCCTTTTCCTGTGTGGAACACAAATTTTGCATTTCACACAACTTCTGTGTGTTAATGGTATTAAATACCATCAATTGTGTGGTGTCTGTCTGTATGGGGGTAGCAGCTGCTAACTTAGCAGCTTCGTCTGCTCGGCTGTTACCAAGTGATACCGGGTCTTGGCTATATGTGTGTGCTTTACATTTGATAACAGCCACTCTGTCGGGTTCCTGTATCGCTGTTAGAAGCCTTTTTATGTGAGCTGCATGCGCTACCGGTGTACCAGCTGCCGTCATGAAATTTCTGAGGCGCCATAGGGCTCCGAAATCATGGACTACCCCGAATGCGTATCTAGAATCGGTGTAGATATTGGCTGACTTACCCTTAGCCAATTCACATGCTCTGGTTAGGGCGACCAGTTCAGCAACCTGGGCTGAGTGAGGTGGGCCTAGCGGTTCCGCTTCTATGGTGTCTTGGTCATCTACGACTGCGTATCCAGTACACAAGTCTCCCGAGTCTGACTGTCTATGACAACTACCGTCCGTGTAGAACGTGAGTTCTGCATCTTCCAGTGGGTTGTCACTGATGTCAGGCCTTGCGGTAAAATTTTGGGTCAAATATTCCATACAATCATGTGTATCTTCCTTTGTATTAAATCCTCCTTCCCCATCACTCTCACCTTCCACCCTTTGTGCCTGACCAGGCACACCTGGGAGATACGTTGCAGGATTTAATGCACTGCATCTCCTTATGGTGATGTTTGCGGGGGCCATTAGTGCCAATTCCCATCTTGTAAATCTCGCTGATGAGACGTGTCTGGTTTGGGCAGAATTCAATAAGGCTGATACTGCATGTGGCGTATGGATTGTGAGGTTGTGGCCTAGCACGACATCTTCGCTTTTTGTCACTAGCAATGCTATCGCAGCAACGCTTCGCAAGCATGTGGGGAGGGATCGCGCTACCGTGTCTAGCTGAGCGCTGTAGTATGCAACTGGCCTGCTGGCATCACCGTGTTTTTGGGTTAGTACACCTGCCGCGCAACCAGCACTTTCTGTTCCGTATAGTTCAAAGGGTTTCCCATAGTCTGGCATACCTAGTGCTGGTGCCTGCGTTAGGCACTGTTTGAGTCTCTCAAATGCTGTTTCGGACTCGTCTGTATGCGAAATCCTATCAGGTTTGTTTGAGGAGACCATTTCCTGCAAAGGTAACGCCAAAATGGAAAACCCTGGGATCCAATTACGGCAATACCCACACATTCCTAAAAACGTTCTGATCTGTTGCTGGGTTTGTGGCAGAGTCATGTCTCTAATTGCTTGGATTCTATCAGCGGTCAGGTGTCTCAGTCCTTGTGTTAGACAGTGTCCCAAATATTTTACCTTAGTTTGGCATAATTGTAACTTGTCTTTGGACACCTTGTGTCCGGTGTCTGAAAGATGAAACAGGAGCTGTTTCGTATCCTTCAGAGATGCTTCCAGTGAATCTGAACACAGTAATAAATCGTCCACATACTGTATCAATACTGATCCACTGTCTGGTTGGAAAGACTGTAAACAATCATGCAAAGCCTGAGAAAATATACTTGGACTATCTATGAAACCTTGGGGTAATCGAGTCCACGTGTATTGGACTCCTCTGTATGTGAATGCAAACAAATATTGGCTGTCAGGGTGCAGAGGTACCGAAAAGAAAGCGGAGCAGAGGTCAATAACAGTGAAAAATTTGGCAGTGGGAGGGATTTGCATTAGGATGACAGCTGGATTTGGCACTACGGGGAACTGACTCTCAACTATTTTGTTAATCCCCCTTAGATCCTGCACTAGTCTGTAACCCCTCCCCCCACTCTTTTTAACAGGGAAGATGGGACTATTGGCAGTGCTGGACGTTCTTACCAGAATGCCCTGTTGTAGCAAGCGCTCTATTACTGGGTAAACTCCTAACTCCACCTCTGGCTTCAGAGGGTACTGTGGGATTTTTGGAGCTATCCTACCATCTTTTACTTGTACAACTACTGGAGCTACGTTTGCCATTAATCCAGTGTCTTGTCCGTCTTTTGTCCAAAGTGACTCTGGTATCTGAGATGTCATCTCTTCTATTTGGGATGGATTCCTATTTGTCATAATGGTATGTGACATTAATTTTGATGGGGAGTCTAACATGTCTCGCACTTCCTGAGCGTGTTTCTCAGGTATGTCCAAGAATACACCTTCAGGAGTACAATAAATGACGCACCCCATTTTACACAGTAAGTCTCTTCCCAGGAGATTAGTTGGTGCCGATGCAGCCAGCAAAAAGGAATGCTTGGTATGCAAAGGCCCTATTGTAATCTCGGCTGGTTTGCTAACAGGGTAGTGCTGGACTACTCCTGTTATTCCCATGGCTGGAATTGTCCTACCAGTGGTTCTCATGCCCACTGTCGAATTTATCACTGACTTGGCCGCCCCTGTGTCTACAAGAAAGTTTAAAGTTTTACCAGCTACATTAATTGCGATCTCGGGTTCACTTCCAAGATTGGCAATTAATTTTACTGGCTGCAGATTACAGGTATGGCCACACCCCTATTGGGTATGGTGACCTCCCTGAATCCCGCTGGCAGCAACTACTTGTGAGGGAGATAGTTGGGAACTACCAGAGGCATGCCAGTCTCTGTTTGGGGGATATCTTTTTGTTTCCCCTGTATGTGGCTCATAACTCCGTTTCTGCGGACCTTGCTCCCAATGTCGTGTGTCGTGTCGTTGTCTAGGGGTTTGGTATGAGTTTCGTGGATTCTTTACTCTACAATCTCGTGCCATGTGTCCCTGTTTGTGACAAGAATAACAAGTAACCATACTTGACTTACCCACAGGATTTGGTGATACAAACAAAGGCTGCCTTGTGGTCAGAGCCTGTATACTTACTGACATTAATTTGTCACCTTGTTGTTCCCTGTGTCTGGTGATGTTTCTATCGTGATCAATAGCAGCCTCTCTCAAAGTAGCCACAGACAGACCTCGCCAACATGGTTGCGTGGTCTGTACCCTAGTCTTCAATGACTCTTTTAAACCATCCATCAGTACCGATACTGCTACTTCCCGATGGTTTGTGTCTGTTTTAATGTCCTCTATGCCTGTGTATTTTGCCATTTCTAATAATGCTCTGTGAAAATACTCTGCAGCTGTCTCTGACTCCTTCTGTTTAATGGAGAATATCTTATTCCATTTAGCTACTGCTGGGAAATACTCTTTTAGCTGCAAGTTTATTCTTTTCACATTATCTTGGTTGTACACATCTGTAAGAGGTACATCATGACCTAGTCCGCAATCAGCTAAAAATTGAGTTGCGTCGACATTTGAGGGTAAACATGCTCTCAGCAATATCTGCCAGTCTTTATTGTTGGGCTCTACAGTGTTACCTAGGTCTCTGATGTATTTTTGACTGGCAACTAAGTCTTTTCTAGGGTCAGGAAATTCAGACACTATGGTCCTTAATTCCATTCGGGAAAATGGGGTGTACATGGCAATGTTCCTAATGGGAGTGGCTCCTGATGCGTCTGTTTTCCCATTTGGCACTGCTATTACTCTAACAGGTGTAATTCTAACAACCTCATTCTGTGTAGATTCTACAGGCTGTGGTGAAATAGTTTCAGCATAATGCATGGTGCCGTACTTACCAGTTGATACGACCTCACCTATCCCTCCGCTAGGGGCCTTTACTAATCTCGTGGGTGGAGCTGTGCCTACTGTGGTCTCTGCTATGGTGGCTGCTAGAGAGAGCGCTGAAATCGTTGCCGATTCGTCCTCTTGATCACACTCCTGAGGAAAGTTCAAAACAGGGTACAACTTGCACGGGTTAATACTTGCATGGGTTAATGGGTTAACATTATCATTAACATTTACACAGTTACTAAGTGATTTTGTGTTACACCTTAGTGCGTCTTTCTCCGCAATCAACTTCTCTCCTGATATGTATGGTGGCGGCGGGGCCGTGGCAATCAGTTTTCTGTTAGAGCCAGATCCCGCCGCCTGAGCCAAACCTCTCTGTATCTCACCTTCCTGTTGCCACAACTGTAAATAATCATAATGTTGGATTCGTCTCTTTGTTGATTTTATGAGACATATCCTCCTCCTTCAATTTTGTAACACTTCTGAGCTGAAGCTCCCTATTCTTGGGAATTTCTCCCCGTCATGTACAGTCATTCTCTCCCATTCATCACATAAAGTTTCTGTGTGACTTCCATATTTCTCACACATTATATACCTGGCCGACCCAATTGGTCGGACCACTGAATCAACCCGAACCGAGGTTGATCGCCCCCTACCTGAACAAGTGGCCCCCATAGTTCGAAAGTGTTGCTTTATTTAGCCAACCCTTACGAAAAACCAAATGCCAACAATAGGCTGACGGTGGCGGTTTACCGAGTACCCCACTCACTCGCCCACGCCGACCAATACGACCTGATCACACCGATATGGTGCTGGCGTACTCGACCTAGGGCCCCTGCGACCTGAACCTCTATTTACTGGAACCTGCGAGGGTTATCCGAAGAACACTTACTCTTTCCAGTAACTATTGGTTGCTGGATAGTTCCTGAGTGAGCAGCGAACTTCCCTTAAAATAAAAAAATTACACAAATCACGTTAGAGTGTACAGATAGCGTTTGTGACCCCTTTACTCTAATGGTATTAGGTCAGATTACTAACTACTGCACACACTTACGTGCGGTCCAGTCGTTCAGTACACAAACAACTAAGTTTATGTACGGAAAGACCAATGGAATCGAAACTTACGACTGCGAATTCCTTCAGCCAGAGCTTATATGGCCTATATGGGTGTTGCACCAACCCTTTTCGGTGTTGTGCCTGTGAACTGTATAGCGGACTTCCTTGTCGGCTGTACCTGGACCTCCTGGTCTGTTATGACCTCCTGGTCTTGTTACAGTGTGACCTCCTGGTCTTGTTACAGTATGACCTCCTGGTCTGCTATACTCTAATGCTCAAAATTGTATATTTAACCAGAGATGCCTCCCTAGCCACCGTGCACGTCACTTTACACGCATGTACCTCACGAGTACTCGACTTTTCTTGTGGTTCAACCTTTAAAAATTGTAGACACACTCACTCATCACATGTACACTTTTGTTTCTATTTCTATTTCTGCGCAGAAATTTTTCTTCAGATCAGGTGTGTTACCAATTAGGAGCAGGATCTGTTAACTAAATTTCGGACACCCAAAAATAGACTTGCGTTATTTCTCGCCTCGCGTTATTTATCGCTTTGCGTTATTTATCGCTCTGCGTTAAAAATCAACTTATCGTGACTTGAGCTACGTGGGCGTAACCGGACGCTCCGTTGCGTAACGTACGCTGCGTGCGTCGGCCTTTGGATTGCGTACGCAGGTCTTTGTTAGAGACACGTATACGCAAAGCAAAGATCCACCGTAACACAATTTATACTTTTATCAATGTAGATGATCCTTGATCATCTACCACACAACACACTGACTTCGCCTTATCTCCCAGGCAAAACTGTGTGTTTGTCTATCTTTTAACTATATTACTCTTAAACTATGAAATAACGGCAACTCTCTTTTAGCACTTCTATCAACTATAAAAACTGGCAGACAGGAGAGTGATATACGAAAATGAAAAAGAAAAAGAAATGTAGATATATATATATGTGTGCGTGCGTGTGTACGCAAGACAGAAAAATAAACAGTTTTAAAAGACACTAGCGTTTTGTTCTTACCTCCGGTTCCCGGATTCCTTCAGCACTCTTTACCTAAGTGAAGCAGACGCTTATCCTGTCAGCACTACGAGGGATACAACCTCCCGCCCTTTGCTGAGGGATAATGTCTGCTGATCTACCTAGTGCAGATATGTGAAGGACGGGCGAGCCGCCAATTGATAAAGCTGAATATTTATCGTATATAAAACACCTTAAGAGGTCTAAGAACTCTATACGCTATCTACGTAAGAAGTACCGTAAGGGTACGCAAGTTGCGTAGCGATCGCTCAGCCGTAGTCGAGACGCTCAAGCGTCACGTTCGCTTACGGCCCAGTGATCACAGGCAGGCACACTATTGGCTGCCGACTAACGTAATGATTCGCTATAGCGTAGCGTACGCTGCGTGACCACGAGGAGATCACCAGCGGTGCATACGCTTACAACGTTTAAACCTTTATATCTATACCTTTAACAGTGAGATACACAGTATACCTTAGTGTAGAGACAGAGTGTAAGTGCAACCTGGTGTAACCTGATTAACTACAAAGCTGCTTGAGCGTCACCGACGCTCAGAGAATACTTAACCCTTATAAAGAATACACAGATACCTGGGCTTAGGGTCCGAAACCTATTATATGTATTATAACTATTATACTTGCAAAAGGAATCACAGTACAAATGATACACTACAATATAACATAAACCAACTAACCAGATAAACTACACAGGAAATACAATACAATACAATTAAAGTAAAATACGAGAGAGATAGAGAGAGAGAGAGAGATAGAGAGAGAGAGAGATGGCTCACAGTAAGACAATATGATTACGGAGAAAACTTACGCACAAGGGGAACGATCGCATGCGCCTCGATATCCAGCTCCCGATTATCAGCAATGAGAACCGTTGAAGAGAGAGAACTGGATACGGTCGGCCTGCCTATTTATGCCCCACACACAATACAATTCAATGGTCCCTACAATCTCATTGTTCATTGGACATAGGAATTCGGCTTCGCATTATATCAAAAGGTCATAGGTTGATTCATACAGGTGGGCTGTGACTATTTCCAACTGCTCAGGTGGGAGGGAAACTGGGTTTCCCGCCGCATGGGTAATAAAGTGCAAATAAAGTAAATGTTCATAAACTTCTTATGTCCATAACTATTCACACGAGCGATTGATCTGCTTCAAACCAACACCGGAATATTTCTAATTAAATATTCTTCCGATGGATACTAAACACCACTGTATTACTCCTGTCTGACCCTTCGTATCAAACAAAGAGGGATTCCTCTGTTCATAAACATTCTATATTAACCAAACTTTCAGAATCTATCAAAGGGACCATGATCTACAAAATACATTATTACTGAAAATATGTTACGATTGAGTCGCACGCTACAACCACATAAACTCTACCGTAAATACGCATACCATGCGCCTGCGGGTGCCCGCGACTGTGAGTATGCGCACGTACGGGAGAGCGTACGCATGCGCAGCACGGACCTGTGTGAGGTGCAAATATGGTAGTGTGCATAGAGATATTTTTCTGACTTTGACACTCCTTACTCCCTCCAGGCTAAACACCGGCAGCTGGACCAGGCGGGTTCCTCTTCAAATATGGATGCAGGTAGATGAATCAAATGACCGCCAACGCGTTTCGAGTTCTGGAGAACTCTTCCTCAGGGCAGAATGATCCCTACCTGCATGCATCCCTTTTATACTAAAATTGACCCGGAAGTGAAACATCAATTTCCTGTTTTACAAATTAAAAATATTCTCATGAAAACAAATAAAACAATCCATACAACAATTTCTTATTTCTTTACAGATAATCTGTTTTATAATACTTTACATATTGGTGTGTAATTTACATGTTGACCTAAAGTACTTCCTATAGGTCACCTGCAGTTCACAATGATTTCATGCTCAAATCATCACAAAAATACAAGCCTTTGATCCTCCCATTACATTCCCAAAATAGATTTGTACCATAGAAATGATGAGAATAGTCAGGTCTAAACAAGTGTCTGAATTAGGTCTTAGTTTAGATCGGAACGCTATGCGTTCCACCGCGGGTCTCCCGGAAGTTCTGTGCGTTCCACCGGCCTTTGCGGTGACGCACTTCCGTTTGTGAGTCGGAGCGCTATGCGTTCCACTAACGCTCACCCGGAAGTCTCATGTGTTCCACCGTGCTTTGCGGTGACGCACTTCCGCCCGGAGATTTACAGTGTATTATATTGCTCATAGATACATTTATGTTCGTTTCTGCACCTTGCTATTATGTTATGAATTGGTGACTAATCATTTTTAAATTAAGGGCTATAAGGAGTATTTACAGGAAGATATCAATATTCGGGCATAATATACCAGACATATCAAAACGGAAATGGACTGCGTTCCATCAATATTACTTCCTGATTATACTAATGTCATCAAAAGTCCCTGAATATTATGTATCAGCCCATATATGTCTACACTAATAAATAGTATTCAGTATCCAAATACAAATGAACTTTTTTTACCCTAAAATGCACAATACTTAAAATTAAAATATTACATTAAAGAAACCATTTGATCTCAAATTCTTTATTTAATCCATCTGGGGCGATAGTTCTTAAATTATGGATCCACTTCATTTCGGCCTTTGCCAACATACTTTCTGAATCCCTATCCTTCAAGTTTATTTTCACTTGTTGGATCCCTAAGAAACGCTTTATTGCATTTGTCCTACATTTATGTTTTATTTTAAAATGGTTGGACAGATTATGGGTTTCTAATCCCTTGCCGATATTTCTGCCGTGTTCTCCCATACGGGTCTTTAACGCTCTTGATGTACGGCCTATGTAAAGCAGTCCGCAATCGCATTCAATCAAATAAATTACGTTGCTGGTGTGGCATGTTATAAAATTTCTAATCTTATATTCTTTATCTCCTATATGGAAACTGGTAGTTTTTTGGTTATTGCCCGGGACTGATTTACACATAGTGCAAGTCCCACATCTGTAAAAACCTTCTGATCTTATCGGATTTACTTGATGTTGGGGTAATGCACTTCTTACTAAATTAGATTTCAGATTATTTGATCTCCGATAAATGAATTTCGGGGTGTCTGGAATTATCTCCTTTAGTACCGGATCCTTCCTAAGGATACACCAATGTTTTTGGATAATTGATTCTATTTTTTTATAGTTGGCTCCAAAGGTGGTAATGAAGGCCAAATTGTGTCTGTCTTTTTCTTTGTAATTTGGTTTCTTTTTTCGTAATAAGTCCCTTCTATTCATCGCTTCCACTTCCTCCTTTGCTTTTCTTAAATGTTCTTCTGTATAGCCCTGTGATCGAAAGTTTTCCATCATAGCTTCACTTTGTTGGATATATTCATCTGAATTATTGCAGTTTCTTTTTATGCGTATCGATTGGCTTTTTGGTATGCCTTTAATCCAGTTAGGATGATGTTGACTCTCCTTACTTATATATTGTTGGCAATCTGTTGGTTTCGTATACCCTTTGGTGTTTAATTGATTGTTTTCCTTGTAGACAGTAACATCCAAAAAGTTTACACTTGTTCTACTAATATCGAAGGTTAAGTGGATGCCTGCATCGGTCATGTTGAAATCATGGCATAACGTTAATAGGTCGTCCTCTGGGCCTTCCCACAACAGTATGATGTCGTCAATAAATCTCTGCCAGAGGACCAAGTTCGACGCCATAGCCACACTTCCCCAGACATGGGTGTTCTCCCAATGAGCCATGAAGAGGTTGGCGTAGCTAGGCGCGAACTTGGTCCCCATGGCAGTCCCCATCAGTTGTATGTAGTATTCACCTTCAAAGAAGAAATAATTATTTTTAAGTATAAATCTAATGCCTTCAATAATAAAATCTCTCACTTTCGGAAGAATGGTGGATTGATCTAAAAACCAACTGACTGCCTCTATGCCTTTTTCATGTTCAATGGCCGTATATAATGATGTTACATCTGCAGTCCCTAGAAGGGTACTATCCGAAACTGATAGATTTTCTAATTTATTGATAATATCAGTGGTATCTTGGATGTAAGACTTGTTCTTTATAACCAATGGTTGTAAAAAGCAGTCTATCATCTCTGACAGATTGCTAGTAAGACTCCCAACACCTGCTATGATTGGTCTGCCAGGAGGTGCTGATGTGTCCTTGTGCACCTTCGGCAGGATGTAAATACTTGGGGTCTTTGGATGTTCTATTAGGAGAAAGTCAAATTCCTGTTTTGTGATAGCTCCACTCTCTATGAGCAATATAATACACTGTAAATCTCCGGGCGGAAGTGCGTCACCGCAAAGCATGGTGGAACACATGAGACTTCCGGGTGAGCGTTAGTGGAACGCATAGCGCTCCGACTCACAAACGGAAGTGCATCACCGCAAAGGCCGGTGGAACGCACAGAACTTCCGGGAGACCCGCGGTGGAACGCATAGCGTTCCGATCTAAACTAAGACCTAATTCAGACACTTGTTTAGACCTGACTATTCTCATCATTTCTATGGTACAAATCTATTTTGGGAATGTAATGGGAGGATCAAAGGCTTGTATTTTTGTGATGATTTGAGCCTGAAATCATTGTGAACTGCAGGTGACCTATAGGAAGTACTTTAGGTCAACATGTAAATTACACACCAATATGTAAAGTATTATAAAACAGATTATCTGTAAAGAAATAAGAAATTGTTGTATGGATTGTTTTATTTGTTTTCATGAGAATATTTTTAATTTGTAAAACAGGAAATTGATGTTTCACTTCCGGGTCAATTTTAGTATAAAAGGGATGCATGCAGGTAGGGTTCATTCTGCCCTGAGGAAGAGTTCTCCAGAACTCGAAACGCGTTGGCGGTCATTTGATTCATCTACCTGCATCCATATTTGAAGAGGAACCCGCCTGGTCCAGCTGCCGGTGTTTAGCCTGGAGGGAGTAAGGAGGAATTCCGGAGACTCCAATTTTTTGCTCTTTCCATTGCTCCATGCTGGGAGCTTGACACGGTATGGTTCCAATCATATATATGTAAAGTGAAGGACCATTCTTTTTAATTGGATGGAAGAAAAAATCTTTTTATATGTCTTATATATGTGTTTCTTATGCTATATAAAATTAATTTGAATCAATTTTTAAGAAAAATACTACACTATATATCGTCTTTTCCTCTATTTGCATGAACACATATCCATAAGGAATATCACAGTTATTTTGATTTAACCATCTATGCTGAAGCCTGGATATCACTAAAACCTGCACTGTAGGTGTGCTTTGAGGACAGCGGTTGGGGATGCCTGCTGTAGAGGATTGGGGTACCTCTCTGACCGCAAACATCAAGTAAGGAAGGAGCAGATCCCAATCTCGTTTTTCTTGTGACACTGCCCTCTTTATCATTTGCTTAAGGGTTTTATTAAATCTTTCTACCAGGCCATCTATCTGCGGGTGGTACACCGAGGTGGTAATCCTGTTTACGTTTAACAACCGACATAAATCTTTCATGAGTTTAGACACGAAAGGTGTACCTTGGTCCGTTAAGACCTTTTTCGGTATTCCTAAGCGGGTATACATGGTTAGTAATTCTCTGGCAATAGTTCCGGATTTCATATTGCGCAGGAGTATAGCCTCTGGGTACCTGGTGGCATAATCAACTACCACCAATATGTATTGGTGCCCTCGAGCAGATTTTTCCACTGGCACTATCAGATCCATACCAATCTGCTTAAAAAGTACGGAAATGATAGGGAGGGGTACCAGTGGAGCTCTAAACTCTGGCCGAGGGGCTGTTCCCTAGATGGCCAGCCCACAAATGCGTATCGGCAGCTTCTAACACCAACCGCTCCAGTTTCAGGGGAACCAAGAGCTGATCTACCTTTTTCTCTTGTAAAGTAGCAACACAATATAGCAAATCATTTTTCAAAACAAAATATGGTACACCCTCGGATGGTAAAGCATCAACTACCCTGCCGTTAGCTACTTTAACAGTCTCAGAGGCGTGTACCAAATCGCTGTCATCACACTGATCTCTCCCAAAGTCCTGCAGTGATATCTTCTCACCAATTGGGTTCCAATGGGCCTCGGACTCAGTCTCTTGAGTTGGTTTGGGACCGGCAGCCTCTCTCCCGGATGCTAAACTTTGGTAGTCTCTGGCTTCTGAGTTGTTTCGGTGGTTGACGGTTTGTTGGTAGCATGCCAGGTAACCAGCTCCTGCAGCAATGGAAAGTTGCGGCCCAGGGTCAGCGGATACGGGGGTCTGGAGGTCACCGCCGCTACCACCTTTGATGACCAACCTTGAACAGTCAGGGGTAAGTAGACACGTGGACACTCCTTCACAGCGCCATGGTCACACAACACCCTGACAGGAGGCTGGACCTTGTCAGCTCCCGGAGGAACCACGTTGGCCGTGACAATGGTGAGCTCACTGCCGGTATCCACAAGGGCCCAAATCTCCCGGCTTTCCACCTGTACCTGCACCCGGAACAGGGAGGACTCTGCTTGGGATACCCCCTGCCTCCGCCATGTTGACCAACGGGCGTGCCATTTTCCCCGCAATGCAATCCATCGGCTCGCCCTGTTTCGGGCAGTCCCGCTGCACATGACCAGGCTCGCTGCACTCAAAGCACACCATGGAAGGCGGAGCCTTTGGTTTAACTACTGGGACCTGAGTTCTGGGTTTAGGTGGTGGCCCGTATCCTGACCTGGCTTTATTCAGCTTTCCCAGCGTCAGGTGCAGCTCAGTCACCACTGCCAACTCCTCAAATGTCTGGGGGTCAGCCTGAAGGGCCCACTGCTGCACCGAGTGGTCTAACACCCGCATAGCCTGGTCCAGTGCGACTACTTCCACAATCTGTACTGCAGAGTTTTTATCCGGCTGCAACCAGGCCCTTGCCAGTTGGGCTAGTTTGGCCAGCTGAATCCTGGGAGGCTCAGAGCCCTCCAGCCGCCAGTCATGGAATTCTTGGACTTTGCTGGGCCCTATCACTCCAATCCTATCCAGTATAGCCTTTTTCAGGCCAGGATAGGAGCGTGCCTCAGCCACAGTCATGTCCACATATGCCCGCTGTGCCTCCCCTATTAAACAGGGAGCCAACCTGTCAGACCATTCCTCCACAGGCCATCCCAACCGCGTGCCCGTACACTCAAACGTGCAAAGGAATGCCTCTATATAATCTGCTGGGGTGAGCTTTAGTAGCCTTTCCCGCTCTGTCTCCGATTTTTTAAGCGCTTTTAACTCATCGCACAACATTTGAATTTGAGTTTGCTGTCTTTCAGTCTGGGTTCATTGCCCCTCATGTAACATCTGAATCTTGGTTTGTTGCCCCTCATGTAACATTTGAATCTGGGTTTGTTGCCCCTCATGTAACATTTGAATCTGGGTTTGTTGCCCCTCATGTAACATTTGAATCTGGGTTTGTTGCCCAGCTGCAAGTTCAGCAAATTGTTTTAGTAACTCCTCTATATTGCCCTGCGTGGCCCCTTTAAGGACATACCTAGGACATTTAATATAATGTGCCAGGCTTATCAAACAGTCCAAGCCGGCACCCGCCTGTTTTGCTGGCTATTTAACACATAACAGCAAACAGTCTGCCTATAATGCTATGGCCCTTTAAGGCTGCCACTTGCACTGCATAACCAGAGAGGAAGAAAAGAAAAGGGAAAACTTGCAGTTTAAACACCGGTATGCTTACTTACCAACAGTTTCCGCTGTACACCGTGTCCTTGCTCGCATTCTCCACCACTTGTGACAAGGATCACAAACACGGGGGCTCAGATGAACACTTTCGGTGTTTATTTTGAACAAAAAGTCACCACATAGCAAGTTAAATCCATATGCAGTCGGTATTACAGGCAGTAGCATACAGGCACTCTCAGCATGTCAGACTCTTGATAGGCTCCAGTGGTCCCTAGTTTAACCCACACAAGAGCAAGGTGACTCTGCCCTGGAAACGCTTACATCAGGAAATCCCAGGTGCTGCTGATCACACACCTGGGATTCTGCTACTGCTTCCAAAACCTGGTTGGATCCTCCACATTACTTTCACATGGAAAAATGCTGTCTCTGCCACAGTTGTTAACACTACTGCAAGCTATATCACAATATTAGTGATAAAGGGGCTAATTTATCAATAAGTTTTATAATTTGCAATGAGTTTTAAAACTTGTTGCGCATGGTAAATGGTACTCTAGCCAATGCGCTCCCAACTGTCATTTTTCAAACACATGACAGATAGGACAGGGCCGAAAATAGGATTTCCGTTAACAGGGTCAAGGTAGTAATTTTGCGCCTCCACCCTTCCCCCTCTCAATAAATAAATAAAATACTATATATAAATATATATACAGTATATATATATATATATTATTTTCTTATACTTTTCTGACATAAATGCATATATATTGTATATTTCTATACATAGATAGATATTTACACATATATGTACAATGGG
This sequence comes from Pseudophryne corroboree, assembly GCF_028390025.1. Taxonomy (NCBI): domain Eukaryota; kingdom Metazoa; phylum Chordata; class Amphibia; order Anura; family Myobatrachidae; genus Pseudophryne; species Pseudophryne corroboree. The sequence continues at coordinate 229,113,802 of NC_086453.1, forward strand.
CCGAATTCAGAGTTGATCGCAGCAGCAAATTTGTTAGCAGTTGGGCAAAACCATGGGGGTCATTCCGAGTTGATCGCACGTAGCAACTTTTTGCTACCCGTGCGATCAACTAGACGCCTCCTATAAGGGAGTGTATTTCTGCATAGCAGAGCTGCGAACGCTTGTGCAGCCCGGCTATGCAAAAAAAGTTGTGGGTAAAAGAAGACCAGGGTCAGACTTACTTACCCTGTGCAATCGATCCAGCGATGCAGGTCCCGGAATTGACGTCAGACATCCGCCCTCCAAACGCCTGAACACGCCTGCGTTTGCCGAACCACTCCCAGAAAACGGTCAGTTGATGCCCTGGAACGCCTTCCTCCTGTCAATCTTCCTGCGGTCGCCGCTGTGACCATTTTCTTCGTTCGCGGTGTCGCTGCCCGGCGATGGCTGTCGCCGGGCAACGACGCACCAGCGCAATGCAGCCGCCATGCACGTGCAGTTCTGACCCGATTGCACAGCTACGAAGAAGTGTAGCGTGCGATCGGGTCGGAATGATCCCCAATGTGCACTGCATGGGGGGCAGCTATAACATGTGCAGAGAGTGTTAGATTTGGGTGGGGTGTGTTCAAACTGAAATCTAAATTGCAGTGTAAAAATAAAGCAGCTAGTCATAGGCGTGCGCAGGACATTTTATTAGGGGGTGCACAGTCGGAGGGGCGTGTTTAGTCCCATCTACTGGACGTGGCCACTACAAATGTGTTAATGTGACACAATACCTGTTTCTCATCACCCTGGGAGCATTACTTTCCATTCCATATGCACCTTACCTATATGGTGGTTTCTCACAACGGGGAACCTCTGAAGAAATGTATCCTTCCTGGGCAGACAGCGTCTTCAGTTGGTAATCACTATTCATGAAGGAAATCACATGGTCCAGAAGATGCCTGTTTGTGTAGTAATATAACCAGGATCATCATCATGCAACAGAGGTTCAACCAGACTCGTGTCACCTCCTGCCCTCTGTGTCTCTCAGCCACACCATCATCTCCTCCCTGTGTCTCTCAGTCACACCCTCATCTGCCGCCTGCGTCTCTCTGCCACACCATCTCCTCCCCTACCTGCATCGTGTTAGGCGCCGGGGTCCGCTTGTCTGCGCGGCCCGGCGCCTAGCAACTAGGGACGCCGTGCGCGTACAGCCGCCGGCTCCCTAGCAACGCTAGACGCCGGGCGCGCTGAGCCGCACGAACCCTAGCAACGGGGACGCCACTGGCGGACCGCGTTCCCCGTTGCCGGGTCCTTTGAATTAATAAGTGCACCTGTTCCCTGGCCGTGCAGCAAGGCAGCTGCACGGCATTTATTCTAATCAGCTCTGTCAGCAGCTGATTGGAGGACTCCTGATTAAATACACTCTCAGGGCTTCTCACAGACGCCGGTAATAGCTTCTTGCATGCTGTCTTGTTTGCTGAGAGTCTGTTTCCAGTCCTGCTGTATCCGGTCATTCTGGTTCTCTGAAGTCCTGTACTCGGGAGTTATCATCTCGTCCCTGGAGTCCTGACTGATCACCGTTTATCATCCAGTGGTGTTCGTGAGTCGCGGCTTTGCCGTGTGTAGCGGCTCGGCCGCTTTACCCCTTATATTTTGTGTTTGGAGCATTTGCGGAGGGTTCCGCTTCCACAGGCCCACTCTGGTATTCGGCGGTGCCGGGTAGGAGTATTGGGCAAGTGGATATTTTGGTTGTCCTTTTCCCTGGCGGTTTCTCCGCACATACTTTAGGGTTTTTAGTTTGCTTGTAGCCCCTGGCCAGGTTGTCTAGTTAGAGGGCCTCTTGTTATCATCCTGTCTCGGACTTCCCTTTGTCTCTCACTAAGACCGGAGGGCATCGGAGTTGGGCAGACATAATCCGCCCTTCAAACGCGGCTGCCAAGGGCTCAAGAAACCATAGTCTCGCAAGGGATTTCTGACAGCACGGATGAGACAACAGAGTTAGGGCGCCAGGGGCTATTGTTCTTTCCTGTTCCCTTCCCCAGCATTTCCGTTCCAGTGCTCCGGACCTTGCCATAAGATCTCCTCTGACCAGGAGTGCTGGAATCATAACATTATTACCGGCCATACCAAAACTTAAAATTAAACGGGGTTTAATTTTTTCTCATTCAGTTTTGTGAGAGTTTATCGGCCTCATGAATCCAACAGGTTTAGGGCCAAATCCTGGTCAGCTCTTAGTCAGCCAGATTCAAGAACTTACTCAGATGGTTTAGGATCTTTCTCTTCGGGTGAAGTCGCAGGAAGATCTTTTGCGAGCTTCCCCGAAGGTAGTCCCTGAACCAAAGATGCATTTACCTGACCGTTTTTCTGGTGATAGAAAGGAGTTTTTTAATTTTAAAGAATCCTGTAAACTGTATTTTCGTTTAAGACCGACTTCCTCGGGTACTGAATCTCAGCGGGTCGGGATTATTATTTCTTTGCTCCAGGGGGATCCTCAGACCTGGGCATTTGGTTTAAAAGCAGAGGATCCGGCATTGTTGTCAGTTGACGCTTTTTTTGGGTCTTTAGGGCTCTTGTATGATGACCCTGATAGAGAGGCGTCCGCTGAAAGTCAGTTGCGCGCTCTCAGACAGGGTAGGAATCCTGCGGAGGTTTATTGTACGGAGTTTCGCCGTTGGTCGTACGACTGTGGCTGGAATGACCCAGCCCTGCGCAGTCAGTTTCGCCTCGGCTTATCAGAGTCTATAAAAGACAGTCTCCTTCAGTACCCCGCTCCTGAGACTCTCGATAAGCTCATGGAGCTTTCTATTAAGATTGATCGTCGTCTCAGAGAGCGGAGGGCTGAAAAAGGAGCACCTGTAAGGTCAAGTCCGTGTGTATATTCCATTCCTGAAGACGTAGAGGAGCCCATGCAGATAGGTCTCTCCCGGCTGTCTCCTGAAGAAAGAGCCAGAAGGCAAAATTCTGGTCTTTGTCTGTACTGTGGGGGTAAGGGACATCTTGCTCGTAATTGTCCGAACAAGTCGGGAAACGCTTTGACCAGGTGAATTGTGAGGGGGTTCACCTAGGTCTGCAGCTTATCTCCTCGAATAACTCCCTTTTAGTCCCAGTTAAAGTTTCCTTTGGCAGCCTCAGTTCTTCGGTGTCGGCTTTTGTCGACAGTGGAGCTGCAGGAAACTTTATGGACTTAACTTGGGCTAAAGCCTTAGGCATTCCTCAGTTACATTTGGGTAGGTGTGTCACCATGCATGGCTTAGATGGGAGTCCGCTTTCCAATGGGGTTATCTCTCTCTGTACACCCCCGGTACTACTTACTGTAGGAGCTTTACATTCCGAAAAGATCGAGTTCTTTCTTACACATTGCCCAGCAGTTCCAGTTGTTCTGGGTCACCCTTGGCTGGCCTTTCATAATCCCACCATTGATTGGCGGTCGGGGGAGATTTCACAATGGGGTACCTTTTGTGATAAGGAATGTATTACGTTACCAGTCAGAGTATCAGCTACCATTCCTGAACTCATTCCTGTGGAATACCAGGAGTTTGCTGATGTTTTCTCCAAAGGCAATGCGGACATTCTGCCTCCCCATCGGCCTTATGATTGTGCTATTGAGCTAATTCCTGGTGCCGCATTGCCAAAGGGAAGATTATATGCTTTATCCGGGCCAGAAACTGCGGCCATGAATGATTATGTTAAGGAGAGCCTAGGGAAAGGATTTATTAGACCATCAAAATCTCCTTTAAGTGCAGGCTTCTTCTTTGTGGAGAAAAAGGATGGCTCGCTTAGACCTTGCATTGACTTTAGAGCCCTGAATAAGATCTCAGTTAAAAATACTTATCCTTTGCCGCTGATTTCTGTACTCTTTGATCAGTTACGTTCGGCTGTGATTTTTTCTAAAATTGACCTTAGAGGAGCGTACAACCTCATCCGAATCAAATCTGGAGATGAGTGGAAGACGGCCTTCAGTACTCAGTCGGGTCACTATGAGTACCTGGTGATGCCGTTCGGCTTGTCTAATGCTCCAGCAGTTTTTCAAGACCTCATTAACGATGTGCTCCGTGACTTCCTAGGGAAATTCGTGGTCGTTTACTTAGACGACATCCTGATTTATTCTGAATCAATGGAACAACATGTTACCCAGGTGCGTCTGATTCTTCAAAAGTTACGTGAGAATCATTTATATGCCAAGCTGGAGAAGTGTGAGTTTCATGTCACGGAGGTATCTTTTTTAGGGTACATTATTTCCCCTCGGGGATTTTCCATGGAACCAAAGAAGCTCCAGGCCATCCTTAGTTGGGCGCAACCCACCAATTTAAAAGCAATTCAGCGCTTTTTAGGAGGTTCATTCATTCTTTTTCTTTTTCTGACCTGGTTGCTCCCATTGTAGCTCTGACAAAGAAAGGAGCAGATCCTACCAATTGGTCGCGTGAAGCTGAGTTGTCCTTTCGGGCCCTGAAACAAGCCTTTGTCTCGGCTCCAGTCCTCAGACATCCCAATCCGGATTTGCCCTTTGTTGTGGAGGTTGATGCCTCGGAGGTTGGAGTGGGGGCTATCCTTTCTCAAAAGGATCCGGAGTCTCTGGAGTTACATCCTTGTGCCTTTATGTCCAGGAAATTCTCCTCCGCTGAATCCAACTATGACGTTGGTAATCGGGAGTTACTGGCGATAAAGTGGGCTTTCGAGGAGTGGAGGCATTGGCTGGAGGGAGCAAAACATACTATTTCTGTATTGACTGACCATAAAAACCTGCAATACATCGAATCTGCTAAGCGGCTTAATGCCCGGCAGGCACGTTGGGCTTTATTTTTTACTCGTTTCAAATTTATAATCACTTTCAGGCCTGGTTCCAAGAATACCAAGGCTGATGCCCTGTCACGCAGCTTTCTTCCGGTTCACAATAACAGTCCTGTTACTCCCATACTTCCATCTTCGGTCATCTGGGCAGGCCTCACACAAGATTTATTATCCAGTTAAAACAGCTTCAACACCAAGCTCCTGGAAATACTCCTGCTGGTCGTCTTTACATCCCTGAGTTTTTGAGAGCTACTGTTTTAACTGAATTCCATGATAACAAAGTTTCCGGGCATCCGGGAATCTCTAAGACTTTGGAGTTAGTCTCCCGCTCAGTATGGTGGCCTGGTCTTTCTAAAGACGTTAAGGAGTTTGTTTTTTCATGTCAGGTTTGTGCACAGCATAAGGTTCCCCGTTCCTTGTCTATCGGCCAACTTATGCCCTTAAATGTCCCTCTCAGGCCATGGTCTCATATTTCCATGGATTTTGTGGTTGACCTTCCCCTTTCAGCCGGATTCCGAGTCATATGGGTGGTAGTGGACCGTTTTAGCAAGATGGCTCATTTCATTGCTCTTCCCCGACTGCCATCTGCCCAAGGGTTGGCAGTTTTGTTTCTCCGCCATGTTTTCAGACTTCATGGGTTGCCTACTGATATTGTTTCTGATCGGGGTCCACAATTCATCGCACAATTCTGGAAATGTTTTTGTGCTTCATTAAAGATGAAATTGTCGTTAACATCCGGTTACCACCCACAATCCAACGGGCAAACCGAGCGAGTTAACCAATCATTGAAACAGTATTTGCGTTTGTATTCAGCCAAACTCCAGAATAATTGGTCCGAGTTTCTTCCGTTGGCGGAGTTTGCTTACAATAATTCTTGTCATTCCTCCACTAAAGTGTCTCCATTCTTTTCAGTTTTTGGTTTTCACCCCAGAGCCAATTCTTTTTTTCATCGTTCCTCAGTCTCCTCGCTAACCTTAACCTCCCATCTCAGAGCCATTTGGAAAAAAGTGCACCTTGCTCTCAGAAAAGCGGCCTTTCGAGAGAAGAAATTTTCTGACAGGCTCCGACGTCCTTGCACTTTTAAGGTGGGAGATAGGGTATGGTTGTCGACTCGTAACATCAGGCTTCGACAATCCTCGGCTAGATTGGGACCCAAATTTATTGGGCCATTTCTTATTATTAAAAGAGTCAACCCAGTTGCCTTCCGGTAAGTCTACCAAGATCTCTCAGGATTGGAAATACGTTTTATTGCTCCCTGTTGAAACAATACGTTTCTTCCAGTAGATTTCCTCGGAGGATCTCTCAGGGTAGATCTCCGGTGGATGTACAGGGACAACAGGAGTTCTTGGTGGAGAAGGTTCTCGATTCCAAATTGTCCCGGGGCCGGCTTTATTTTCTGGTTCACTGGAGAGGCTATGGTCCGGAGGAAAGGTCTTGGGTCCTGGATAAGGATCTTCATGCCCCGAGGCTCAAGAGGGCATTTTTTCGGGAATTTCCTCGGAAACCTGGCTTTAGGGGTTCCTTGACCCCTCCTCAAGGGGGGGGTACTGTTAGGCGCCGGGGTCCGCTTGTCTGCGTGGCCCGGCGCCTAGCAACTAGGGATGCCGTGCGCGTACAGCCGCCGGATCCCTAGCAACGCTAGACGCCGGGCGCGCTGAGCCGCACGGACCCTAGCAACGGGGACGCCACTGGCGGACCGCGTTCCCCGTTGCCGGGTCCTTTGAATTAATAAGTGCACCTGTTCCCTGGCCGTGCAGCAAGGCAGCTGCACGGCATTTATTCTAATCAGCTCTGTCAGCAGCTGATTGGAGGACTCCTGATTAAATACACTCTCAGGGCTTCTCACAGACGCCGGTAATAGCTTCTTGCATGCTGTCTTGTTTGCTGAGAGTCTGTTTCCAGTCCTGCTGTATCCGGTCATTCTGGTTCTCTGAAGTCCTGTACTCGGGAGTTATCATCTCGTCCCTGGAGTCCTGACTGATCACCGTTTATCATCCAGTGGTGTTCGTGAGTCGCGGCTTTGCCGTGTGTAGCGGCTCGGCCGCTTTACCCCTTATATTTTGTGTTTGGAGCATTTGCGGAGGGTTCCGCTTCCACAGGCCCACTCTGGTATTCGGCGGTGCCGGGTAGGAGTATTGGGCAAGTGGATATTTTGGTTGTTCTTTTCCCTGGCGGTTTCTCCGCACATACTTTAGGGTTTTTAGTTTGCTTGTAGCCCCTGGTCAGGTTGTCTAGTTAGAGGGCCTCTTGTTATCATCCTGTCTTGGACTTCCCTTTGTCTCTCACTAAGACCGGGGGGCATCGGAGTTGGGCAGACATAATCCGCCCTTCAAACGCGGCTGCCAAGGGCTCAAGAAACCATAGTCTCGCAAGGGATTTCTGACAGCATGGATGAGACAACAGAGTTAGTGCGCCAGGGGCTATTGTTCTTTCCTGTTCCCTTCCCCAGCATTTCCGTTCCAGTGCTCCGGTCCTTGCCATAAGATCTCCTCTGACCAGGAGTGCTGGAATCATAACACATCGTCTCTCAGCCACACCATTATCCCCACCCTGTGTCGTCTCTCATCCATACAATTATCTTCCGCCTGCGTCTCCCTGCCACGCATCTCTCACAATCCACATCACTTTGTGTCTCTCAGTCTCCCCCAATTACTCTGTGCCTCTCAGTTCCCCCTTCATTCTGTCTTTCAGCCTCCCACCCTTCACTCTGTCTCTCTGCCTGTCCACCTTCGTTCTGTGTCTCTCAGCCTCCAACCCTTCACTCCGTGTCTCTCACCCTGACCCCTTTACTCTGTGTCTTTCAGCCTCCACCTCCCTTCATTCTGTGTCTAGTGCCAGTTAGAACACAATGCCCACAGTAGTAGTGCCCCTTACACAATGCCCACAGCAGTTGTGCCCCTTACACAATTCCCATAGTAGTAGTGACCCTTACACAATGCCCACAGCAGTTGTGCCCCTTACACAATTCCCATAGTAGTAGTGCCCCTTACACAATGCCCACAGCAGTTGTGCCCCTTACACAATTCCCATAGTAGTAGTGACCCTTACACAATGCCCACGAAGTCGTGCCCCTTAAATAATGCCCACACAGTAGTCGTGTCCTTACATAATGTCCATAGTAGGAGTGCCCCTTACATACTGAATGCCCATAGTGTGCACCTGGTCCTTATACAATTTGTCACCCAGATCGTCCTCCTCTGCCTTAGAAGAACGCTGGCTTGGAACACGAGGAGGAGAGAGAGAGCGTGATCCGATGGCCGGGAGGCTGCGCGGCATGACATCATCTAGAGACGGAGCCTGAAGGAGCTTTCTCCGTCCGTGCACCCATGCAGTGCGGCGGCGGTCAGGAGAAAAGTAATGGCTAGAAACACTCCGGACCTGGAGGTGAGCGGCAGACGGCGGCGGGGACAAGAATGACAGCAATCACTGCAACACAGTGCGTAAGGGGTTGCATGACATTAGGGGGTGCCTGTGCGCACCAGGCAGCCCCCGTGCGCACGCCTATGCAGATAGTATTTACCCTGCACAGAAACAAGCTGACTCACTCTTAATGGTGATTCTTTATGCCTCAGATGCTGAGCTTGGACCCCCATTTAGCTGCACACAGTGCCCCCTCTCAGTCCTGCGCCAGATACCCGCCATCACCTTCTCTCTCTCTTCCCAGTGTGAGTGACGTCACACGCATGATGCAGAAGGCGTGATCCCTTGTAGCCGGCACCCGACAGGGGTCAGCTATTAGGAGTCTGTTGGCTCAGCGTGCCGTGCCCTTGCATAAGCGACAATGGATCCTGCCTCCCTCATAGCGCCCCCGTCATTCCAGCGATCGGCGCACGTGACCCCTTTGCGGCCCCCCTACCCCCAATATACCGAAAAAATTTACATGAGTACCTCGAATCTTGCAAATAAGGTCAGAATAAAAATAAACAAAGCATCTAACCAGCTGTGATATAGCAACCGTGGAGTGGGAAGGGAAGAAAAAGGGAAGGAGAGACAAGGGGGAAGGAAGGTAATGAGAAAGAGGCCAAAACAGGGTCCACAGCATATAGTTGTAGACAGAAGGAACTCTCTAAGAGAAGTAGTGGTATGATCTGAGATAGTAAGCCTAAGATTTGCTAAAGTAAGAGGTCCGAAAAGCCCACAGGGGGGACAACATGAAGTATGGAGCTATTATAAACAAACCAATTACACAAAACCTGGAGGGATTTGAGAAGAGTTATGCAAGCAAACTGATATTTTCTCCATGGATGACAGAAACCAGACTTTGTTCAGAAGTTGCTGGTGAGAGTGAGGCTCAGGGCACTACTAGTATCCAGCAAGCACCAAGCTTTGTTCAAAATTTGTATTGAGAGTTAGTAAGCATATTTGCTGAAACCGTCCAACGGGTATCCCAGGAGAAAACCCCCAGGATACCTGGATATTAGGATCTGAAGACCGTCAGAAAGGAGGTAAGAAGCTCTATCCCAGAACTGTACTATTTTTGGGCAAGACTACCAAATATGTAGAAAAGAACCTGCTATAACCCGTGTAATGAAAGCACTGGTAAGGTTGCACATTGGATATAGGGAGTCATTCCGAGTTGATCGCTGCTAGCTATTTTTTGCAGCGCTGCGATCAGATAGTCGCTGCCTATGGGGGAGTGTATTTTCGCTTTGCAAGTGTACAAACGCTTGTGTAGCCGAGCGGTACAAAAAGTTTTGTGCAGTTTCCAAGTAGGTCTGAACTTACACAGCCGCAGCGATCACTTCAGCCTGTCCGATCCCGGAATTGACATCAGACACCTGCCCTGCAGACGCTTGGACACGCCTGCGTTTTTCCAAACACTCCCTGAAAACGGTCAGTTGACACCCATAAATGCCTTCTTCCTGTCAATCTTCTTGCGATCGGCTGTGGGAATGGATTCTTCGTTAAATCCATTGCCCAGCAACGATCACTTTGTACCCGTACGACGCACCTGCGCATTGCGGTGCATACGCATGGGCTGTTTTGACAAGTTTTGACCTGATCTCAGCGCTGCAAAAATAGCTAGCGTGCGATCAGGTCAGAATGACCCCCATATATTTGTCACATGTTTCTGACCTATATGATTTAAAACCCCAGGAAAATGTCTGTTTCTGCAAAACAGACTTGTTAAGATTTTGAACTTTAGTAAAAGCCGGTTAAGGGTTCCTGGGGTTATGGATGGAGAGAAAGTTTGGGCCCATTTCGGGGCTTCAGGCCTTCAGCCTTAGAATAGGCTAATTAGTTACTGCACCTGTAAGAGGCTAATAAAGGTGTCTCAGGATTTTTATTCAGTGTCTCACTACCTGGGGGAACAGGCAGCAGGCCTGTTAAGAGACATTGTGATGTTCTGTCCGTGAGTACTGTGCATATGCTTACGTTTGTGGTAGTGGCATTAGGTCCTACCACTCTGATAGAGAGGACCTGTTTGTTTACTTAGAGCCTAGATGGGAATGGTTTATATTTATGTTTTATATGTCTCTTCACATTCCACAGCCTCTCCAACACATGTCCAAACGGAGCCATGTATTCTACACAGCTTAGTTGGTAATAGGTACTACCTATAGCATAGCTTTTATGCATTTTTCTTTACTAAGGAGGATGTAGAGGATTTTGAAAACCTTTCTCTTATCACAGACCAAGTATCTTCCTCCACAGAATTCTCCAGTTCTCCTTCCCATTGAAGATCATGGCTTGGAGTGATCATCTATTTGGTGTGGAGAAAAAGATTATAAAGAAACAAAATATTACCCTTCATAAGGGATTTGCAAAGATACAGATTTACAGTGGGAGTCAACAGGCCTAGAAATAATGTGAGATGGCAGGGAATCAATATAGTGTCGCACTTGGAGATAAGCAAACAGACTAATAGCGGAAATCCCAAATTTGTCTCACAAAGTGCCCAGAGAGGTGCAATGACCACTGTTAAGGAAGTAAGATACAACCCTAAAACCTTCTGTAATCTACATGTTAAAGCTGAGGTGGCAAAAGCCTGATGAAAAAAAAAACAGTATTTTGTGAGAGGTTTGTGATAGGTGAGGTGAAAGAGGTAGATCTTACAATAGTCCCAAATGGAATGAGAAAATCCAATAAGAAGATGGGATCATACTACATCAGATCTAATGGAGGTTGAAGCGCTAACAATGGATGACATAGACAAGAGCCAGCCTTCATTGGGACTAAACGTGGACCGTGCGAGTATGTGAACCAAGCTACAGCTTGCTTGACCTAAATGGGTGGCTACATGCACAGCGCAGGGTAAGAAAGCTATTGAGCTATTGTGTTAAAGTTTAAGTCCCTACACTAACTATACAAACTGTCTGTGCAGTTGCAACAATGTGGATTTTGGTACCTTGATCTGGAGTATCTGAAAGAAATAGAGTAGCTGAGGCAGGAGATTCATCTTAACCTCCACAATTCTACCCAATCATAAGATAATAATAAGTCCCTGCCACCTGAGAAGGCCCAGCTTAATAGTTTTAAGAATGTAAGTGGGGTAAATCAGCAGCAAATAGAGAATCATAACAATTTGTAATATATATTGCCAAATTTTTAAACTTGGAGGTCCACCAACTATAATTGTAATTATAATGCAATTTTTCATACGTCCTAGAGGATGCCGGTGTCCACTTCATGACCATGGGGTATAGACGGTTCCGCAGGAGCCATGGGCACTCTTAAGACTTTTCAATGGGTGTGAACTGGCTCCTCCCTCTGTGCCCCTCCTCCAGACCTCAGTTTTAGAAATGTGCCCAGGCAGACTGGATGCACTCTGAGGAGCTCTACTGAGTTTCTCTGAAAAGACTTATGTTAGGTTTTTTATTTTCAGGGAGAACTGCTGGCAACAGTCTCCCTGCTTCGTGGGACTGAGGGGGCAGAAGTAGGAACCAACTTCCTGAATAGTTTCATGGCTCTGCTTCTGGCTGACAGGACACCATTAGCTCCTGAAGGGTACTGAACGCTAGCCGTGTCTAGATGCTCACTCCCACAGCACGCCGTCACCCCCCTCACAGAGCCAGAAGTCAGAAGACAGGTGAGTAGAAGAAGACAGATCTTCTATCAAGAAAAGTGACGGCTGAGGTACAGCGCGGCTGGCGGGAGCGCAGCGCGCAATTGCTGCCCACACACACAGGCACTGCAGGGAGCAGGGCGTGGGGGGGGGGGCGCCCTGCACAGCAAAAACACCTCTATAAACTGGCAAAAAGGGGGCATAAGATGCCCAGGCACAGCCCTACCTCCGCCAGTATAAATATTACACAAAGTGTCTGAGGTAAAAACACGGGGGCAGAGCTTCTTCCTCAGGCAGCCAGCACACTGCTCAGCGCCATTTTCTCTCTCCTCAGGCTGCAGAGACATTGCTAGTCCTCCTTCACTTCTGACTATAAGTATTCAGGGTGCAAAACGGGAGGCACAAGCGAATTTGGTGGTTTACAAGTGTGTTTTACTGTGTAAAAAAGCGCTGCATGTCAGTGGGCATTCAGTGTTCACAGGCATTAGATACTGGCGCTGGGGTTGTGAACTGGCTGCTCCTAAACTGTGTCCCTCTGACAGATTTTACTGTGGGTCTGTCCCCTATAAGTCCCAGTGTGTCTGTGTGTGTGTTGTACACATGTGTAAGGCATGTCAGAGGCAGGGAGTTCCTCCCCGGAGGAAACCATTTTAGGGACACAGAACTGTAATGTGGTGGCGCTGCCGGCACACCAAGAGCCTGCATGGGTGAAAGAAATACGTGATAGTATGCATCATATCAATAGGAGATTAGATAAATCTAAATCTCATGCTAAGTGCTGGAGAAAATCTGTGGAAGATGTGATTTTTTAGGGCTCTGTTCTTCCATCCGCAGGCGACCCCTCTGGGTCACATAAGAGACCATTTGCGAATATTGTGAATACTGATACCGACACAGACACTGATTCTTGTGTCGACGATAGTGACTCCAGAGAAATAGATCATAAATTGTCAAAAAATATATAATATATGATTGTAGCTATAAGGGAAGTACTGGAAGTCACGAAAGCCACTCCTGTACCTCAGAAGAAGGCTTATTTCTATAAAGAAAAGAAATCCAAGGTTACTTTCCCTCCTTCCCATGAGCTTAATACTCTCTTTGAAGTGATGTGGGTGAATCCCGAAAATAAATTTCGTATTCCCAAGAGAATTCAGATAGCTTATCCTTTCCCGGTGGAGGACAGGAAAAAATTTGAGTCACCTGCTGTGTTAGACAGTGCACTGTCCAGGTTGACAAAGAAGGTAATTCTCCATGCACCTGGCACGGCTTCACTAAAAGAGCCGGCAGACCGAAAGATGGAAACTACATTGAAATCCATTTATGTTGCCAATGGTACGCTGCTCAGGTCCACAATTGCTTGTGCGTGAGTGAGTCGCGCTATTGAAAAATGGTCAGAAAGCGTGTCATCAGAAATTGACACGATTGATAAAGATGAGATACTCCTTAAGTTAGGGAATCTCACATATGCTGCCGCATACATGCTAGAAGCGATGAAAGATATTGGACTCTTGAGTTCACAAGTCGCTACCATGGAAGTATCGGCTCAACGGGCGTTGTGGATTCGCCAGTGGAACGCGGATGCAGATTCCAAAAGAAATATGGAGGCTCTCCCATATAAAGGTGAGGCCTTATTTGGCGATGGACTGGATGCATTAGTCTCGGCATTAGTCGACATTTTTGCCTTCTGCGCCTGCATCGGCAAAAAAAGACATATCACCCGCACATGCAGTCCTTTCAGCCCAATAAATACAAAAAAGTGAGAGGTTCCCTCTTCTTTGCAGGTAGGGGAAAGGGAAAGAAGTCCACAGCGGCTTCAGGTTCCCAGGAGCAGAAGTCTACCCCTACTTCTGCCAAATCTTCAGCATGACGCTGGGGCTCCTTTGCGGGAGGCCACTCGGGTGGGGGCACGTCTCAAACTGTTCAGCCAAGGTTGGATTCCATCTGTCCTGGATCCCTGGGTGTTGCAAATAGTGTCCCAGGGATACAAGCTGGAGTTTCAAGACGTTCCCCCATGCTGATTTTTCAAATCGACCTTGCCAGCTTCTCTTCCAGAAAGGAAGCAGTAACAGTGGCAATCCAAAAATTATGTCAGGATCAGGTCATAGTCCTGGTGCCTTTGTCACAACAAGGGGAGGGGTTTTATTCAAGCCTTTTTGTAGTTCCGAAACCGGACGGCTCGGTCAGACCGATCCTAAACCTAAAAAATCTGAATCTCTACTTGAAATGATTCAAGTTCAAAATGGAATCACTGAGGGCAGTGATTTCCAGTCTGGAGGAGGGGGACTACATGGTGTCTGTAGACATAAAGGATGCTTACCTGCATGTTCCCATTTATCCTCCTCACCAGGCTTATCTGAGATTTGCGGTTCAGGATTGCCATTACCAATTCCAGACGTTACCTTTCGGTCTCTCCACGGCGCCGAGGGTATTCACCAAGGTCATGGCGGAGATGATGGTTCTCCTGCGTCAAAAAGGAGTCAATATAATTCCTTATCTAGACGATCTCCTGATAAAGGCGAGATCCAGAGAGCAGTTGTTACAAAACATCACACTCTCCCTGTCAATACTCCAACAACACAGTTGGATCATAAAATTATCCAAAGTCACAGCTGGAACCGACGACAAGATTGTCTTTTCTCGGGATGATTCTGGACACAGAAGTTCACAGAGTATTTCTTCTGGTGGAAAAGGCTCTGGAAATCCAGGAAATGGCAAAACAAATATTGAAACCATCAAGTGTGTCGATCCATCAGTGCATTCGGTTGTTGGGGAAGATTGTGGCGGCCTATGAGGCCATACAGTTTGGCAGGTTCCATGCCAGAGTATTCCAGTGGGACCTGTTGGACAAGTGGTCTTGATCCCACCTACACATGCACCGGAAGATAATCCTGTCATCAAAAGCCAGGATTTCGCTCCTGTGGCGGCTACACAGTTCTCACCTACTAGAGGGATGCAGATTCGGGATTCAGGACTGGCTCCTGGTAACCACGGATGCAAGTATCCGAGGCTGGGGAGCTGTCACTCAGGGAGAAAGCTTCTAAGGAAAATGGTCAAGTCAGGAAGCCTGTCTTCACATAAACGTGCTGGAATTGAGAGCCATTTTACAATGGCCTTCAACGCGTACATAAACAGGCAGGGTGGAACGAAAAGCAGAGCGGCAATGGCAGAGGTGACAAAGATCCTCCTCTGGGCAGAAAGACATGTAAAGGCTCTGTCGGCAATTTTCATTCCGGGAGTAGACAACTGGGAAGCAGACTTCCCCAGCAGACACGATCTCCATCCAGGAGAGTGGTGCTTCCACCAAGAAGTCTTCGCAGAGGTGACAAGTCTTTGGGGAGTTCCTCAAGTAGACATGATGGCATCTCATCTCAACAAGAAGCTTCAGAAATATTGTTCCAGGTCGAGAGACCCTCAAGCAATTGCAGTGGATGCACTAGTGGCCCAGTGGGTGTTCCGGTCGGTGTATGTCTTCCTTCCGCTGATCCCAAAAGTGCTCAGGATCATAAGAAGAACAAGAGTTCGAGCAATCTTCATTGCCCCAGACTGGCCAAGGAGGGCTTGGTACCCAGATCTTCAGGAGTTGCTCATAGAAGATCCTTGGCCTCTTCCTCTTCGCGAGGACCTGTTGCAGCAGGGGCCGTGCGTGTATCAAGACTTACCGCGGCTACGTTTGACGGCATGGCTGTTGAGCGCCGGATCGTAGCCCGAAAGGGTATTCCCAAGGAAGTCATCCCCACCCTTATTCAGGCCAGGAAAGGAGTAACGTCGAAACATTACCTCCGTATTTGGAGAAAATATGTGTATTGGTGTGAATCCAAGAAGGCTCCGACGGAAGAGTTTCAGTTTGGACGTTTTCTCCATTTTCTGCAGGCTGGTGTGGAGGCGGGCCTCCAATTGGGATCAATCAAGGTCCAGATTTCGGCCTTGTCAGTGTTCTTCCAAAAACAATTGGCCTCTCTTCCAGAGGTTAAGACCTTCATGAAAGGGGTTCTGCACATCCAGCCTCCATTTGTGCCTCCAGTGGCACCATGGGACCTTAACGTGGTGTTGCAGTTCCTTCAATCGGATTGGTTTGAGCCTCTACAAGAGATAGAGTTGAAGTTTCTCACTTGGAAAGTGGTGATGCTTTTGGCATTGGCATCCGCACGGCGGTGTCTGAATTGGGGGCCTTGTCTCACAAGAGCCCTTACCTGATCTTCCATGAAGATAGGGCAGAGTTGCGAACTCGTCAACATTTTCTTCCAAAGGTGGTTTCATCTTTCCACATAAACCAACCTATTGTGGTGCCAGTGGTTACTGACATGTTCACTGAGTCAAAGTCTCTAGATGTGGTTAGGGCTTTGAAGATTTATGTCGCTAGAACAGCTCGAATACAGAAAACAGAGTCTTTGTTTGTCCTGTATGCTCCCAACAAGATTGGGTGTCCTGCTTACAAGCAGACTATTGCGCGTTGGATCAGAGGTACGATTCAGCACGCTCATACTACGGCTGGATTGCCGTTACCGACGTCGGTAAAGGCCCATTCCACTAGGAAGGTGGGCTCATCCTGGGGGGCTGCCCGGGGGGGTCTCGGCATTGCAACTTTGCCGAGCAGCTACTTGGTCGGGGTCAAACACATTTGCAAAATTCTACAAGTTTGACATCTTGGCTGATGAAGACCTCAAGTTCGGTCATTCGGTGCTGCAGGGTCATCCGCACTCTCCCGCCCATACTGTAGCTTTGGTATAAACCCCATTGTTATGAAGTGGACCCCAGCATCCTCTAGGACGTATGAGAAAACAGGATTTTAATACCTACCGGTAAATCCTTTTCTCCTAGTCCGTAGAGGATGCTGGGCGCCCATCCCAGTGCATACTTTACCTGCAGTTTAGTTATTAGAGTTACACAAGTTGTGTTATCTTAGTTTCAGCATGTTGCTGCAATTGGTTCATGCCTGTTGGCGTGTGTTATGTTGAATTCCATGTGTGCGGCATGGTTGGGGTGTGAGTTGGTATGTATCTCACCACTAGTATTAAATTAAATCCTTTCCTTGAAATGTCCGTCTCCCTGAGCACTGTTCCTATAACTGAGGTCTGGAGGAGGGTCATAGAGGGAGGAGCCAGTTCACACCCATTGAGAAGTCTTAAGAGTCTCCATGGCTCCTGCGGAACCGTCTATACCCCATGTTCATGAAGTGGACCTTAGCATCCTCTACGGACTAGGAGAAAAGGATTTACCGGTAGGTATTAAAATCCTGTTATTTCTAAGACACAGGGTTGTGAATTTAACACAAGGGATTCAGGGGGTAATTCAGACCTGATAGCTAGGCTGCGATCAGGTCTAAACTGCGCATGCTTATGCACCGAAATGCGTAGGCGCGTCGCATGGGTACAAAGCGGGTTGCCACCACTCAGCGATGTCTTTGTGCGAAGAATGCATTCGCATGGGCAATCGCAAGGAGATTGACAGGAAGAAGGCGTTGGTGGGTGGCAACTGATCATTTTCAGAGCATGTTTGGAAAAATGCAGGCGTGTCCAAGCATTTGCAGGGAGGGTTCCTGACGTAAATTCCGGTCACGAACAGGCTGAAGTGATCGCATCGGTTAAGTACTGGGCTGTGCAGAGACGGCACAAGATCTGTTTGTACAGCTCTGCTACACATGCGTTCGCACACTTGCACAGCTAAAATACACTCCCCCAGTAGGCGGTGACTATCTGATCGCAGCAGTGCAAAAATTGCCTGCTAGCGATCAGGTCTGAATTAGGCCCTCAGTCTTCATTAGGTTAAGCTTATAGCCAGAGAGAGTGCCATATAATGTCACGGTCTGAAAGAAAGTAGGGATACATAAACGGGGGAAAGTGAAGGTCAAGAAGACGTCATCGATAAAGATGGATACTTGGAATCCTTCCCCTTAATTTCTGGGTAAAGGTGGATCCCAGCTACCAGTGGCTCCATGTCCAGGGCACAAATCAGGGGTGATAAAGGGAACCACTGTATAGTGCCATTATTGATACAAAATGGTGCCAATAAAAAGGATATCTGCTGGAAGTTAAAGTTTTTATAGAACAAAGCCATGAACCCATCTGGTCCCGGTGCTTTGTTCGATGTGAGACCTTTGATAACATCCAAGATTTCTTGCACCTCTATTTGGGATAAAAAGTAATTTGAGCCAGATTATGGATAGATCTTCCCGAGTGAGATTTAGTCTCAAGAACATTAGTCTGGACCAGCGGTGACTCCTTACCTGTCTGGTCTGGGGGGGTGTGGGTTGCCTGCTGCCGATCTCCTCCTGCCTCCCTGATGATTGATGGCTGACATCACTGGTAGGTGGGGCTTAAGTCCAGGGCATGTCTGTAGTCTGGCAATTAGGAAACAGCCTGACTTCTACAGACTGTATCGGCTGCAGCCCATAGAAGTCAGAAAGGATTGCTGTATTAGCAGGGGAGTGGCTTCCAATGGGAAGAGATCTCTATACTATCGCAGTCCAGACTGGCAGTCCCAGAGGAGAAAACACTTCACCCTGGGACTGCCTGTCTAGCTGTGATTAGCAGGGAGTGCTTCCAATGGGAAGTCACTGCCACTGCTAGGTAGGCAGCCCCTGCCAGTGGCAGATTTTACTGGGGGGATGCAATCCTGGAGCCCCTTGGTAAAATCCACCACTGGCCTGGACTCATTTTGGTCTGCAACTTGGATGCCAATAACCTGTCTGTTTATACACTTTTTCATAAAAGGTTTGGTTAAGCAATTTAAGGGAAGACTCAGCTTTGGCAATGAGTAAGAGGCCAAGCTCACCTCTCTCTTTCCAATAGTCTGCATCAGAGCCAGAGGACTTATGTATTCTATCCAGATGAGTAGATTCTAAGATCTGCTTTTCTTAGTTGAGCCACGGTCAGATTACCCTGTATCATTGATTTATGGGCATCCCACAACAAGCTAGGGATGATATCAGGACTAGTATTAATAGAGAAAAAATCTTTAATGTCAGAATATAGCTACAGCAGCATTTGAGGGTTATGAAGTAGTCTCTCGCTGAGATGCCAAGTCAAGGAGCAATTATGAGAACTCTCTATACAATACCTTAACTGGAGTGTGATCTAAATGCTAGGATGGACAGTGACATCTAAGAGCAGTTGGATTGGGTCAACACTTAGGAAGATCATATCCAATCTCATATGGACGTCATGCATGGGAAAATAAAAAGTAAAGTGCTTGGCCTTAGGTTCCTTCACCCTCCAAGCATGAAATAAAAGGTGTTTCATAAGAAATAGTTGTAAAGCAGCCAAAATAGCGTGGGTTAAACTCTGAAGTGACCTAGGTTCATGCTTAAAATTATTCGTATGAGAGTCCGGGTGGTGTTAAAAACCCCACCACGACCACTCTACCCTCCAGTGCTGTGATAAGAGGTAGCTTGTGGAAAAAGCGAGTCTTTGCAATAGATTCAATTATACTATTGCTGTGACTGAATGAGAGTCAGAAAATGGCTAAATGTAACACCACTAGAGAAGTAACAGACAAGTACACAAGTAAAGAGATATGCAGGGGTAGGAGACACAAACACAGAAAACACAAGGTAGAAGACATAAGCACACAATGGATAAGTCTTCAGTCATTTCATGTCTAGAAAAACCTTCTGTCTGTAGATTAACAATCTTCTATAATACAGTCTTAACCCCAAAATAGGAAAGCTTTACCCCAAAACCTTTCCCACTAGCTAAAAACTCCACCTCCTGCTGCCAATGACACCACGCACCCCATACCAGTGACCTGAACCAACCGACCGCAGCGCATCATGAAAAGCTGAAGGTATGCATTGACAATCACTGGGGACTGCCAAGTGAAAGTACCATTAAAAGAATCCAGAAACTCTACCAAATGCAGAAATCCTCCATAAACTCACAAAAACAGACTGAGTTTCTTGACGCCAGCGTCACCTAATACAACTTACGGCAACAACCCCATCCATGGAAATAACTTCACATGCAAAATCCAAGAGCCCCAATAGTGACTTAATTGTTTTCAGTAGAGATTGATCTGACTACTTGATAATGCACAGCAGCTTGAGCCTTATCCTGTGGCAATCTACAGCAGCATTCTCAGTATCTTCTTCTATTCTCAGATAGGACAGACATGTGGTGGGACCCTCCATTTTATTGTGTACTTGGGGACTCTCAGACTACAAAAAAGCACAAGAGCACCACCCACTATCCTTCGGGCAGACTACGAAGAAGTCATCCAGATACAGTTTGACCTCAATGCACCAATGCAAAAACATACTACAGTAAATGTATTTAAACTCTGAACAAGGCCAAGAGGACACACAGTATATATAGAGGGCATCACCAAAGGACTGGCATTTTATACAATGATCGGGGGGGTGGCATACAGCTGTCCTACTGGGAGCTGGGCAAAACCTGTATCCCAACTTAACCTCATGAACCACCTTCTCCCTCACAACATTTGGCCACTCATAAGCAGATGCAAATTCTGCTTGGAGGCAACCAGGATGTCCTTCGAAACAGGCAATCAAAAACCAAATATAACATAAACCCCTTTTCATACCCCAGAGATGGTGCAGACATGACAAAAATGACATGTGCTGCCATAGTAGCAATGTGCATTTGGCCCTGCCATGCGGCCCTGGCTTCTAATAAAAGGCTTGAAAAGTAGTTTGCGGAGCTGCTTCTCCTCCAGCCAAACCTCATTATACATGCCAAAATTAATTAAATGAACTATCAAAATTTAGCCTAAACACCTTATCATACAGACGCCTGGTTTGACTTTTAGATGCCACAAACAATCCATGAACAAGATGAAAGCACTTCTGCGCATTCATGTGCTCAGCCAGATGGGTCTAATAATAGCATACCATGATCACAAACATCCTCGTGCTCTGAATATTTTGCAGTGCAAAGAGCAAGAATCTATCAATCAGTTTTTTTATGTACAGTACGGTAACTTCTTGCCCTAAACTTAGTTTGTCTGTCAGGATCCTAATTGCAGAACTCTAAGCAGTAGAGATATACCAGTAAAGAATAGATGTAGATGGTATCAGATATAGAAGATGACTGCCAAAAAATAATCACCTATAGCTGGGTACAGACCTAAATGATCCGGTGATCCACTGTACGACAACACAATTTATTCTTACAGAATCAATGTTGGCAAAATACTGTACATGGGATTGTCCCATCTGGGCAAGTGATGAATTGGGTGTAATTGGGTGGTACACACTGGGATGCAGTTAAAATACTGGCTGTCGGGATCACAGCGTTCAGGAGACCGATACCGGGATCCCGACAGCTGGTGAAATACAGCCATCCAGAATCCTGACCTCGGCAGAGTATTCCCACTTGGTTGGTGGGTCTACACCACCAACCGAGTGGGAATATAACTTGTGGCGAGCCATCGGGCCCGAAGTGCGGCAAGCGCAACGAGCCCACGCGGGGACTCGGTGCCGGGATTCTGACAGACGGTATGCTACTGTCGGTGTATGCTATTGCCAGTGAATCATACTGAATCCTATATACTATATGATGGTCATTGCCATCCATCGCGAATTGCAAGATTGGGGAATATATCGTATGATGTGTACCGAGCTGTACTTTGATACTTACCCAAATTTATGTCCTCTATTTAACACAAAGATCATTGTTGTAATGTAATGTAATGTAATGTAACTTTCTTAAATCTTCTATTGGTGACCTCAGTTGATGTGATTCAAAGACGTGAAGGTCACTTAGGGGCAGGGGCCTCTTAAGAGAGGTGGGGGTCCATGTGCAGACTCCGGGTGGGCCCCCTCCTCTCCATGGCGCCATGCGCAGGTCTCCAGGAACATAGTACCCACCATGTTTCGGAGGCAAAATTTGTACTGCGTATGCACAGTGGTCATTTTGGGAGTGATTTTATGCGTGATGGCTGCAGCTGCAGCACCCGACGCTGGACTCCAGAGAGGTGAATACTAAAATATGGGTGCAATGTGTGTTGTGTGGGCCCCCCTGAACCCAGGGGCCTGTGTGCAACGCACTCATTGCACGCATGATAGAATTTGGAACTATTAAAATAATTTTACTACTGAGTTTGAATGGGCCTGATGTAGGACCCCTTAAAGGCATGGCTGTCCAAACAGTTCTCTGCATGGAATTGAGTAGCAGGTTGGGGAGCGGATGTGAAATGTGCCAGTGTAAGACATTTTTTCTGTGGGAGAACTACTCATACAGAGATGGTCAGTCACACATGCACAAATGCAGAGAGAACTGCAACAGCACACAGACCAGTCCCTGTCCGTAAACACATTAACCATCATTTATGAACCATAAAACATACTGGTGAGCAGAGCATTTAGGTTTGTACAAATGTACCTATTTATCAGCCTCCTGCGTAATAAGTTGCACACAAACATCCTGCTTTTTTGGAAATGCTCCCAGAAAATCAGCCTGCACCTTCTTTCGTGAGATAGCTGGTGCAGCTGTAACTGTGCATGGTGGAAACATTATAAATGTCACTCCTGCCAACAAACACTGTAGGACGCCCCCACCCACACGCCTTAATTAATTTTAACCTTTCTTTTTTTTCCCTGCTAAAATACTACTCAGGTGAGCCACATTTAATGCCAGGGTATTACATTGATAGAAATGCATCTATAAATTAACTTAAATGTTTAATATATACCTGAAAAGAGACGAAGGTGTGCCCCCAGCTAAAACATGGAATGCTCCTATTCGTAATTGCTTCTCCTCCACAACTTGAAATTTATATAAATACTCTAGTCTCACAAATAAAATCTTATGTTTACATGTGGCTGTAAAACAAGGTGCACAAATTCTGTATACTTAGTGTGGGGACAGCAGCAAAGTAATTGAAATTAATACAGTGGTTGAAAACTAAAATATGTGAAGTGAAGTCTCAGAATCTGACATAAAACATAAGAAAGTTTGTACTGGGCAGTAATGATTTGTTTCTTAAATTGTAAGTCACATATACAGTATATATTTGTCTACTGGCCATGTTTCCGCGCCCCAGGCTTAGACGTAGTATTAGGGACCTCCGGTTTCAGAACCACGCTGTGAAGTTGGCCTGGAAGCTTACCATATATTTGCAAATATATGCAACTGAGATCTCTGAATTATCTACTACCAAGTAGTTCTCAAATCCTGTTGCTGATGTCATCCCGAGTGCTGGGAGATACCTGGCTCTTGTTCAGAATAACCCCTCTCTTTCATGCAGCTGGATGATATTACTAATTGGATTGAGCAGTTACCAAATTTCTTATTGTTTCTTAAAGTAGATTCACATATACAGTATTTATTAGTCTACTGACCATGGGGGTAATTCAGACCTGATCGCTGGGCAGTGATTTTTGCAGCCCTGCAATCGGATAGTCGCCGCCTACAGGGGGAGTGTATTTTAGCTGTGCAAGTGTGCGATCGCTAGTGCAGCAGAGCTGTACAAACAGATTTTGTGCAGTCTCTGCACAGCCCAGGACTACTTAGCCTCTGCGATCACTTCAGCCTGTCCGGGAACGGATTTGACATCAGACACCCTCCCTTCCAACGCTTGGACATGCCTGCGTTTTTGCAGATACTCCTTGAAAACGGTCAGTTGCCACCCACAAACGCCCTTTTCCTGTCAATCTCCTTGCAATTGCCGGTGCGTTTGGAATTTTTGCACCATCCAGTCGCTGGCCGGCGATCCCTATTGCTGCGGTCCGTCGCGCCTGCGCATTGCAGTGCATACGCATGCGCAGTTCATATCTGATTGCAGGCTGTGAGTAAACGCAGCCCAACGATCAGGTCTGAAACAGCCCCCATGTTTGCACTGTAGTCTGGCTGGGAAGCAGTTAGCTTCCTGACGAACGGGATCCCGGTGGTCAATATACCGACACCGAGATCCCGAGGGAGGACACTGCCCCAATATACTAACACCAAACGGAACGCTGGCGTCAAAATATTGACAGCGGGATGCGCAGCTATCCTGCTTCAGGGGGGGGGTAGGTTTAGGCAGCAGAAGGGGGGTTATGGTTAGGGCGCAGGCACGGTAGGGTTAGACATACAGAAGGGGGGTTAGGGTTAGGGCGCAGGCACGGTAGGGTTAGACATACAGAAGGGGAGGTTAGGGTTAGGCATCTTGTCGGGAAGGTTAGGTTTAGGCAGCGGGGAAGGGATGGTTAGGGTTAGGCACCACCGGGGAGGGTTAGGGTAGGGAAAGGATGAGGCTTAGGAGGCTAAATGGGTGGTTATCGGGATTATGATGGACGGGATGCCGCTGTCGGTATACTGACCGCCGGCATCCCGTCCATCGGCAAATCATATTGAACCCGTCTGGCTGCCTGGTCCTGGTTTCTCTTCTTATTATAGTTACAGACGCTGCAAGTTCACATGTGATTGGAGCAAAATGTTCCAAAAAAATCGAATAACTTTCCATAAATTTCTCTTCATAAAGCACTGCTTATCACCGAGCTGAATTACATACACAATATGACTGGGGGGTTACATTTAATATGTCCGTCATGCACTTTTACTACTTGGCAGCAGGTTGCCAAGTGAGTTCAGAGGTTGCACCCATACTAAATAAGTATACAATGACTGAGAGCATGGAAGACTTAGTTTACAGTAATGTCAGTGTGGACTAGATGATTCACAGATATGGGCATTGCCAACAATATTATAGCCAAGGATAGCTTCTGCTATTTGTGCTACTGCACCTGCAGCTTAATTTTGGTATGTGTACTGGGGATCCCGGCCGTCAGTATACCAACAGCGGGATCCCGGCCACCAGTATGCCAGCAGCAGGGCGGACGCTAGGAAGCCCTTTGCAGGCGCGGTGGCTCGCTGCGCTTACCACAGGTTATATTCTCCCTCTATAGGTGTCATGGACACCCACAGAGGGGGCAAAGCCTGTGGCGCCACTATTCCGGCGGTGGGATCCCGACTAGTGGTATTGTAACCACTTCCCGTTTAATGATAGATTTTTATCAAATGTTCAGAATTGGTATATGAGTTTGACTACATCACAATGGAGGCCATGTTTTGTCCTATGACACGCTAGGGGTACCCAAATGCCTTTTCCTCCTGCAATAAACATCGTTACATTACTGCACACACAAGTGGCACACCTCCCAACATTTCCTGTAGGCAGGACAACCTTTATAACCAGGAGGAGTTTAAGAGCGGATAGGGCCCATGTGCCGGCTCTGTGCGGGCACCCTCGTCACTGGCAGTGCAGTAGACTCTTGCTTAGCAAGGCGTGGGTGCTATGTTCCCAGGGACATCTCTGCTGCGCATGCGCAAGTCACCGGGAATATGCCCGTGGCAGACATTTTCCCTATGCTTTCTGCAGCTCTACAGCCAGCACCGGGCTGACTGAGTGAAAAGTATATTTATAAGAGTGTGCAGTATGTGGGCCCCCTGGACTCAGGACCCTGGGTGCACCCTTATAAATATACCAGTGTAGGGAACATCCAGGTTGTGTTATCATTCAGGTGAATGACAGTCTGTTGCCGTTCAGGGGAGGGGGCAGCGATTTGTGAAAACGGAGGCACGTAGCTGCCGTTTAGGGGTGGAAAAAGGTCAGAGATCTCCACCATAGGACAGAAATTTCTTGGCCTCTGCAATGGGCAGCTTGCGTTTCACCATAGGTGCCATATTTTGGCAGAGTGTTCTGGGCTATCTGGTGCAGTGACATCAGTCCACACACTTAGTGACTTAAAACAGTAATGCAGGTTTATTTAGTGAACACAGGTGACTCAGATGTAACACTGATAGCTGTAATCAGGGGCCCATATATCACACAAGGTAACAGCATTAGGTAGCAGTACATATCAGGAGATGTCTGTGGTGGTAAAGCATGGAGGACTGCACAGTCGTGCAGTCTGACTCCCACTGTAGAGAAGATGATGCATGCACTGGAAATGCTGTGAGTCTCTGTAGCTGAGATCTGCTCCCAGTCTCAGCTCTGCACACTTGTACACCAGGACTCTGTCTCAGTGTCTCTGTGTATGTCACACTCTCCTCACTCTCTCTGAGATGGAGGAACAGGAACTACATCATATAACTCGGCCTCCGAGTGATTCCTGGCACTAGAGGTCTGACACTAGTCACTGGTCACAAGTTTAAAGAACATGACATTTTATCAAACAAATCAATAAAGTCACTCCTGTAACCGAAAACATAACGTGAAGCAAAAACAGTAAGAATAAATTAACATTAACCATATTCTAGTCCACATTCCATCAGGAATGCAAGACAGTCCTTTTGTCAACATGTCGGCAATATTTTCTTCATTTGCAACATATTCCACATTGACGGACTTGTTTTCCACCAACTCACAAATGAAATTATGTCTTATAGCAATGTGCTTAGAACGTCCATGATGCTTTGTGCTACAAGAAAGATCAATTGCTCCCTTTTTATCACACTTTATGTTGATGATCTCACTGTGGTAAAGAAAACTTAATTTGCATAAAGTCTCTCTTATCCAAAGTGCTTCTTTTGAAGTTTCTGTAAGCGCCATGTACTCTGTCTCTGTTGTAGAAAGAGCAACTGTGGGTTGTTTCCTACTTGCCCAGCTTATGGCTGCACCTGCTAGTGCAAACAGGTATCCAGTATAACAGCGGTGGCCAACCTGTGACTCTTGAGCCGCATGTGGCTCTTTCTTCATTCAAATGTGGCTCCCAACACTCTAAATCATGTGACCACAACAGATACAGAAACCGCTGCACTCCAGCCAGACACGCAGCACCACTACAGGAACTGAAAACTGAAGGAGTCAGATACTAGAGGTGAGACACCCACAAGGAAACAGAGGACACATTAGGGACTGCTGCAATGGCACGAGTTGATGGGGAAGCTGTAGTGATACATGAGGGTGGGCTAGAGTGACAAATGGCAGAGCTGGCTGGAGAGACACAGGAGGGTCCTGGCAGGAGTGACGTGGGAGGGCGCTGGAAGTAGTGACATGGGAGAGCTGGCTGGAGTGACATAGGAGGGTGGTAGTAGGAGTGACACATGGGGAGCTGGCTGGAGTGATATAGGAGTGTGGTAGCAGGAGTGACACATGGGGGAGCTGGCTGGAGTGACAGGAGGGTACTGGAAGTAGTGACACATGGGAAAGCTGGCTGGAGTGACATAGGAGGGTGGTAGCAGGAGTGACACATGGGGGAGCTGGCTGGAGTGATATAGGAGGGCGGTAGCAGGAGTGACACATGGGGGAGCTGGCTGGAGTGACAGGAGAGTGCTGGAAGTAGTGACACATGGGAGAGCTTGCTGGAGTGACATAGGAGGGTGGTAGTAGGAGTGACACATGGGGGAGCTGGCTGGAGTGACACAGCAGGGTCTTGGCAGTAGTGACACATGGGAGACCTGGCTGGAGTGACACAGGAGAGGGTCCTGGCAGGAGTGACGTGGGAGGGTGCTGGAAGTAGTGACACATGGGAGAGCTGGCTGGAGTGACATAGGAGGGTGGTAGCAGGAGTGACACATGGGGGAGCTGGCTGGAGTGACACAGCAGGGTCTTGGCAATAATGACACATGGGAGAGCTGGCTGGAGTGACATAGGAGGGTGCTAGCAGGAGTGACACATGGGGGAGCTGGCTGGAGTGACAGAAGGGTGTTGGCTGGAGTGACACATGGGGTAGCTAGCTGGAGTGACACAGCAAGGTCTTGGCAGTAGTGACACATGGGAGACCTGGCTGGAGTGACACAGCAGGGTCTTGGCAGTGGTGACACATGGGAGAGCTGGCTGGAGTGACATAGGAAGGTGCTAGCAGGAGTGACACATGGAAGAGCTGGCTGGAGTGACAGGAGTGTGTTGGCTGTTGTGATATATGGGAGAGCTAGCAGGAGTGACACGGGGAGCTGGCTGGAGTGACATAGGGTGCTAGCAGTAGTGACACATGGGGGAGCTGGCTGGAGTGACACATGGAGCTGGCTGGAGTGACACAGCAGGGTCTTGGCAGTAGTGATACACGGGTGACCTGGATGGAGTGACACAGCAGGGTCTTGGCAGTAGTGACACATGGGAGAGCTGGCTGGAGTAACACGAGTGAGCTGCCGGGAATGACATAGGAGGGTGCTAGCAGGAGTGACACATTAGGGAGCTGGCTGGAGTGACAGGAGGGTGCTGGCTGGAGTGACGCATGGGGGAGCTGAAGTTTATTATGTGACTCTGGCTTTTTCAATAATTTTTTGTGAAAGTCGCTTTTTCAATGGATCTGGCTTTAAAAAAATAATTCTGGCTTTTTCAATGTATTTTATACCAGGGGTGTGGTCTAGCAGGCACAAGGCCACATTCCATTTTCGCATGTGTGCCATCGGCTCGATGTCGGCTCTTTGACGTACCTAACAAGGTTTTTTGGTTCTTTGTCACTGACTGGTTGGCCACCCCTGCAGTATAAGAACATGAATCATCCTCATCTGATCCCCAGTCGGCGTCACAGAATACTTTTAAGCTGGTATCTGATGATCTTGTAAATTGCAGCTTCAGTGAACTTGTACCTTTGAGGTACCTTAGTATTCTCTTTACTGCAATCCAGTGTTGTCTCCCAGGATTATTTGCGAACTGGCTTTGTGACATGGTCATGACCATCTTTGTACTTTTATCAATGGGAGTACTTACTGGTTTTGCATCTGTCATTCCGTGCTTGGAAATTATTGCCTCAATGTATGTTTGTTGGTCAATTTTAACAGTTCCCTCTTGTAGGTTTTGTACAATTTTCATACCCAATAGATGATTTTCAGGGCCTAGATCTTTCAACTTGAATCTTTGTTTAAGCTGGTGCTTGACATCAATGATGTGATCTTCTTGACCTGCCAAATCATGTAAATGATTTACCTGTAAATCATCCACATAGACAGCTATGATGAACAACTTTTCTTTCATGATTTTGTGGTATAGGCACTGATCAGTCTCTGACCTAACAAAGTTAATTTCTAGTAACGCTGCATCCAACTTTACATACCAGCAACAACCACTTTGCTTGAGACCATATAGCAACTTCTTTAAGAGACAAACTTTCCCAGTTTGGAATATGTCCATATCATAATGTTCAGGTGGTTCCATATAAATTTCCTCAATCAATTCTCCATTTAGGAATGCGGACTCAAAGTCCAGCTGATATAACAGTAGATTATGTAGTGTTGACAGTTCTGTATCAATTGCTGACTCCCACTCTGTCCAATCACAGTAAGCTATGTTTGCATACTCCTCACTATATTTCTTGGCTGGAATACCTTTGTTACTTCTCGTGGAACTTCTGTTCTCTGACTTGTCTATTTTGACACTCTCAGACTCAGACACGCTTTCTGCTGCCTGTACATCCAATAATAATAATAATAATAATAATAATTTTATTTATATAGCGCTCTTTCTCCAATAGGACTCAAGGCGCTTAACAGATACATGGCATAATATAGTACAGAAAATAATGAAGTACATTTTCATAAAATACAGAAGCATGAAGATACTAAAAGGGACACTATGGAAATGCTTGAGTAAACAGGAAAGCTTGAGTCTACTTTTGAAGGATTCTATAGTTGGGGCCTCTCGCACTGTGCAGGGAAGTTAGTTCCATAGAGTCGGAGCTGCATGACTAAAAGCTCGACCCCCAGATGAATTACAGTAGATTCTAGGTACTGCTAAAAGTCCTTCAGCTACAGATCGCAGTAATCGAGTGGGGCAGTATGGGGTCAGAAGCTGTTTCAGGTACCTTGGGCCCTGGTCATGTAATGCTTTGAAACTCAGTATGCCAATCTTGAAGATGAAGGGAGTAGAGCCAGTGAAGGGAGTAGAGGATGGGTGTTATGTGGCTAGAACGGGGCTGGTTGGTTAACAGCCTGGCAGCTGTGTTTTGCACCAGCTGTAAGCGTTGCAATTCTTTTGCTGGGAGACCAAGGTAGAGGGCATTACAGTAGTCTAATCGAGATTATACAAATGCATGTATGACTTTTGGCATATCATCTGAGGGAATTAAGTGCTTGATTCAGGCTATGTTCCACAGGTGAAAGAATGAGGATTTGATTGTGGCTGATATCTGATGTTTAAGTGTAAAGCCACCATCCAGGACAACGCCAAGATTCCGCACACGATCACTGGTCTGTAATTCTGAATCCCCGAGTGTAAGTCCAGTTGGTTGGCTATGCTGCAGTCTTGTTCTTTGATGTTGCGGTCGTATCATAAGGACCTCTGTTTTATCCGGGTTCAGTCGCAGCCAACTGGCGCTCATCCACTCCTGTAGCTCAGCTAGACAGCCATTTAGGGTTGCTATTGGGTTTTCAGTGCCCGGAGCAAAGGACAAGTACAGTTGTGTATCATCTGCATAGCAGTGGTAGACCAGGCCATGGCGCCTGATTATTTCGCCCAATGGGAGCATGTATACTGCAATACATTTTGTTGTTGCTCCACTGCTCCAGTTTGTGGTGCTGTCTTGTAGAATACCGCATCTCTGGATTTAAGAAGACGTTTACTTGTAACATCCCAAAGTCTGTATCCTTTGCTTCCATCGCAATATCCAAACATTATACATTCTATGGATTTTGGATCTAGCTTTCTCCTTTTCTCCTTTGGTATATGTGCAAAAGCTTTGTACCCGAAGACAAGAAGATGACTAATGCTTGGCTTTATCCTGGACTATGCCTCCAGTGGTGTTTTACCATTTACGGTCTCTGTAGGTAGATCCTTTAGGTATACGGCAGTAGATACTGCTTCTGCCCAAAACTTAATTTCCAGGCCAGCATCACTTAACATAGTCCGTGCTTTCTCAACAATTGTGCGGTTTGCCCGCTCACTCACGCCATTCTCTTCCGGTGTGTAGACAATTGTTAGCTGATGCTTTATGCCATATTTCTTAAGGAATGCGGCTAAGACTTTGTTATCATACTTTCCACCGTTGTCTGATCTCAGAATCTTTAGTTTCAGACCTGTCTGATTCTCCACCAGGTTTTTGTACTCAATTTTTTGTACACAATTTTGTTGACTTCACTCTTCTCCTTAAGAAAGTACACGTGTGTCATTCTTGTGGCGTCATCAATGAGAATCATGAAATACCTGTGGCCACTGATTGATTCTTCCTCCATTGGACCACACACGTCTGTGTGCACTAGAGCTAACGGTGTCTCTGCTCTATTAACTGACTGTGGAAATGGGTTGCGAGTTTGCTTGCCTTTTATGCAACTCTCACACATGGGTCTTTCAGCGTTGCACACAGTGATCCCTGTTACCATTTCATCTAGCAGTTTCTGGACATTGTCATATCCCAGATGACCCAAGCGTTTGTGCCACAGCTCCATTGACTGTTTTTCCTTGGTAGCCATCATTGCAGTACACTCCTCAGTGTCCAGGACATATAGTTGGTTGCACCGGGTTGCTAAAGCAGTAACAGTCCCTCTTTTATTCCGCACTATATACTTGCCCTTGGACTTTGTAGCCTTTTTTCTCTAGGATGCTGATAGCAATGAGGTTACTTCCTAAATCAGGCACATACAACACATCTTGGATATCTGTAACAACTATCTCACCTCCAGTTCTTAAACGTATTGTGATTGTCCCAGCTTGTAATGCAGTAAGGGTCTTATTTCCAATCCCTGTAGCTGTAGTGGGAACACACAGTGTTAAAGAATTGAAACAATGCTTATTGCAACTAAAATGTATAGTGGCCCCCGAGTCCATGTACCAGCAATCCTTCCTGTGACTGTCTGCTACATTCAGTTCTGACTCATTTGGCTTGTCATGCTGCTTCTGCGCACCACTGGAATTTCTCATTCTGCAATCTGAAGCTTTCTGTCCTATCTTGTGACATACAAAACATTTGAATTTGTGCTTTTAGGACTTTGTGCCCTTTGCGATCAAGGCAGAACCTCAGCTATGGTCTCGACAGGAATACATTCTTGGAACTGCAGCAACTTGGCCCTTACAATCTCCGTTGTCAGTTTAGTGTTTTTTTACTCTAACGCAACCACCAAAAAATCAAATTCTGGCGTCAGATTCTGTAACATAGCTATTGTGACTTCTTCCTCATCCACCTGTGCCCCCACAGATGCCAACTGCTGAGCTATCAACAATAACTTATCAATGTAATCGTTCATGTCCTTGCAGGCACTCAGTTTCATTCCATATAGCATGTGTCTTAAACTTATCCTTCTCATTAGATCTTTATCTTCATATGCATTTTGCAAGGCTGTCCACATGTCCTAAGCTGACACTTTCTGCTCCCAGTCTCAGCACTGCACACTTGTATATTAGGACTCTGTCTCAGTGTCTCTGTGTGTGTCACACTCTCCTCACTCTCTCTGATATGGAGGAACAGGAACTACATCATATAACTCCGCCTCCGATTGACTCCTGGCACTAGAGGTCTGACACTAGGGGATGCACCCATAGACTAATACACAGAAGGAGACAGACACAGAGTGTACCATATCCTAACACCATAAGCCACCCCATGGTGGGAGCGAGATCCGATGCTGTGTCCTAGGATGCAGCTCAGATCATTACTGCCTCCTGCTGCATCACCATACAGCATTATCCCTGAAGCAGCAGTGATAGCACTGCCGCACTGTGTTAACACATACATTGAAATGTATGTGTTTACACTGAAATCCCGTCGTCCTGCCGTCCGGCCCAACTGCAGCATGCTGTGGTTGGATCCGGTGATGGTGGGACTGCCACACATGTGTGGGCGCATGCATAGGCGCCCATGTGCAGTCTCCATTTGGCCACTATGTGTGGCCCTACACTTAATGAAACAGCGTAATCTATTAATAAATTTAATATAAATAAGTAAGGCTAATGCAAAGTCATTAATAGACAGAATGTTTACTCCTCACAGAGCAGAGTTCGGAGGACTGAATGTTTCCCCTCACAGATGAAACAGTCCATTGAATGCGGATGGAGGACTGTTTTAAAAAAACAACTTGTAAACAGGAGGGTCAGTGATCCAGGATGGGGGGCCCCTACAGCACGAGGTGTCAGTGGCACACAAGTCGAGCATTAACTGACTACTCGTGGGAGTGTGGAGGACGGAGCCCTTGGGACTGCACAGTTGGCTGCAGACAACGGTCCAGGGCAGACACAGCGCAGCTGGAGTACCTGAGCCGGAGAGTGTTTGGTTGCCGTGTGTTGGGGCCCAAAGCTGCTACCTCCGGTTCTGCCATGTGTAAAAGCAGAGCGGGGTTGAGCGGGAGTGACGTCACCCATAAGGTGCACCTAATCCTCCTTAGAAGGCGGGCGCAGGCGGTGCCATTTCTTTTCAAGCCTACCCAGGGATGTGGCTTCACCGTAGATAAAAGCTGCAGCTGAAACAAGCATCATGGACTAGGGGTCTATTTACTAAGCCTTGGATGGAGATAAAGTTGCTGGAGATAAAGTACCAGCCAATCGCCTCCTAACTGCTATGCCACAGGCTGTGTTTGAAAAATGACAGTTAGGACCCGATTGGCTGTTACTTTATCTCCATCGACTTTCCCTCCATCCAAGGCTTAGTAAATAGACCCCTTAGACAGTCAAGGCAAAGCTGGAAGCGCCATATAAGGGCAGAGTCATCTACAGGAGATGTAGTACCCTAAAGCACCACACAGCCTTAGTGGAGGAGAGTGACATTAATTGGGTACCTGTGACACATATAGCAGAGGAACTGTTATAGACTGTAAAAACTAGCTGAAATCCAGTCCGCACTGCATTTACAGGTTACTGTTTAGCCAAGTGTTATTTAGCTACAGTAAGGACCCACAGTCAGCTGTCAGAGGTTGGATGCGTTTACCTATACTCTATTAACGCATGACAGTGAGGGATTTCACCAGAGCAAGAAGTGATAAGGATACAATAGGACATTAGTGCTGCAGCGCTTTGCTTTCCAAGTTCAAGCAATGCATGGTAGCTCTATTTCTAATTTCTTTTAATGAGTACAGTGTTCATCAAAAATCGCAGGGCGATAACCTACCAACAAACCGGGTTTGCACCAATCAAGTGCTTAAATATTGCAGTGTCTATGCTATGACGTCTAGGATTCTCTTTAGCTAAAGGAAAGAAATAACTATATATTTAAGTGCACCACAGTAAAGCTCAGCTGAACTGAACTACTGTAATAATGCTTTAGTACAGTATATATGTGGTGAATGCCTAGGTTTAATTTTTTTATTTATTAGTCGTAAGAAAACATAATCCTAATATTGTTTTGCTGGATTGTCTGCATGTGGAAAATTGATAGGTAATACTTGTGTTTTTTTTTCCCATGAAAAGACTCTTAGGGTTCTATTTACTAAGCCTTGGATGGAGATAAAGTGGACGGAGATAAAGTACCGGCCAATCAGTTCCTAACTGTCATTTTTCAAACCCAGCCTGTAACATGGCAGTTAGACACTGATTGGCTGTTGCTTTATCTCCGTCCACTTTATCTCCATCCAAGGCTTAGTAAATAGATCCCATAGACACCACGTTGCTGAACAATAAAATTGTTTATTTTCCTGTTTGAAATGTAGTGTATAACACTTATTGCCAACAAATGTATGCAAGTTTTCCAGAAGTAAAACCATTGATATAACTCTTGATGTCCATCCTTGTTACCTTTTCTGTGGAAGACTAAAAAGAAACCTTGGCCCTCATTCCGAGTTGTTCGCTCGGTATTTTTCATCGCATCGCAATGAAAATCCGCTTAGTACGCATGCGCAATGTTCGCACTGCGACTGCGCCAAGTAACTTTGCTATGTAGAAAGTAATTTTACTCACGGCTTTTTCATCGCTCCGGCGATCGTAATGTGATTGACAGGAAATGGGTGTTACTGGGCGGAAACACAGCGTTTCAGGGGCGTGTGGCTGAAAACGCTACCGTTTCCGGAAAAAACGCAGGAGTGGCCGGAGAAACGGTGGGAGTGCCTGGGCGAACGCTGGGTGTGTTTGTGACGTCAACCAGGAACGACAAGCACTGAACTGATCGCACAGGCAGAGTAAGTCTGAAGCTACTCTGAAACTGCTAAGTAGTTAGTAATCGCAATATTGCGAATACATCGGTCGCAATTTTAAGAAGCTAAGATTCACTCCCAGTAGGCGGCGGCTTAGCGTGTGTAACTCTGCTAAATTCGCCTTGCGACCGATCAACTCGGAATGAGGGCCCTTGTGTGATAAAAAAAGGGCTTGGCCACCTTTAGTACTACTACTAACTAACCTGCATACTTACCTGTATACCGAACTTCACGTGATACTTATCCTGGAGTATCACACTGCTTGTGTGTGCCAGCCACGGCTATCTGCATACGTGTTTGAAGTTACTAAGCTCTACTAAAATTGAAGCGTCCTTTTTGGTCTAGACTTCAGCTGAACAGTAAGTAGATATGCCAGTGACATATTAATTACGTAAGAGAGACAGCAACTGCACCAGGAACCAGGGGCTCTGGGGTCCTGACTCCAACTCCAATATACCACCGGAGAATTAAGACGTAGACAAACTTCAGCTCCAACAGTGGCGTAACTATAAATTTTGCTCCCCACTGCCAAAAAAGTTTCTGGCGCCCCTCCCCCCATGACATTTTGGTAAAACACACAGGGCTGTTTCTAGGCAATTTGGCTCCCAGTGCGGCAGTTAAATATGAGCCCCCATCCCCATGGAGATTTCAAAAAGAAAGAATTTGCAGACTCCAAATAGGGGGTGTGGCCTTGCTGCAAGGGCCTGGTCTCAATGCAAGGGGCATGGCCTTGCAGGGGAAAACATCCTGATTCATGCCCCTTACATTATTTGTCAATTTTCCTCCTTGTAGTAATGCCACTTACACATTATGCCACACACCATAATGCCCAATACACATTATGCCACACATCGCAATGTCCATTACACAACATGCCACACACTGTAATACCTATGACACAATATGCATCACACTGTAATGCCCATGACACATTATTCAACATACCGTAATGGACATTATACATTATGCCATGCACCGTAATGCCCATTACACATTATTCCCCACACCGTAATGCCCATTACACAATATACCACACACTGCAATGTCCATGACACATTATGCTACACACTGTAATGCCCATGACACATTATGCCACACATCATAATGCCCATTTCATATTATGCCACACATCATAATGCTCATTACACAATGTGCCACACACCGTAATGCCCATTACACAATATTCCCCACACCATATTGCCCATTACAAAACATGCCACACACTGTAATGCTCTTGACACATTAAGCCACACACTGTAATGCCAATGACACAATATGCCACACACCATAATGCCCATTACACATAATTTCACACACCGTAATGCCTATTACACAACATGCCACACACTGTAATGCCTATTATAAAACGCCACAATGCCCATTACAAATTATGCCACACACTGTAAGGACTATTAAACATTATGCCACACAGTTATGCCCATTACACCGTTTTATGCCACACACACAATAATGCCCCACAATTTGGCTTCCAATTACTTTTAAATTACCTACTCATTGTCAGTGGTCTCATGCTCGTTGTCAGGGGTTTCATGCGCTGGGTTCCATTGTCGTTGCTACAGATTTGATGCTCTGGTGTTCCATGCTTGTTGCTAGGGGTTTCATGCTCATTGCCAGAGGTTTCATGGCAGAAGATGCAGGTTTTTGCATCTTCTCCTGGAGGCAACAGCATTCTGAAAGCATTTCGGGTAACCCTATACGTGTTGACAGCATGCGACTCCTGGGTCTGCTGCAGCTGCTCTCCATACACACACCATGCCTGCCCGCCATAATCATTACTCCTCACGAACAGACAGGCTCACCTATAGCACTATTGGCAATACTATACATCAATCAGTACTATTGGCTATATAATTCAACTCCAGAAGTGCTGACTTAGCATCAGTCAAGCCAGTCAGAGCTGGTGCCCCCAAACCACCGCAAGGTCTATTGCTATGCCACTGAGCTCCAACTACTAAACAGTTTGTTCTGGCGCCTCCACTGGCACTGGTTCAGAATTTGCAAAGCGGTCCTTGGTTCTTTAGGTGTTACATGGACCTTTTTGTGTAGTAATATACTGTTAAATTCTTTATTCATTCTTGAAACAACTTTTAAATGTAAACAGTCCCTTAAAAAAACTTAGAAATAATAACAAAGGCCCTCATTCCGAGTTGTTCGCTCGCAAGCTGCTTTTAGCAGCTTTGCACACGCTAAGTCGCCGCCTACTGGGAGTGAATCTTAGCTTATCAAAATTGCGAATGAAAGATTAGCAAAATTGCGAATAGACACTTCTTAGCAGTTTCTGAGTAGCTCCACACTTACTCGGCAACTGCGATCAGTTCAGTCAGTTTCGTTCCTGGTTTGACGTCACAAACACACCCAGCGTTCGCCCAGACACTCCTCCGTTTCTCCAGCCACTCCAGCGTTTTTCCCAGAAACGGTAGCGTTTTTTCGCACACACCCATAAAACGTCCAGTTTCCGCCCAGAAACACCCACTTCCTGTCAATCACATTACAATCACCAGAACGAAGAAAAAACCTCGTAATGCCGTGAGTAAAATACCTAACTGCATAGCAAATTTACTTGGCGCAGTCGCACTGCGGACATTGCGCATGCGCATTAGCGACTAATCGCTCCGTTGCGACAAAAAAATAACGAGCGAACAACTCGGAATGACCCCCAAAATGTATTTCTTTTAAATTAGTTTCTGCTATAAAGCACTGTAAACCTAAAGGCAAATCACAAACATTTAGAAAACATATGCAAAATAATTTAAAGTGGATTAAATATTGAAGTATGTGACATGTTGAAATAATGGTGACAGTTGAGTGTGTACCTCGTCATTCTGCTGCCAGCGGCTGCAACAGCACCCCTGTTCTCCAATCTACAAGCAGACAATGACATTTCTACTAGAGATGAGCGGGTTCGGTTCCTCGGAATCCGAACCCGCCCGAACTTCAGGTTTTTTTACACGGGGCCGAGCGACTCGGATCTTCCCGCCTTGCTCGGTTAACCCGAGCGCGCCCGAACGTCATCATCCCGCTGTCGGATTCTCGCGAGGCTCGTATTCTATCGCGAGACTCAGATTCTATATAAGGAGCCGCGCGTCGCCACCATTTTCACACGTGCATTGAGATTGATAGGGAGAGGACGTGGCTGGCGTCCTCTCCGTTTAGACTAGAGTACTAGAGAGAGACACAAATTTTGGGGAGCATATTATTAGGAGGAGTACTACTTGCTGCTGATAGTGTGACCAGTGACCACCAGTTTAATTAATCCGTTCTCTGCCTGAAAAAAAACGATACACAGTGTGACACAGTCACATACCATATCTGTGCTCAGCCCAGTGTGCTGCATCATATGTAATACTGTATATCATTATCTGACTGTGCTGAGTGCTCACTGCTCACACAGCTTAATTGTGGGGGAGACTGGGGAGCAGTTATAGCAGGAGTACATATTTTAAGTACAGTGCACACTTTTGCTGCCAGAGTGCCACTGCCAGTGTGACTGACCAGTGACCACTGACCACCAGTATTGTGATTGTCTGCTGACCACCAGTATATTGTGATTGTCTGCCTGAAAAAGTTAAACACTCGTCGTGTGGTGTTTTTTTTTATAAACGCATTCTGCAGACAGTGTCCAGCAGGTCCGTCATTACATAATATATACCTGTCCGGCTGCAGTACTAGTGTGATATATATATATATATTTTAATTTTATCTCATTATCATCCAGTCTATATTAGCAGCAGACACAGTACGGTAGTCCACGGCTGTAGCTACCTCTGTGTCGGCAGTCGCTCGTCCATCCATAATTGTATACCACCTACCCGTGGTTTTTTTTTTTTTCTATCTTCTTGATACTAGTAGCTTACTTTAGGAGTCTGCAGTGCTGAGTCTGACAGACAGTGTCCAGCAGGTCCGTCATTACATAATATATACCTGTCCGGCTGCAGTACTAGTGTGATATATATATATATTTTAATTTTATCTCATTATCATCCAGTCTATATTAGCAGCAGACACAGTACGGTAGTCCACGGCTGTAGCTACCTCTGTGTCGGCAGTCGCTCGTCCATCCATAATTGTATACCACCTACCCGTGGTTTTTTTTTTTCTATCTTCTTGATACTAGTAGCTTACTTTAGGAGTCTGCAGTGCTGAGTCTGACAGACAGTGTCCAGCAGGTCCGTCATTACATAATATATACCTGTCTGGCTGCAGTACTAGTGTGATATATATATATATTTTAATTTTATCTCATTATCATCCAGTCAATATTAGCAGCAGACACAGTACGGTAGTCCACGGCTGTAGCTACCTCTGTGTCGGCAGTCGCTCGTCATCCATAAGTATACTAATATCCAATTTAGAGATGAGCGCCGGAAATTTTTCGGGTTTTGTGTTTTGGTTTTGGGTTCGGTTCCGCGGCCGTGTTTTGGGTTCGACCGCGTTTTGGCAAAACCTCATCGAATTTTTTTTGTCGGATTCGGGTGTGTTTTGGATTCGGGTGTTTTTTCAAAAAACACTAAAAAACAGCTTAAATCATAGAATTTGGGGGTCATTTTGATCCCAAAGTATTATTAACCTAAAAAACCATGGCCCTCATTCCGAGTTGTTCGCTCGCAAGGCGAATGTAGCAGAGTTACACACGCTAAGCCGCCGCCTACTGGGAGTGAATCTTAGCTTCTTAAAATTGCGACCGACGTACGCGCAATATTGCGATTACAAACGAGTTAGCAGTTTCAGAGTAGCTCCAGACTTACTCTGCCTGTGCGATCATTTCAGTGCTTGTCGTTCCTGGTTGACGTCACAAACACACCCAGCGTTCGCCCAGGCACTCCCACCGTTTCCCCGGCCACTCCTGCGTTTTTTCCGGAAACGGTAGCGTTTTCAGCCACACGCCCCTGAAACGCCGTGTATCCGCCCAGTAACACCCATTTCCTGTCAATCACATTACGATCGCCGGAGCGAAGAAAAAGCCGTGAGTAAAAATACTTTCTTCATAGTAAAGTTACTTGGCGCAGTCGCAGTGCGAACATTGCGCATGCGTACTAAGCGGATTTTCACTGCGATGCGATGAAAAATACCGAGCGAACAACTCGGAATGAGGGCCCATAATTTACACTCATTTTCAGTCTATTCTGAATACCTCACACCTCACAATATTATTTTTAGTCCTAAAATTTGCACCTAGGTCGCTGGATGACTAAGCTAAGCGACCCTAGTGGCCGACACAAACACCGGGCCCATCTAGGAGTGGCACTGCAGTGTCACGCAGGATGTCCCTTCCAAAAAACCCTCCCCAAACAGCACATGACGCAAAGAAAAAAAGAGGCGCAATGAGGTAGCTGTGTGAGTAAGATAAGCGACCCTAGTGGCCGACACAAACACCGGGCCCATCTAGGAGTGTCACTGCAGTGTCACGCAGGATGTCCCTTCCAAAAAACCCTCCCCAAACAGCACATGACGCAAAGAAAAAAAGAGGCGCAATGAGGTAGCTGTGTGAGTAAGATAAGCGACCCTAGTGGCCGACACAAACACCGGGCCCATCTAGGAGTGGCACTGCAGTGTCACGCAGGATGTCCCTTCCAAAAAACCCTCCCCAAACAGCACATGACGCAAAGAAAAAAAGAGGCGCAATGAGGTAGCTGTGTGAGTAAGATAAGCGACCCTAGTGGCCGACACAAACACCGGGCCCAT
Organism: Pseudophryne corroboree; assembly: GCF_028390025.1. Taxonomy (NCBI): domain Eukaryota; kingdom Metazoa; phylum Chordata; class Amphibia; order Anura; family Myobatrachidae; genus Pseudophryne; species Pseudophryne corroboree. Next base: position 229,154,188 of record NC_086453.1, read on the forward strand.
CTAGGAGTGTCACTGCAGTGTCACGCAGGATGTCCCTTCCAAAAAACCCTCCCCAAACAGCACATGACGCAAAGAAAAAAAGAGGCGCAATGAGGTAGCTGTGTGAGTAAGATAAGCGACCCTAGTGGCCGACACAAACACCGGGCCCATCTAGGAGTGGCACTGCAGTGTCACGCAGGATGTCCCTTCCAAAAAACCCTCCCCAAACAGCACATGACGCAAAGAAAAATTAAAGAAAAAAGAGGTGCAAGATGGAATTGTCCTTGGGCCCTCCCACCCACCCTTATGTTGTATAAACAGGACATGCACACTTTAACCAACCCATCATTTCAGTGACAGGGTCTGCCACACGACTGTGACTGAAATGACGGGTTGGTTAGGACCCCCACCAAAAAAGAAGCAATTAATCTCTCCTTGCACAAACTGGCTCTACAGAGGCAAGATGTCCAACTCATCATCATCCTCCGATATATCACCGTGTACATCCCCCTCCTCACAGATTATCAATTCGTCCCCACTGGAATCCACCATCTCAGCTCCCTGTGTACTTTGTGGAGGCAATTGCTGCTGGTCAATGTCTCCACGGAGGAATTGATTATAATTCATTTTAATGAACATCATCTTCTCCACATTTTCTGGATGTAACCTCGTACGCCTATTGCTGACAAGGTGAGCGGCGGCACTAAACACTCTTTCGGAGTACACACTTGTGGGAGGGCAACTTAGGTAGAATAAAGCCAGTTTGTGCAAGGGCCTCCAAATTGCCTCTTTTTCCTGCCAGTATAAGTACGGACTGTGTGACGTGCCTACTTGGATGCGGTCACTCATATAATCCTCCACCATTCTTTCAATGGTGAGAGAATCATATGCAGTGACAGTAGACGACATGTCCGTAATCGTTGTCAGGTCCTTCAGTCCGGACCAGATGTCAGCATCAGCAGTCGCTCCAGACTGCCCTGCATCACCGCCAGCGGGTGGGCTCGGAATTCTGAGCCTTTTCCTCGCACCCCCAGTTGCGGGAGAATGTGAAGGAGGAGATGTTGACAGGTCGCGTTCCGCTTGACTTGACAATTTTCTCACCAGCAGGTCTTTCAACCCCAGCAGACTTGTGTCTGCCGGAAAGAGAGATCCAAGGTAGGCTTTAAATCTAGGATCGAGCACGGTGGCCAAAATGTAGTGCTCTGATTTCAACAGATTGACCACCCGTGAATCCTTGTTAAGCGAATTAAGGGCTCCATCCACAAGTCCCACATGCCTAGCGGAATCGCTCCGTGTTAGCTCCTCCTTCAATGTCTCCAGCTTCTTCTGCAAAAGCCTGATGAGGGGAATGACCTGACTCAGGCTGGCAGTGTCTGAACTGACTTCACGTGTGGCAAGTTCAAAGGGCATCAGAACCTTGCACAACGTTGAAATCATTCTCCACTGCGCTTGAGACAGGTGCATTCCACCTCCTATATCGTGCTCAATTGTATAGGCTTGAATGGCCTTTTGCTGCTCCTCCAACCTCTGAAGCATATAGAGGGTTGAATTCCACCTCGTTACCACTTCTTGCTTCAGATGATGGCAGGGCAGGTTCAGTAGTTTTTGGTGGTGCTCCAGTCTTCTGTACGTGGTGCCTGTACGCCGAAAGTGTCCCGCAATTCTTCTGGCCACCGACAGCATCTCTTGCACGCCCCTGTCGTTTTTTAAAACATTCTGCACCACCAAATTCAAGGTATGTGCAAAACATGGGACGTGCTGGAATTTGCCCATATTTAATGCACACACAATATTGCTGGCGTTGTCCGATGCCACAAATCCACAGGAGAGTCCAATTGGGGTAAGCCATTCCGCGATGATCTTCCTCAGTTGCCGTAAGAGGTTTTCAGCTGTGTGCGTATTCTGGAAAGCGGTGATACAAAGCGTAGCCTGCCTAGGAAAGAGTTGGCGTTTGCGAGATGCTGCTACTGGTGCCGCCGCTGCTGTTATTGCGGCGGGAGTCCATACATCTACCCAGTGGGCTGTCACAGTCATATAGTCCTGACCCTGCCCTGCTCCACTTGTCCACATGTCCGTGGTTAAGTGGACATTGGGTACAACTGCATTTTTTAGGACACTGGTGAGTCTTTTTCTGACGTCCGTGTACATTCTCGGTATCGCCTGCCTAGAGAAGTGGAACCTAGATGGTATTTGGTAACGGGGGCACACTGCCTCAATAAATTGTCTAGTTCCCTGTGAACTAACGGCGGATACCGGACGCACGTCTAACACCAACATAGTTGTCAAGGCCTCAGTTATCCGCTTTGCAGCAGGATGACTGCTGTGATATTTCATCTTCCTCGCAAAGGACTGTTGGACAGTCAATTGCTTACTGGAAGTAGTACAAGTGGGCTTACGACTTCCCCTCTGGGATGACCATCGACTCCCAGCAGCAACAACAGCAGCGCCAGCAGCAGTAGGCGTTACACGCAAGGATGCATCGGAGGAATCCCAGGCAGGAGAGGACTCGTCAGAATTGCCAGTGACATGGCCTGCAGGACTATTGGCATTCCTGGGGAAGGAGGAAATTGACACTGAGGGAGTTGGTGGGGTGGTTTGCGTGAGCTTGGTTACAAGAGGAAGGGATTTACTGGTCAGTGGACTGCTTCCGCTGTCGCCCAAAGTTTTTGAACTTGTCACTGACTTATTATGAATGCGCTGCAGGTGACGTATAAGGGAGGATGTTCCGAGGTGGTTAACGTCCTTACCTCTACTTATTACAGCTTGACAAAGGCAACACACGGCTTGACACCTGTTGTCCGCTTTTCTGTTGAAATACCTCCACACTGAAGAGCTGATTTTTTTGGTATTTTCACCAGGCATGTCAACGGCCATATTCCTCCCACGGACAACAGGTGTCTGCCCGGGTGCCTGACTTAAACAAACCACCTCACCATCAGAATCCTCCTGGTCAATTTCCTCCCCAGCGCCAGCAACACCCATATCCTCCTCATCCTGGTGTACTTCAACACTGACATCTTCAATCTGACTATCAGGAACTGGACTGCGGGTGCTCCTTCCAGCACTTGCAGGGGGCGTGCAAATGGTGGAAGGCGCATGCTCTTCACGTCCAGTGTTGGGAAGGTCAGGCATCGCAACCGACACAATTGGACTCTCCTTGTGGATTTGGGATTTCGAAGAACGCACAGTTCTTTGCGGTGCTTTTGCCAGCTTGAGTCTTTTCAGTTTTCTAGCGAGAGGCTGAGTGCTTCCATCCTCATGTGAAGCTGAACCACTAGCCATGAACATAGGCCAGGGCCTCAGCCGTTCCTTGCCACTCCGTGTGGTAAATGGCATATTGGCAAGTTTACGCTTCTCCTCCGACAATTTTATTTTAGGTTTTGGAGTCCTTTTTTTACTGATATTTGGTGTTTTGGATTTGACATGCTCTGTACTATGACATTGGGCATCGGCCTTGGCAGACGACGTTGCTGGCATTTCATCGTCTCGGCCATGACTAGTGGCAGCAGCTTCAGCACGAGGTGGAAGTGGATCTTGATCTTTCCCTAATTTTGGAACCTCAACATTTTTGTTCTCCATATTTTAATAGGCACAACTAAAAGGCACCTCAGGTAAACAATGGAGATGGATGGATACTAGTATACTTATGGATGGACTGCCGAGTGCCGACACAGAGGTAGCTACAGCCGTGGACTAACGTACTGTGTCTGCTGCTAATATAGACTGGATGATTGATAATGAGATGAAATCAATATATATATGTATGTATATATAATATCACTAGTACTGCAGCCGGACAGGTAGATAATATATTTATTAGGTAATGATGACTGATGACGGACCTGCTGGACACTGTCAGCTCAGCAGCACCGCAGACTGCTACAGTAAGCTACTATACTATAGTAGTATGTACAAAGAAGAAAGAAAAAAAAAAACCATGGGTAGGTGGTATACAATTATGGATGGACTGCCGAGTGCCGACACAGAGGTAGCTACAGCCGTGGACTAACGTACTGTGTCTGCTGCTAATATAGACTGGATGATTGATAATGAGATGAAATCAATATATATATGTATGTATATATAATATCACTAGTACTGCAGCCGGACAGGTAGATAATATATTTATTAGGTAATGATGACTGATGACGGACCTGCTGGACACTGTCAGCTCAGCAGCACCGCAGACTGCTACAGTAAGCTACTATACTCTATAGTAGTATGTACAAAGAAGAAAGAAAAAAAAAAAACCACGGGTAGGTGGTCTACAATTATGGATGGACTGCCGAGTGCCGACACAGAGGTAGCTACAGCCGTGGACTAACGTACTGTGTCTGCTGCTAATATAGACTGGATGATTGATAATGAGATGAAATCAATATATATATGTATGTATATATATAATATCACTAGTACTGCAGCCGGACAGGTAGATAATATATTTATTAGGTAATGATGACTGATGACGGACCTGCTGGACACTGTCAGCTCAGCAGCACCGCAGACTGCTACAGTAAGCTACTATACTATAGTAGTATGTACAAAGAAGAAAGAAAAAAAAAACCCACGGGTAGGTGGTATACAATTATGGATGGACTGCTGAGTGCCGACCCAGAGGTAGCTACAGCCGTGGACTAACGTACTGTGTCTGCTGCTAATATAGACTGGATGATTGATAATGAGATTAAATCAATATATATATGTATGTATATATAATATCACTAGTACTGCAGCCGGACAGGTAGATAATATATTTATTAGGTAATGATGACTGATGACGGACCTGCTGGACACTGTCAGCTCAGCAGCACCGCAGACTGCTACAGTAAGCTACTATACTCTATAGTAGTATGTACAAAGAAGAAAGAAAAAAAAACCACGGGTAGGTGGTATACAATTATGGATGGACTGCCGAGTGCCGACACAGAGGTAGCTACAGCCGTGGACTAACGTACTGTGTCTGCTGCTAATATAGAGTCTAGACTGGATGATAAATTATTGCTGCCAGAAGGTACCTTCGCTACATCGATGATATTTTCATCCTGTGGTCGGGTACAGCAGAGGAATTCACTAGTGCTATGCACCAAGTGAACTTGCTTGATACATCTATCAAATTCACGTTTTCCTCAAGTTTTGACACTATCCATTACCTTGATGTAACAGTTATACAGGACCGGAATCACTGTCTACATACGACACTTTATGTCAAAGATACTGATAGGAACACTACCCTACACGTCAACAGTCATCACCCCCCAGCAATGAAGTGGGGTTTACCGTATTCCCAATTTCTCAGGATTTTCCGCATCTGCAGCGACAGTACGGATGCAAGCTCACAGATTGATACTATGATACGCAAGTTCCGTGCGAGGGGGTATAATTTGAAACTTCTCAAAAAAGCGAAAGAAAAGGTCCTGTCTAAAAATCGTGTGGACCTATTAAACAAGAAAATTTGCAGGGACTCCAGGGACCGAGTGCCCAGACGGTCAACTCCGCAAAACGGGTATGGCCAATTGTATCCAAGGACAGAACCCTGCCATCCTTTAAAGAGACGTCCATTCTTCCAGCATTCCGCAGGAGCAAGAATATTAAGGACATTATTGTTCACAATGACATTTCAAATTTCCAGAAATCTACGACTACACATTTTCTAACACGTAAACCGGGCAACTATAGATGCTTGGGCTGCACCACTTGCAGTTGTCTTGAAATAGGACAGTTCTTCCATCATCCTAGATCAGGCAAAAAATACCTGATCAAAGCTCCCTATACGTGCTCCAGCCGTTATGTCATCTACTATATTAAATGCCCCTGCGGACTCCTCTACATTGGTAAAACGATACGCCAATTTAAAGAAAGGATTGCCCTCCATCGCTCTAGTATCAGAGCTGCCTTGGAGGGAAAAGGCTCCGACCAGCCGGTCGCTCGCCATTTCAAGGAACACCATCATAATTTAGCATCAATTCGCTATAAAATCATTGATGGGGTACCAGAATCCAAAAGAGGTGGTGATCGGGGTAAAATTTTATTGCAGAAAGAAGCACATTGGATTTACATGTTACAAACAGTTAAACCACTAGGGCTTAATGATATTCTGTCGTTTACATGCTTTCTGTGATTCATGAGGTTTAGATTTGTTGCATTTTTGTGGGGCACTGTCACTTTAAGTGAGACTTACTGTCCCACTGACCAGTGCTGTCTGATTTGGCAGTCTACTTACCTTTTACCTTTTTACCTTTTTGGCATGTGCTGCCTGACAGTGCCACACCGTGGCAACAAATCATATGCCTATGGCCACCTGCCGTTTTTCCCTTCTGTATATACTTGATCCGATTGTTATTTACACTGACAATTATTGACCAGGTTACTCATCAGTGACCATATCGTTTTAGTTGTGACTCCTGTTACCTGCTTTATACTTTATTGTATTTACTGTCTACATGCGTTTAATCCACAGCTGTGTTTCTATGGTGATGGGTACAACACACACTTACACCTCCCCTTGTGGACGCAGGACGCCGGCGCCGGCGCGCACCGATGACGTCACTGCATGTCCCGGAGAGCGGAGGTGAACGATCTTCACGTGGTGTTAGGTAAGCTATTTAAGTTTTGTATTTTCAGTTTTGCTGTTGGTCTTGATAAAAGGAGTAAATCCTGAAACGTTGACTAAAGCAGCTGCTGTGTCAAGTGATTATTTCAGTCTCGTCGAGTGCCGGCTACCATTGTTTTCCTATCATTGCTATCTGCAAGCAGGGCACCGGAGCAAGTTGCAGTTATATACTTAAAAGGAGTGCCGATTATCCCTTTTTCTCTATATATATATATATATATATATTAAACTGGTGGTGATTGATTATTAAACTGGTGGTCACTTCAGGACAGGTCACGTTGCAACTTGCAACTAGTACTCCGAGGCCTAAGCAGACAATCACAAAATATATTATTATACTGGTGGTCAGTGTGGTCACAACAATGGCAGTGTGGCACTGACTCTGGCAGCAAAAGTGTGCACTGTACGTTATATGTACTCCTGAGTCCTGCTCTCAGACTCTAACTGCTCCCCACTGTCAGTGTCTCCCCCACAAGTCAGATAATACACTTACAGTCACACTATCTAATCTATAAATATCACTTCAGCAAGTAGTATAGTAGTATACAGTAGTACTCCTCCTAATAATGCTCCCCGAAAATACTGTGTCTCTCTCTTCTCTAAACGGAGAGGACGCCAGCCACGTCCTCTCCCTATGACTCTCAATGCACGTGTGAAAATGGCGGCGACGCGCGGCTCCTTATATAGAATCCGAGTCTCGCGATAGAATCCGAGCCTCGCAAGAATCCGACAGCGTGATGATGACGTTCGGGAGCGCTCGGGTTAGCCGAGCAAGGCGGGAAGATCCGAGCCTGCTCGGACCCGTGTAAAAAACCTGAAGTTCGGGCGGGTTCGGATTCAGAGGAACCGAACCCGCTCATCTCTAGTATCCATCCATCTCCATTGTTTACCTGAGGTGCCTTTTAGTTGTGCCTATTAAAATATGGAGAACAAAAATGTTGAGGTTCCAAAAATAGGGAAAGATCAAGATCGACTTCCACCTCGTGCTGAAGCTGCTGCCACTAGTCATGGCCGAGACGATGAAATGCCAGCAACGTCGTCTGCCAAGGCCGATGCCCAATGTCATAGTACAGAGCATGTAAAATCCAAAACACCAAATATCAGTAAAAAAAGGACTCAAAAATCTAAAATAAAATTGTCGGAGGAGAAGCGTAAACTTGCCAATATGCCATTTATCACACGGAGTGGCAAGGAACGGCTGAGGCCCTGGCCTATGTTCATGGCTAGTGGTTCAGCTTCACATGAGGATGGAAGCACTCATCCTCTCGCTAGAAAACTGCAGTGCCACTCCTAGATGGGCCAGGTGTTTATGTCGGCCACTTGGGTGGCTTAGCTTAGTCACACAGCTACCTCATTGCGCCTCTTTTTTTCTCTGCATCATGTGCTGTTTGGGGACTATTTTTTTGAAGTGCCATCCTGCGTGACACTGCAGTGCCACTCCTAGATGGGCCAGGTGTTTGTGTCGGCCACTAGGGTCGCTTAGCTTACTCACACAGCTACCTCATTGCGCCTCTTTTTTTCTTTGAGTCATGTGCTGTTTGGGGAGTGTTTTTTGGAAGGGCCATCCTGCGTGACACTGCAGTGCCACTCCTAGATGGGCCAGGTGTTTGTGTCGGCCACTAGGGTCGCTTATCTTACTCACACAGCTACCTCATTGCGCCTCTTTTTTTCTTTGCGTCATGTGCTGTTTGGGGAGTGTTTTTTGGAAGGGCCATCCTGCGTGACACTGCAGTGCCACTCCTAGATGGGCCAGGTGTTTGTGTCGGCCACTAGGGTCGCTTATCTTACTCACACAGCTACCTCATTGCGCCTCTTTTTTTCTTTGCGTCATATGCTGTTTGGGGAGTGTTTTTTGGAAGGGCCATCCTGCGTGACACTGCAGTGCCACTCCTAGATGGGCCAGGTGTTTGTGTCGGCCACCTCGGTGCAAATTTTAGGACTAAAAATAATATTGTGAGGTGTGAGGTATTCAGAATAGACTGAAAATGAGTGGAAATTATGGTTTTTGAGGTTAATAATACTTTGGGATCAAAATGACCCCCAAATTCTATGATTTAAGCTGTTTTTTAGTGTTTTTTGAAAAAAACACCCGAATCCAAAACACAACCGAATCCGACAAAAAAAATTCGGTGAGGTTTTGCCAAAACGCGGTCGAACCCAAAACACGGCCGCGGTACCGAACCCAAAACCAAAACACAAAACCCGAAAAATTTCAAGTGCACATCTCTAATTTCTACACGGGTGTGATACATTGTAAGGGACACATTTAATCATTTTTTTTTATACTGTAGATAAACATGTTTGAAACCACTAGCATTTTTTTTTAGCTCATTTTCTGCAACCTGAGACAGATGCCCATTTTACCTGTCACACCCCTGGTGACAGGTCCTAATTAAGTATGTCACATATATCTCACATGGGATGAGTAAGGAGATTCATAAGCATTGCTACTAAAAAAAAATACACAGACATTTCTTTTAAGGTGACAATAGTCAGCGCTTAGGGTGAAGGCCGCAGTTCGTAAAAAAATATCATAAAACAAGTTAGAGTTAGAGGATGATTCCTAGATTCACACTCATGGATGCCGGTAACGGAATATGCACTAATGGTGCTCCAGAGAGTCTAGAGGATTATATGGAAACACTCGGGTTATCTGGCAAATCACTTGAACTGCATCTTGAATCCATTCAGTAAAGCATGTTCTCTGGAACTAGAGTGGGCTAGAGGAATACAGAAAGATAAAACTGAAGGATTTAGTATATACCCCTTCACTGCCCAACACACAAGTTGCTTCAGCTTACACTTATGTCACAGTGCAGCAGTCCACGATGTAAGTCTAAGCACTTCTTGTGTAGCAAAGACAATTTTTATTTGTTTGGAAAAAATACTCTTCTTCGCCAAGACCTGTCTGACACTGGTTACTTAAATCACCAAGGGCCTGACTCAGGGTTTAATGTTAATTGGGTGTATGTGCTCCTGCACTGTATGCATAGGAATAAATGCCTAAATTAGCCCAGGTGCAGTTATATGCATCTTGTAGTTTGACAGCCCATTACCCGTTCACTTCATCTGCTGCTAGTCATCATCATCAATCGTACACAAGCCTATACTAGGTGCCATACAGTAGGTGTCAGAATGGGTGGGGCAAGGAGACCCTCTCTCCACCAAAAACATTTGAAAGGCTCCAGTCAATGTACTGGATCGCGGGGTGCCGTCTAGGGTTACCAAGGACAGTGTGTTTCTGTTGTCTCTGGAAAGAGGATATCCACTTTCCAGCTGCTCCACTTCTCTCCTCCCCACAGCCCTTCTCTGCCTGCCTCCTGAGCCCTCCTCTCCTCCTGCACCTAGCTCCAACCCCTACAGTGTGTGGCTGGTTACTGTGGACTGGCTCCTCATTCAGGACCAGGCATGCACCCTCCTCACCTCCCACTTCATATGTTCTTTCCTCCCCTCTTACCCCTCAGCTTCCCCTTTGTCCCTTCTCTTTCCACACTTTGGGCATAAATCCCCCCTCTCTCGTGGCACCCCCCTTGAGCGCCAAAACCACTCCATTTCTCACCAGGTTCAGCTGAAAATGTACCCTGTAAGAGGGAAGACCTCCATGCACATCCTCAGTCAGTGTGAAAGCTATGAATAAATCCTCTAGATCGCTCCCTGAAAACAGCCAATCATGCACGCATGCACAGTAGGTCCTAATAGAATTAATGTTGGGATTACTGACTGCGATTAGTCACAGTCCAGCCCGCCATGCAGCATGCTGCATATGTTTATATTTATGTATGGGCACCAAAATTACATTTGATCTTGGCCCCCTATTATCAAATAGTCTAACACAGGGCTATTTGCTCTGCAACAGATTTTTTACTAAATAAGAGAGAAGAAAACGAGAGAAGAAAACAGGTACAACAGTGGTGAGGCACTAAGCCAACACACAACCATAACGGAAAGGAGGGCGCTAACCAGAACAAAGGATAGCAACATCAACCTAACCAGGATAGCACAGCTATCCCAACAACATAATGGGACCGCAACAGCGGGCCAACCAAACACTTACTCAGGTAAGCAGGAATCGAAGCACTGAGGCGGGCGCCCAGTATCCACTACAGACTACAAGAAAAGGAATTACTGGTACATATTAAATTCCTATTTTCTCTTACGTTCTAGTGGATACTGGGGATCTGTACTTTAGTAAAATGGGGAAGTCCTAAAGCTCCCAAACAGGTGGGAGAGTGCCGAGACCCCTGTAAAACCGCCTGTCCAAAGTGAAGGTCATCCTTGGCCAAGGTGTCGAACCGATAGAATTTCACAAAAGTGTTCGAACTAGTCCAAGTAGCAGCTCAGCACAACTGTAAGGCTGAGACACCCCGGGCAGCCGCCCAGGAAGAGCCCACAGACCTCATCGAGTGGGCCTGAATAGACGTCAGCAAAAGCAGAGCCTCCGAATTATAGGCTTGTTGAATGGTCAACCTGAGCCAAAAGCAATAGATTGCTTAGAAGCCGGATGACCAATCTTGGTGGCATCATGAAGGACAAACAGCGAATCAGATTTCCGATGATGAGCCGTCCTCTTGACTTAAATCTTCAGAACCCTCACCACATTCAAGGATTCTTGCCCAATGGAAGCGTCAGACAACACCGAAACCACAATGGGTTGATTCACATGAAAAGCTGAAACCACTTTTGGCAAAAACTGAGGTCGGGTCCTGAGTACCGCCCTGTCTTGAAAAATCAAATAAGAGCTCTTAAAGGATAAGGTCCCCAATTCAGAACGCAAGATGATTGACAGAAAAAGGGTGTTTATGGGTGTCAACTGACGATTTTCTGGGAGTGTTTGGGAAAACACAGGCATGTCCAGGTGTTTGCAGGGCGGGTGTCTGACGTCAATTCCGGCACCAAAAGACTGAAGTGATCGCAAGGGCTGAGTAAATCCAGAGCAACTCTGAAACTGCACAAAATGTTTTTGCTGCTCTCGGCTGCAAAGGCGTTCGCACACTTGCAAAGTGAAAATACACTCCCCCGTGGGCGGCGACTATGCGTTTGCATGGCTGCTAAAAGTAGCTAGCGAGCGAACAACTCGGAATGACCCCCAAGGAACACTGTTCACACATGAGGGACCCCGCCGAAGAAGGGGTAGAGTTACAAGCAGCACACATAACCATGTCATCAGACATCTTGACAACAACTGTAATACAGCGCAGCTCACTGAAAAATTACCTCCACACAGACCGTAGAGAGCCCCTGGAGTGACACTGAGGAACGGAGACCAGCACACAGAACACAGCAGCACAGTGTGTGAAATTATGTGCATAACCTGAGAAAAGTGCAGCGGCGCTCAGGAGGTTGGTTCGGTCCCCCCTCTAAGTCCGATGAAGCAGGTAGCCTGGTTGCCAATGCCAACCAGGACTACGTGAAAACAATAAACTAAAACAAGAAATAAAGGACACTCTCTGGAGCTCCAGAGAAATGCACTCGGCTCCTTGGGCACATTTTCTAAACTGAGTCTGGTAGGAGGGGCATAGAGGGGAGGAGTCAGCACACACATACACACACTAAAGGTTTTTAAAGTACCAGGCTCCAGTGGACCTGATCTATACCCCATGGTACTAAAGTACAGATCCCCAGTATCCAATAGGACGTAAGAGAAAATATGCGCCTTATTCACATTGCAAATGTGACAATATTACAATGCATGGTTACCCTGTATGCTGGCACTGACATTGCATCTAGGTGATGTGCACAACTCAGATGTTACCTGTGCAACACGGCAAAAGATGGAGGTCCTATAGCAGTTGCACCATGTGTCTCACGCAACGTAACGCAAAAGGGACAGGTGTATGAAGACTCATCTTTACACATGCGTATCTATGTTTATGTCCCACTCTGCTTAGCTAAAAGTACTCACCACGCCTTTTTGCTCGCTGTTACCTACGTGAGAATGCCCAATTACACCTCTTCAGTTGCAAGTGGACATGGAATTGAAATATGTACAAGTCAGTGTCACCCAGTTCCGGAGTGTGTGATGTGCGAAATCATGCAGAATATGTTCAGCAATATGATCAGGCTGATAATTTGGGGCAGCTGCTAGAAGCATACATGACTGTATATGACTCATACTGTATATCAGGAATTACAGAAATAGGCGAGCTCAGTGAGGACGGAAACCTCCCATGGAGTAGAACCACATAAACCCTTCTAGGGGAAGGAAAGGGTTCTTCACAGTAAGGGCAGTAAAAATTTGGAATTCTCTGCCAGATAAGGTAGTAATGGTGGACTCAGTCAATATGTTTAAAAATGGATTAGATAAATTCCTAGCTGAAAGAAATATCTAAGGAAGTAGCATTTAAAGGAAGAGAATTTTAGAAAAACCATGACTTATGGGCCCTACACACCTGGTGAATGGCCGCCAAGGTGCCCGATGGCCGATACAGCCGGCGGGCAACCCGGCGGCGGGGAGGAGGTGACGGGGGGAGTGAAGTTTCTTCACTCCCCCCGTCACCCAGCTCCATAGCCCTGCATGCTAATATGGATGAGATTGTCCATATTGGCCTGCATGTATAAGCGACCCAACACTAACGATGAACGAGCGCGGGGCCACGCATCGTTCTTCATTGGTGCATACACATTGAAAGATATGAACGATATCTCGTTCATTAATGAACGAGATTGTTCATATCTTTCAGTGTTATCGCCCAGTGTGTAGGGCCTATAGGCCTATAAGAATTATTATTTAGACTTAAAAATATAACTTCATCTGGGTCATTATAGTTAAACTATAGTTATATACAGATTAGTATAAGAATTATAATACAGGTTGAACTCGATGGACATTTTGTCTTTTTTCAACCTCATTAACTATGTTACTTGCGGATATCAGAGTTCCTCATGTTTAGATCAGCATGTCCATTGCAAGTCATTATTCGGCACCTATTAAAGAGCACATCTGCCAACAGTCCCCATTTTCAAGGGTCTGGATAGACTTTCTGCTACTAAAATGTGCATAGCATTCATGAACAGGGGCGTCTCGTTTCATCCTAAATGGGCACGATCTGTGTATAGATGAGCAAGTATCAGGGCCAAAATAAAGTCATTTTGATTTGGGATAACATTGATGGCATCTGTATGCCATGCAGTTTTTAAGTCTACAGAATTGTACTTGTACATATTACAGGATGCCTCTCCTCTCGCTTATAAATTGGGTGTAGTGAGATATTCATAACATTTTCATGCTGCATTTTGCATGTGTGAAAATGACGGATGATTTGAGATTGTTTTCGCACAGGCAGCTGGGGGTTAATGTTACCAGCTGTGCTTTGTTCGTGTACCAGGCACACTCCTGAGGGCTGCGGCCAAGTTCTGAGCAAGTCGAAAATCCCACGCTGCTTGACAGAAAATAACTTACATTGCAGATTTTGGGCGGGGCTGAGTAAAATGTGCCTCTGTATTCATAGCGCTGTGGCCTCAGGGTGCATATTTTTGTAATTAGGCCCTTTCTGCTCAGCAGTTTTGCAGCTGTGATGACATTTGGGTGTTGCCCCCTTGTTTCTCACGCTTTCCTTGCCAAGCCGTCTAGCCGCTGGTCAGCAGCCAAGGGTGAGGTCTGTGAGCCCCCACTCCTTGTGTACATGGGGAAGTGAGACACAGTTTCTCTTGACGGTTTCCCTGACAAGGTCATCATTGCAGAGTAAGCCCTGCCTGCTCACATGGACAGAAGTAAAACAGATTAGTAGGGAAAGGAAGGAAGAGAGGCACGTTGTATTTCCCCTCCTATTTTTATCCAGTTTCACATAATATTAATACCAGGGAAATAAAATCAGGGACTGTGCGCAAATGTACAAAAATAGTCACCCAATCCATTGTAACAATGACGCTTTATATCAGTCTCCGAACTCTGCCATAAGTCTCAGGCTAGAAGGTTTCCTTTTCTGTCTGTAATGTCCACCATCATGCATATTAACATCATGCATATTAATGACCATCAATGTAAAAGGTGCCATGTTGTTATAAAATTTATTTATAAAATACTTTTGATTTTCCCAAAGCCCATTCGTACACAGAACCAGGAGATGACACCAGTAGGCCTTGAACTTGAAGCCTGGTGCCCAAAGGAAAGATTTCATCCAGAGTGCGCCTCCCCCGATCTGCTCCTCCATGCGCTCAGACCTCTTCTGCCCCCATGATCTCCTCCTCTATGCATTTGTCACCCCTCCCTGAAGCTATACCTTCTTGTGCTACATCCCCTCCCCACCCCACCTACCCTGATAGACCACCTCCTGTGTACCACCAGTAAGCTTGCAGAATGCAGTCAGTGTTACGTTCCTGATGCTCAGAACTGGAGAGATGTAGTGATGCGAGTTCAGAGCACCAGGACGTGACGCTGAACTAAGGAGTGGTACGAGAATAGCCCCTAGCACCCTACCTCCGTTGTCTTACCCGTGTGGTCAATTCACGCCTGAGTGACTATGGTTTCTTGGGCCCATGGCAGCCGCGTTTGAAGGGCGGATTAGGTCTGCCCAACTCCGATGCCCCCAGGTCTTAGCGTGAGACAAAGTGTGAACCGAGACAGGATAATAACAAGGGGACCTCTAACTAAAACAAACAAAAGCTAGGGGCTACTAACTACCCTGAAACTAAATATATGTGCGGCACGCCGCCAAAGGAAAAGAACAACAAAAGATACCACTGTCCGTTCCCCCTCACGGCACCGCCGAGTTCTGGGGAGGACAGTGAAAAGCGGAAACCTCCGCAAAAACCACCAACACAAAGGTAATACAAGGATTAAGCGGCCTAGGCCGCAACTCGCGGCAGAAGCCGCTACTCACAAACCGGGAGAGAACCTCAAGTAACGAGAACCCACGGATGACTGCAACAGGTTCGTTTTGGACAGGAAGGATTCCCAGGACCGGCTTCAGAACTCCAGGACACGGGAGCACAGGGAGCAGGATCGACCAGATACAGCTAAACCAGGAACAGACGTTACCAGGCAGGAACAGCATACAGGAAGCTATCACCGGCGTCTGTGCCAGGTAGTGAGGGAGAATTTAACAGGGAACCCTCCAATAGCTGCAGCGAAGCCTGATTAGTAATGTCGTGCAGCTGCCCTGCTGCACGACCAGAGCTAACAGGTGTAATGATTGGCAGGAAGCAACGGGAACGCGGTAGTCAGAGGCGTCCCCATTGCTAAGGGTCCGGCGGCTAAGCGCGCACGGCGTCCCAGCGTTGCTAGGCGTCGGGCGGGCAGGGAAGGGAGTGCGGCGGCCGTGAGCGTCGCTCGGAAACAGACCGAGCGACGCCGTGGACCGCGGCACCTAACAGTAGCCCCCCCTTGAGGAGGGGTTAAAGAACCCCTAAAGCCGGGTTTCTGAGGAAATTCCTGAAAGAATAATCTCTTAAGTTTAGGGGCATGTAGATCCTTATCCAGGACCCAAGACCTTTCCTCCGGACCATAGCCTTTCTTGTGAACCAAAAAATAAAGCCGGCCCCGAGAAACCTTGGAATCTAAAACCTTCTCCACCAAGAACTCTTGTTGCCCCTGAACATCCACCGGAGGTCTACCCTGGGAAGTCTTCCGAGGGAATCTCCTGGAAGAAATATACTGCTTCAGAAGGGAACAGTGAAAAGTATTACCAATTTTAAGTGATTTAGGCAAGCGTAGCCGAAAAGCAACTGGGTTGACCTTCTTAACGATAAGGAACGGTCCAATAAATTTGGGTCCCAATCTAGCCGAGGGTTGTCGGAGCTTGATGTTGCGGGTTGACAACCACACCTTATCTCCCACCTTAAAAGTGCAGGGGCATCGGAACCTATCAGAAAATGTTTTTTCTCGGAAGGCAGCCTTCTTAAGGGCAAGGTGCACCTTTTTCCAAATCATTCTGAGACGGGAAGTTAAGGTCAACGAGGAGACTGGAAAATGAGGGTAAAAAGAATTGGCTCTAGGATGAAAGCCCAAGACCGAAAAGAATGGGGACTCCTTGGTGGAAGAATGACAAGAGTTATTTTAGGCAAACTCGGCCAAAGGAAGAAATTCAGACCAATCATTCTGAAGTTTGGCCGAATATAACCGTAAATACTGTTTTAACGACTGATTAACACGTTCAGTCTGTCCGTTAGACTGTGGATGGTACCCAGATGTTAGAGAGTTTCATATTTAATGAGGCACAAAAACGTTTCCTGAAACGGGCGATGAATTGCGGTCCCCGATCAGAGACAATATCCCTGGGTAAACCATGGAGCCTGAACACATGGCGGAGAAACAAAACTGCCAACCCTTGAGCAGAGGGTAATCGGGGAAGAGCAATGAAGTGGGCCATTTTACTAAAACGGTCTACTACCACCAGTGCCAGATTAAGGTCCACATGGGCCTGGAGCTGAAATTTATGAAGGGCCTATTGTATGCCGCTGCAGGGGGTGGGACAATTGCTGTGGCGGAATGACTGATATGGGAGTGTAGCCAGTACTGTGGGTATGGCTATCCCTGTGGAGGGCATAACTGGTGCACACCTTCAGCCACTTTATAGTGGAATTATAACAAGAAAAAAATGTTTTACTATGAAAGGGTGAGAACTGTATTATCTGCCTTTTCTTGAGTGCTAGAATAGTTTAAATTTATAGAAAATAAAATTAAAATAAATCAGGTTTAGTTTACAGCATTGCAGATGTGCATGTGTGAGCTGGTTTGGGTTCACAGTTATACTTTTTAATTTTTTTTTTTTTAATTTTAAATAAAAATAGATAGTAAAGATGATTTAAAAAATCAAAAAAGTATTCACATATAAAAATATATCTATTTAAAAAAAAATTAAGCTGTCATTGACATCCTGAGATAGCGCTAATGAAACAGTTCAGTTCTCAGTGGTTTCTTTATGGGGACTTTTGTGTATAGTATTATTATTATTATTATTATTATTATTATTATTAGAGATAGCTAAAACTTTTTCTTTTGTATTACCTTTTATGTCTATGGCAAAAAACATAAAAATCTACCCCTTGTACCTTGAAATCACACTCTCTGAAAATGTTCTTAATTTTCAACCTTTGTATGATTAAATATTTAGTACAGGTTGAGTATCCCTTATCCAAAATGCTTGGGACCAGAGGTATTTTGGATATCGGATTTTTCCGTATTTTGGAATAATTGCATACCATAATGAGATATCATGGTGATGGGACCTAAATCTAAGCACTGAATGCATTTATGTTACATACATATACACCTTATACACACAGCCTGAAGGTCATTTTAGCCAATATTTTCTGTAACTTTGTGCATTAAACAAAGTGTGTCTACATTCACACAATTCATTTATGTTTCATATACACCTTATACACACAGCCTGAAGGTCATTTAATACAATATCTTTAATAACTTTGTGTATCAAACAAAGTTTGTGTACATTGAGCCATCAAAAAACAAAGTTTTCACTATCTCACTCTCAGTCAAAAAAGTCCGTATTTCGGAATATTTGGATATGGGATACTCAACCTGTATAATACAGACAGCATCTTAGTGACCACCATATAATACAGAGCATTACAGTGACTGTCATATAATATGGAGAGCATCAGTGACCACAATATAACACAGACAACGCACTGACTGTGTTACGCACACCAGTGCTAACAGGAGTATACCGGTGTATGAACAGAGAGGGAAGCGAAGCAAACGAACTCACAGACAGTATAACATAACATACACAGGAGGTGATGGAATAACTAATAAACACAAAGTGAACGGAGAAGCCCAAAGGCTCAGGAATTGGGTGTCTTCCTAGTGTCAGGAATGCTCAGATGGATTAGAGCGGACAATGAAGCGATGTGTAGTGATTTCACATGTGGAGCACCTGAAATGATGTTGCTAAGAGCAACAGAAAAAACCCCAAAGGGTTACCAACGGGTGTGGGAATAAACTCCTTGGTCAGAGATAGAAATATAGACACAAGGAGAGTATCCACAATCCTAACCCCCACTTGCAGGGCACAGGTTCAGCTTACTGCCACTAAACTGACACCTGGATGCCCTGCACAGTGAGGGAGGATTAAGCAAGCAGGTCTGAGAGTACAGCCGCAAACCTGCTGGGTTCACAGAATAGCAAAAGAACCCCAGCAGGTCAAACAACTGACTCCAGTCTTACTGCTAGGTCCGGATTGGCAGAATGAAGTACCGAATCCCAAGGCCTATTCGCAGTAAGCAACAAGTAAATACAAAGTCACACAGTACTAGCTAACTCTCTGGAACTGACTAACAAACAAAGATTCAGCAGCATTTGCCTAGCCTGAGAGGATGGTTTATATAGCAGGTGCTGTCCACGCCCCACTCAGACTTCACAGACTGTGAGCACAAAACCAGCGCCGGATTCCCTGCCGTGCACAGAGCCTGTAACCACTACACAGTAAAAACCCGGACCGGAGTATCAGCTGCGCTCAGGTTACTTCGCTAACACTTGCCTCCCGGTTGCCATGGCGACGTGGCAGCACAGAGCAGGAGATCCTAACAGTACCCCCCGTCTGACGAGGGGTCAAAGAACCCCTACCACCGGGTTTATCGGGGAACTGCGAGAAGAAAGAGCGTATCAGTCTGGGGGCATGAAGATCACAACTGCGCACCCACGACCGCTCCTCCGGGCCATACCCCTTCCAGTGCACCACAAATGACAGCCGACCCCGAACCATCTTGGAGTCAAGAACCCTTTCAACCACAAACTCCCTCTGACCCCGTATCAGAAGAGGAGAAGGTCTTCCACTGGAAGAAGGATTACTAACCGCCAGTTTTAAAAGGGAACAATTAAATGTTTTATTGATACCCAATGAACGGGGCAGATCTAACTGAAATGCCACCGGATTGATAACCCTGGTGATCTTATAAGGGCCGATGAACCGGGGGCCTAACTTATGAGATGGCTGTCTCAACTTCAAATTCTTGGTGGACAACCAGACGAAGTCTCCTAATTTGAAGCTGCAGGGTCTTCTCCGCTTATCAAAAACCCTTTTGGTCACTAATGACACAGACACAAGGGCTTTCTTCACTTTCCTCCAAATACCCCTAAGGACCAAAACAACAGAGGAACCACCAGGCGTGGAATGCAGGGGGTCAAAAGAATTGGCCTTAGGATGATGCCCATACACACAAAGGAAGGGAGAGATCCCTGTAGCAGAGTGAGCCACGTTGTTATAGGCAAACTCCGCCATGGACAGATGAGCAACCCAGTCAGTATGACACTTGGAGACATAACACCTGAGGAACTGCTCCAAGGACTGGTTCACCCTCTCAGTCTGCCCATTGGACTGTGGATGGTAGCCTGACGACAAGCTCACAGAAATCTGGAGATCAGAACAAAATGCCCTCCAGAATTTGGCCACAAACTGGGATCCACGGTCAGAGACCACATCAAGTGGCAACCCGTGGAGGCGCACAACATGCTGCATAAATAACTCAGACAGGCGTCTGGCCGATGGCAACCCAACCAGTGGAACGAAATGCGCCATCTTCGAAAACCTGTCAACGACAACCCAAATGGCTGTCATCCCCGAGGATTTGGGCAAGTCCACCACAAAATCCATGGAAATGTGGGTCCATGGCTTAGACAGAATAGAGAGTGGATGTAATGGGCCGACAGGAACCCCTCTAGGAGTTTTATTTCGGGCACAAACGTCACATGCCCGAACCCACTGATCCACATCCCTAGCCACCGAGGGCCACCACACCGCCCTAGACAGCAACTCCCGAGTTCTGGCAATACCCGAATGCCCTGCCGACCTCTTGGCATGGAATTCCAGGAACACTCGCTGTCTTAACCTAGGAGGCACAAACAAGAGACCTACCGGAAGGTCTGGAGGAGCCTGCTCCTGTGCTCTAAGGACTAATGACAAGAGGTCCTGGGTAATGCCCACTTTAATACATGATGGGGACACAATGGGCAATAGCTCCTCGATGGTCTCTTGAACTGGAGCAAAACTCAGCGAGAGCGCATCAGCCTTGATGTTTTTTGACCCAGGGCGATATGTTATCAAAAAATTAAAGCGAGCAAAAAACAAAGCCCATCGTGCCTGCCTGACATTGAGCCGCTTCGCTGACTCTAAATATGCCATATTCTTATGGTCGGTGAGAATTGAGACCACAAACTTAGCCCCCTCAAGCCAGTGTCTCCACTCCCTGAGTGCATCCTTTATAGCCAACAATTCCCGGTTACCCACATCATAATTCATCTCGGCAGACGAAAATTTACGGGAAAAGTAAGCACAGGGATGAAGGCGATTATCAGACACCCCCATCTGAGAGAGCACTGCCCCAATACCTATCTCAGAGGCATCCACTTCTACCACAAAAGGACGCTCTGGATCTGGGTGTCGCAGCACCTTGGCCGAGACAAATGCCCTTTTGAGACGGGCAAAGGCCGCTTTGGCCTCACAAGACCAGTGAGCAACATCCGCCCCTTTCTTAGTGAGTGCCACCAAGGGGGCCACTATAGACGAAAATCCAGCGATAAACCGTCTATAAAAATTCGCAAAGCCCAGAAAACGCTGATGCGCCTTCAAACTAGTGGGCTGCACCCAATCCAGGACTGCCTGTACCTTAGAACCCTCCATTTGGAAACCTTCTGAGGAGATAATATACCCTAGAAATGCGATTTGCTGGACTTCAAACTCGCACTTCTCCAGCTTCGCCCCAAGCTGGTGGTCTCTGAGTTTCTGGAGGACTAAGTGTACATGCTTCCGATGTTCCTCCAGGGAATGAGAGAAGATTAGGATGTCATCTAGATAAACAACTAAGAATCTATCCAAATATTCCCTGAGCACATCGTTCATGAATTCCTGGAAGACTGCCGGGGCATTAGAGAGCCCAAAAGGCATCACCAAATATTCATAATGCCCTGAGTGGGTATTAAAGGCAGTCTTCCATTCATCCCCCTCTCTTATTCGGATTAGATTGTAAACACCGCGTAGGTCAATCTTAGAAAAAATGGTGGCAGTACGAAGCTGGTCAAACAAAACCGAAATGAGAGGCAGTGGGTACGAGTTTTTAATCGTGATACGGTTCAATTCCCTGAAGTCGATGCAGGGTCGCAACGAACCGTCCTTTTTACCCACGAAAAAGAACCCCGACCCAACTGGGGACTGTGAGGGTCTGATAAATCCCTTAGCCAAGTTCTACTGAATGTACTCTGCCATAGCCTGAGTCTCAGGACGTGACAGGGAGTACAACCTGCTCTTGGGAAGCTTAGCATCCGGCAACAAATCAATGGCACAGTCATAGGGGCGATGGGGAGGTAGTACCTCCGCAACTTTTTTGGAGAACACATCCGCAAAATCTGCATAACATCCTGGCAATCCTGGCAAACTTAGCTGCGAGAGCCTGACTGGAAGGCTCAAGCAACTCCTGAAACAATCACTACCCCAACTAAGAATCTCCCCAGAGACCCAGTCAAATTGAGGGTTATGGGCCCTTAACCAAGGTAACCCCAAAACCAATGGGGCAAAAGAACAGACAGTCACATAAAAAGACAATTTTTCAGAGTGTGTGGCTCCAATAAACAAAGGAATTTGGCTGGTGCAGGAGGTAATTTTACCCTGGGACAATGGTTCCCCGTTTAACCCACAGATCTCAGTCTCTGATGCCAAAGGTACTGAGGGAACAGAGTGTTCCAGGGCGAATTGACGGTCCATGAAAACCCCATCGGCCCCACTGTCAACAAAGGCCTCAGTCTTGACAGTTTGACCGAGGATCTCCAAAGTCACCGGAATGAGAAAAGTCTTTTTGGGAAATTCTGACTTCTGGCCTGACAGGATATTTCCCATCACCCTCAGGCCCTGAAGTTTTCCGTTTTTTCTGGGCATGATACTACAACATGACCTTTATTCCCACAGTACAAACACAAACCCTGCTGTCTCCTCCGCGTCTTCTCACGCGAGGAGAGGCGGGTAGCCCCAATCTGCATAGGCTCCTCGGAATATTCCTCAGAGTCTGAGGTTCCCTTGGGAAAAAAGGAAACTGCTGTCTCCCTTTCAAGCCTACGCTCTCTCAGCCGTCTATCCACCCGGATGGATAACTGCATGAGCTGATCTAAGCTATCAGGCGAGGGATATTGTACCAGTTGGTCCTTTATCTGGTCAGAAAGGCCCCTTCGGTACTGGTTTCTCAGGGCTGGGTCATTCCACTGGGTATCATGAGCCAACCTCCGAAACTCCGTACTATAAACCTCAGCTGGCCGTCGCCCTTGCTTAAGAACCGTAATCTGAGCCTCGGCTGAAGCCATCTTGTCAGGGTCATCATACAAAATGCCCAGTGCCGTAAAAAAAGCATCAACACTTTTAAGCGACGGACAGTCAGGCTGTAACCCATATGCCCAGACCTGTGGGTCTCCTTGTAGCAAGGAAATCACCATGCCCACCCGCTGAATCTCCGACCCAGAAGACTGGGGCCTAAGCCTGAAATATAGCTTACAGCTCTCCTTGAAACAAAAGAACTGCGAGCGATCTCCAGAAAAACGATCCGGGAGATTTACTTTCGGCTCCTTAACCCCTGAACTTGCCGCTGCTGCTGCGGGAGCTCCGCTAGCGGCCTGCGGGGTGTTCATTTTAATGGACATCTCATTAAATTGTCGAGTCAGGACCTGCACCTGATCGACCACCTGTTGCAAAGTATTTTGTGGGGTATGCTCCATATTCCCACAAAATTTCAACAGGAGTAAGGCTGCTGAATATGTTACGCACACCAGTGCTAACAGGAGTATACCGGTGTATGAACAGAGAGGGAAGCGAAGCAAACGAACTCACAGACAGTATAACATAACATACACAGGAGGTGATGGAATAACTAATAAACACAAAGTGAACGGAGAAGCCCAAAGGCTCAGGAATTGGGTGTCTTCCTAGTGTCAGGAATGCTCAGATGGAATAGAGCGGACAATGAAGCGATGTGTAGTGATTTCACATGTGGAGCACCTGAAATGATGTTGCTAAGAGCAACAGAAAAAACCCCAAAGGGTTACCAACGGGTGTGGGAATAAACTCCTTGGTCAGAGATAGAAATATAGACACAAGGAGAGTATCCACAATCCTAACCCCCACTTGCAGGGCACAGGTTCAGCTTACTGCCACTAAACTGACACCTGGACGCCCTGCACAGTGAGGGAGGATTAAGCAAGTAGGTCTGAGAGTACAGCCGCAAACCTGCTGGGTTCACAGAATAGCAAAAGAACCCCAGCAGGTCAAACAACTGACTCCAGTCTTACTGCTAGGTCCGGATTGGCAGAATGAAGTACCGAATCCCAAGGCCTATTCGCAGTAAGCAACAAGTAAATACAAAGTCACACAGTACTAGCTAACTCTCTGGAACTGACTAACAAACAAAGATTCAGCAGCATTTGCCTAGCCTGAGAGGATGGTTTATATAGCAGGTGCTGTCCACGCCCCACTCAGACCTCACAGACTGTGAGCACAAAACCAGTGCCGGATTCCCTGCCGTGCACAGAGCCTGTAACCACTACACAGTAAAAACCCGGACCGGAGTATCAGCTGCGCTCAGGTTACTTCGCTAACACTTGCCTCCCGGTTGCCATGGCGACGTGGCAGCACAGAGCAGGAGATCCTAACAGACTGCCATATAATACAGAGAGCATCACAATGACCACTATATATAAAACAGCGAGCATCAATGACCACGAGTGGTCGCTACAGCACATTGAGCAGGGGGGGGGGGGGGGGAAGGTCAGCACATATAAACATACTGGCATGCTGGTTATCCTGGGGTTTGGCACTGCATGTCTCACAGCTGTTGTGCGACACCTGGGACTCTGCATTAGGCTTTACTCTCTGTCTAACCTCCCCCACTGTCCCCAGACTCCTATGAAACCTGCACTGTCTGGTCGGCTACAAATTACAAAAAGCATCAGTGACCACCATATAATACAGAGGGCATCACAGTGAGTTCCATATAGTACAGAGAGCATATGATACAAAGAACGACAATCACAAAATACACAGGTTATCACAGCAACACACTATGTATGGCCTCTTGAATGGGATAAATCAGACAGCAATCTGCAGGCAGATCTTATATATGAAGGGAGATACCAAGTACCAGTGTTACCTCTAACATATAGAGACCTCTAGATACTACCTGCATTGGTGTAATTTATGACCCATCAAAAATTGTGAACAAGCTATACATCACTTTTCCCAGATGTTATAGGCACATACTCCATTGCACTCCATAAGTGTGACCCATTAAAGATATACCTTACCTGTCCTGATGTTCTGCTCCCCTCTAACAGTGCCTTAATAGTATCCACTACTAGATGTTGACACCAGGTACCTCTCTCTAGAGACTAGGCCACTGGGTGGGAGAGAACGCAGGGTGAGAGAGGGACATATTGTGGATTTGGACACTCGGTGGGAGAGGACGCAAGGTGTGAGAGGGACATATTGGGGATTGGTACACTGGGTGGGAGGGGGGACGCAGGGTGGGAGAGGGACATATTGGGCATTGGGACACTGGATAGGAGAGGACGCAGGGTGGAAGAGGGACATACTGGGACACTGGGTGGGAGAGGACGCAGGGTGGGATAGGAACTTATTGGGGATTGGGACACTGGGTGGGAGAGGGACATATTGGGAACTGGGTGGGAGAGGGGACGCAGGGTGGGAGAGGGACATATTGGGGATCGGGACACTGTGTGGGAGAGAACGCAGGGTGGGAGAGGGACATATTGGGGATCGGGGCAGTAGGTGTGAGAGGACGCAGAGTGGGAGAGGGACATACTGGGGATTGGGACACTGGGTGGGAGGGGGGATGTAGGGTATGAAAGGGACATACTCGGGATTGGGAAACAGGGTGTGAGGGGACACAGGGTGTGAGAGGAACATATTGGAGATTGGGACACTGGGTGGGAGAGGACGCAGGGTGGGACAGGAACATATTGGGGATTGGGACACTGGGTGGGAGAGGGGACACAGGGTGGGAGAGGGATATACTGGGGATTGGGACACTGGGTGGAAGAGGACGCAGAGTGGGAGAGGGTCATATTGGGGATTGGGACACTGAGTGGGAGAGAACGCAGGGTGGGATAGGGACATATTGGGCTTTCTGATTTAACATTAAAGCCTACCAGTCCTTGATGGGCACCCTGTGTGGCTCCAGCAGCGGCAGGAACAGGAACCAGGTGCACCCCACGTGGGCGTCCGGCGGCAGGGATGAGAGCCGGGTGCACCCCATGTGGGCATCCAGCGGCAGCAGGGACGAAATCTGGGTGAACCCCACATGGGTGCCCGGCGAGACTTCGGCAGCGGCAGGGAGTGCCGGGTGCACACCATATTGGCGTCTGGCGGGGCTCCGGCAGAGACGGGAGCAGCATATTGTAAGTGCAGCAGGCTGGCCACTTCCACCGCCTCCTGCTGCACTATTTTCTATTCAATAAGAAAAAAAACAACTTCTGGTGGAATATATATACACATTAAGCAAAAGGAACCCCCTTGTGTAAGTGCCCCAGGCCCCCCTGGGGCCTTAATCCTGCTCTGCACACTGGTTGCCTATTTAAAGCTTTGGAAGAACGAACTGACAGCAGCTCGAGCTGAAGTGGCAGGACTTCAGGTGACCTGAGAGGACAAAGCTGCTGACTGTCCAGGGGGGTGGAGCTATCAAACGTGTGCGGAACTGCAGGCTTTCCAGGGGATGGCTCAGTTGATTCTATATCGGAGTGGGAGAAGGGACCTTCTGATGTATCTAGGGGAGGAGACACATCACCAGGGGGAGGAGCTACGGACGAACAGGGTACCCGAAAAGTACCCTCGCGGGCTCGCTTCGCTCGCCGCGCTTCGGGCTCGGTGGCTTGCTTCGCTCGCCACCTGATTACTAAAGGTAACAGTTGGTGGCGTGGATAGTAGAGGAACTATCCCGCTGGCCTAGCTCCTCCCCCTTGTGTTGTGACTCCTCCCCCAGACGGATAAGGTCCCTTAGCCCACTTGATTCTAGCATCTACTGGGATGGCTCCAGGCTCAGTGTGGAAGGAGTGAAGGAGGGGGCGGAGCTTATCATCGGGGGACAGAGCCTCAGCCTTGGATGGCATGAGAACGGAGAATCAGACAATCTGAAGCACAGCTGCAGCCTGCATGGATGGGGTCGGGAGCAGAGCTTATCGCGGTGTGGGCGGAGCTTAGCACAACTCGGTGTCTGAGTTCAGGTAACATGGGGGGGATGAGGGCGGATGTGCACAGTGCGGGCAGCATGGAGGCGATAGGCGGAACCTTGGCAGGGAGGGAGGCGTATGCTGTTGAGTAGTGGTGACAGGAGAAAAGTATCTCTCCTGTCACCGCTGGCTGGTTGCACTGCGTGGGATCCCATGGGCCTATTTTCAATGGGGGCCCTGGAGCTGCAGCTCTATCCGCCCCATTGTTAATCCGGCCCTGACTACCACCCAAATGACTCAAAATCCGTCTGAAAGAGGAAGGTCCACCACGAAATTCATGGATATATGTGACCATGGCCTGAGAGGAACGGTCAAAAGTATGAGTTGCCCGACCGGCAACGATCGAGATACCTTGTGCTGAGCACAAACCTGACAGGAACGGACAAATTCCCTTACATCTTTAGAAAGATTAGGCCACCACACTGAGCGAGAGACTAACTCGAAGGTCTTAGTGATACCCGGATGACCAGAAACTTTGTTATCATGAAATTCAGCTAGAACAGTGCCTCTCAGAAATTCAGGGACGAAGAGACGATCTGCAGGAGTAACTTTGGGAGCCTGCTGCTGAAGCTGGACTAGCTGTGTAAATAAATCCTGTGTGAGGCCTGCCCGGATGACAGACGATGGAACTATTGGGGTAGTAGCCGGATGGTTATTGTGAACCGGAAGAAAACAACGTGACAGGGCATCAGCTTTCATATTCTTGGAACCGGCCTGAAGGTGATAATAAACCTGAAACGAGTAAAAAACAGCGCCCAACGTGCCTGTCGGGCATTAAGCCGTTTAGCAGACTC
This sequence comes from Pseudophryne corroboree, assembly GCF_028390025.1. Taxonomy (NCBI): domain Eukaryota; kingdom Metazoa; phylum Chordata; class Amphibia; order Anura; family Myobatrachidae; genus Pseudophryne; species Pseudophryne corroboree. Next base: position 229,181,747 of record NC_086453.1, read on the forward strand.
AATATACTGCAGGTTCTTGTGGTCAGTAAACACCGTAATGGTATGCCTAGCTCCTTCCAGCCAATGCCTCCACTCCTCGAAAGCCCATTTAACTGCCAACAATTCTCGATTACCAACATCATAGTTGGACTCTGCGGAGGAGAATTTCCTGGACATGAAGGCACATGGGTGTAATTCCTGAGACTCCGGTTCTTCCTGAGAAAGGATAGCCCCCACTCCAACCTCTGAGGCATCTACCTCGACAATAAAGGGGAGCTCCGGGTTAGGGTGTCTGAGTACTGGAGCTGAAACAAAGGCCTGCTTTAAGGACAGAAAGGCAGACTTGGCTTCAGGAGACCAATTGGAAGGGTCCGCTTCTTTTTTAGTCAATGCTACTATAGGAGCAACCAAATCAGAGAAAGTATGAATAAAACGCCTATAGTAATTTGCAAACCCTAAAAAGCGCTGAATTGCTTTTAAGTTCGTGGGTTGTGCCCAATTTAGGATGGCCTGGAGTTTCTTAGGTTCCATGAAAAACCCCTTAGGAGAAATAATATACCCCAGGAAGGACACTTCTGTGATATGGAAATCACATTTCTCCAGTTTGGCGTATAAATGATTTTCCCGTAATTTCTGAAGGACCAGTCGCACATGGGTAATATGTTGTTCAAAAGACTCAGAGTAAATCAAAATGTCATCTAAATAAACGACTACAAACTTTCCAAGAAAGTCACGAAGGACGTCGTTAATGAGATCTTGAAATACTGCAGGAGCATTTGACAGCCCAAACGGCATCACCAGGTATTCATAATGTCCTGACTGTGTGCTGAAAGCCATCTTCCACTCATCCCCAGATCTTATTCGGATGAGATTGTAAGCCCCTCTAAGATCGATCTTGGAGAAGATAACGGCAGACCGGAGCTGATCAAAGAGTACTGAAATCAATGGCAAGGGGTAGGTGTTTTTAACAGAAATTTTATTCAGAGCCCGAAAATCAATACATGGTCTGAGCGACCCATCTTTTTTCTCAACAAAAAAGAACCCTGCACTCGATGGAGATTTCGAGGGTCTAATGAAGCCTTTTTTTAGGCTCTCCTGTACATAATCATTCATTGTTGTGGTTTCCGGCCCAGACAGGGCATATAGTCTCCCCTTAGGTAAAGAGGCACCGGGAACTAAATCAATAGCACAGTCATAGGCCCGATGAGGAGGCAGTATATCCGCATTACCCTTGGAGAAAACGTCTGCAAAGTCCTGATATTCCAAAGGAATAAGTTCTGGGGTGACGGCCGCAACCCGGACTGGACGGGAAATACACTCCTTAACACAAAAGGGACCCCATCGGGAAATCTCCCCAGACCGCCAATCTATGGTGGAATTATGAAAGGCAAGCCAGGGGTGACCCAAAACTACGGGGACAGCCGGACAATGAGTAAGGTAAAATTCAATTTTCTCTGAATGTAGGGCCCCTACTGTCAGTTGTACTGGAGGTGTGCGGTGAGTGATAACCCCATTAGAAAGCGGACCACCATCCAAGCTGTGCATGGTGATACGTTTATCCAAAGGTATCTGTGGAACGCCTAAAGCCTGAGCCCAACCAAGATCCATGAAATTTCCCGCAGCTCCACTGTCGACGAAGGCCGACACCAACGAACTGAGGCTACCAAAGGAAATTTTTACAGGAACTAATAAGGAATCGTTAGAGGAGATTAACTGCAGACCCACGTGAACCCCCTCACTACTCACTTGGTCAGAGCGTTTCCCTGCTTATTCGGGCAATTACGTGCGATATGTCCCTTGCCACCACAATACAAGCAAAGACCAGAATTTAGCCTTCTGGTTCTTTCCTTTGGGGACAGCCGGGAGAGACCCATTTGCATGGGCTCCTCGATGTCCTCAGGGAAAGTATATACACATGGACTAGGCCTGAAACTAGCTCCTCTTTCAGCCCTCCGCTCACGGAGACGACGATCAATTTTAATAGCGAGCTCCATGAGTTTGTCTAGAGTCTCAGGAGCGGGGTACTGAAGGAGACTGTCTTTAATGACTTCAGACAAACCGAGGCGAAACTGACTGCGCAGGGCCGGGTCATTCCAGCCACAGTCATTCGACCAACGGCGAAACTCGGTACATTACGCCTCTGCTGTGTTTTTCCCTTGATTAAGTGCACGCAGGTGGCTCTCAGCTGATGCTTCTCTATCAGGGTCATCATACAAAAGGCCTAAGGACTTAAAAAAGGCATCCACCGATAGCAAGGCAACATCATCCGCTTTTAGCCCAAAAGCCCAGGTCTGTGGATCACCTTGTAATAATGACATCACAATCCTGACCCGTTGAGACTCAGTACCAGAGGAACGGGGCCTTAAACGAAAATAAAGCTTACAAGCTTCCTTAAAATTAAAAAAAATCCTTTCGGTTACCCGAAAAACGGTCGGGTAAATGCATTTTTGGTTCTGGAATCATACTCGGGGAGGCTCGCAAAAGATCTTCCTGCGATCTCACCCGAAGAGTAAGATCCTGAACCATCTGAGTTAATTCCTGAATCTGGTTGGCCAAAAGCTGGCTGGTATTTGGACCTAAAACTGCCGGATTCATGAGGCCGAATTTCTAAGCCCACCAAATACAAAACAATTTTATTTTTTTGTGTTGTTTATTTTTGGGCCGGTGATAATGTTACGTTCCTGATGCTCAGAACTGGAGAGATGTTGCGAGGTGAGTTCAGAGCACCAGGACGCAACGCTGAACTAAGAAGTGGTACGAGAATAGCCCCTAGCACCCTACCTCCGTTGTCTTACCCGTGTGGTCAATTCACGCCTGAGTGACTATGGTTTCTTGGGCCCACGGCAGCCGCGTTTGAAGGGCGGATTAGGTCTGCCCAACTCCGATGCCCCCAGGTCTTAGCGTGAGACAAAGCGTGAACCGAGACAGGATAATAACAAGGGACCTCTAACTAAAACAAACAAAAGCTAGGGGCTACTAACTACCCTGAAACTAAATATATGTGCGGCATGCCGCCAAAGGAAAAGGAAAACAAAAGATACCACTGTCCGTTCCCCCACACGGCACCGCCGAGTTCTGAGGAGGACAGTGAAAAGCGGAAACCTCCGCAAAAACCACCAACACAAAGGTAATACAAGGATTAAGCGGCCTAGGCCGCAACTCGCGGCAGAAGCCGCTACTCACAAACCGGGAGAGAACCCCAAGTAACGAGAACCCACGGATGACTGCAACAGGTTCGTTTTGGACAGGAAGGATTCCCAGGACCGGCTTCAGAACTCCAGGACACGAGAGCACAGGGAGCAGGATCGACCAGATACAGCTAAACCAGGAACAGACGTTACCAGGCAGGAACAGCATACAGGAAGCTATCACCGGCGTCTGTGCCAGGTAGTGAGGGAGAATTTAACAGGGAACCCTCCAATAGCTGCAGCGAAGTCTGATTAGTAATGTCGTGCAGCTGCCCTGCTGCACGACCAGAGCTAACAGGTGTAATGATTGGCAGGAAGCAACGGGGAACGCGGTAGTCAGTGGCGTCCCCGTTGCTAAGGGTCCGGCGGCTAAGCGTGCACGGCGTCCTAGCGTTGCTAGGGTCCCGGCGGCTCAGCGCGCACGGCGTCCTAGCGTTGCTAGGGACCCGGCGGCTCAGCGTGCACGGCGTCCCAGCGTTGCTAGGCGCCGGGCGGGCAGGGAAGGAGGTGCGGCGGCCATGAGCGTCGCTCGGAAACAGACCGAGCGGCGCCGTGGACCGCGGCACCTAACAGTCAGCAGCTTAGACTGAGTGCCACGATTCTGTATTGGAATTCTCTCCTCCTATTTTGGTGCCCCTGCTCATGCCCTCTGCAGTCCCCAGTATTCTGTAACAGGTTTTCTCCCATCTTATTGTGTTGGCATATTTTCACTTAAGTCCAGATATCCATAGCTCACATTTCAATGTACGGGCCGTCAATGAACTTGCCTACGTCATAATGCACTGTTAACTACCCAATTTGCACAGTGCAAATTCACAAAAGATACAGCCACTTCAACTCTGCCCCAGTCCCCAATGTTTCTTAGAAGTCTTATCCCTTTTACTTGTGGTACTACCACCCTTCTGCAGTTACAGTTATGTACAGGGGCTATTATGTATGCTCTAAAGAATAACTTTCAGGAACTGACTGAGGGCTGATATGAAGTGTCTGAAGGGACTGTGTTCTATGGAAAACTGTACGCTTGCAAGCAGAGGCCTCTTACCTCTTTGTCTGCTTCTTAATACCCAATGTTCATAATATTAATAAAACTGAAGACATATTTTCAGTATGAAACCCCTGTCACACAGAGGTTTTTACCTAGGCTGTTTTCTGTATGAAAGGGTCAGCCCGGGTCGAAAATCCCGAGACTGCGACCCTTTCACACAGGAGAAATACCTGGGTTGATCAGCAAATTACTGGGTAGAACTGCTTCACCTGGTAAATTGCTTTTCCGTGTGAAAAGGGGGCCTGGCTGAGGCCAGCAAAACGACCCAGCATTTAAATGCCAGGTAAAAGCCAGAATTTAGGGAGTTTTCTGTGTGAAAGTGGTATAAGTGTTTCCTTGTACCATACTATATTATAGTATTTATTAACAGTTATTTATATAGCGCACACATACTCCGCAGCGCTTTACAGATAATATTTTGGCCATTCACATCAGTCCATGACACAGTGGAGCTTACAATCTATGGGGGTAATTCAGAGTTGATCGCAGCAGCAAATTTGTTAGCAGTTGGGCAAAACCATGTGCACTGCAGGTGAGGCAGATATAACATGTGCAGAGAGAGTTAGATTTGGGTGGGTAATTTGTTTCTGTGCAGGGTAAATACTGGCTGCTTTATTTTTACACTGCAATTTAGATTTCAGTATGAACACACCCCACCCAAATCAAACTCTCTCTGCAAATGTTATATCTGCCCCCCTGCGGTGCACTTGGTTTTGCCCAACTGCTAACAAATTTACTGCTGCGATCAACTCTGAATTAGGCCCAATAATTCCTATCAAATGTACAGACACACACATTCACACTAGGGATACTTTTTTGTTGGGAGCCAATTAACCTACCGGTATATTTTTAAATTGTGGAAGGAAACCAGAGTAAACAGAAAATACATAAACTCCACACAGCTATTGTCATGGTAGGATTCGCACCCATGACCTCAGCGCTGCGAGGCAGTAATGCTAACCATTACACCATCCGTACTGCCTGTACTGCTATAAATGTCATCCTTACTACAAAAACATTCTAGCCTTTGAGTATGTGTTAAGTTGATTGTACTGTAACTGAGGTTGCTGAGCGAGCAGCAGGGCGCTCCTAGGTGGTGTATCATATATTAATCCTTAGTGGGGGCAGTTTAAGGCAGAATGGATGGTGTATGCAGTGCGAGGCTACTCATTGCTGCAGACTATTTGTAACACGAGTGTGAGATTGATTACCCCTTGCAGCAGAAGACAAGTCTCTGTGCCATGGAGTGTGTATGTGACAGCTCAGCTCAGTGATGAAACAAAACATGGCTAGATGCAATCTCTGAGCAATGACAGTGATCTAAAGCAGCATTAACATGATTAGATAAGAGGTTACTAGTATCCCTAACAGCAATGGCTGAAGAACATACTCTTTAACCTGCCTTTCTGCTTTGTTGCTATATCTGATTACAAATATCGACTGGTCTACTCTTCTGGGACTCTGGGAGAACTTCATAAAATTGGGATTCTCCAGGAAATCAAGAAAGTAAGCAAATATGATGTTTGCTTAATGCCACAGTTTGTTAATAAAGCCCAGCTGGAGTAATGTTTAGCTGCATTAGAGATAGTTCCTTGGAGCAGGAAAGGTTAACCTATCACTTCACAGATGCAATGGCGGTGGCTAAGTTGTGCCAATGCCAATGCCACTGGCACAGGGCCTAGGCATTGGCACTGTCACCTTCCTGTGACACCAGTATTTGGCTTGCATTGTGCCTTGAATGACACCTTACACTCCAGCGAGCAGCAAAGACCATCCTTAGGGTACCCTTGCGCTCTCCTCCTCCTTGTTCCGGCAGCCCCACACTCTCGTTTTGATAAATTGATGTCCAGGGTGGAGTCGGCACTGGGTAGAATTTCTCCCTGCCATGACCCTGATATGCTACCACACAAATACACATAGACTAGGGACATTTTTATCAGAAGTCAGTTAAACTGATATGTTTTCAGATGTTGGGGCAATGTGTCTAAGGGGCGCTACCTGGCACAATATGTCTAAGAGGCATCTACCTGGTGCAGTGTGTCTAATGAGCTCTACCTGGTGCAATGTGTCTAAGGGGCTCTATGTGGCGCAGTGTGTTTAAGGGGCTCTACCTGGCACAATGTGTTTAAGGGGCTATACCTGGCACAATGTAAGTGATCTACCAGGCACAATGTATATAAGTGCTCTACCTGGCATGCATGGATTGTTTTCTTGTTTTGCTTAATTGTTTATTTACTCTGTAACTGGGCGCTGCGGATCCCATGTTGCGCTATATAAATAAAGGATGATAATAATAATAATAATAATAATAATGTCCTGCAAAATAATAATAATAATAATAATAATAATAATAATAATAATAATGGTACTTAGGGAGATGGCTGAGAAAGTATGATCAGATCTCTGTTACAGGAACATATTCCTCTTATCTCGCCTCCTCCCTCCAAGTTTCTTTTTATCACCTCCTTGCTCACATTCTCACATGTTGTTCACAGAGCTGCTAAATTAAAAACAGGGAGGCCTTGGCACTTTAGATGCTTCCTACCTCATAGAAGGTGCTGACCCCCCCCCCCCCCCTTCACTCCCACTCTGCTTCCTCCCAAAGGTTCTTCCTGCTGAATTTAATGACGTTCAGAGATTAAAGTCCCCCTCACAGCCTCAGCACACCCTCCACACATCTTCCTCTTACTGCCTCAGCTGCAGGCCCGGAAACAGCACTCCAGCTGCTGCTTATTACAGGAGGAATGTCTGTCTGGGGAAAGCGGGAGGGTTGCCAGATATCACTCAGAGTAACTGGCTGTACTGGTGGATTTTATTTGTGTGAATGCCAACTATGTGTGCACTGCTTTCCAATAGAGACTAAACAGAGCGTTAAAACACGGTGCGCTGCAAACACAGAGATCAAATAAAAGCAAAGTGTATCACTAGCCTACACATCTTACCATCTAGGCAGCCACAGAGATGATTCAAGTTTAGAACATGACACCCCCTGGATTAGCATAACTAAACTGCTACAGACCATCATTAAACCTGTTCAGAACATTAAAAAGTGTACCATCACAGGCTTGCTACGCTTCGGGCACAGTGACTCGCTCTGCTCCTCTTCACTCACCACCGGTTACTACTCCCATTAGATGTCCACATGGATAGTGAAACTAAAGGCCCGTACACACTGGTCAATATATCGGCCATTCTCTTGAACGGCCGATATATCACGGGACCGTCGGCCAGTGTGTATGGCCGATACGTCTGTGAACTCCGTCGTTCACAGATGTATCGCGTCGGCCGCGCAGCACAGCCGACAGCCAATATATCTACCGATATATTTGCGCATCGTTGTGTGTGTACGACTGCCCGTGCACATGCGGCGGCGGCCGGCGGTGATTGACAGCTGAACTGGGCGGGCGTGTGTACACCCGCCCAGTTCATGACATCAGTCCCCGACGGATCGGGCAGTGTGTATGCTCAACACACTGCCCGATCCGTCCATAGATATATCTGCAGATCAATTGATCTGCAGATATATCTATTAGTGTGTACCCACCTTAATAGACTAGGGGGTCCCATGTTTATTTATTACCAGTTATTTATATAGCGCACACATATTCCATAGCACTTTTACAGAGAATATTTGCCCATTCACATCAGTCCCTGCCCCAGTGGAGTTTACAATCTATATTACTATCACAAGTACACATTCACTCTAGGGTTAATTTTTGTTGGGAGCCAATTAACCTACCAGTATATTTTTGGATTGTGGGAGGAAACCAGAGTACCCAGATGAAACCCACGCAAGTACAGGGAGAATATACAAACTCCCCACAGTTAGGGCCAAGGTGGGAATGGAACCCATGACCTCAGTGCTGTGAGGCAGTGGTGCTAACCATTACACCATCTGTACTGCCCATGTTCTAAACTTGTGTCCACAGAAATTACTATATAGATCAGGGGCAAAATGCAACGTGGTCAGCATTAAAGTTGCTCATAATTGTGAGATAAAGATGCACATATTATATCGATCGACTCGCGGTCCCCTGCACTTGGAGGTGTAGGCAATCTTGCCAACTCTCCCTGAATGTCAGGGAGACTCCCTAAAATAGCGGCGATCTCCCTGACTTCCTCAAAAGTCTAGCAATCTCGCTAATTGTACCTTACCTACATTATGTAGCTGTTACATACTTTGAAAATAAAAACACAAATCAATACATTCAGATGGAACCATCAGTGCATTTCCCTGCATTGGTTATAACGGCACAATGGGGCAGATGTATTAACCTGGAGAAGGGATAAAGAAGTGATAAAGCAGTGATAAGTGCAAGGTGATACTTGCCATGTTGCCATGTTCCGGAGACTAATTTGCTACTGCGCATGCGTGGCGGCCATTTTGGGATGGATTTTTTGCCGCAATGGCTGCGGCTTCAGCGCCCGTTTCGGGACTCTGGAAGCTAAGTTTTAACACAGCATGGGTGCAATGTGTGCGGTGTGGGCCACCCTGGACCCAAGGGCCCGTGTGCCCTGTACACATTGCACCCATGGTAGAAACGCCAATGCACCTGTGTGTAGAACACAATACATGACCAAGCCCTGAAATGTATCAGTGTCTTTTCGTCACCAAGTAGATCTTTTCTGGGCAGCACCGCACAGGCGCAGCAGTGCACGTCCACTATAGCCACACACTCAAAGGTGTTGCTTTTATAATCTCCCTGAATGCTTTTTCAAAAGTAGGCAAGTACAGATGAAGGGGCATTGACATTTAAATTCAATACAGCAAGGACGTATGGACACCCTTTAAAAAAAGCCCCTTCTATTTTTGAGTTAGATTGATCTTGAAACAACATATAGTACTAAGTGATGTCAGTGTTGCACCTACATAACCCAGGTACAGGCAGAAGTTTTAAGCATATCTATGCTTGCTTGGCCACAGGTGACTTAATTAGTACCTCGGTCACTTTGATTTAACCATCTGTGCTAAGCCATGGATATATTTAAAACCTGGACCGTCGGGGTGCCTTGGGCATACCTCCCAACTTTCTTCCGGATGAAGGAGGGACTGTCCCACGAAAATCGGGACAGTTGGGAGGTATGCCTTGGGGACCGAGTTTGGGAACCTCTGTCATAGATTATGTATCTGTACTTCAGATGCTGCTAAACACTATAAGATTTAAGGGTGCACATTCCTTGGAAATTTAATTTTTGTTCATACACAAATGTGATTTCTTTCTATTAAACTTGGAAGTCAGAGACCTTGTGCATATCTCATTCTTATAATTAATGGAGAGATATCTCATCAGTCTCATTCACTGTTTACTGTGGCTGCAGGTTCAACGCTTAAGTAGGGAGGCTCAGGGGTGTAGAGAGCACTGGTGGGCCCGGGTACTTTCCCCCCTGGGCGTGGCCTAATAACAGGAGGCGTGACCAAGCCTTTTATGCAAATAATGTGTAGAAAGCAATCTTCTACACAGTCAGAAGAGATTGCTGCTGCTGCTAAGTGGCAGCAGCCTCCCTGCACCACCCCTGCATCATTCCTGCACCACCACAACCCAGCCAGCACACAACAGCATGTGTTGGCTAGAAAATAAGCTGTTACTGCTGACAGGCAAGGGAGGTGGGGAGATAGCAGCCCCCCCCCCCCCCCCCCCCCCCTATTAGGCCCGGTAATCAGTATCTGCTCTCCCCCCTCTCGGCGGCAGTGGGGAGGCGAATACATTACAAATACTGTATAATTGTGTTAGATAGTGTGTGCCACAGCTGCCTAATTACTTTGTACTCTGGCTATTATATGAATTACTGTGACTTTCCTGTTAATACTCCATCCTGTATTGGACTGGGATATCACTGAAACACAACTAAGAGGTCTATTCATTATGTTAATTAATGGGGGCTGGATTGCGAGCGCCGGAGCAGTTCAACAGCTGATCTAAAAATTCTGTGGTCGCTGCAAAACCTTTCACAGCTACTTTGGTAGCAGTGAAACTTAGCAGCAGTACTGCTGGGCATGTGTGAACTTAGGGTTCATGCATGCGCAACTTCCAGCAAAAGATGCTGAGCCGTGTTGGAGGGATCCAAACCAATCTTTTTCAACCAGGACTCCTTCCCATGGGAGGGAGAGGAGGTACGGGAACAAATGGCATCTGTAGATGGCGAAAGTTTCTGCAGTTGATGTTGTATTTTCGTTACCTTTATAATGCTGAAACTAAGGGCCATATGCAATTGCGGTCGCATTGCCACAAATATCGAAAAACTGGACATTTTCGGGGGAAAAAAACTGTCGAATTGGATTCGACAATGCAATACAGTACTTTCCGTCAAAAAAACTGCCGTTTCAGATTCGACTTTTTGCAATTCGACATTTTTAAAATTCGACATGTCTGCAATAGTAAAAATGCGGCTTTTCGACAAAAGTATATTCAATTGAAGAATGTTGATTCGACAACAGAGCTTTTCGACAGTCATTTCGTCAATTTCAGTCCGCCTCATTTTGCTGGCGTGATCTAATAAAAATTTTTAAAAACATGTTTTTTTTTTGTTTTTTGATTGCTAATAGCATATCTATTTATATTAGAAGGGATTATCTACTTGGTTTGTCTATTTAGGAGCCACAAGTATTATTTAATAGATTTTTTAAAAGAATATATATTTTTTTTACAGACTAAAATAATATGGAGAGATCAGAGCATGTTTTTCAGTGGGAAAAGGTGGGAATGGGTTAAAAACCCTGAAAAAAAATGTGTGGGGTGCCCCCTCCTAAGCATAATCAGCCTCGGGCTCTTTGAGCCGGTCCTGGTTGTAAAAATACAGGAAAAGAAATGACAGGGGTTCCCCCATATTTTAACAACTAGCACCGGGCTCTGCGTCCGGTCCTGGTGCCAAAAATATAGGGGACAAAACACGTAGGGGTCCCCTATATTTTTAACACCAGCACCGGGCTCCACTAGCTAGAGAGATAATGCCACAGCCGGGGGACACTTTTATACTGGTCCCTGCGGCCGTGGCATTAAATCCCCAACTAGTCACACCTGGCCGTTGTACCCTGGAGGAGTGGGGACCCCTTAAATCAAGGGGTCCCCTCCAGCCACCCAAGGGCCAGGGGTGAAGCCCGAGGCTGTCCCCCCCATCCAGGGGCGGCGGATGGGAGGCTGATAGCCTTGTGTAAAAAAAAAGAATACTGTATTTTGTAGCAGAACTACAAGTCCCAGCAAGCCTCCCCCGCAAGCTGGTACTTGGAGAACCACAAGTACCAGCATGCGGGGGGAAACGGGCCTGCTGGTACCTGTAGTTCTACTACAAAAAAAATACCCAAATAAAAACAGTGCACACACACCGTGACAGTACAACTTTATTACATACATGCACACCGACATACACACATACTTACCTATGTTGACACGAGGCTCGGTCCCCTTCTCCACGTAGAATCCACGGGGTACATGTAAATAAAATTATACTCACAACAATCCAGTGTAGATCTGTCCTCTTCAGAGTTTGTAATCCACGTACTTGGCAAAATAAAAAAACGCAAAACATGGACCACGCACTGAAAGGGGTCCCATGTTTACACATGGGACCCCTTTCCCCGACTGCCGGGACCCCCCGTGACTGCTGTCAAAGAGGGTCCCTTAAGAAAATCAGGGAGCACCACGTCGTGGCACTCTCCTGATTGGCTGTGCGTGTCTGAGCGGCCGGGATTCGACGGTCAAATTGTGTCGAATCCAAAAACAGTCGAATTCCAGCCGGAATTCGACCGCAATTGCATATACCCCTAAATGTATACAAAAGTAGGTGAAAATTTTAATTTTCATCTGCTTTTGTATAAATTAAGTAATAATGAAAAAAAACCTAAATAATGAATAAATCCCTATATCCCATGACAAGTGCATTAAGGCGGGATGTACTAAGCTCTCCTGCCGCTTTATCTCCCTTCTCTGCGATTCCATTACCTGCTGCATGGTAACACGGTAACGCAGAGAGCAGAGTGGCCGCGGCGATGAGGATACAGATGTGGAGGGCAGCACCGGCCAGAGGGAGGAGAGCAGTTACCATGCAGCAGGTAACGGAATCACAGAGAGGGGAGATTCCACGGTAGGAGAGCTTAGTACACCACACCCTTACTCTAGCACTTTATTGAACCATTTCATTCAGTAATTTTAAGACACTGGAGATATAAAAAGTGAATTTTGTCATTACTATGCCCCTTAGGGAAGCAGGAGAGAGAGAGTGAGGGAAGTGAGAGACAAAAAGGGAGAGAGAGAAAGGAGAAAGAAGAGAGGGAAAGAGAGGGGGATCAGGGAGAAAGAGAGGGAATTTCATGGAAAAAGAGGGAATGAAAGAGAAAGAGGGTGTCAGTGAGAAAGAGAGAAAGGGATGAGAGGGGAAAGAGTGAGGGCATCAGGGAGAGAGAGAGAGGGTGTCAGAGCGAGAGAATGGGGAAGAGGAAGATTGAGAAATGGGAGGAGCAAGAGAGGGAGGGGAACGAGAAGGAGTGAGAGAGTGATAAAGAGTGTCAGGGAGGAAGAGATAAAGAGGGGAGTAAGCGAGCGTAAAAGAGTGTCAGTGAGAGAAAGAGGGAGAAAGAGAACGAGAGAGAGGGAATCAGGGAGAGAGTGTCAGAGAAAGAAAGAAGGGGATGAGCTAGAGAGGGAAGGGAGTGAAAGGGTGTAAGAGAGAGATAGAGAGTTTCAGGGAGGGAAAGAGGAAGAGGGGAGCAAGACAGAGAAAGAGAGTGTCAGGGAGAGAAAGAGGAAAAGAGAGAACAAGGTAGAGAGAGGGAGTCAGGGAGAGAGAGAGAGTATCAGAGAGAGAGAGAGAGTCAGGGAGAGCGAGAGTGTCAGAGAGAGAAAAGGAGATTAGCAAGAGAGGGAAAGGAGTGAGGGTGTGAGAGAAATAGAGAGTTTCAGGGAGGGAGAGAGAAAGAGCAGAGCAAGAGAGAGTAAGTGTCAGGGAGAGAGAGAGAGACAGTGTCAGGGAGAGGGAAAGTGTGATGAGGAAAGAGAGGAAGGGAGACAGCATCAAGGGGACAGAGAGTTAAAAAGACTGTCAGGGAGAGAGAGACAGTGTCAAAAAGAGGTAGAGAGAGACAGTGTGAGGGAAAATGGGAGAGAATATCAGGGAGAAAGAGGGAGAGAAACAGTGTCTGGTAGAGAGAGACAATGTCAGGGTGAGAGAGGGGGAGAGAGACATTGGGGGTCATTCCGAGTTGTTCGCTCGCTAGCAGATTTTAGCAGCATTGCACATGCTAGGCCGCCACCCTCTGGGAGTGTATTTTAGCTTAGCAGAATAGCGAACAAAAGATTAGCAGAATTGCGAATAGAAAATTCTTAGCAGTTTCTGAGTAGCTCAAGACTTACTCCTACACTGCGATCAGCTCAGGCCGTTTTGTTCCTGGTTTGACGTCACAAACATGCCCTGCGTTCGGCCAGCCACTCCCCCGTTTCTCCAGACACTCCCACGTTTTATCCTGGCACGCCTGCGTTTTTCCGCACACTCCCAGAAAACGGCCAGTTTCCGCTTAGAAACACCCACTTCCTGTCAATCACACTCCGATCACTACAACGATGAAAATTCTTCGTTCGGACGTGAGTAAATCTACTAAGTTTTGTGCTAAAATACTTAGCGCATGCGCACTGCGTACCATGCGCATGCACATTTTTGCCTTAATCGCTCCTTTGCGAAAATCGGCAACGAGTGATCAACTCGGAATGACCCCCATTGTTAGGGAGAGAGAGACAGTGTCAGGGAGGGAGAGAGACAGTGTCAGGGTGAGAGAGAGAGGGAAAGACAGTGTCAGGGAGAGAGAGACAGTGTTAGGGTGAGAGAGAGGGAGAGATGCAGTGTCAGGGATATAGACTAGTGATGAGCGGGTTCGGTTCGTCGGAATCCGAACCCCCTCCCCCGAACTTCACCCTTTTTACACGGGTCCGAGGCAGACTCGGATCCTCCCGCCTTGCTCGGTTAACCCGAGCGCGCCCGAACGTCATCATCCCGCGGTCGGATTCTCGCGAGATTCGTATTTTATATAAGGAGCCGCGTGTCGCCGCCATTTTTCACTTGTGCATTGGAAATGATAGTGAGAGGACGTGGCTGGCGTCCTCTCAGTTTTATTCAGGTGGCTGCAAATATCTGTGCTCACTGCTTTATTGTGGGGACTGGGGACCAGCAGTATTATGGGTGTGGTTCATCAAATCGACAGTATCTAGGTCGACAATGTTTAGGTTCGACCACTATAGGTCGACAGTCACTAGGTCGACATGGATGGAAGGTCGACAGGGTTTCTAGGTCGACATGTGCTAGGTCGACAGGTCTAAAGGTCGACATGAGTAATTTTTTTTTGTGTCGTTTTCTTCGTAGAGTGACCGGGATCCCAAATTAGTGCACCACGTTCGCTCGCCATGCTTCGGGCATGGTGCCTTCGCTCCGCTGCCGCTTCGCTCGGCACAGATTACCGTTCCAATCGTAGTCCACGTGGATCGTTAAGTATGAAAAAATTCAAAAAAAGAAAAAAATTTGAAAAAGTCATGTCGACCTTTAGACCTGTCGACCTGGCACATGTCGACCTAGAAACCCTGTCGACCTTCCATCCATGTCGACCTAGTGACTGTCGACCTATAGTGGTCGACCTAAACATTGTCGACCTAGATACTGTCGATCTTCAGACCGGATCCCCAGTTTTATATAGAGTACAGTGCAGAGTTTTGCTGACCAGTGACCACCAGATTATACGTTGTCTGCCTGAAAAACGCTCCATATCTGTGCTCAGTGTGCTGCATATATCTGTGCTCACACTGCTTTATTGTGGGGACTGGGGACCACCAGTATTATATAGGAGGAGTACAGTGCAGAGTTTTGCTGACCAGTGACCACCAGTATTATACGTTCTCTGCCTGAAAAATGCTCCATATCTGTGCTCAGTGTGCTGCATATATCTGTGCTCACACTGCTTTATTGTGGGGACTGGGGACCACCAGTATTATATAGGAGGAGTACAGTGCAGAGTTTTGCTGACCAGTGACAACCAGTATTATACGTTCTCTGCCTGAAAAACGCTCCATATCTGTGCTGCATTGTAGTATATAGTAGGAGTACAGTGCATAATTTTGCTGACCACCAGTATATAATATATAGCAGTACGGTACAGTAGGCCACTGCTGTACCTACCTCTGTGTCGTCAAGTATACTATCCATCCATGCCTGTGGTGCATTTCAGTTTTGCACAGTTTGCTGACCACCAGTATATAATATATAGCAGTACGGTACAGTAGGCCACTGCTCTACCTACCTCTGTGTCGTCAAGTATACTATCCATCCATACCTGTGGTGCATTTCAGTTGTGCGCAGTATATATAGTAGTAGGCCATTGCTATTGATACTGGCATATAATTCCACACATTAAAAAATGGAGAACAAAAATGTGGAGGGTAAAATAGGGAAAGATCTAGATCCACTTCCACCTCATGCTGAAGCTGGTGCCACTAGTCATGGCCGAGACGATGAAATGTCATCAACGTCATCTGCCAAGGCCGATGCCCAATGTCATAGTAGAGAGCATGTAAAATCCAAAAAACAAAAGTTTAGTAAAATGACCCAAAAATCAAAATTAAAAGCGTCTGAGGAGAAGCGTAAACTTGCCAATATGCCAATTACGACACGGAGTGGCAAGGAACGGCTGAGGCCCTGGCCTATGTTCATGGCTAGTGGTTCAGATTCACATGAGGATGGAAGCACTCATCCTCTCGCTAGAAAACTGCAGTGCCACTCCTAGATGGGCTAGGTGTTTGTGTCGGCCACTTGGGTCGCTTAGCATAGTCACACAGCTACCTCATTGCGCCTCTTTTTTTCTTTGCATCGTGTGCTGTTAGGGGACTATATTTTTGAAGTGCCATCCTGCCTGACACTGCAGTGCCACTCCTAGATGGGCCAGGTGTTTGTGTCGGCCACTTGTGTCGCTTAGCTTAGCCATCCAGCGACCCTGGTGCACCTCTTTTTTTCTTTGCATCATGTGCTGTTTGGGGACTATTTTTTAAATCTGCCATCCTGTCTGACACTGCAGTGCCACTCCTAGATGGGCCAGGTGTTTGTGTCGGCCACTTGGGTCGCTTAGCTTAGTCACACAGCTACCTCATTGCGCCTCTTTTTTTCTTTGCATCATGTGCTGTTTGTGGACTATTTTTTTGAAGTGCCATCCTGTCTGACACTGCAGTGCCACTCCTAGATGGGCCAGGTGTTTGTGTCGGCCACTTGTGTCGCTTAGCTTAGTCATCCAGCGACCTCTGTGCAAATTTTAGGACTAAAAATAATATTGTGAGGTGTGAGGTGTTCAGAATAGACTAAAAATGAGTGGAAATTATGGTTATTGAGGTTAATAATACTATGGAATCAAAATGACCCCCAAATTCTATGATTTAAGCTGTTTTTGAGGGTTTTTTGTAAAAAAAAACACCCGAATCCGACAAAAAAAATTCAGGGAGGTTTTGCCAAAACGCGTCCGAATCCAAAACACGGCCACGGAACCGAATCCAAAACCAAAACACAAAACCCGAAAAATGTCCGGTGCACATCAATAGACAGTGTCAGGGAGAGGGAGAGAGACAGTGTCAGGGTGAGCGAGAGGGAAAACACAGTGTCAGGGTGAGCGAGAGGGAAAACACAGTGTCAGGGAGAGGGAGAGAGACAGTATCAGGTAAATAGAGAGACAGTGTTAGGGAGTGAGAGAAACGCCACTGCACTCGCTCCTCTGCAGTTGGACAGCCACAGGTTGGCTAGGTCTGAGATGGGAGATCTGGAAAACAAGACATAACAGGAAAAAAGAGTCTACAATAATATCTTGCCTTATGTACTGTGGCCCTCATTCCGAGTCGTTCGCTCTGTATTTTTCATCGCATCGCAGTGAAATTCCGCTTAGTACGCATGCGCAATATTCGCACTGCGACTGCGCCAAGTAATTTTACAATGGAGATAGTATTTTTACTCACGGCTTTTTCATCGCTCCGGCGATCGTAGTGTGATTGACAGGAAATGGGTGTTACTGGGCGGAAACAGGCAGTTTTATGGGCGTGCGGGAAAAAACGCTACCGTTTCCGGAAAAAACGCAGGAGTGGCCGGGGAAACGGGGGAGTGTCTGGGCGAACGCTGGGTGTGTTTGTGACGTCAAACCAGGAACGACAAGCACTGAACTGATCGCAGATGCCAAGTAAGTGTGGAGCTACTCTGAAACTGCTAAGTAGTTTGTAATCGCAATATTGCGAATACATCGTTTGCAATTTTAAGATGCTAAGATACACTCCCAGTAGGCGGCGGCTTAGCGTGAGCAACTCTGCTAAAATCGCCTTGCGAGCGATCAACTCGGAATGAGGGAAAGTATACGATGCTGGCCATGCTGTAGCTTCATTAAGAATGATCACTACCAAAACAATACAAAGCATTGGTGACCTATGTGCAGCAATTGACATAGCTGGCTACTAATAAGCATTTTTTATGTGATGCCAACTAGAGATGAGCGGGTTCGGTTTCTCTGAATCCGAACCCGCCAGAACTTCATGTTTTTTTTCACGGGTCCGAGCGACTCGGATCTTCCCGCCTTGCTCGGTTAACCCAAGCGCGCCCGAACGTCATCATGACGCTGTCGGATTCTCGCGAGGCTCGGATTCTATCGCGAGACTCGGATTCTATATAATTGTGCATTGAGATTGATAGGGAGAGGACGTGGCTGGCGTCCTCTCCATTTAGATTATAAGAGACTGAGAGAGATTTACTGGAGCTGACTAGGAGGAGTACTGTTACTGTAGAAGTGTAGAGACTGAGGGGAGAGAGTTTACTAGTGAGGACAGTGCAGTTTACTTTATAATCCGTTCTCTGCCTGAAAAAAGCGATACACAGCACACAGTGACTCAGTCACATACCATATCTGTGTGCACTGCTCAGGCTCAGGCCAGTGTGCTGCATCATCTATTATCTATATATAATATTATATATATCTGTCTGACTGCTCAGCTCACACAGCTTATAATTGTGGGGGAGACTGGGGAGCACTACTGCAGTGCCAGTTATAGGTTATAGCAGGAGCCAGGAGTACATAATATATTATATAGTGAGTGACCACCAGACACACAGTGCAGTTTATTTAATATATCCGTTCTCTGCCTGAAAAAAGCGATACACACAGTGACTCAGTCAGTCACATACCATATCTGTGTGCACTGCTCAGGCTCAGGCCAGTGTGCTGCATCATCTATTATCTATATATAATATTATATATATCTGTCTGACTGCTCAGCTCACACAGCTTATAATTGTGGGGGAGACTGGGGAGCACTACTGCAGTGCCAGTTATAGGTTATAGCAGGAGCCAGGAGTACATAATATATTATATAGTGAGTGACCACCAGACACACAGTGCAGTTTATTTAATATATCCGTTCTCTGCCTGAAAAAAGCGATACACACAGTGACTCAGTCAGTCACATACCATATCTGTGTGCACTGCTCAGGCTCAGGCCAGTGTGCTGCATCATCTATATATATTATATATCTGTCTGACTGCTCAGCTCACACAGCTTATAATTGTGGGGGAGACTGGGGAGCACTACTGCAGTGCCAGTTATAGGTTATAGCAGGAGCCAGGAGAACATAATATATTATATAGTGAGTGACCACCAGACACACAGTGCAGTTTATTTAATATATCCGTTCTCTGCCTGAAAAAAGCGATACACACAGTGACTCAGTCAGTCACATACCATATCTGTGTGCACTGCTCAGGCTCAGGCCAGTGTGCTGCATCATCTATATATATTATATATCTGTCTGACTGCTCAGCTCACACAGCTTATAATTGTGGGGGAGACTGGGGAGCACTACTGCAGTGCCAGTTATAGGTTATAGCAGGAGCCAGGAGTACATATTATATTAAAATTAAACAGTGCACACTTTTGCTGCAGGAGTGCCACTGCCAGTGTGACTGACCAGTGACCTGACCACACTGACCACCAGTATAGTTAGTAGTATACTTATATTGTGATTGCCTGAAAAAGTTAAACACTCGTCGTGTGACTTCACTTGTGTGTTTTTTTTTTTTTTATTCTATAAAAATAAAACTCATTCTGCTGACAGACAGTGTCCAGCAGGTCCGTCATTATATAATATATAATATATACCTGTCCGGCTGCAGTAGTGATATATATATATTTTTTATATCATTTATCATCCAGTCGCAGCAGACACAGTACGGTAGTTCACGGCTGTGGCTACCTCTGTGTCTCTGCACTCGGCAGGCAGTCCGTCCATAATTGTAATACCACCTAACCGTGGATTTTTTTCATTCTTCTTTATACATACATAGTTACATAGACATCTTCTCTTTATCAACCAGTCTATATTAGCTGCAGACACAGTACAGTACGGTAGTTCACGGCTGTGGCTACCTCTGTGTCTGCACTCGGCAGGCAGTCCGTCCATAATTGTATACCACCTAACCGTGGTTTTTTTTCATTCTTCTTTATACATACATAGTTACATAGACATCTTCTCTTTATCAACCAGTCTATATTAGCTGCAGACACAGTACAGTACGGTAGTTCACGGCTGTGGCTACCTCTGTGTCTGCACTCGGCAGGCAGTCCGTCCATAATTGTATACCACCTAACCGTGGATTTTTTTCAGTCTTCTTTATACATACATAGTTACATAGACATCTTCTCTTTATCAACCAGTCTATATTAGCTGCAGACACAGTACAGTACGGTAGTTCACGGCTGTAGCTACCTCTGTGTCTGCAGTCGGCAGGCAGTCCATAATTGTATACTAGTATCCATCTCCATTGTTTACCTGAGGTGCCTTTTAGTTGTGCCTATTAAAATATGGAGAACAAAAATGTTGAGGTTCCAAAATTAGGGAAAGATCAAGATCCACTTCCACCTCGTGCTGAAGCTGCTGCCACTAGTCATGGCCGAGACGATGAAATGCCAGCAACGTCGTCTGCCAAGGCCGATGCCCAATGTCATAGTACAGAGCATGTCAAATCCAAAACACCAAATATCAGAAAAAAAAGGACTCCAAAACCTAAAATAAAATTGTCGGAGGAGAAGCGTAAACTTGCCAATATGCCATTTACCACACGGAGTGGCAAGGAACGGCTGAGGCCCTGGCCTATGTTCATGGCTAGTGGTTCAGCTTCACATGAGGATGGAAGCACTCAGCCTCTCGCTAGAAAAATGAAAAGACTCAAGCTGGCAAAAGCAGCACAGCAAAGAACTGTGCATTCTTCGAAATCCCAAATCCACAAGGAGAGTCCAATTGTGTCGGTTGCGATGCCTGACCTTCCCAACACTGGACGTGAAGAGCATGCGCCTTCCACCATTTGCACGCCCCCTGCAAGTGCTGGAAGGAGCACCCGCAGTCCAGTTCCTGATAGTCAGATTGAAGATGTCAGTGTTGAAGTACACCAGGATGAGGAGGATATGGGTGTTGCTGGCGCTGGGGAGGAAATTGACCAGGAGGATTCTGATGGTGAGGTGGTTTGTTTAAGTCAGGCACCCGGGGAGACACCTGTTGTCCGTGGGAGGAATATGGCCGTTGACATGCCAGGTGAAAATACCAAAAAAATCAGCTCTTCGGTGTGGAGGTATTTCACCAGAAATGCGGACAACAGGTGTCAAGCCGTGTGTTCCCTTTGTCAAGCTGTAATAAGTAGGGGTAAGGACGTTAACCACCTCGGAACATCCTCCCTTATACGTCACCTGCAGCGCATTCATAATAAGTCAGTGACAAGTTCAAAAACTTTGGGTGACAGCGGAAGCAGTCCACTGACCAGTAAATCCCTTCCTCTTGTAACCAAGCTCACGCAAACCACCCCACCAACTCCCTCAGTGTCAATTTCCTCCTTCCCCAGGAATGCCAATAGTCCTGCAGGCCATGTCACTGGCAATTCTGACGAGTTCTCTCCTGCCTGGGATTCCTCCGATGCATCCTTGCGTGTAACGCCTACTGCTGCTGGCGCTGCTGTTGTTGCCGCTGGGAGTCGATGGTCATCCCAGAGGGGAAGTCGTAAGCCCACTTGTACTACTTCCAGTAAGCAATTGACTGTTCAACAGTCCTTTGCGAGGAAGATGAAATATCACAGCAGTCATCCTACTGCAAAGCGGATAACTGAGGCCTTGACAACTATGTTGGTGTTAGACGTGCGTCCGGTATCCGCCGTTAGTTCACAGGGAACTAGACAATTTATTGAGGCAGTGTGCCCCCGTTACCAAATACCATCTAGGTTCCACTTCTCTAGGCAGGCGATACCGAGAATGTACACGGACGTCAGAAAAAGACTCACCAGTGTCCTAAAAAATGCAGTTGTACCCAATGTCCACTTAACCACGGACATGTGGACAAGTGGAGCAGGGCAGGGTCAGGACTATATGACTGTGACAGCCCACTGGGTAGATGTATGGACTCCCGCCGCAAGAACAGCAGCGGCGGCACCAGTAGCAGCATCTCGCAAACGCCAACTCTTTCCTAGGCAGGCTACGCTTTGTATCACCGCTTTCCAGAATACGCACACAGCTGAAAACCTCTTACGGCAACTGAGGAAGATCATCGCGGAATGGCTTACCCCAATTGGACTCTCCTGTGGATTTGTGGCATCGGACAACGCCAGCAATATTGTGTGTGCATTAAATATGGGCAAATTCCAGCACGTCCCATGTTTTGCACATACCTTGAATTTGGTGGTGCAGAATTTTTAAAAAAACGACAGGGGCGTGCAAGAGATGCTGTCGGTGGCCAGAAGAATTGCGGGACACTTTCGGCGTACAGGCACCACGTACAGAAGACTGGAGCACCACCAAAAACTACTGAACCTGCCCTGCCATCATCTGAAGCAAGAAGTGGTAACGAGGTGGAATTCAACCCTCTATATGCTTCAGAGGTTGGAGGAGCAGCAAAAGGCCATTCAAGCCTATACAATTGAGCACGATATAGGAGGTGGAATGCACCTGTCTCAAGTGCAGTGGAGAATGATTTCAACGTTGTGCAAGGTTCTGATGCCCTTTGAACTTGCCACACGTGAAGTCAGTTCAGACACTGCCAGCCTGAGTCAGGTCATTCCCCTCATCAGGCTTTTGCAGAAGAAGCTGGAGACATTGAAGGAGGAGCTAACACTGAGCGATTCCGCTAGGCATGTGGGACTTGTGGATGGAGCCCTTAATTCGCTTAACAAGGATTCACGGGTGGTCAATCTGTTGAAATCAGAGCACTACATTTTGGCCACCGTGCTCGATCCTAGATTTAAAGCCTACCTTGGATCTCTCTTTCCGGCAGACACAAGTCTGCTGGGGTTGAAAGACCTGCTGGTGAGAAAATTGTCAAGTCAAGCGGAACGCGACCTGTCAACATCTCCTCCTTCACATTCTCCCGCAACTGGGGGTGCGAGGAAAAGGCTCAGAATTCCGAGCCCACCCGCTGGCGGTGATGCAGGGCAGTCTGGAGCGACTGCTGATGCTGACATCTGGTCCGGACTGAAGGACCTGACAACGATTACGGACATGTCGTCTACTGTCACTGCATATGATTCTCTCAACATTGATAGAATGGTGGAGGATTATATGAGTGACCGCATCCAAGTAGGCACGTCACACAGTCCGTACTTATACTGGCAGGAAAAAGAGGCAATTTGGAGGCCCTTGCACAAACTGGCTTTATTCTACCTAAGTTGCCCTCCCACAAGTGTGTACTCCGAAAGAGTGTTTAGTGCCGCCG
This sequence comes from Pseudophryne corroboree, assembly GCF_028390025.1. Taxonomy (NCBI): domain Eukaryota; kingdom Metazoa; phylum Chordata; class Amphibia; order Anura; family Myobatrachidae; genus Pseudophryne; species Pseudophryne corroboree. Next base: position 229,204,694 of record NC_086453.1, read on the forward strand.
CTCACCTTGTCAGCAATCGGCGTACGAGGTTACATCCAGAAAATGTGGAGAAGATGATGTTCATTAAAATGAATTATAATCAATTCCTCCGCGGAGACATTGACCAGCAGCAATTGCCTCCACAAAGTACACAGGGAGCTGAGATGGTGGATTCCAGTGGGGACGAATTGATAATCTGTGAGGAGGGGGATGTACACGGTGATATATCGGAGGGTGAAGATGAGGTGGACATCTTGCCTCTGTAGAGCCAGTTTGTGCAAGGAGAGATTAATTGCTTCTTTTTTGGGGGGGGTCCAAACCAACCCGTCATATCAGTCACAGTCGTGTGGCAGACCCTGTCACTGAAATGATGGGTTGGTTAAAGTGTGCATGTCCTGTTTTGTTTATACAACATAAGGGTGGGTGGGAGGGCCCAAGGACAATTCCATCTTGCACCTTTTTTTTCTTTTCTTTTTCTTTGCATCATGTGCTGATTGGGGAGGGTTTTTTGGAAGGGACATCCTGCGTGACACTGCAGTGCCACTCCTAGATGGGCCCGGTGTTTGTGTCGGCCACTAGGGTTGCTAATCTTACTCACACAGTCAGCTACCTCATTGCGCCTCTTTTTTTCTTTGCGTCATGTGCTGTTTGGGGAGGGTTTTTTGGAAGGGACATCCTGCGTGACACTGCAGTGCCACTCCTAGATGGGCCCGGTGTTTGTGTCGGCCACTAGGGTCGCTAATCTTACTCACACAGCTACCTCATTGCGCCTCTTTTTTTCTTTGCGTCATGTGCTGTTTGGGGAGGGTTTTTTGGAAGGGACATCCTGCGTGACACTGCAGTGCCACTCCTAGATGGGCCCGGTGTTTGTGTCGGCCACTAGGGTCGCTAATCTTACTCACACAGCTACCTCATTGCGCCTCTTTTTTTCTTTGCGTCATGTGCTGTTTGGGGAGGGTTTTTTGGAAGGGACATCCTGCGTGACACTGCAGTGCCACTCCTAGATGGGCCCGGTGTTTGTGTCGGCCACTAGGGTCGCTTATCTTACTCACACAGCGACCTCGGTGCAAATTTTAGGACTAAAAATAATATTGTGAGGTGTGAGGTATTCAGAATAGACTGAAAATGAGTGTAAATTATGGTTTTTGAGGTTAATAATACTTTGGGATCAAAATGACCCCCAAATTCTATGATTTAAGCTGTTTTTTAGTGTTTTTTGAAAAAAACACCCGAATCCAAAACACACCCGAATCCGACAAAAAAAATTCGGTGAGGTTTTGCCAAAACGCGTTCGAACCCAAAACACGGCCGCGGAACCGAACCCAAAACCAAAACACAAAACCCGAAAAATTTCAGGCGCTCATCTCTAATGCCAACTACACATATTTATTTACGCCAGTTCCTCCACAGCCTGGACATTTTTTGCTTATAAGTGAAATGTTCTTTTATTATAGGCAAGTCACTTCCAAGAACATTGTGACATTAATGGAGATTTATTCAAATAACCATTGCCAGAGAGCGATGTGGGCAGCACAGATATCAGACTTCACTGATTAAAATTAGTGGGGCCTGGAGTGGAGGTGGAAAAATGACATTTTGATGGAAAAGTACTGATGTTTATCAGCATGACTCCATTAGCCTCTTCAAGGTTTGATGTTAGAAAGCGAGCAGGCTGAGCTCTAGTCAGCGAGCTGTACAAGAAGTCTGTGAGTTGACATGTTGGTATTACTTCCACAATCGAGTTATATTAGGACGCAGGTCATGATGGAGTCACAGCTCTTGTGTTTAGAAACTCAAGAACTATCCCTGTCCTTGCTAAAGAAATGTCATATTCATGTGTATAAGCATACTTTAAGGGAAAATGTATCAGGCTTTGAAAACAGATAAAGTGGAGAAGTTGCCCTAAACAATTAATCATCTTCTGTCATTTCCTACTGTAGACTAGGCATTCCCAACCTCGGCCCCCAAGCTACACTAATACCCCTTTCAGACTGCCAGCTTTTAACACGGGTTATTGCACATGAGCGCGCATCACCAGTGTTGCTGCGCGGTCTGAAAGGGCCCAGTTGCAATAATCTAGGTCAAGTGACCCGATATTCCAACTTGGGTAGCTTGCAGGGTTGAACACGTGTTCAACCCGGTTCGCTGTGCTGTGTGAACGGGAAGCCGGGTCGATGTGACCTGTTTCCCATTCACTCTGTGTTGATGGGCATCACTTGGAGATAATGTAATCTCTAAGCGCCGCCCCCGCCACTTCACCACTGACATCACCAACCCGGCAATATGTTGGGGACAGCGGTGTCAAGAGGCCTGAGGCAGGTCGCATGCGGGAAGGCATACCCTCCAACATGACCCGTTCCATTAGGTACAAAATGCTCTGGTACTGGACTTCTTTGCCAGTGGCAGTTACAGAGGTGGGGCTGAAGCTCAGTCCAAAATTCAAACAGGGGAGCCATATGGACTGCCACTGAGTCCTGGCCGGTGATGTTTGGGGTGGCAGTTGGTGTGGCTCCTCTATTTGAATTTTGGACTGTGCTGCAGCCCCACCACTGTAACTGCCACTGGCAAAGAAGTCCAGGAGGGTATGTTGGAGGGTATGGAAGTACCCGTGTCAGGCTGCCGGGTGTGACCCGCCTCAGGCAGTGTGAAAGGGGTATAACAGTCCAGGGTTTAGTGATAGCCATGTCGGAGCACTGCTGACTTAGTTAGCACCTCAGTTATTTGATTTAACCTATACCACTTTCACATCGCCAAAATAACCCAGGTTATTGCCAGGTTGTTACCGGGTCGAGATGCACTGTGAAAGCACCAAAGTGATAAACCCGGGTCGAGCAACCCGGCATTTCAACCCGGATTAATAGAAGGGTTAAACACGGGTCGAACCCAGGTTGTTGTACACTATGAAAGCCTCTAACCCGGGGTATTTAACCCGGATCTCAGATAAAGGTGCTGATTGGCTGTTTATGCGTTTGCTCAAAGCAGTCCCCAGCAGTCTCCTTTCATTTCCTTTGAAACCTCATCAATGTGAGTCAGAAAAGTACATTTTAAATCATTAACATGGGTGACCCGGGTTCAGTGTGAAAGGCACCAATCCGGGAATAACCCAGGTCGAAACTGCAATGTGAAAGGGTCTGAGCCTGCTCGGACCCAGGCTCAAAAGCGGGGTCCGACCCAGATTTGCAATCTGAAAGTGGTATTTCTGTGCCGAAGCCTGGCTATATGCACTGTAATACCCCTTTCACACCAGCAGCTTTTAATACGGGTTATTGGCACATGAGTGCGCATAACCCGTGTTCCTGTGAGGTGTGAAAGGTACCAGGGACAATATACCGGGTTGAGCGACCCGGTATTTCAACCCTGCTAGCGAGCAGGGTTGAACTCGTGTTCAACCCAGTTCGCTGTGCGGTGTGTGCGGGAGCCGGGTCAGTGCGACCCATTTCCCGTTCACAGTGTGCGGACGTGCGACGCTTGGAGATCATGTGATCTCCCAGCACCGCCCACATCGCGTCACCGTCGACGTCACCAAACCGGTACTATGCCGGGTTGCAGTCTGCAGTGTGAAAGGGGTACTGAGGCGGGTCGCACACTGGGAGCTCCCGTGTCAGGCTCCTGGGTGCGACCCTCCCTAGACGATGTGAAAGTGGTATTAGTGTGCCTTGAGGGCCTGCTGTAGACTGTGCTAGATAATTGTAACTAAATATATGTAACTAAACTACCAGTCAAGAGGTTTAGAACCTGAAATGATACAAAGGTAAGTGATCAAAGGATCCCCCAACTGCTCCCCCCTCCCCCCACCCCACCCCCACTCGCAGGATACTGCTGCCTGTGGGTTGGTCAGCAGGACAGTATCTGAATAGGGGGACTGTCCCGCTGGAATCGGGACAGTTGGGAGGTATGGATGCAGGCTTGGTGGAGGTCATTTAGGTGCGGTTGGATTTGCTATAACTGATTCTTTCTTGGAAGCAGAAGTGATAGTGCTGCATGGTGATACAGCGGGAGGCGTCTATTACAAGCAGATGCCTTCTGCTGCAGCAGTGATCCGACCTACATCCTAGGACGCAGAATCAGATCTCTTACGGCCCTTGACGCAGAGGCCAGGAAATCTCCGTCCAATGACAGAGATCCCTGGCCTCTTTCCTCCTCCTAAATGGCAATGACACGCCTCTATTTTCACAAATGGAGGCCATTGCCGCTCCCTCCCCACCCCTCAGATGCAGCAGACTGTCAGTCACTAGCACTCGGCTGCCGCTCTGCTTGCTAACTTACAGGATCCATTAGTGCACACGCGGAACGGATTCTGCGTATGCGCAAAGTACCAATAATCTGTATTTTGTAATGATGGGAACAGGTGCAGCCGCACCTGAATGAGGCCCGGTGAGCCTAACCAGCCCTCTCCTTACCCAAATGCTTCCCTCTAGTCCTCCGTGGCTTCTTCTTGTGCTGGTGAATCCTCCTCCCTGTTATTGACTCCAGTTGCTGAGTTCCATGCTACACTGGGAACCAAAAGTGGGCGAATGACATTAATGATGGTAGTTGGAGGATCCATAGTGCTGTTCTGACAGGTGGTCAGGATGTCAGCCATCACATGACCGACACCGGCATCCCGACAATTAAAATGCTGGCAGGGGACTTTGTAATTATTTTACCCTCCCCTAACCCTAACCCACCTGGGGTGGCGGCTAATGCTAAGATAGTGGGGTGGTGGCTAGGGCTAAAACTTGGCGGTGGACTAACCCGCCCTCTAGTGCCTAACCCTAAACAACCCCCCGGGCCCTAAACCTGACCATCACCCCGATACTTCCCTTCAAAATGTCAGCGGTCAGTGGTCCGGCGCCAGGATTCCAAGTGGTGTTGAGATTCCAACATCGGTCACATGGCTGCCGGCATCCTGACCGTTGGGATGCTGACTGCATCCCATTTTAACTCTTATAGGTTTCATATGGTTTTTTGCCACATCATATGTTACATACATTATAGCACTCGTCTTTCTGTTACAGTGTTGGCTTAATAGACGTGACCAGAGCTCCTGCACATATCGCAGCACAGGTCTTCAGTTATTTTATCCACTGTTCATCCAGACTAAGGGGGTGATTCAGACCTGATCGCTGAGCTGTTCATTTTGCTGTCCTGAGTTCAGATAGTCGCCGCCTCCAGGGGGAGTGTATATTCGCTGTGCAAGTGTGCGATCCTATGTGTACGCCGAGCTGCTAAAATTCACTTTGTGCAGTGTGTGCGAAGCCCAGAACTTACTCCTCCAGTGCAATCACAACAGGCTGATCGGGGCCAGAGCTGATGTCAGACACCCTTCCTAAAAACGCTTAGGCACGCCTGCATTTTTCCGTACACTCCCAGTAAACGGTCAGTTACCAACCACAAATGGCTTCCTCCTGTCAATCACCTTGTGAACGCCAGTGTGATCGGATTTTTCGCACCATCCCATCGCTGACCAGCGATGCCCTTTGTTGCTGTCCGACGCGCGTGATCAGTGCGGTGCATGCGCAGTTAGTAACTGATTTCCCGCTGTACGAAAACCCACAGCAGCGAACAGGTATGAATCACCCCCTATCATCACTGTGACCGCTATCGCTGGACCATTGCAGCACATGTACATGGCAACTTAGACAGGTGTCGCAGCAAAAAAATCGTTCCACTGCGCACAGCATCTGTCTCAGAATCAGGCCCCATGTCAGGTATTTCAAACAAGACCATGGGCATTTCAAATCATGGAACGGTCAGCAGTCTCCAGGCGTACTCCATGAAGCTGGTTTGGAATGAAATGGACAGAAGCAGGACCATCTCTAGGGCAGTGTCTGCAGCAGACAGGGGGGGTCATTCTGACCCATTCGCTCGCTGCGTTTTAACGCAGCAGAGGGAACGGGTCTTTGCTGCGCGTTGCGCCGTAGTGCGCCGGCGCAAGCCAGACGGCCGAAGGCCGTGGCAGGGATGCGATCGCCTCTGCCTGATTGACAGGCAGAGGCGATCGCTGGGCGGGAGGGGGCGGAACGGCGCCGTTTGGCCGCCGTTTCGTGGGTTTGGTCCGGCCAACGCAGGCGTGGCCGGACCGAACGGGGGGTGGGCCACAGCGGCTGCGTGACATCACACGCAGCCGCTGAAGGCCGGGGAGCGATGAGTAGCTCCCGGCCAGCACGCTAAAGCTGCGCTGGCCGGGAGCTACTCTTGAAGTGCAAAGGCATCGCCGCTGTGCGATGCCTTTGCACTTCTGCGAGGGGGGGCCGGACTGACATGCGGAGCGGGCTAGCCCTGTGCTGGGCCTTCCGCCGCATGTCAGTGTGAATGATCGTAGCTGTGCTAAATTTAGCCCAGCTACGATCAACTCGGAATGACCCCCAGTATTCCATGCAGAATGCCCGTCCGCATGGAATACAGTTGAAAATATCCCCCCAAAACAATTTACAGAAACATGTACTACAAACAGATCGACACCAAATGGTCGCCAGTGAAAAGGTCAATAGGGGCAAAAGGTCGACAGGAAAATGTCGACATGGAAAATGGTCGCCACAAAAAAGGTCGACAATATTTGTTAAATTTTTGGGTGTCTTTTTCACTGTCAGAGCACAGGGAACCCCAATTAGTGTACTGCGTCCCCTTGCATGGCTCGCAAAGGTCACTCACTCCGCTACCGCTGCGCTCAGCACAGGTTACTACTCCCAATTGTAACCCTGTGTATAAAAAGCATGCTACTATATATAAAAGTGAATGTAGTTGGTTATAATATATTGTATATTAATATTGATGGATAGTAACCTGTATACTATTTGCGGTTATTAAAATTACTGTAATGATGCTTTATGCACGGCTGATTAATGTGAATATAATTCAGCTGTTATCAGTGGCTGAAGGGGTGAGAGGAGAACGTGCTGCCCGGAAGAGTGGGGAGAGCGAGACAGCACGGGGGGAAGAAGAAAAACGGTTGGTGGCGCAGGAGAAAAAGACAGAGCTGCGGGAGAGGACGAGAGAGGGGACAGAGCTGCGGAACGGAGAGGACCGAGGAAAAAGTACCGCGTTGCGGGAAGGAGTGTCTGGTAAGAGCCGTCGGAACGGCTGAATAGAGAGAACCGAGCAGAGGGTGAGAGAGGCATAAGGAGGTAACCGGAGCACACGAACTAAGGAGGCCAGGTATACTTACCTGATTCTGGCTCCTCTGTGGACGGACACTGCAAGGGAGACCCTCGAGGCTGGAAGGTAGCTGGGGATATAGAATGACTCCCATGACGCAGGGCAAGATGAGAGCCTTTTAGAGCCGCCTAGGGGGAGTATCTGAAGATAATACGACTCCCATAAACTGCAAGGAGTTGTGAATACTCTATTGGGAGACGCCCAGAGGGGGAGTATTGTTTCACATAAGTGTTCCCTCCCCGCAGCATTGATATAACACTGGAGCATAGGTGCACTGCCATAAGGCGAAAGGAGGATAGGACAGCATCCGCAGATTGCACCATTAACTATTATATATTACACCTAGTCACTGCAAAGTTAACTAAAGAGTATCTTTGAAGATAGACTAATAAGTGACATTGCTAGCGAGTGTTTCCCCTTACATCTCTGGAACTATAAATTGAGAATAATTTCTAAGTTATATAGTTTTGCTATATAACATTAGTGCAGGGGTGACTTTATGATCTCGAGATACTAAAGATAGCAAATGGATTTATCATTATAGTTGGAGGTAAAGTGATCTCTCTTCATATATTAATCTGGTCCCCAAATATCCAACCCAGAGTATTTGCCTACCTGTGACATTGCATCACTATCCCGTGCATTAAATACAGTGTTGAACAAGGTGGATACAGAGTTAGATGCTTTCTCCGGGAAAGGATTTGCATAGTCAATTCAAGAGAATACCAGGAGTGGCTATTCCTTCTTCGGAGAACATTGCAACGAGTGGAATTTTACAGTGAGTGGAGCCAGCAAGTAGCTGATAAATAATATCACTTACTCTACCCCGGAGATATCAACTATCATAAAGGGCCCCAACGTGCGCATAAATACAAACTAGAAATACATTACAGTGATACAAACTATGTATAACTTTGAATATAATTCCAAACTATAGGTACTATGGATAACCAGCGCTGTTTTTCTTAACCGGTTTTACATATTTTTGTGTCCTTGCATGCATAAACTTTTGTATAGTACTATGGTATACTGTTATGAATATATCGATATAGATAGGTATATGTTAAAATAAGTACTAAAAGTAATATGTGGTATAGAAAACCGTGGTGGTGTGTTTATATTAATTAAAACCCTTACCTGAATATTTGATGGTCGCCGAAGAGGACTGGAACATAACTGGAAGACAATAACAAGATCAATAAGTAATTGTAATTTACATCTATAGATTATATAACTATTTTGATTGATACTGTACTATAGATTATATAACTATTTTGATTGATACTGTATTACCATCCATTATATGTTAATACTATGGGCATTCCCAAGTAAGCCCAACACTAAAATTGCTTGGGTGGAGGCACACCTTAGAAGTGAATATTAGTAACTCCATTCCCTGGATAGTAGTGCGGTGGGAGGGGTTACATTTTGGAGGCACTGCTGAGATTCAACCTTAAAGGGGTCTTCTGTTTACTGACAGGTTATAATCTGTAATGGATATTTTAACAGGAAGAGACATCTATCGGTGGTGTGTAGAGAAGGGAATAGATATTCACTGCAGTTTTGGGTTGCAGGGAAATTTTGATGCAGTCAATGACGAGGTAGTTTTAAAAGAGATCAGCAAATTATATGGAGTAAGACAACCCCAGGTAGTGGACCGATGGAAGGGGGTGTCAGGAGACACTTTTGTACTACTCATTTGCAATGAAGGTGACTTGGATCCTATATTACTCCCTGGAATGATAATTTTGGGAAGTTACCCAGGAAGGAGGTTACAATTACTTTGGCCTGAAGAGATCAGTGAAGGAGAGGAAGGAGCTATTCCTGGGGACGGGGATAATAATACCGCTTCAGCCGCTGGGGGAGATATTCCTGATAATAGGCCAGATAAAGGGACTGGATTAGATACAGATGGTGGAGATATACATGATGCCAAGGCTGAAACCGTAGTTGATAAGGTGGTAAGCCATTTAGAAAGGTGGCACTTCGAAGGAGGGTATCGAAGACTGCGAATATTCTCCGGAATTACCCCTGTGCCTACTGGAGAGGAGAATTATGAGTTGTGGAGGGAGGCCGCCATTCAACACTCCGAGGAGTGGCAATGCCCCGAGCATGTGAAGCGACAACGGGTGGTAGAGAGTCTGAGAGGACCCACCATGGGGGTTATACAAGCTACCCGGAGGAGCAACCCTCAAGCCACTCTCTCTGATTACATAGAGGCATTAGACTTTTCCTTTGGGACATTGGAAGATGTTGGGGATCTGTTAGCTCGGCTAAATGGTACTTATCAGGAGTACGGAGAGAGCTTGACCCATTATATCTACAGGGTGGATAGGCTGATTTACAAAATCATTGATAAAGGTGGGATTAAAAGGGAGCAGGCCGATGAACGCCGGATGAAGCAAGTGCTGAAAGGGGCTCTAACCAACAGTCCTATAGCACAAAAATTACGCTGTACGTTATGCAAGGCTAGTCCACCTACATTAAACGAACTGGTGAGAGAAGTGAAGATGGAAGAGGTGCAAATAGAAAACCGGGAAAAAACCATTAAGAAGGTGAAGGTAGTGTTACCCATTGCAGATAAACCTCCTCTGGATGAGAGACTCCTAACTTTACTAGAGGAACAGAATAAGAAGATTGAGCAGTTAATTGCATTACAAACCAGCAATAGAACTAGGCCTTATATGCAGTCAAGTATAGGCAGAGGGACGATCAGAAGAGGAGAGAATAGGCCACCTTTAGTGTGTTATGCATGTGGTCAAGTGGGACATCGAGCCTTTGAGTGTCCTTTTCCGGATAATGATCGGAGGGGTAATAGTGGGTATAATCATAGGAGGGCTGAACCAGCGGAAAACTCCAACGGGAGTTCTGTGACCCCCGCACAGACTCCCCAGTTATAAAAGTATATGCTATGGGGAGTGCTCAATGGTCAGAACAAATCCCTGATAATTTAATGGGGCCTGCTCCTGTGGTTAAGGCCATGGTTAATGGGCAAGAGTGTGTAGTCTTATTGGACAGCGGATCTCAGGTATCCATTGTGTTTGAGACCTGGTATCGAGCCCATTTGTCAGACGTTCCCATTCATCCTCTTAGCGGTCTCACAATCTGGGGACTTAGTGAGCAAAAATACCCCTACTTGGGATATATTGTCACCAGGATAACCTTTGAACCTGGGTTGAGCATTCTAAATGAGACTGTCCCATTGGTGGCTCTAGTGTGTCCCGATTCCCCAGGCGATAATGGGAAATTGCCCGTGATAGTGGGGACTAACACTAATCTGTTTAAAACACTGAGGGAGTGGAGTGACAAGCAGGATCTCGATCTCGGAAGGGATATAGAGTGTTATTGTATTAATCATTTGGGGAAGGACCCACATAAAACAGTCGAACAAGATGATAATGCATGTCCAACAGGGCCAATAATGCATCTTTCTTTGGAAAAATGTTTTAAGGGTAGTGACATAGATACAGAAAGTAGAACCAAATTGATGGAACAACTTCAAAAGCGAGAGTCTGTGTTCTCACAGGGAGAATGGGATATAGGAACTGCTCATGGTGTAGAACACTCTATAAAATTGACCAATAACACGCCTTTCAGAGAACGATCAAGACGACTGACGCCTGCCGATTTTGAAGACGTACGAAGACATTTAAAGGGCATGCTTGAGAATCAAGTAATAATTGATTCTGAGAGTCCATATGCCTCACCTATTGTGGTTGCACGGAAGAAAAGTGGAGACATTAGACTGTGTGTCGATTATCGTACCTTAAATAATCGAACCATACCCAACCAATACACTGTGCCCAAAATCGAGGAAGCGTTAGATTGTTTGCAGGGGAGCCAATGGTTCTCTGTATTGGATTTACGCAGTGGATACTACCAGATTCCCATGACAGCCGAGGATCGATGTAAGACTGCGTTTATATGCCCAATAGGTTTTTTCGAGTTTCTCAAGATGCCTCAAGGTATTAAAGGGGCACCTGCCACATTCCAGCGCATGATGGAAAAAACCGTTGGGGATATGTGCTATCGTGAAGTGTTAGTATATCTGGATGATGTCATCGTGTTTGGAAGAACGCTTGAAGAGCATAATGAAAGATTGCTCAAAGTATTAGACCGTCTTCAAGCTAAGGGATTGAAATTATCCGTGGAAAAGTGTAAGTTTTGCCAGTCCGTGGTGAAATACTTAGGACATATCGTGAGTAGGAATGGAATTTCTACAGATCCCGATAAAGTTGAAGCTGTACATAATTGGCCCAGGCCCGTTAATCTTCACGATCTTCGGTCGTTTCTTGGTTTCTGTGGTTATTACAGGAAATTTGTACCGAATTATTCTGCTATTGCTCGACCATTGACCGACCTGACCAGGGGTTATCCTCCATGTTGTAAGAAACCAGCTGCTGTACCTGGGAGAGATGGGAGATACTTAAAGCCTCGTGAACCATTCGGGGAAAGATGAGACTCTTCTTGTGAAGAGGCATTCCAGAGCCTAAAACAAAGTCTGACTAACTCTCCGGTGTTGGCATATGCTAATCCAATACTACCCTATGAGGTACACATCGACGCATCATACACAGGAATTGGGGGAGTTTTATACCAGGAACAAGATAACCAAATTAAACCTATTTGTTATATTAGTAGAGGGTTATCAGCTGGAGAGAAGAATTACCCAGTGCACAAGTTAGAATTTTTGGCTTTAAAGTGGGCAATTGTAGATAAATTTCATGATTATCTATACGGAGTGCTCTTTACCGTTCATACTGATAACAACCCCTTAACGTACATTCAATCCACTGCTAAGTTGGATGCGACGGGTCATCGGTGGCTGGCTGCTTTGTCCAACTATGATTTTATTATTAAGTATCGACCTGGGGTTTCAAATACAGATGCGGATGCGTTATCTAGACGACCTCAAGCAGCCATAGATCCATCAACAGATGAATGGATTGAAGTACCCGCAGCTACAGTAAAAGGGTTTTGTCACCAAGTAAACCTTGTGTGTCAGGTAGATAGGCCTGCAGTAGCATCGATGGGAGTATCCGAGTCGGTTATACCTCCTTTATATTGTCAGTTAAGTAAAGTAGATATGAGAGGAATCGAGATGGTAGATACTGCGCAAATGGCTAGAGAGCAGGAAGCAGATAATGATCTGTTGCTTATTCTGAGGATGTTAGATTGTAATTCTAAACCTGAGAACTCATCATCAATGTCATCTAAGTCACGAGTTTTAGCTCGACAACTAAAGAAGCTAAGAATGATAAAAGGGGTGTTGTATCGAAGAACACTGAGAGGGGATGGTGCCTACAAATTACAACTAGTGTTGCCCGAAAAGTATAAGCGACTAGTGTTGAATGCATTGCATGATGATCATGGACATTTGGGCTATGATAAGACCCAGAGTCTGATTTCTGACAGATTCTACTGGCCCTTGATGAACAAGGATATCGATACCTATTGCAAAACTTGTGGGAATTGCATAATGAGGTAGAAACTACCGGAACATGCTGCCCCTTTAGTGCATATTGCCAGCTCAGGCCCAATGGAGTTAGTCTGTATAGATTTCTTATGTCTTCAGGGTCCAGGAGGGCAAGACAGCAATATTCTAATAGTCACTGATCATTTTACCCGGTATGCCCAGGCTTATTTGACACCCAACCAGCGAGCCGTGACTGTAGCAAAGACATTATGGGAACAATTTTTTATACATTATGGTCTGCCTGCTCGAATACATTCAGATCAAGGCCGGGATTTTGAAAGCCAGTTGATTCAGGAGCTTTGTCGCTGTTGTGGAATACAAAAGTCTAGAACCACCCCATACCACCCTCAAGGGGATCCTCAACCGGAGCGTTTCAATAGGACATTGTTGAACATGTTAGGCACTTTGAGTAAAAAGAAGAAATATCAGTGGAAAAGATACCTGTCCCACTTAGTACATGCCTACAATTGTACCAAGAATGAAACTACAGGATACAGCCCTTATATGTTAATGTTTGGTAGAGAAGCTAGGCTACCCATAGATATCAGCTTGGGGACCCAGATTCAAACCCCTTCATCGACATCCCATAGTCAATATATCAAGCAACTACAGCAACATTTGAATGAAGTATATATACTGGCACATCAGGAGGCTAAGAAACTAGGGGAACGCAACAAACAACGCTATGATACTAAAGTCAAGGAAAATAGGTTATTACCGGGAGATCGAGTGTTAGTACGGCTGTTGGGAACACCAAGGCGCCAGAAACTCAATAACCGATGGAAATCTGAACTGTATACCATTGCGAAACAAATTCATGATCTTCCCGTATATCAGCTAGTTCCAGAGGGTCAATGTGGACCCATTTCAACTTATCACCGTAATCATTTGTTACCCATAGCTCAAGATGTACGTTGGGATAATAATGAAGAAGTGGATAGTGATAGTCCGAACAAATTGGATATGAATACTATGGATATATCTTCTTCACCCATGAAAATGGATGACAATGAAGAAGGGGATAGTGTGATCGACGGGTGGTTGGGATCCGGATATTATTAAAAAGATCCTGAGTCTGCTTCTATATCCACTAGTCCGAATGCAATTAGTGAAACATATCTTCCTCAGATATCTCCAAACAAAGTTACAGTGGATGAATGGGGAGAAGGGGAGAATATTCAGGAATGGGGGAGTGACGAACGACTAGTGGAGAAGGATATTTCTCTCAGTGAAGACAGCAATACTGAATTAGAGACTGAGGATAATCCACAACCTCAAAGGGAACGAAGGGAACGGAGGCCCCCAAAGATATTTACTTATGAGCAATTAGGGGTGCCCACAAACATTCCATTAGTGGTACACCCTAGCGTAGTGATGACGTGGCCCTATTTTGGTCATAATCACCAGGTCACTTTATAATAGAAGGGGTGATTTGTTAATCAATTAAGTGGTGATCACCACTGTTGTAATCAGTGGGATCCCCAGGGGGAGAGTGTAACCCTGTGTATAAAAAGCATGCTACTATATATAAAAGTGAATGTAGTTGGTTATAATATATTGTATATTAATATTGATGGATAGTAACCTGTATACTATTTGCGGTTATAAAAATTACTGTAATGATGCTTTATGCACGGCTGATTAATGTGAATATAATTCAGCTGTTATCAGTGGCTGAAGGGGTGAGAGGAGAACGTGCTGCCCGGAAGAGTGGGGAGAGCGAGACAGCACGGGGGGAAGAAGAAAAACGGTTGGTGGCGCAGGAGAAAAAGACAGAGCTGCGGGAGAGGACGAGAGAGGGGACGGAGCTGCGGAACGGAGAGGACCGAGGAAAAAGTACCGCGTTGCGGGAAGGAGAGGCCGGAGTGGCTGGTAAGAGCCGTCGGAACGGCTGAATAGAGAGAACCGAGCAGAGGGTGAGAGAGGCATAAGGAGGTAACCGGAGCACACGAACTAAGGAGGCCAGGTATACTTACCTGATTCTGGCTCCTCTGTGGACGGACACTGCAAGGGAGACCCTCGAGGCTGGAAGGTAGCTGGGGATATAGAATGACTCCCATGATGCAGGGCAAGATGAGAGCCTTTTAGAGCCGCCTAGGGGGAGTATCTGAAGATAATACGACTCCCATAAACTGCAAGGAGTTGTGAATACTCTATTGGGAGACGCCCAGCAGGGGGAGTATTGTTTAACATAAGTGTTCCCTCCCCGCAGCATTGATATAACACTGGAGCATAGGTGCACTGCCATAAGGCGAAAGGAGGATAGGACAGCATCCGCAGATTGCACCATTAACTATTATATATTACACCTAGTCACTGCAAAGTTAACTAAAGAGTATCTTTGAAGATAGACTAATAAGTGACATTGCTAGCGAGTGTTTCCCCTTACATCTCTGGAACTATAAATTGAGAATAATTTCTAAGTTATATAGTTTTGCTATATAACATTAGTGCAGGGGTGACTTTATGATCTCGAAATACTAAAGATAGCAAATGGATTTATCATTATAGTTGGAGGTAAAGTGATCTCTCTTCATATATTAATCTGGTCCCCAAATATCCAACCCCGAGTATTTGCCTACCTGTGACATTGCATCACTATCCCGTGCATTAAATACAGTGTTGAACAAGGTGGATACAGAGTTAGATGCTTTCTCCGGGAAAGGATTTGCATAGTCAATTCAAGAGAATACCAGGAGTGGCTATTCCTTCTTCGGAGAACATTGCAACGAGTGGAATTTTACAGTGAGAGGAGCCACCAAGTAGCTGATAAATAATATTACTTACTCTACCCCGGAGATATCAACTATCATAAAGGGCCCCAACGTGCGCATAAATACAAACTAGAAATACATTACAGTGATACAAACTATGTATAACTTTGAATATAATTCCAAACTATAGGTACTATGGATAACCAGCGCTGTTTTTCTTAACCGGTTTTACATATTTTTGTGTCCTTGCATGCATAAACTTTTGTATAGTACTATGGTATACTGTTATGAATATATCGATATAGATAGGTATATGTTAAAATAAATACTAAAAGTAATATGTGGTATAGAAAACCGTGGTGGTGTGTTTATATTAATTAAAACCCTTACCTGAATATTTGATGGTCGCCGAAGAGGACTGGAACATAACTGGAAGACAATAACAAGATCAATAGGTAATTGTAATTTACATCTATAGATTATATAACTATTTTGATTGATACTGTACTATAGATTATTTAACTATTTTGATTGATACTGTATTACCATCCATTATATGTTAATACTATGGGCATTCCCAAGTAAGCCCAACACTAAAATTGCTTGGGTGGAGGCACACCTTAGAAGTAAATATTAGTAACTCCATTCCCTGGATAACAGTGCGGTGAGAGGGGTTACACAATCATAGTCCACGTGGATGGAAAATGAAAAGGTGGGAAATATGGAAAAAACCCTTAAATAGTTGTGTCGACCATCGGCATGTCAAGCTTTTAAATCTGTTGACCTTTTGCACCTGACGATCATAAACAGTCGACCATTTACATGTCGATCTAATGACCATGTTGACCTAATGCATGTCTACCATTTGGGGGCGACCTATTAACTAGCTATCTAGACACTGTAGATCTATGGACCGCATGTCAGCATCCAGAGTCTTACCTCCGGTTCTGGTCCCTGTGACCTTACTGTTAGCTGGCTGGTGTGGTTGCGGCGGATAGTAGCTGCGGCAGCGAGGTCCTCTGGTGCGGCTGCCGGGTGTCTGGAGGCCGGGGTCTGGGTCCTGGGGAGCGGAGCATGGCAGCCGGAGGTGTCTGTTTACAAGTGTTCTGTTGCTGGAGTGTGGCGTCTGGGAGGCTGAGGCCTGATGTAGTGGCTGTGTGCTGGTTCCATATGTGTCTTCTGTGCAGGGAACCACCATGTTGGAGACCAAGCCAAGCCAATAGGTATCCCAGTTCGCATCCAGTCAATCCGGTGCAGACTTCCTTTATAAAAAGGGGTTGATGCTTAATCATGGTGCCAGTGCTTCAAGTTACTTGCTGCTGTAAGGTGCTCAAGCTCTGTGCTCCAAGGTTAACCCCTTGTATCCTGTTTCTGTTGTGGCCGTCCAGTGCTCAGTTCTGTTTTTGCAGTCTTTTGCTCCCAGTCCACCTGCTCTTGCGGTTTAACTACTGGGTCCTCTATCTGGTAGAGGAACTCCGTTTGCTGACGGTTCTCACAGCGATCCTCTCTTCAACATCGTTCTTCAAGTCATCTCTTCATTCAGTGTTCTTCAGCATAGTTTACAAATCACAAGTCATCTCTTCATTCAGTGTTCTTCAGCATCGTTTACAAATCACAAGTGAACTCTTCATTCAAAGTTCTTCAGCATCATTTACAAATCACAAGTCACTTCTTCATTCATTATTCTTCAGCATCGTTTACAAGTCATGAATTCACTCAGACTTATCTCCTAGTCATTGTGTATGATTGAGGTCTCAGTAAAGCTGAATTAATCTTTCTTCAGTGTATCATTCTCGTTCATTGTCCTCATTGCCTACCCCTCTACATCTTTGTGCCTAAGTCTTCAGTCCATGAGTAGGAACTACATTCAGCCACCCCGTTTCCTTCCTTTGCTGATAGCTGCTCCCTTAGTCAATTATCAGTCGTCAGATCCCCAACTCAAGCCAAGTGTGACAGTAAGCACTGGCCCCATGGATCTGACGAGTGATCAGTCTTCTGGGGATGACACAGCCTCAGACATCCTGTCACGTTTAAATAAGCAGGAAGCTACGCAAACTCAAATCGTGCAGTGTATGCAAAGTATGTCAGCCCGTCTCGACTCTCTCCATGCAATCATATGCGTACCTCAAGTGCCAGCTTCTGTTCATTCCACTCCAGTTCTAACAGCTCCTGTGCCAGTTCCACTTCCACAGTTGCAATTACCTTCACCTAGTAAGTTTGACGGTACTCCAAAGCAATGCCGTGGATTCCTCAACCAATGTGAGATTAAGTTTGAGGTACAATCGGTGAATTTCCCAACCGCCTGGACCAGGATAGCTTATATTATTTCTCTGCTGACCGGTCAGGCATTGGAATGGGCATCTCCTCTGTGGGAGAGAGCAGATCCCATTCTTTCAAATTACCCTGAATTTGTATCAACTTTCCAAAAGATTTTCGACGAACTGGGCAGGACTTCTTCAGCTTCTTTGGAGATTCTGCGTTTGCGACAGGGAACTCGAATCGTCAGTCAATACGTTATCCAGTTTTATACCCTCTCTTCCGAACTTGGTTGGAATGAAGAGGCTCTCATAGCAGCTTTCTGGAATGGTCTTTCAGACAAGATTATGGACGATCTACCAACCCTAGACATTCCAGACAAGTTGGACAAACTAATCTCTCTATACAGCAAGTTGGATCTGAGGTATAGAGAGCGTTGCTTGGAGAGATCAAAGTCGTATCGTCTGAGACCTCGGGTTGCTCCTCTTCCTAGACCATCTTCTCCATCCACAGAGGAACCCATGCAGGTTAACCGTTCCCGTCTCACTGATGAAGAATGACAGAGGTGGAGATGAGGAAACCTCTGTATGTGTTGCGGAGCAGCTGATCACTTTGTTAAGTCCTGCAGTCATTGGCCGGGAAACTCCCGCTCCTAACTTATGCAGGAGAGGTTAAGTTAGGAGTCTCCTCAGAATTGCCTTTCAGGAAAGAATCTGTGCTTACCATTTGTCTAGAGCTCTCCTCCTCTTCTCTTTTTGTTTCTGCACTACTCGACTCTGGAGAAGCTGAGTTTTATCACCTTAGCACTAGTCAAGCGAACAAGAATTCAGACGGTGAAGTTGGATCATCCTATTTCAATCACTGCAGTTGATGGAAGTTACATCCCGAAGGAACCATTACTAACCGCACAGTTACTCTCAAATTAAAAATTGGAGCTCTTCATTCAGAAAACATCTCTTTCCTAGTAATTCATAAAGCCACTCAAGAATTAATTCTCAGATTCCCATGGCTACAAAGACATAATCCCCGCATCGATTGGCAGACTATGGATGTACTCGCTTGGGGTGAATCTTGCTTCCATGAGTGCTTGGCGTCTGTGAAACCTCTTTGCAATTTGAATCCTTCTGAACTCCCGGTAGTCTATCAAGACTTTGAAGATGTCGTTAGCAAATATGGAGATGACACTTTGCCTCCTCATCGTAGTTGGGACTGTCCCATTGATTTGATACCTGGCAAGATTCCTCCGAGAGGTCGAATATACCCTTTATCCCTTCCAGAAACCCAGGCCATGTCAGACTACATTTCGGAAAATCTCAGTAAGAGTTTTATTCGCCTCTCTTCCTCCCCTGCCGGGCAGGGTTTTTTTTCGTGAAAAAGGACAGGGGTTTGCTGCCATGCATAGACTACCGGGGTTTGAATGAGGTCACTGTGACGAACAGATATCCTCTGCCCCTAATTCCTGAGTTATTCGATTGAGTGAAAGGGGCCACTCTTTTCACTAAGTTGGACCTTCGAGGGGCTTATAACCTGATACGTATTTGTTCTGGAGACGAATAGAAGACCGCTTTTAACACCCGGGACAGGCATTACGAGTATCTAGTGATTCCCTTTGGTCTCTGCAATGCTCCAGCGGCCTTCCAGAACTTTGTGAACGAGATATTCAGAGATCTTCTTTACAGTTGTCTAGTGGTATACTTCAACGATATTCTCATTTTTTCTAAAGATTTGAAGGCCCATCGTGAGAAAGTCAAAGAGGTCTTAAACCATCTTAGGAAGAATCATCTTTTTTGCAAGTTAGAAAAGTGCACCTTTGAGGTACCCTCCATCTCCTTTCTTGGTTATGTCATCTAGGGACAGGAGCTACAGATGGATTCAACCAAGGTCCAAGCAATTCGTGATTGGACTCTTCCTACCACTCTAAAAATCCAAAAATTTCTTGGCTTTGCCAACTTTTACAGAAAATTTATCAAGGACTACTCCACTATCATCACCCCAATTACCATGTTAACCAGCAAAGGAGCCAATCCTTCGATTTGGCCACCCGAAGTTCTGAAAGCCTTCACGTTCTTAAAAGAGGCCTTCGTGTCCACTCCAATTCTTTGCCAACCTGATCTCAGTCGCCCCTTTCAGGTGGAAGTAGATGATTCTTCGGTGGGAGTTGGGGCAGTTCTTTCTCAGCTCTTTGAAGAAAAGAAGAGTCATTCTTGTGCATATTTTTCTCGAAGATTCTCCCAAGCAGAGCAAAATTATCCTATTGGTGAACAAGAACTGTTGGCCATAAAATTAGCCTTTGAAGAGTGGTGATATTTATTAGAGGGAGCTCAACACCCTATCTCTGTTATCACGGATCACAAGAAACTTCTGTACCTCCAGACAGCTTGTTGTTTAAACCCACGGCAAGCCAGGTAGGCTCTCTTCTCTTGTTTCTCCTTCAAACTCTCTTACCACCCAGGAACCTTAAATCGAAGAGCAAATGCACTTTCTCATTCTTTTCAAACGGATGATTCACTCGACTCCTCTGAGAAACAGTTTATTCTGAATCCGGCTTCATTTGCTTCAACTCATACTGTTCCTCTTCCTCCTCCAGGGAGAACTTTTGTGGCACCAAAACTTCGCAGGAAATTGTTTATGTGGGCTCATTCTTCATCTTTCATGGGTCATGCCGGTGGTTTTAAGACTCTCAAGTTCATTCAGCGATTCTACTGGTAGCCTCATCTTAAAACGGATATATTTGAATTTGTAGCAGCCAGTTCCAAGTGTGCTCAACATAAAAGTCCACGAACATCTCCTTCAGGTCTTCTTCATCCACTTCCAATACCTCAAAAGCCTTGGACTCACATCTCTATGGATTTCATAACTGATTTGCCTGCCTCCAGAGGGCACAACACCATTTGGGTCATTGTGGACCGATTTTCGAAGATGGCTCACTTCATACCCCTCACCGGTCTTCCATCTGCTCCTCAGCTATCCAAATTGTTTTTCTCAGAGATTTTCCGTTTGCATGGTCTCCCACAGGAAAAATGTTCTGATCGGGGTCCTCAATTTGTGGCCAAGTTCTGGAAAGCTCTCTGCTCTGTCCTAAGAATCAAGTTGAACTTTTCTTCAGCCTATCATCCCCAGACTGATGGACAGACTGAGAGTCAACCAAGATCTGGAAACTTTCTTATGGATGTTCATGTTCCCTGCTCAGGATGACTGGATGGATTTCCTCCCATTTGCTGAGTTTGCACACAATAACCTATATCATTCTTCTACCAATTCCACTCCTTTCTTCATTAACTACGGTTTTCATAACATAGTAACATAGTAACATAGTATCTAAGGTTGAAAAAAGACAATTGTCCATCGGGTTCAACCTATTTGTGGTCTCCCATGCACGATTATTTTGTATAAAATTTTGACTGAAGTTGCTGACTGCCGTTCCGATTAACCCCTCTTTTTTATAATAACCATAGTGCGTGACTATGCCCCGTAACCCTGGATATCCTTATCGTTTAGGAATTTATCTAACCCATTCTTAAAGGTGTTGACTGAGTTGGCCATTACAACTCCCGCAGGCAGGGAATTCCAAACACGTATCGTCCTTACCGTAAAAAAGCCTTTACACTGTATTGTGTGGAATCTCCTCTCCTCTAACCTGAGCGAGTGTCCACGAGTTCTCTGTGTTGATCAGGGCTGTTTCTAGCCAATTTGGCTCCCAGTGTGAGATTTAAAAATGCGCCCCCCCATGACATAAAAAATGTGCCCCCCCCACACACCTAGATGGAAAAAAAAAATTGTGTGCGCACCCGGCAAGGGGGCGTGGCCTCATCTAAATGGGTGTGGTCTCATTTAAATGGGCATGGCCTCGTCTGAAAAGACTACCTCACAATCCAGTTTTTTACCCTGCTCCAACAGATCACGACCACCACAGGAAAAAAAAATTCTACCATATTAAGCCCCACACAGTAATGCACCCTGCACCATATTATGCCACACACCGCAATGCCCTTGATACATTAAATCCCCACACTACGGCAGGCAAGAGTCCCCATTTCACACATTACGGCAGGTGTCCCCATTTTACACATTGAGAGAGAGAATACTTACAGAGGCGATTACCGTTCTTCGGCCTCCCTCACCAGTCGCTCCTCGCGCTGGCCTTTCCCTCTTCCTAACTTGGATCCCCCTCTTTACTCTGCTCGGGGGGGGGGGGAGTTTTGCGGAGTGACGGGGTTGCATCGTGAGGTAACGACGCAATTGCGTCATTCCGTGAAACTCCGCCCCCCCCCGAGCGAGTTACTCGGGGAGAAATACGAAGGGGAAGCAGGGAGCCACAGTTAGTGCCGCGGCGGGCGCCCAGTGCGGTTGCACTGCTCGCCTGCCTCAAGAAACGGCCCTGGTGTTGATCTTACCAAAAACAGGTCCTGCGCAAGATCTGTATATTGTCCACTTATATATTTGTAAATGTTGATCATGTCCCCTCTTAATCTCCTCTTTTCCAGTGTAAACATGCCTAGTCTTGCAAGCCTTTCCTCGTATTCCAGTGTCTCCATACCCTTAATTAGTTTGGTCACCCGCCTTTGAACCTTTTCTAGCTCCAGGATATCCTTTTTGTAGTAAGGTGCCCAGAATTGTACACAGTATTCAAGGTGTGGCCTCACAAGTGATTTATATAACGGGAGTATAATACTCTCGTCCCTAGCATCAATTCCCCGTTTTATGCATGCTAATATCTTATTTGCCTTCTTTGCTGCAGTCCTACTTTGGGTACTACTGCTTAGTTTGCTATCTATGAGGACACCTAAGTCCTTTTCCAGTATAGAATCCCCTAATTTTACCCCATTTAGTAAGTAGGTGTTATTTTTTGGTCTTGTTACCACAGTGCATTACCTTACACTTGTCTGTATTGAAGCGCATTCTCCATTTCGCTGCCAAGCTTCTAATTTAACTAAGTCATTCTGAAGCGACTCCGCATCCCCCTCCGCATTTATAACTTTACACAATTTGGTATCATCTGCAAAAATTGACACCATGCTCTCTAGACCTTCTGTTAGGTCGTTAATGAAAATATTGAACAATAGCGGTCCTAATACTGAGCCTTGCGGTACACCACTTAGCACTTCAGTCCAAGTTGAAAAAGATCCATTAACCACAACGCGCTGCTCCCTATTATCTAACCAGTTTTTGACCCAAGTGCATATTGTGCTTCCTAGCCCTGATTCTTGTAGCTTGTAGATAAGTCTCATGTGTGGTACAGTATCGAACGCTTTGGCAAAATCTAAAAAGATTACATCCACCTTTTTACCCTGATCTACTGTTTCATAAAAGGCAAGTAAGTTGGTTTGACAGGATCTGTCCTTCATAAACCCATGTTGATTCCTTTTAATGACCTTATGGACTTCAAGGAACTTCTGAATACTATCTCTTAGAATACCTTCCAATACTTTCCCCACTATAGATGTAAGACTAACTGGTCTATAATTACCTGGTTCAGCTTTACTTCCCTTTTTGAATATAGGCACTACTTCCGCTATACTCCAGTCTTTGGGAACCATACCTGATATTACTGAATCAGTGGGATATTCTCATTATTGAGATTATATGTAAGTCCCTGAATTGGGTCCTCTCTAGTAAATACTGTTGAAAAAAACTAATTTAGTGTGTCCGCTATGTCATTATAATTTTTGCTTAATACTCCCAACTTGTCTTTTAAAGGGCCTATACTCTCCTTCTTTAATCTCTTGCTATTAATGTATTTAAATAATTTTTTGGGATTCGCTTTGCTTTCCTTTGCTACTAGTTTTTCAGTTTCTACTTCAGCCGCTCTTATTTCCTTTTTGCATATTTTGTTACATTCCTTATAGTGCTGAAATGACTCTGCTTCTTGCCCATAAGTTCCTTAATCTTTTTGTTAAGCCACATCGGTTTATGATTTTTATTCCTTTTTTTGCTGCTCGTAGAAATAAATTTGAGTGTATTTTCAGCTAGCAGGAATTTTAGTACCTCCCATTTCTCCGTAGTATTTTTTCCTAAAAACAAACCTTCCCATTCAATATCCCTGAAAAATACTCTCATCTTTTCAAAATTTGCTTTGCTAAAGTTTAGAGTCCTAGTTGAGCCAGTATAGGGCTGTTTACGGAAACTGATATTGAATGTGACCATATTGTGGTCGCTGTTTCCTATGGGTTCCCCTACTATAATACCTGATACCAAATCCCCTTTGTTTGTTAATACCAGGTCTAAGATTGCATTGTACCTAGTTGGTTCCTCAATTAGTTGAACTAAGTAGTTATCATTAATGTGTTTAAAAACATATTGCCCCTAGCAGTATCACATGAATCATTTTTCCAGTTTATCTCTGGATAGTTAAAATCTCCCATCACTACTATGTCTCCTACTCCTGCTGCTCTTTCAATTTGCTTCAGTAACAATTCCTCATCAGATGCGTTGATACCAGGCGGCCTATAGCTTACACCCAATACTAACTTTTTTATTCCTTTTTCCCCGCATGCAATTTCTACCCATAATGTCTCGACAGTGTCTACAGTCCCCTCCTGAATATCTTCCCGTATATCAGGTTTTAAAAACGGCTTTACATAAAGACACACCCCTCCACCCTTTTTATTTAGTCTGTCTCTGATAAACAGTGTATAGCCCTCTAGATTGACTGTCCAATCATGAGATTCGTCCCACCAAGTTTCAGTAATGCCTATTTTATCATACTGTTTGCTTGCTGCAAGTATTTCTAGTTCACCCTTTTTACCAGTAATGCTTCTGGCGTTTACATACATACAACTAAGATAAGTATTTTCCCTTGCGTTAGGGACATCTTTCACCTTATGTAGCAATGATGACCTGTGATCGTCATTGGTTAGTGCTTTGGTAAAATCTCTTTTAGTACCCATGTTAGTAACCTTACCGCCTGATCTTACCCTCCACCCAACTTCTCCCCCATTTCGTTTACTACCGCCATCTCCACTATTCTCACTGCATGACCAGTAGTTTCTAGCTAAACCCTCCCCACAGGCTCCTAGTTTAAAATCTCCAACCTTCTAACCATCCTTCCCCCCAGCACCGCTGCCCCCTCCTCAGTCAGGTGCAATCCGTCACGACAAAAGAGAGGGCGCCTGACTGAGAAGTCCGCCCAGTGTTCCAGGAACACAAACCCCTCTTTCCTGCACCAATCCCTAAGCCACACATTTACCTCCCTAATCTCCCTCTGCCTCCCTGGACTAGCGCGTGGCACGGGTAATAATTCCGAGAATATTACCTTAGATGTCCTTGCCTTCAGTTTCTTTCCTAAGTCCCTATAGTCTTTCTTAAGGACATCCCACCTTCCGCTAACTTTGTCATTGGTGCCAACATGCACCAAGACCGCCGGGTCTTTCCCAGCCCGTCCCAACAATCTATCTACCCGGTCCGCGATGTGCCGTACCCGAGCACCCGGGGGACAACAGACTATACGGCGATCACGGTCCCGGTAGCAGATTGCCCTATCTGCCTTCCTGATGATAGAATCCCCTACCACCACCATCTGACTAGGTACCTCACTATCTTTTATTCCAACCGCGCCAGAGGGACCGCTCCTCTGGATGCTAGAGGGAGCAGTCTCCTCCGGCACCGTCATTTCTTCACTATCATCCTACGATTCCTCGTCCAGTCGGGCAAATTTGTTCGGGTTTGATAGTTCGGAGATGTCGAGCCTCCCCCTCTTTTTCTTCCTTCTATCTGTGACCCAGCTGGCTACCTGATCATCATCCTCTTCTACCAGTGACCCCTCCCGCAACTCCTCCACCGTTCTGTCTAAACTTCGCTCGAGATTGTGAATCTCCCTCAGTTGCGTAACGGTTTGCTCTAGATCAGTTACCTGGGCTTCCAGGGCAACCGTTCGCACACACCTCGTGCAGATGTAATCACACTGGGCCGGTAGCTCCAGGTGTGCATACATCTTGCACGACATGCACTGAGTGAGGTCCCCAATCACAGCCCCTCCCATATTGTTTGCAAGGTCTAACTCCCTGTTACTCTCAAAGAAAAAGCAGCAAAAATAAAAAGTAGAAGACAAACAATCTCACTTATACAATAATTAAGCTGGCTTATACTTATCTATCTTTGTGCGGTTCTTGGTCCTTCACTTTTATGCAGCCGTAGTACTCTCTCCTGCGGCACCTATACTCCACTTAGCAGTTGCAGTTGTTCCAGCTCACTGCACCTCCTTTTCACTCGGCTTCCAGCTCCTGCTTTTGTTGTTACCAACTCACACTTACAAATCCAAGCAGCACTTTAAAATACAAGCCCTTACAAAGAGCCTACAAGCCCTTACAAAGAGCCCTTCATGAGTTCCTTCCTTCAAATCTCTCCCAGCTCTCGAGGTTACTGCTGCTGAATCCACTCTTCATCAGTTCACTAAGATTTGGGGACAAATTCATAAGGTGCTACTTAATACTTCCCAGAAATATAAGGCCTACGCCGGTCGGAAACGGAGGGCTGTTCCTAGTCTCAAAGTGGGAGATCATGTTTGGATATCCACCAGAAACCTCAGACTCAAAGTTCTTACCAAAAAGTTTTCTCCTAGATTCATCGGTCCGTATCCTATTGAAAGAGTGTTGAATCCTGTTTCTTACAAGGAGAAACTGCCTCCCTATTTGAAAATTCCCAATGCCTTTCACATTTCTCTGCTAAAGCCTCTTGTACTGAATCATTTTCGGTCAGCTTTCCCTAAACCTCCCAAGGTTCAAGCCGACCAAAATGAGTAATTCGAGGTTCATAAGATTCTTGACTACCGCAAGAGGTATGGTCGTCTTCAGTATCTCATAGATTGGAGAGGATATGGTCTGGAGGAAAGATCTTGGGTGGCTGCAGAGGATGTTCATGCTCCAAGACTGATTTGTGTCTTTCATGCCAAGAATCCCACTAAGCAGCGTGGGTGTTCGGAGACCACCCTAAAAAGGGGGGGGTACTGTCAGCATCTGGAGTCTTACCTCCGGTTCTGGTCCCTGCGGCCTTCCTGTTAGCTGGCTGGTGTGGCTACGGCAGATAGGAGCTACGGCAGCGAGGTCCTCCGGTGCGGCTGCGGGTGTCTGGAGGCCATTAAATTGTATTTCTACATTCCACACAAATTATGCATTTCTTTGTACTTTTACATATTTAGGAAAACATTGGGGCTGATTGTGTGGGGGGTCTACATGTCTACATGGCACTGGCCACGCCCACACAGTATTGGTCACACCCCCTTTGCTTCTCATAATAGGCCCTTGAACATTTTCAGCACCAGGCCTATGGGGCTCTTAATCCGGCTCTGACTGAGGCTAAATGAAATGGTATCATAGAAGCCCATGACAACGAGCAGGTAGTGTGCCATCATTTGTAAGAGCATTATTCCTATGTTGCACATAATATGGTGACAGAGGCATAACTGTCGGAGCATAACATGTTGTCAGGGGCATCACTGTGTGGGGCATAATATGGTGACGAGCAAAACTGTGGGGGCATAATATGGTGTCAGGGGCATTACAGGAGGAAAAATTATAAATAATGTAAGGGGCATGAATCATATTTTTTTTTCCTGTGGTATCCAAAGTCTGGGGATGCAGGGTAAAAAACTGGGGTGTAAAGTAATATTTTCCTGCAAGGACACACTCATTGCAGAGAGGACATGCCCACCTTTTTGGTTTGTGCTTGCCAATGCCAATGGGGGAAGGGGGGAATTTTTACTGTTCGCACTAGAAGCACAACAGCAATGTTTGGTGCATTTTGATGAGAGATGTGCAGAAAAGATAGGCAGTGCCTCAACTGTTATAGACTTTTACTCCAGTGTTATAACTTCAATAATGATTAGACTAATACAAAGAAGATATTTCTAATATATTCTTTGGGGGTTATTCAATTGTTCGAAAAGTCAGTTGGGTGTCTGTTTTTTCCTATCTAATAGACAGGAAAAAACAGACACCCAACCGACTTTTCAAACAACTGAATATCACCCTTTGTATTTTTCATATATTTTATATAGTCAAAACTCTGGCATATACGTTATTATGACAGGAAAGGCTCTGCCTCACCTCACCGCACGTTACTGGAGCCCAAATGGACACAAGAGTAAAAGCTTGGTTATGTATTCTCTGTGTGGCCTAACAGCCACTCTCACATCAGCTGTGCCCTTATTGTGACCACCATCCGGTAGGTTATATATCAGTAGCATAGAGTTCCGGTCCAGTTTCCTAGGTCAGAATGGAATTATATCTTGATTATTGGCCTAATTCAAGGTTGATTGCAAAATAACTTTTTACCCTAATGGGCAAAACTATGTGCACTGCAGGTGGGGCAGATATAACATGTGCAGAGAGAGTGTCAGATTTGGATGGGTTATATTGTTTCTGTGCAGGGTAAATACTGGCTGCTTTATTTTTACACTGCAATTTAGATTTCAGTTTGAACACACCCCACCCAAATCTAACTCTGCACATGTTATACCTGTCCCACCTACAGTGCACATGGTTTTGCCCATTAGAGGAAAATGTTATTTTGCAGTCAACCTTGAATTAGGCCCTATTGGTCAGGTTATCTTGCAAGGGTGTATCAGTGCTCAAAGTGGGGTGGTATATGGCTTAGAAATCAGTGGCACTGGCTGTCAGCGCTGGAACCGAGTATGGGGTCCCAGCTCCAGCAGGGGTGGTCTTCAGGTTGCTGGCAGTCGGCCTTCCGGCGACCACCATACCGGCGCCAGAATACCGACCGCCGGCATACCGACATCTTTTCTCCTTCTTGGGGGCCCACAACATCCCTGGAGGGAGAATAGATAGCGTGGCACATGTAGCGCGCCACCGTGCCCGCAGCGTGGCGAGTGCAGCGAGCCCGCAAGGGGCTCATTTGCGCTCGCCCAGCTGTCGGTATGCCGACGGTCGGGATTCCGGCGCCGGTATGCTGGTCGCCGGGAGCCCGACCGTCGGCATACCATACTACACCCCTCCAGCAGAACAGCGGCAGAGATGTATCCTGCTCTAATCGGGACCCGAGGCCAGGACAGATGCACGGCAGTTTAAACTTGGAGCCATCTGCAGGCCAATCAAGGCTCGTGCACCGATGGTCAGTCAATAGAAGAGGAAGACTTTGCATGCTGGCAGCCAATCATAAACTGTGAGCCAGTCCAAAATTATTTAATATGTTTATTTATTAACAGTTTCTTATATAGCGCAGCATATTCCGTTGCGCTTTACAATTAGAACAACAGTGATAGAACAAAACTGGGTAAAAACAGACAGACATAGAGGTAGGAAGGCCCTGCTCGCAAGCTTACAATCTGTCGAAATTAGTCTTGAAATTAATTTAGTCACACCTCTACAAACTATAAGGAAGCATTTGCAACCTAGGTATTGTTTTAACTTATTTGACACACTTACTGTCTATTAAAGAAATAATTAAAGAAGACTGATAAGTTGGGAAATGTGACTTTAATTTTAATAATTATGCTGGATCACTGAATGACCCAATACTTGTAGCCTCCAGTTGAGAGTATCTTGCAAATGAAAGACCTTTCCATTTAACACAGTGTTGACCTAATAGGACAATAAGGTTTGGACAACAATGACATACTTAATTTGTAGCAATGCTGTTTTCCTGTTTTTCTACATATTTCAAACAGGTTTAACTGTATCCTAATATCATCAGCAATTTCATCAATGCATTCAGCTACAGTATTTAACCATTGACTAATGTACATATGAATCTTTGTTTAGAATCAAAGGGACTCATGGATTTAGCAATTCATTTAGCAACGCTGTCACAGAAGGATGGTATTTGTGTGACCGGCGGTCAGCAGACCGACGGTCACATGACCTCCCCCAAAATCCCGCCCCCTCACTATCCCGACGGTTGGCATGCCGACCAACAGGGACTATTTAAAACTCGTGGGTGTCCACGACATTCATAGAGTGAGAATAGAACCCGTGACTACCGCAGGTCGCCACCGAGCCCGCAGTGTAGCGAGTGCAGCAAGCACGCAAGGGGCTTGCTGCACTCGCCCCTCCTCGCCAGTATCCCGGCGTCGGTATGCTGCCGGGATCCCAGCGTCGGTATGCTGACCGGCGGTCAGGAGACCATCGGTCAGCCATACCGCACCCGTCACAGACATGCAGAGTATACTTCATTTGTCAAAAGCAAATGAAGGTTGACACTGTGTGATACTACAATAGTTTATGTCGATATTTCTGCTGAACAACATAAATAGTTCCGAGTTGGATGGATTTTGCATCTAAATTGCAACTGGAATAAATGACCCCCAAAATGGTGTATTTTGCCTATTATTATTATTAATATTATTATTATTATTATCCTTTATTTATATGTTGCAACAAGGGATCCGAGGCGAATGAGCAAAACAAGAAAACAGCACTTACAGTTCCAGACAATTAAGGATAAGTACAGAAAACCAGGGGCTATGGAGTATTAGATAGTGTAAGAGAAGGAAAACCTATCTTGCAGAGATGTCCATATCACATGATGCAAGTTGCTCTGCAAGGTTAGCATATGTGCCTGAGTTACAATATACAATGTATTCACAATATAGACACTGTTATAAATAAATAAATAAATAAATAAATAAATAAATAAAAAAGCACATATTGTTGGAAACGATGTGTGTGCAGGTGTTGATGATATTGCATTTATATAGGCACAGACTCAAATTATGAATAGTTCAGTTACTTAACCAGTGCTGTTTTTTTATTGATAGATAGCAGGTACAGCCGTACTCACTGTTACATGTATGTTGGATGATGGAGTGGAGCTTTGGCGGATCAGGGTTTCATACAGATCACCATCCAGTGAGTGTATGCTGCAAATGGGTAGCAGGGTTAGGGTACTGGAACAGCATTATAGCAAGTATTAAACAGGTATATCATAGGAGCTAAGCAGGAGACTTCTATTTACCACCATGGGGTATATTTACTAAGATTTTTGGAATCCTTTTTACGAATCTTCAAAATCGATTGTTATCAATTCTTTTTGATTTACTAAATTAAATCAAATCAAATTTGATGTGGATTCATGTTTGGAGGGGATTAAGAGTTGAATTTATGAAATCCCTTCCAAAATCGAACCTCAAATCCCCAGCAAAATTGAATGCAAAATCAAACAGAGCTTCCTCATTGATTCCTATTGGTCCAAATGTATCATATGCACACTAATTAGAGGGGAAGATCTCTCTTTACACTGTTTTACATGTGAAAACCTAAGAACTTTTTTATTATTATTTTTTAAAAATTATTACAGCTGAAATATTTGCCTTCCAACCTGCCTTTAATTTTCTGTGTTCACATAGTCAGTTGCTGTTAAAAAAAAAACCTCTGCCTGTTCCCTGTTTATTGCATAATCTGGGGGGAGTGGTTTATTTAATACAGGTTGAGTATCCCTTATCCAAAATGCTTGGAACCAAAGGTATTTTGGATATCGGATTTTTCCGTATTTTGGAATAATTGCATACCATAATGAGATATTATGGAGATGGGACCCAGGTCTAAGCACAGAATGCATTTATGTTTTATATACACCTTATACACACAGCCTGAAGGTAATTTTAGCCAATATTTTTTATAACTTTGTGCATTAAACAAAGTGTGTCTGCATTCACACACTTCATTTATGTTTCATATACACCTTATACACACAGCCTGAAGGTCATTTAATACAATATTTTTAATAACTATGTGTATTAAACAAAGTTTGTGTACATTGAGCCATCAAAAAACAAAAGTTTCACTATCTCACTCTCACTCAAAAAAGTCCGTATTTCGGAATATTCCGTATTTCGGAATATTTGGATATGGGATACTCAACCTGTACGTGATTATGCAAAAGACGGCAGCAAAGCACAATATCAAACATCTTTGCCAAATGATATATATTAATATGCCTTTCGAATAATTTAAAAAAATAAAATAAACCAAAGATGCATTCTGTCATAGATTAGGTGGCTATATGTGCCTCTTTATACTTATGCTCAGCAGGAGTTTGTGGATTTGACAATAGAGTCAGAAGCCAGGAGCAACAGCTATAGCCTAAATAATCTTATTGGTGGAAGGGGAACAAATTAGAACAATATAGTAACAATTACTATTAGCTGCTTCATTAGCACATACTGGTATCTTACACAACAACCACCCCACAGGAATTTTAGCATACAGAGATGAATTGCTGAGGATGTAAGCATCATGAGACGAACCAGGATAGCCAGTTAACAACACCTATGATTTTAAAATTCATTATATCATGCAGCCAAATTGCCCAATATCGTGCTCTGGTGCAATCTATTGCACATTCACAGAAGATGATGTCTTTAAAAATAAATATGTGCAGTATTCAACTCATGAAGCTGCTGATGGTGCTCTGATTGATCCTCCAGGGTACTCTCAGTCAGGTGGTGATTTGCATTGTGCAGGTATGTGCACAACATACCATAACCTTGGGCATCTATTATTACTACTTCCACAATGCCCTACATGCTTTTGGGTACTTAAAAAGTCATCACTATCAATTTCCTACCATTACAATGGGTTTAGAAGTCAAAGTTGATTGTCTGACATCATTCTAAACTTTTTGGGATTTGAGGTTTGATTTTGAGTTTGATTTCAAATCTATTTGCAAATTGAATTTTAGTAAATGAGGGGATTTTATGTTGGTCTATAGGAAAACATCAATGTTTTTCAAAAATTCAATTTCTATTGGGATGTGAGTTAAATTTGGCTTTAGAATTGACTTGACATTCGATTTGGTCTTTAGTAAATCTGTTCAATCCAAACCGAATGGAAATCGAATGGAAACAGAATACCAAAATCCTTTCTAAATCAAAATCAAATGATTGTAAATTTTGCCCCATGTCACTCCACCCAATAAAAACAAGATGATCCCTGCACATGCTCAGTAGTGATCTTTCTGGCCATCTTGGGATATGGCATGAAGCCTTCCAGGGGAACAGGAAAACTGGGATATGTGCAGTAGTACACTCCTCTTTCAACACATATAGGGACAAATGTACTAAGCCTTGTGAGTGATAAAGAGAGGAGAGATAAAGTACCAATTCCTAAGTGCCATTTTTCAAACACATCCTATATCATGGCAGATAGGAGCTACTTGGCTGGTACTTTATCTCTCACTACTTTATCATTCTCCAAGGCTTAGTACATCTCTCCCATAACATGCACTAAAATTAAAGTACTACTTGAGGTATCAAATGGTAATCTGATTTTGTTCTTCAGACCGAATGTAATAAAGCATATAGATGGCAACAGCCACACTAACGATAGTAATATCATCAGTATGAGGGATCAAGGTGTTTAATCTGAGGTGGCTGCTGATCATTATCTTCAGTTTGTATTTTGCACCAGCAGCGGAGCATGCATGGGTTCATATGTATCACTGTTATGACCAGAATGGAAAGTACTTTACCTACACTTACATGGCCCCTCCATCCTCCATTCTACTTCTGTAAGCATAATTTGCAGTTGTTATAGGGACAAATGCATATGATGGTTTTGGATCTGGATTGGTTTTGCCAAAACCACCCTTTCGGGTTTTGGTTTTGGATCTGGATGTTTTTTGAAACCCCCCCCATAAAAACAGCTAAAATCACAGAATTTTTTTGTTTTGTTCCTACGATATTATTAACCTCAATAACATTAATTTCAACTCATTTCCAGTATATTCTGAACACCTCATACCTCACAATATTGTTTTTAGGCCAAAAGGATGTACTGAGGTCGCTGGATGGCTAAGCTAAGCGACACAAGTGGGCGGCACAAACACCTGGCCCATCTAGGAGTGACACTGCAGTGGCAGACAGGATGGCAGTTTTAAAAACTAGGCCCCAAAGAGCACATAATGCAAAGAAAAAAAGAGGTGCAAGATGGAATTGTCCTTGCGCCTTCCCACCCACCCTTATGTTGTATAAACAGGACATGCACACTTTAACAAACCAATAATTTCAGCGGTGGGATCTGCCACACGACTGTGGCTGAAATGACTGGTTTGTTTGGGCCTCACCAAAAAAGAAACAATCAATCTCTCCTTGCACAATCTGGCTCTATAGAGGCAAGATGTCGTCCTTATCCTCATCCTCCGATTCCTCACCCCTTTCAGTGTTTACATCCTCCTCCTCACAGAGTATTATTTCGTCCCTACTGGAAACCACCATCACAGGTCCCTGTATACTTTCTGGAGGCAATTGCTGGTACAGGTCTTCCTGGAGGAATTTATAATGTATTTTGATGAACATCATCTTCTCCACATTTTGTGGAAGTAACCTCCTACGCCGATCGCTGACAAGGTTACAGGCTGTACTAAACACTCTTTCAGAGTACACACTGGAGGGGGGGCAACTTAGGTAAAATAAAGCCAGTTTGTGCAAGGCCTCCAAATTGCCTCTTTTTCCTGCCAGTATACATATGGACTGTCTGACATGCCTACTTGGATGCTGTCACCGATATAATTCTCCACCATTCTTCCAATGGTGACAGCATCATATGCAGTGACAGTAGACATGTCAGTAATTGTTGGCAGCTCCTTTAGTCCAGACCAGATGTCAACACTTGCTCTTGACTGCCCTGAATCACGGCCAGCGGGTTGGGTAGGAAATGTTATTCTTTTCCTTGCAGCCCCAGTTGCAGGAGAAAATAAAGGAAGAGCTGTTGACAGGTCACATTCCACTTGAGCTGACAATTTTCTCACCAGCAGGTCTTTGCACCTCTGCCGGAAAGAGAGATACAATGTAGGCTTTAAACCTAGGATCGAGCACGGTGACCAAAATGAAGTGCTCTGCTTTCAACAGATTGACCACCCTTGAATCATGTCTAAGCGAATGAAGGGCTCCATCCACAAGTCCCACATGCTTAGCGGAATTGCTCCGTCTTAGCTCCTCCTTCAATTTCTCCAGCTGCTTCTGCAAAAGCCTTATGAGGGGAATGACCTGCCTCAAGCTAGCAGCGTCTGAACTGACTTCACGTGTGGCAAGTTCGAGAGTTGGAGAAGCTTGCACAAGATGGAAATCATTCTCCATTGCGCTTTAATGGCCTTTTGCTGCTCTTCCATCCTCTAAAGCAGGCATTCCCAACCACGGTCCTCAAGGCACACTAACAGTGCAGGTTTTAGTGATATCCAGGCTTGAACACAGGTGACTTAATTAGTAGCTCAGTTATTTTGATTTAACCATCTGTGCTGCAGCCTGGATATCACTAAAACCTGCACTGTTGGTGTGCCTTGAGGACCGTGGTTGGGAATGCCTGCTCTAAAGCATATATAGGGTTGAATTCCACCTTGTTACTACCTCTTGCTTCAGATGATGGCAGGGCAGGTTCAAGAGTGTTCGCTGGCGCTCCAGTCTTTAGCACGCAGTCGCTGAATGTCGAAAGTTGCCCGCAATTTTCCGGCCACTGACAGCATCTCCTGCACACCCCTGTCATTTTTGCAAAAAATTCTGTACCGCCAAATTAATTGTGTGTGCAAAACATGGGACATGCAGGAATTTGCCCAGATGTAATGCGCACACAATATTGGTGGCGTTGTCAGATATCACAAATCATCAGGAGAGTCTAAGTGGGGTAAGCCTTTGTGCGATGATGTCCCTCAGTTTCTGTAAGAGGTTGTCAGCCGTGTGCCTCTTATGGAAACCAGTGATACACAGCGTAGCCTGCCTAGGAACGAGTTGGCGTTTTCGAGATGCTGCTGCTGGTGCCGCTGCTGTTGTTGCTGCGGAAGGCAAAACATCTACCCGTGAGCTGTCACAGTCATGTAGTCCTTTAGTTTGCCCTGCTACACTTGTCCACATGTCCGTGGTTAAGTGGACAGTGGGTACAATCGCATTTTTAAGGACACTTTTCTTAATGTCCCTGTACAGTCCGGGAATCGCTTGCCCAGTGAAGTGGAATCTAGATAGGATGTGATACCGGGGACACAGTAAGTCAATCAACTGTCTAAATCCCATTGCACTAATGGTGGATTCCAGACACACGTCTAACACCAGTATAGTAATCCGCTCTTTCACTATTTTTTAACTATTTTTTAACTATTTTGTCCTCCAAATTTTTGTTCTCCATTTCACAGGACAGCATCCCTTTATTATTACAGCAGCACACAGAACAGTGCCCCTTTATTTTCACAGCACCCCTGTAATTTTACAGCATACAAGACAGGGCCATTGTACCTTTATTTTAACAACAGCACCCCTGTATTTTTACAGCATACAGGACAGGGCCAGTGTACCTTTATTTTCACAGCACCCCTGTATTTTTACAGCATACAGGATAGAGCCAGTGTACCTTTATTTTAACAACAGCACCCCTGTATTTTTACAGCATACAGGACAGGGCCAGTGTACCTTTATTTTCACAGCACCCCTGTATTGTTACAGCATACAAGACAGAGCCAGTGTACATTTATTTTCACAGCACCACTGTATTTTTACAGCATACAAGACAGGGCCAGTGTACATTTATTTTAACAGCACCCCTGTAATTTTACAGCATACAAGACAGGGCCAGTGTACCTTTATAACACCCCTTTATTTTTTTACAGCGTATAGGACAGAACCAGCACCCATGTAATTTTACTGCATGCAGGACAGGGCCAGTGTACCTTTATTTTAACAACACCCATGTAATTTTACAGCATACAAGACAGAGCCAGTGTACCTTTATTTTAACAACAGCACCCCTGTAATTTTACAGCATACAAGACAGAATCAGTGTACCTTTATTTTCACATTACCCCTGTATTTTTACAGCATACATGACAGGGCCAGTGTACCTTTATTTTCACAGCACCCCTGTATTTTTACAACATACAATACATGGCCAGTGTACATTTATTTTCACAGCACCCCTGTAGTTTTACAACATGCAAGATAGGGCCAGTGTACCTTTACAACACCCCTGTATTTTTACAGCATACAGGATAGAACCAGCACCCCTGTATTTTCACAGCATACAGGACATAGCCAGCACCCCTCTATTTTAACAACACCCCTGTAATTTTACAGCATACAAGACAGGGCCAGTGTATTTACAACACCCCTGTATTTTTTACAGCATACAGGACAGTGCTTCTGTACAGCACAGTGACAGGACAGCAACACCCATGTACAGCTGCAGCACCCCTAACAGCACAGGACACCACAGTGACAGGACAGCACCCCTAACAGCACACAGGACAGCACCCCTAGAGAGCACACACTGACCCCACCTGACGCCACCACACACAGAGAGACAGAGGTCTGTCTTCCTTACTCTCCAAGTCCGGAGTGAAAATGGCGGCAACGCGCACTCCTTCTGGAATTCAAAACCCACGAGAATCCAACAGCAGGATGATGATGTTTTGCCTCATTCTGGGATCAAAGTCTGGCGGGAAGTCCCGAGCCAGACTCGATTCTTGGATCGTGACGTTCCGGGGGTTTGGATCTCGGGGATCAGAACCTGCTCATCTCTGCAAATTAGCCTTTTGCTCATTTCACTGCATGTCCTACCCTATCACTCAGAATTATAAACCTGGTTATCATACCTCCCAACATGACCCTCTCCAGGAGGACAAAATGATCTGCTCCTGTCCTTTACTCTTAATTTATTAAGGGGTATAGACGGGATCCGCAGGAGACATGAGCACACTAAAAGACTTTGACTGGGTGTGAACTGGCTCCTCCCTCTATGCCCCTCCTCCAGACCTCAGTTATAGGAACTGTGCCCAGGGGAGACGGACATTTCGAGGAAAAGGATTTTTGTTAAGCTAAGGGTGAGATATATACCAGCTCACACCACAAACACACCGTACAACTGGATTAGTAGGAATACCAGATAACAGTATGAACGAAAAACAGCAGCAAGCTGAACATAACCGATACACAACCTTTGTGTACCCGAAACCAACAACCAACAATACCACTGCAAGTAACAGTACGCACTGGGATGGGCGCCCAGCATCCTCTACGGACTAGGAGAAAAGGATTTACCGGTAGGTATTAAAATCCTATTTTCTCTTACGTCCTAGAGGATGCTGGGGACTCCAAAAGGACCATGGGGTCTATACCAAAGCTCCAGACCGGGCGGGAGAGTGCGGACGACTCTGTAGCACCGATTGAGCAAACATGCGGTCTCCTCAGCCAGGGTATCAAACTTATAGCCTTTTTGAACAGGCTAATGGATAAGAAAGATGTTTCAGCGCAGAAGATGGCAATCATAAATTAAGAGGTCATGCTGGTAGGTATGGGTAACTGCAATCACATCAGAATTAAACTTAAGGTATGCTTTATACAATGTGTTCACATGAAATTTTGCACCACAAACCTAGATATGGAAAATGCAGTTTTGCACCCCAAGCTTGAGAAAGGCGAGTGAGTGGATTAATGTTTTTATATATTTTAGTTAATTAGTTTTAAATCAATCTTTTTGTCTCACCTGTAAAAGCCATAGGTCCATTGTCAGGTGAGCTTTAAAGCAGTTAGCATACCTTAAGTTTAATTGTGATGTGATAGCTGTTACCAGGTCTATAATTCTGAGTGATATATAGTAGAACTTGCAGAGAAATGTGGTGCCTTGACGTGGGCTGCCAGCTTAAATGCATTGATCAATTCATGAACTAAGATACCACTGTGAATAATAGTGAGTGAGCTTGTTATGGTGAGTGCTGAGCTCGGTTGTATGTATATATATATATATATATATATATATATATTTATTGGGATGTAAAATACCATTGTTTTCTATGCACTCCTCTCCATGTTTGAGCACATGGTTTGATAATTTAGCCAGTTATTTTCCATTTCTCCACTTCTGAGAGACCCTCCTAAAGGGGCATACACATTAGACGATTTAAGTGGACAATATGCACAATAAAGATAAAGATATTATCATGCATTTCATCAAGTGTGTATTCACTATAGAGATAACGATACGCGCTCCCATGGGTTGTTATCATTTATCAACTGAACATGCAGTCCAATTTAGGCTATATCTTTCAGGACTGCATGTTCAGGGATGGGAGGGCTGACATCACTGAATGATATCGTTCACTAGGTCATTCACTGTGTATGCGCTATATATCGTTCATTTTGCTGCTGGGGACATTTCAAGGGAAATCTTTATTTAAAATCTGCCTTTTAGTCACAGTGGAGAATGAGTCATTAGCAAGTTTTGGAAAATGTACCTCCAGTTGTGAGAATTTTAGACATTAAAGGTAAGTGTGTGTTTTTAACAAGATAAGTAAACTACAATATGATTGAAAATAACAATATAGTGGGCGCTGGTAAATAAAGTGCAATGTGCTAGATGTTTGTATAGCATAAAAAGGATACAAAAAATATTATTAGACCAGTTTTCTGGCTTCCTTCACAGCGTGGACCTGGATATCCACCAATTCTAAGTATTTTACAGAAAAGGTAATAGTGAAGGCGCACAAAGAAAAAAGTTTAAGGCTGTTGGTTTGACAATTAATACAAATAGTTTTATTAATTATAAAAATTTCCATAAAAAAGGATTAAGATACACAAACAACAAGTAGCTCTATGTACACCTTTGTGTCAGTACAGAAAAAGTATATATTATAGCAGGTTGTTATTTTTATAATTAATCGATGTATATTAATTGTCAAACCAGCAGCCTTAAACCTTTTTCTTTGTGCGCCTTCATTATTACCTTTTATGTAAAATACAA
This sequence comes from Pseudophryne corroboree, assembly GCF_028390025.1. Lineage (NCBI taxonomy): Eukaryota > Metazoa > Chordata > Amphibia > Anura > Myobatrachidae > Pseudophryne > Pseudophryne corroboree. The sequence continues at coordinate 229,243,921 of NC_086453.1, forward strand.
TATGGTTGATTTACACCCCAACCCATGGCTTATGAACCACAGACTTACACAGATAGTAGTACAGAATGGTGAGAAGAGGGAGAATGGAGGAGACAGGGGAGTTTTAACAGAGGAGAGAGCCGTGTGCACCTCCGGATGGGCCCCCTCCTCTGCACAGCGCAGTAGTCTCCGGCAGTTGCCGCAGTCTACTGCGCATGCGCAGGTCTTCGGACACATGGCATCCACCATGTCCTGGAGACCATTTTGACTACACCGTATGCACGGTGGCCATTTTGGCTGCAATTTTCGCCGCGACTGCAGCGCCAGATGCTGGACTCTGGAAAGGTAAGTATTATAATATGGTTGCAGTGTGTGTGGTGTGGGCCCCCCCTGCACACTTTGCACCCATTATAGAAAAACCCATAGGAAGAGGCCTGACCCATACGCTTGCAATTCCACCGTGTGTTAGTTTTGTCGTACATGATAATTCAGAACAAGTTTTCTCACTCCCAGATATGTTACCTGCTCCAGTTCCTGTCTCTGCACATGATTCTGCTCCTTCCTTCTTAGTGTTACATAATCAGTCAGCTGGACTAGTCCTGTCTGTGTCGCATATAGGGCCTAATTCAGACCTGATCGCAGCAGCAAAATCTTTCTCTGATGGGCAAAACCATGTGCAGTGCAGGTGGGGCAAATATAACATGTGAGTTAGATGTGGGTGGGGTGTGTTCAAACTGAAATCTAAATTGCAGTGTAAAAATAAAGCAGCAAGTATTTAACCTGCACAGAAACAAAATAGCCCACCAAAATCACTCTCTCTGCACATGCTACATCTGCCCCACCTGCAGTGCACATGGCTTTGCCCAGGGCTTAAAGTGGTCCTGGAGAGGTGGGGGAACTCCCCTCGCCCGTGACCCCTCCTGCTTAGCGTGCGCCGAAGGCACGTGCACGCAGCAGAAAGGGGTGTGGCCTCACAAGGAAGGGGCGTGGCCACACAAAAGTACCACCAATTCAAAATAATTCCTCACAGTAGCACAATCTTATTCACATTGCCTGCCCCACACACATACTAGTGCCCTTTACACACACAATGCCCCCAAAGCAGAGCCACTTACACACACAATGCCCACAGCAGTGCCCTCCCCCTCCTAATTTTAGATTTGGTACACAATATAGCAGTATATGTTGAACAACCTTTGCTCACCTCTCTTATGTCTTCTGTGTCGCTTCTGCTTTCATGTTTCATTTGTCTGTCACTCTCCTCATGAGTCCATATCTTCATCCTAGGCAGTACCGTAACCAGACATTTTAGCGCTGTGTGCAAGAAACAGCATCGGCGCCCCCCCATATTTAAAATAGGACCAGTGACAAAAATATAGGGGGAAGGGGCATGGCCACAAAATAATACCAATTCATATTACGCTGCACAGTAATTTCCATTATTCAAATTACGCCGCACAGTAGCACCACTTACACACATTACACCAGGTAGAGCCCCTATCACGCATTACGCCAGGTAGAGCTCCCTTTTACACATTATGCCAGGTAGAGTACCCTTTTAAACAGTATGGCAGACAGAGCCCCCTTTTACACAATACGGCAGGCAGAGTCCCCCTTACACGCAGTATGGCAGGCAGAGCCCCATATTACACAGTACGGCAGGCAGAGTCCCCCTTATACACAGTAAGAGAGACAGAGCCCCCTTTTACACAGTACAGCAGAGCCCCATTTTACACAGCACGGCAGACAGAGCCCCCTTTTACACAGTACGGCAGGCAGAGCCCCATTTTACACAGTACGGCAGGTAGAGCCCCCTCCAGGGGCAAACCCAGGATTTTATGAGGGGGTTTTCCAGATATGATATATATATATATATATATATATATATGTATAGGCACTCAAGAGGTTTGATAAAGTGCAAAAAGGTTCTGTTTATTGAAATAAACAGCAGCTTTTTGCACTTTAGCAAGTCTCCACATGCCGCCATATGACAAGCATATACTGCTTATGAGCACGGCAGGTGCTGGATATTTCTATAGAGAGAGAGACATGAGAAGGGAACAAGACAAGGAGTGAGAGAGTGGGGAAGGGAAACATGGCGAGAGAGAGGCATGGCAAGAGTGAGAGAGACATTGGAAGGGTGGGAGAGAGATACGTGGGAAAGAAGACAAAAAGAGTGACATGGCAAGAGAGGGTGAGAGAGACATGGAGATAGAGACATTGTGAGAGAGAGAGAGAGAGAGAGAGAGACATGGCAAGAGAGAGAGACATGGGAAGGGAGGGAAAGAGAGACGTGGGAAGGAAGACAAAAAGAGTGACATGGCAAGAGAGGGTGAGAGAGACATGGAGATAGAGACATTGGGGGTCATTCCGAGTTGTTCGCTCGGTAAAAATCTTCGCATCGCAGCGATTTTCCGCTTAATGCGCATGCGCAATGTCCGCACTGCGACTGCGCCAAGTAAATTTGCTATGCAGGTAGGAATTTTACTCACGGCATTTTCTTCGTTCTGGCGATCGTAATGTGATTGACAGGAAATGGGTGTTACTGGGCGGAAACAGGCCGTTTTATGGGCGTGTGGTAAAAAACGCTACCGTTTCCGGAAAAAACGCAGGAGTGGCCGGAGAAACGGAGGAGTGTCTGGGCGAACGCTGGGTGTGTTTGTGACGTCAAACCAGGAACGACAAGCACTGAAATGATCGCAGATGCCGAGTAAGTCTGAAGCTACTCAGAAACTGCTACGAGGTGTGTAATCGCAATTTTGCGGATACATCGTTCGCAATTTTAAGATGCTAAGATTCACTCCCAGTAGGCGGCGGCTTAGCATGAGCAAATCTGCTAAAATCCGCTTGCGAGCGAACAACTCGGAATGACCCCCATTGTGAGAGAGAGAGAGAGATATGGCAAAACAGAGAGGAACATGGCAAGAGAGAGAGACATAGAAAGAAAACAAAAAGAGTGGCATGGCAAGAGAAGGTGAGAGACATGGAGATAGAGACAATGTGAGAGAGAGAGAGAGAGAGAGAGAGAGACATGGCAAAAGAGAGAGAGAGAGAGAGAGACACGTGGCAAAAGAGAGAGAGGCATGGCAAAAGAGAGATGATGGGGAGACATGGCAAAAGAGAGCGACATGGAGAGAGAGACATGACAAGAGAGAGAGGTGACGAGAGAGACATGGCAAAAAAAAAAAGAGATGGACATCAAAAGAGAGACATGGAAAGAGACATAAAGAGAGAGAAACATGACAAAAGAGAGAGAGAGACATGGCAAAAGAGAGACATGGCAAAAGAGAGAGCAACCTGGAGAGAGAGAGAGAGAGAGCAACATGGAGAGACAGAATATTAGCAGCAGCAGGGCACCCAGAGCTGTGAAATGTAGGGGACAGCAGTTATCTGCACGTCTTCATGTGGAGGGCGCGTTGACTCTCCTGCCAGACGCCCAGGGGTGTGCCACGGTTAGGATAGGGCCTCGGACCATCACTCACTTGCAGACAGCGGTCCGGTGGAGGTGGGGAAGGTATTACAGCCCACTGGTCACTAAGCTTAGGGATGGGGTGGACTTTAAGCTGCTGAGCTGGCAGGGAGATGGGGAGTGGGCACAGGCATTACTGCACGCCGCTCAGCCTCACAGTAAACTCCGGCGGCTGCAGGGGGGATCGGGCGTTACAGCCCATGGGTCACAAGTTTTGGGGATTGAGGGACTAGATAAAAACCGCAGCAGTGGCAACGACATGGAAACGGTAAGGGGGGTCGGCATTACAGCACGCGGCTCACACTAAACTCCAGCGGCTGCGGCAGTGGGAGAAATCGCCACTGTAACCTCCCTGGCGGAGGGGGGGGGGGGGCACTTTGAATCTGACGCCGATTGTGCGCCATTCACGGCTTCCGGACTGCCAGCTAATGAGAATCTGTCACTTCTTTTGATTGGTGCTGCAGCCGGTGCGTGAGCCGGGATTGGCTTGCGGCCGCTGCCACCTTTACAATGGAGCAGGAACCTGATGCTGTGGCCGGGCGGTTAGAGGTGACGGAACCTAGTTCCAGCCCGTTCCGGACAACTTTAACCACTGGCTTTGCCCATTAGAGAAAGATTTTGCTGCTGCGATCAGGTCTGAATCAGGGGCCTAATTGAGACCTAATCGCAGCAGCAAATTTGTTCTCTAATGGGCAAAACCGTGTGCAGTGCAGGCGGGGCAGATATAACATGTGCAGAGAGAGTTAAAGGGTGTGGGTGTGTTCAAGCTGAAATCTAAATTGCAGTGTAAAAATAAAGCAGCCAGCATTTACCCTGCACAGAAACAATATAACACCAAATCTAACGCTCTCTGCACATGTTATATCTGCCCCCACCCCCATGCAGTGCACATGGTTTTACCCATTAGAAAACACATTTGCTGCTGCGATCAGGCCTGAATCAGGCCCATGGCCCATAGTCACCAACTGTAGTCCCCTCTTAGTCCTACAGCGTAACCTTCTCCACTCTGGTCTCTGTAAATACGTAATTTCCCATCACCCATTTCTTCCCAATTACCTTTAACCCTTCTACTTTTGTCCTGAAGTCTTGCACAATCACTCAGCTTTAGAGCCATCTCAATACCATATAATCACCTTACTTTAGTCCTCTGTTAATCCCACACAAATACCCTTTTCCAGGAATATAATTTTCCTAACTTTCTAGGTTTCCAAATTTTTTAGGTTTGATGCATGTCCCCCATAGAGTATAGAAGATGCTGCCCATGAGAGCTTACATTCTAGAGAGAGGGGTAGTGAAGGCAGTGGGAGTGGATGTTTTACAAGTGAATGGAGTGAAAATGAGGCTCTAAGAGAGGGTCAGTATTAAATGATTGATTGTTATGGAGTGTTTGAAGGAATTTAGGCTGAGGGAGCACCTGGTGGTGTGAGTGAAGGAGTTACAGAGAGGGTGAGCAGCAGAGCCGGCCTTAGGCATAGGCAAACTAGGCAAATGCCTAGGGCAATTGGTATGCTTAGGGGCACCAGCAGCTTCTGCTGATTAAAATGTTATGCGGCATGCCTATATTCTGTGTGTATTCCTGGAAATCACTGTAATGTAGCGTTTCGTATACAGATACAGCCGCAGTCGCACACAGAATATAGGCATGCTGCATATCATTTTAATCAGCAGAAGCTGCTTGTGCACCCTAGCCACATAGTAATGCAAATAAGATACATTTTCATAAACAAAAGGCGCCCGACGTTAGCAGAGCTGCCAGCTGACTCATAGCAGGCATCTCTTGCAGAACTAGCGGCGGTGCTAGGGGGCATCAGCCAAAATCTTGCCTAGGGCATCATATTGGTTAGGGCCGGCTCTGGTGAGCAGCACAGCACAGGAGCTCTATTGGAGGAAACCATTTTGAAAGAGAACAGGAGAGGTGAAAGTCAAAGGTGAAGCACAATGGACGAGATGCACGAGTCCATTGTTCTGCACCTCTGACTTTCACCTCTCCTGTTCGCTTTCAAAACTGTTACGACAAAGTAAGAGATATATGTATAGAAGGGAAGTGTTAAGGTGTGTACACACGGAGCGATGCGCTGTATGCCCGACATTGACTATTCGAGTCTGGCCCCACCGACATAGTCACTGTTGGGCTGCCTGCACAGTCTATTTTTTTGTGTGATGCCGATCCCACGGGACCGCACACCGGCATCGCAAGCTGTGTACACATGGTGCAATATGCACTAACTTTCCTTATGATTTTGTTATTCAGTCACACTCGTAAGGAAAGTTAAGTGCATATTGCACCGTGTCTATGCACCTTTGGCGTGAGCTTTGAAAGTTGCAGTGGATGTGAAAAAGAGCATAACTTGTCTAATTAGGACAGGTTGCGTTTAAATGCAGCACATCACTCTGCACAAGACTACATGGAGTATTACTGGAAGGCTATATAAATCAGACGTAATGAGAAAACCTCTTTTGTTTTCAGCACACCCTGACATTTGAAAAGCCTTTTTTCTCATAAACAGGCTCTAGGCTAATTTCATTTTCTGCATCCCCACAGCTGGATGTTAGAGGGAAGTCTTGTGATCCTGCACACACGCCAGTCTGTCACAGCCTGCGAAGGCACCTGCATGTCACACTCCAGGTCTAGGCGAGAACTGAGACACAGGTTTTAACCTTTACCTATCTGCCTCCGTGATTTTCATCAGTGCCCATTTATTCCGGACACAATAAAACTACTAAGAGGAACATTTACAAAAGTGGAGTCTAAATAGGATTAGTGGATAATTTGATAATTATGGCTCAATAATTGTCACAAAACATCACTTTTTTGCTCCTTTTTTAATGCATTCAATTTTAAGAAATATATTTCCAATGTATTTATGAGTATTAGCATAATCAGGTATTACTTATACCCCTTTCACACCGCAGCTATAACCCGGTAAATTGCCGGTTTTTAAGCCTTCCAAAACGGTTCTAGCTGCGGTGTGAAAGGGCCACTTTGAATTTACTGGTTACAGATTACTGGTATTTAAAATGGTTAAAAAGCAGGGTCCTACACGGTTCAGACCCGTTTCATTGTGCAATGTGAAAGGCTCAGAAACGGTATTTCCAAACCACAGAAGGTGATAGGCTGTCTCCGTGCGTGATGTCACCAGGCAGAAGCAGGAAATAAACTGGAGGAAACACATGAGAGGGAAGAAGCGTTTTATTATACAGAATACAGTTTAAAATGGCAAATTGGAGTGATGAGGAGGTTAGGAAGCTGCTTAGGATGAGAGGGGATGAAGAAATATGTAGACAAATCACTGGGACAGTGAAGGATGCAGTAATCTACAAAAACATGGTAAAGATGCTTGAAGCTGCTGGGTTCCATCGTACGACTAGCCAAATTATTAATAATTAATTAATAATTATTAATAATTAGAGATGAGCGGGTTCGGTTTCTCTGAATCCGAACCCGCCAGAACTTCATGTTTTTTTTCACGAGTCCGAGCGACTCGGATCTTCCCGCCTTGCTCGGTTAACCCGAGCGAGCCCGAACGTCATCATGACGCTGTCGGATTCTCGCGAGGCTCGGATTCTATCGCGAGACTCGGATTCTATATAAGGAGCCGCGCGTCGCCGCCATTTTCACACGTGCATTGAGATTGATAGGGAGAGGACGTGGCTGGCGTCCTCTCCGTTTAGACACTTGATTTACTAATTTTGGGGAGCATTAGGAGTACTCAGTAGTGTACAGTGCAGAGTTTTGCTGATAGTGACCAGTGACCACCACTTTTATTTATAATCCGTTCTCTGCCTGAAAAAAGCGATACACAGCACACAGTGACTCAGTCACATACATACCATATCTGTGTGCACTGCTCAGGCTCAGGCCAGTGTGCTGCATCATCTATATATATTATATATCTGTCTGACTGCTCAGCTCACACAGCTTATAATTGTGGGGGAGACTGGGGAGCACTACTGCAGTGCCAGTTATAGGTTATAGCAGGAGCCAGGAGTACATAATATTATATTAAAATTAAACAGTGCACACTTTTGCTGCAGGAGTGCCACTGCCAGTGTGACTAGTGACCAGTGACCTGACCACCAGTATATAATATTAGTAGTATACTATCTCTTTATCAACCAGTCTATATTAGCAGCAGACACAGTACAGTGCGGTAGTTCACGGCTGTGGCTACCTCTGTGTCGGCACTCGGCAGCCCGTCCATAATTGTATATACCAGTGACCTAACCGTGGTTTTTTTTTCTTTCTTTATACATACATACTAGTTACGAGTATACTATCTCTTTATCAACCAGTCTATATATTAGCAGCAGACACAGTACAGTGCGGTAGTTCACGGCTGTGGCTACCTCTGTGTCGGCACTCGGCAGCCCGTCCATAATTGTATATACCAGTGACCTAACCGTGGTTTTTTTTTCTTTCTTTATACATACATACTAGTTACGAGTATACTATCTCTTTATCAACCAGTCTATATATTAGCAGCAGACACAGTACAGTGCGGTAGTTCACGGCTGTGGCTACCTCTGTGTCGGCACTCGGCAGCCCGTCCATAATTGTATATACCAGTGACCTAACCGTGGTTTTTTTTTCTTTCTTTATACATACATACTAGTTACGAGTATACTATCTCTTTATCAACCAGTCTATATATTAGCAGCAGACACAGTACAGTGCGGTAGTTCACGGCTGTGGCTACCTCTGTGTCGGCACTCCGCAGCCCGTCCATAATTGTATATACCAGTGACCTAACCGTGGTTTTTTTTTCTTTCTTTATACATACATACTAGTTACGAGTATACTATCTCTTTATCAACCAGTCTATATATTAGCAGCAGACACAGTACAGTGCGGTAGTTCACGGCTGTGGCTACCTCTGTGTCGGCACTCCGCAGCCCGTCCATAATTGTATATACCAGTGACCTAACCGTGGTTTTTTTTTCTTTCTTTATACATACATACTAGTTACGAGTATACTATCTCTTTATCAACCAGTCTATATATTAGCAGCAGACACAGTACAGTGCGGTAGTTCACGGCTGTGGCTACCTCTGTGTCGGCACTCGGCAGCCCGTCCATAATTGTATATACCAGTGACCTAACCGTGGTTTTTTTTTCTTTCTTTATACATACATACTAGTTACGAGTATACTATCTCTTTATCAACCAGTCTATATATTAGCAGCAGACACAGTACAGTGCGGTAGTTCACGGCTGTGGCTACCTCTGTGTCGGCACTCGGCAGCCCGTCCATAATTGTATATACCAGTGACCTAACCGTGGTTTTTTTTTCTTTCTTTATACATACATACATACTAGTTACGAGTATACTATCTCTTTATCAACCAGTCTATATATTAGCAGCAGACACAGTACAGTGCGGTAGTTCACGGCTGTGGCTACCTCTGTGTCGGCACTCGGCAGCCCGTCCATAATTGTATATACCACCTAACCGTGGTTTTTTTTTCTTTCTTTATACATACATACTAGTTACGAGTATACTATCTCTTTATCAACCAGTCTATATATTAGCAGCAGACACAGTACAGTGCGGTAGTTCACGGCTGTGGCTACCTCTGTGTCGGCACTCGGCAGCCCGTCCATAATTGTATACTAGTATCCAATCCATCCATCTCCATTGTTTACCTGAGGTGCCTTTTAGTTGTGCCTATTAAAATATGGAGAACAAAAATGTTGAGGTTCCAAAATTAGAGAAAGATCAAGATCCACTTCCACCTCGTGCTGAAGCTGCTGCCACTAGTCATGGCCGAGACGATGAAATGCCAGCAACGTCGTCTGCCAAGGCCGATGCCCAATGGCATAGTACAGAGCATGTCAAAACCAAAACACCAAATATCAGTAAAAAAAGGACTCCAAAACCTAAAATAAAATTGTCGGAGGAGAAGCGTAAACTTGCCAATATGCCATTTACCACACGGAGTGGCAAGGAACGGCTGAGGGCCTGGCCTATGTTCATGGCTAGTGGTTCAGCTTCACATGAGGATGGAAGCACTCAGCCTCTCGCTAGAAAACTGAAAAGACTCAAGCTGGCAAAAGCACCGCAAAGAACTGTGCGTTCTTTGAAATCCCAAATCCACAAGGAGAGTCCAATTGTGTCGGTTGCGATGCCTGACCTTCCCAACACTGGACGTGAAGAGCATGCGCCTTCCACCATTTGCACGCCCCCTGCAAGTGCTGGAAGGAGCACCCGCAGTCCAGTTCCTGATAGTCAGATTGAAGATGTCAGTGTTGAAGTACACCAGGATGAGGAGGATATGGGTGTTGCTGGCGCTGGGGAGGAAATTGACCAGGAGGATTCTGATGGTGAGGTGGTTTGTTTAAGTCAGGCACCCGGGGAGACACCTGTTGTCCGTGGGAGGAATATGGCCGTTGACATGCCAGGTGAAAATACCAAAAAAATCAGCTCTTCGGTGTGGAGGTATTTCACCAGAAATGCGGACAACAGGTGTCAAGCCGTGTGTTCCCTTTGTCAAGCTGTAATAAGTAGGGGTAAGGACGTTAACCACCTCGGAACATCCTCCCTTATACGTCACCTGCAGCGCATTCATAATAAGTCAGTGACAAGTTCAAAAACTTTGGGTGACAGCGGAAGCAGTCCACTGACCAGTAAATCCCTTCCTCTTGTAACCAAGCTCACGCAAACCACCCCACCAACTCCCTCAGTGTCAATTTCCTCCTTCCCCAGGAATGCCAATAGTCCTGCAGGCCATGTCACTGGCAAGTCTGACGAGTCCTCTCCTGCCTGGGATTCCTCCGATGCATCCTTGCGTGTAACGCCTACTGCTGCTGGCGCTGCTGTTGTTGCCGCTGGGAGTCGATGGTCATCCCAGAGGGGAAGTCGTAAGCCCACTTGTACTACTTCCAGTAAGCAATTGACTGTTCAACAGTCCTTTGCGAGGAAGATGAAATATCACAGCAGTCATCCTACTGCAAAGCGGATAACTGAGTCCTTGACAACTATGTTGGTGTTAGACGTGCGTCCGGTATCCGCCGTTAGTTCACAGGGAACTAGACAATTTATTGAGGCAGTGTGCCCCCGTTACCAAATACCATCTAGGTTCCACTTCTCTAGGCAGGCGATACCGAGAATGTACACGGACGTCAGAAAAAGACTCACCAGTCTCCTAAAAAATGCAGTTGTACCCAATGTCCACTTAACCACGGACATGTGGACAAGTGGAGCAGGGCAGGGTCAGGACTATATGACTGTGACAGCCCACTGGGTAGATGTATGGACTCCCGCCGCAAGAACAGCAGCGGCGGCACCAGTAGCTGCATCTCGCAAACGCCAACTCTTTCCTAGGCAGGCTACGCTTTGTATCACCGCTTTCCAGAATACGCACACAGCTGAAAACCTCTTACGGCAACTGAGGAAGATCATCGCGGAATGGCTTACCCCAATTGGACTCTCCTGTGGATTTGTGGCATCGGACAACGCCAGCAATATTGTGTGTGCATTAAATATGGGCAAATTCCAGCACGTCCCATGTTTTGCACATACCTTGAATTTGGTGGTGCAGAATTTTTTAAAAAACGACAGGGGCGTGCAAGAGATGCTGTCGGTGGCCAGAAAAATTGCGGGACACTTTCGGCGTACAGGCACCACGTACAGAAGACTGGAGCACCACCAAAAACTACTGAACCTGCCCTGCCATCATCTGAAGCAAGAAGTGGTAACGAGGTGGAATTCAACCCTCTATATGCTTCAGAGGTTGGAGGAGCAGCAAAAGGCCATTCAAGCCTATACAATTGAGCACGATATAGGAGATGGAATGCACCTGTCTCAAGTGCAGTGGAGAATGATTTCAACGTTGTGCAAGGTTCTGATGCCCTTTGAACTTGCCACACGTGAAGTCAGTTCAGACACTGCCAGCCTGAGTCAGGTCATTCCCCTCATCAGGCTTTTGCAGAAGAAGCTGGAGGCATTGAAGAAGGAGCTAAAAGGGAGCGATTCCGCTAGGCATGTGGGACTTGTGGATGCAGCCCTTAATTCGCTTAACAAGGATTCACGGGTGGTCAATCTGTTGAAATCAGAGCACTACATTTTGGCCACCGTGCTCGATCCTAGATTTAAAGCCTACCTTGGATCTCTCTTTCCGGCAGACACAGGTCTGCTGGGGTTGAAAGACCTGCTGGTGACAAAATTGTCAAGTCAAGCGGAACGCGACCTGTCAACATCTCCTCCTTCACATTCTCCCGCAACTGGGGGTGCGAGGAAAAGGCTCAGAATTCCGAGCCCACCCGCTGGCGGTGATGCAGGGCAGTCTGGAGCGACTGCTGATGCTGACATCTGGTCCGGACTGAAGGACCTGACAACGATTACGGACATGTCGTCTACTGTCACTGCATATGATTCTCTCAACATTGATAGAATGGTGGAGGATTATATGAGTGACCGCATCCAAGTAGGCACGTCACACAGTCCGTACTTATACTGGCAGGAAAAAGAGGCAATTTGGAGGCCCTTGCACAAACTGGCTTTATTCTACCTAAGTTGCCCTCCCACAAGTGTGTACTCCGAAAGAGTGTTTAGTGCCGCCGCTCACCTTGTCAGCAATCGGCGTACGAGGTTACATCCAGAAAATGTGGAGAAGATGATGTTCATTAAAATGAATTATAATCAATTCCTCCGCGGAGACATTGACCAGCAGCAATTCCCTCCACAAAGTACACAGGGAGCTGAGATGGTGGATTCCAGTGGGGACGAATTGATAATCTGTGAGGAGGGGGATGTACACGGTGATATATCGGAGGGTGAAGATGAGGTGGACATCTTGCCTCTGTAGAGCCAGTTTGTGCAAGGAGAGATTAATTGCTTCTTTTTTGGGGGGGGTCCAAACCAACCCGTCATATCAGTCACAGTCGTGTGGCAGACCCTGTCACTGAAATGATGGGTTGGTTAAAGTGTGCATGTCCTGTTTTGTTTATACAACATAAGGGTGGGTGGGAGGGCCCAAGGATAATTCCATCTTGCACCTCTTTTTTCTTTTCTTTTTCTTTGCATCATGTGCTGATTGGGGAGGGTTTTTTGGAAGGGACATCCTGCGTGACACTGCAGTGCCACTCCTAGATGGGCCCGGTGTTTGTGTCGGCCACTAGGGTCGCTAATCTTACTCACACAGCTACCTCATTGCGCCTCTTTTTTTCTTTGCGTCATGTGCTGTTTGGGGAGGGTTTTTTGGAAGGGACATCCTGCGTGACACTGCAGTGCCACTCCTAGATGTGCCCGGTGTTTGTGTCGGCCACTAGGGTCGCTAATCTTACTCACACAGCTACCTCATTGTGCCTCTTTTTTTCTTTGCGTCATGTGCTGTTTGGGGAGGGTTTTTTGGAAGGGACATCCTGCGTGACACTGCAGTGCCACTCCTAGATGGGCCCGGTGTTTGTGTCGGCCACTAGGGTCGCTAATCTTACTCACACAGTAAGCTACCTCATTGCGCCTCTTTTTTTCTTTGCGTCATGTGCTGTTTGGGGAGGGTTTTTTGGAAGGGCCATCCTGCGTGACACTGCAGTGCCACTCCTAGATGGGCCCGGTGTTTGTGTCGGCCACTAGGGTCGCTAATCTTACTCACACAGCTAACTCATTGCGCCTCTTTTTTTCTTTGCGTCATGTGCTGTTTGGGGAGGGTTTTTTGGAAGGGACATCCTGCGTGACACTGCAGTGCCACTCCTAGATGGGCCCGGTGTTTGTGTCGGCCACTAGGGTCGCTTATCTTACTCACACAGCGACCTCGGTGCAAATTTTAGGACTAAAAATAATATTGTGAGGTGTGAGGTATTCAGAATAGACTGAAAATGAGTGTAAATTATGGTTTTTGAGGTTAATAATACTTTGGGATCAAAATGACCCCCAAATTCTATGATTTAAGCTGTTTTTTAGTGTTTTTGGAAAAAAACACCCGAATCCAAAACACACCCGAATCCGACAAAAATAATTCGGTGAGGTTTTGCCAAAACGCGTTCGAACCCAAAACACGGCCGCGGAACCGAACCCAAAACCAAAACACAAAACCCGAAAAATTTCAGGCGCTCATCTCTATTAATGTGTGGGCCAGAAAAGTACATTTAAAATGACAACCACTGTTTTCTATGGGAGAAACGGGTTCAGTGTGAAAGGTACCAAAACGGTAATGAAATGGTAATATACCAGTTACAACATGCGATGTGAAGGGGGTTTAACTGCTCAGACCCGTTTTAAGAACCGTTTAAAGAACCGTTTCAAAAGCAGGGTTTGCGATGGGAAAGCAGCATGACAAGGGCTCATCACTAAAAGCAGAGCCGTAACTAGACCTTCTGGTGCCCTGTGCCAGAGAGAGAATTTGCACCCCTCCCCATTTTTTTCAATAGGGACCCAAGGCGCATGCTTTGTGGGGAAGGGGCATGACAAGACTGATCCCAGATAACGCCCTTTCCCACATTTTATATATATACACACATATTTATAGACCATTGCAAGAAAATGATTTGGACACAAATCCTCTTTATACCACATTCATGCACTTAACTTGAGAGCTTGTTGCTATTCAGTCATAATAACCTTTATTAAATAACACAGTTCAATATACTGCCATACCCAGGATTCAAACCTATAACCTGTTGAATTATAATCAAACACCCTACTCATTCAGCTATTTGATCCTGCATAAAAACTATGAACACTATATGAAGCTACTGGTACTTTGTAAAAAATAATAATCAGCATTGCAATTGAGCAGATCTATGTGGTGTGCAGCCACACATCCAATCCCATGCAGCCACACACTACATAGATCTGCCCAGCCGCAATTCTGATCATTTTTTCACAAAGTACAAGGTGAGCTTCAAATAGTTAGAATTATCTAGCTTAGACTTCTCTAGCTTTCTATGCAAGAGCAGATAGCTCAAAGAATAGATTGACTGCAATACCACAGGCAATGGGTTCGAATCCCGGGTATGTCAGCATCTTGAAATGTAATAAATGACAGTGTGACTGAATAACAAAGCAATCTCAAGTTGAGTTCATGAATGTTGTATAGGTATTAACGACAGAAGGGATCAGGGTAGGAGACAGCGGCGGTCAGAAATGCTGGGCTTCAACAAGGATGGAAGCTGCAAGTGAAAGTAATTAAAACAGATAATTGACAAGTGTCCCCAACAGTGCACCCTACCCTGCAGTGCTATATGCGGTGCCCCCTCCGCACACACCTAGTTACGGCCCTGACTAAAAGACTCCCTTCCCATCCCCAAATACTGCAGTCATGTTCCTCCAACAGAGGAAGATGTATCAACGATTGGAGCGAGATAACGTACCAACCATTCAGTGTCTAACTGCATGTTACAGACTGTATTTGATAAATGGCAGTGATGCTGGGTACACAGTCACACTAATAGATATAGCTGCAGATTAATTGATCTGCAGATATATTTATGGACGTACCGGGCATTATGTTGTGCATACACACTGCCCAATCCGTCGGGACTAACATCACGAACTGAACAGACATTTACATGTGCCCGCCCACTTGTGCTGTCAATCACCGCCGGCGTCTGCAGCAAGTGTACGGGCAGTCGACTGAAAGAAACCTGCTGGATGCAGGTGAACCATTTTGTAATATAAGCACTCCCATAGCTATTAGCTTCCAGCATTTACAGTTTTTATATGGTCGCTGAGGACAGTGTTGCTGCTGTGTTGGGTCTACTCACTTCACACGCAATATCTTGTAGCACTACAGTCATGTGGGATTTGGTTTTGACATGCTTTTTTTGCATTACTATTGGACAAAACTATAATATTTGAAACCAAGAGCATGGGGGTAAGTGATAAGAAGTTCAGTTAACATGCCTCAAAAAGACGGACTTTATAGTATAGTTGGTCAAAAAAACAAAAATTGGACTTATCAGCAACAAATCTTTAAAACCTGGCACTGACCTTGGAAAATAAAGACTGTTGGCAGCTACTTGTGTATGCACTGTAGTTATTCCAGGAAGCTCAGTAATACATAACCTTTCATATACATGCTGTACAGCTGATTTACTTTAACCCTATCACACTTTCTTGTGGCGCCAGTTCTGCCACAAATAATGATTACATATTTTTTACCCAAAGCAAATTATTTATAAAGCATTTTTTGAAGGGTCTCAGAGTGCACTCTAAGTGCCCCCACCCATACCCTTACTGATGCTGCTAGAACCCCCCCCCCCCTTACTTCCACCACCACCACCACCACACACATATATACTTATTACCTGTTGTGGAGCAAGTGGATGGAAGAGGTTATCAGTGCAGTGCTTCAGCTCCTCTGTGTCAAGCTGGGAGTGTTGCGTTGCTATATGATGTCACTGCATAGTTAAATTATTATTATTATTATTATTATTATTATTATTATTGTTGTCAGCCAATAAAGAAGAGGTGTGGTTAATGCAAATCTCCAGTATGGCCAGCAAGGATGCAGGGAAAAATAAAAACACTGAATTAGTAAAATTACGTCCCTCATTCACTGTTTTAGGTAATCTCAAAATATTGGTTCTCAAGGTGACTGCCACTGCCTGGGTTTGTCTAGTTGTGGTACCAGGCCTACACTGTACTCTTATTTATAATATTCTTTATTGTTTATCTCACTGGCATTTGTTAAAAGAAAACAAGGAAAGCTCTTATTTCTGAAGATGAGAATAGTATATATCTATAAAATCAAAAGTGTCAAGAAAGTTGATGGGAGTTATAGATAGCCAAGGGTGGTGGCAGGGGCATCTCTAGAGAGGAGGGGACCCGTGTGCAGACTCTGTGTGTGGGCCCCCTCCTCTCTCATAGCCGTCACCGCTGCTGCTAGCGCTCTGAGCGCTGTAGACTCTGGCACAGTGCCAGAGTCTACAGCACAGGACTCCGAAAAATGTGGCATACCAATAGACTTGTACAGAAGTTGAGAAATGCTAATAGCTTACCACCCAATAACATGACTGTTGGGCAACAATTGGACCTGACATCCGTATATGCCAAATGGACTCTATTTTTGTTCATTTCAGGAAAAAGTTTGGAGAACTTAATGGAAAAATGACAGTTACGTCCCTAGGAAGCTAAACATAGCCTTTGTAGATGTTTCAGTCTCCATTGGGGTATATTTAGATAAAACTGTGCTATGGCCTGCTTTCAATATCAAGCACAAAGCCTGTGTCCTCCCATTTTTACATGTGGAGATGTTTTTATAGAGAGATAACAAGGAAATGTTCCATTAGTGAAGGGCAATAATGCATATACACCTATTCAAATAAGTATTTTTCCATTGCCAAAATCAGTTATCACCACCCACCTCAACTACTGTAACCTTACTACTGTTAACTGTCTAGCCTCCCAAATTTACCTATCCCCACTTCGATCATTTCTGAAAGTTACTACTTACAACATTCTCCTCTTTTATAACCCAGCTTCACTGTCTCCCTCACAATGTAGTTCAAACTTCTCATGCTCACTTATGAAGCCCTTAATCCAGAGGTTCTTAAACTCGATCCTCAAGGCACCCTAACAGTTCAGGTTTTAAGGATAACCATGGATGAGCACAGATGGTTAAACCAAACTGACTGAGGTACAAGTCACCCATGCCCAAGCATGGTGATCCTTAAAACCTTGAGGGACGAATTTGTGAACCTCTGTCTTAATCACGTCTCCCCACCCTACATACCTAATCTCATTTCTGTGCACTCTCATTACTGCTGCCTCTTCTCTTCCACCCTCACTTATACTTTGGTTACCACTTCTCACACTAGGATCATAGATTTCTCCTGCTCCTCCCCCCTCCCCTGGGACTCACTGAGTCAGACTTTCCACAAGACTCTCTAACTTCAAACATTCACTCAAAAACACACCCTTATCAGTAAGCCCTCCTCCTAAATCTGTCCTGACCTTTCTACCATTGTCCAGCTCTTTGTCCTGTACAACCTCCAACCATTTACTTCTCCTAAGTATGTAAGCTTTCAGACGCAGGGCCCTCTATCCTCTTGTTATCCATTAACATATACATTTATTTATTAATAGTTTCTTATGTGGTTCCAGAATTTGATAAGCTTGCCTAAAGAGGTGAGTTTTCAGGCAATGCTCAAACGTTTGGAGACCAGAGGAAAGTCTTATTGTGCGTGGGAGGGCATTACATACTGTAGATGCAGCCTGAAGAAAATCCAGCAATTGTGAATGGGAGCAAATAATGATTGTTGATAAGACATGTAGATCTTGTGAAGAGCGAAGAGGTCGGGTTGGCAGGTAGAATTTTGGTTCTCTTGCCTTTGGGCAGGTAAAACAAAATCCCTGATAATGCCAGTTATCACCATCAATCGAATTCCCCCCCCAGGGATCAACTGCTGTGGTAATTAATGCGTATACTTGAATTCCTCTATATTGCTCTCTCTGTTTCACCAATGTGTGCTGTGTGTGATCAGTGTAACTGAATGTGTACTGGGAGTGCAGGTAATAGAAGTTGCAATTTAAGCCATCTTACGTAAAGTGATTGTGTCAGACAATTTCACTGCTTTCAACCAAACTGGCCAAATATCACTGTATACTGTGCAAGGGTTTAACATGTCCAACAATCCTGATAATCTGTAGCAATAAAATCAAGTTCATGCTTAACCCGGTGACAGCAATGTGTGTGTGTATCTATTGACCCCATACAGTATGGATCGCATCTCAGATGTGATCGCATACTATTTTGAGGTTAGTGCGCATGTGTAGTGCCCAAACTGCACTTGCGTGAGCCCAGTAATGCGTTTGCATAGCATTGATGCGAACGCCTCGGCCTGATTGACAGGCAGAGGTCTTCGTGGGGTGGACTTGAGTGGCGACGGTATTGCGGGAGTGGTGACACAGCGTTGGGTGAGCATGGCATCGTAATTTGGGACAAGTTTGAAGCGACCACTTGACGTCACACATAGCAGATGCGACCCAGAAAATGGCTGATCTGTGCCTGCCTTTGCAGCCAGGCTGCGGAGGCAGGGGGCATCCACAATTCAGCAATGCAATCTCAATTGAATTGCGATCACTTCGCTGCTGGCCATTTGCATGCTGGATGGCCTTGCCATGTGCTGGATGGCTCCCAGCATGCGGTTGCAAGCAGTTGCAGTATTGCAAAAATAGCAAACCTGCAACTGAAGCTGAATAAGGCCTTATGTGTGCATGCTTGCTTTTGTGGTCTTCAGCTATGTTTTCTAGACTGAACCAGAATAAAACCAGCTTACAGGAACAGGGGCGGCAACAGTTGTTTAAAGTGTGGATATTACCCATTCTTTCATATGTAAAGAATGGTGTGGATATTACCCATTCTTTCATATGTAGTCCCCAAGGATTAATTAACAGGGTTTATAAACAGACCAGGGCAGCATGTGACATATGCTCCTGAGGAAGCTGGCATGCACCAGACCAGCGAAACGCGTTGAGCCCTTATTGACCACAGAAATCCTATCCACTCTTGCACTTTTCTGACAACAATTGGACTCATTGCCATCATTGGATCCTTACAGGTGTCTTCCATTTGGAACCTGGATAAACCTCCCCTGCTGCTATTGGATCTCCGATTGAAATTGAGACTCCTTGGGGACTACATATGAAAGAACAGGTAATATCCACACTTTAAACAACTAAGGACTATATTGCGGAATAAGTCCTAGCCAGAAATAGTCAAACTAATCTGAATGGGACACTAGGTTTCGTTTTCATGCATTGACCCTAGAGCCAGAGACCTGTGATATCGTTTTGTCATTATATTCCATATTTTATTTTTATTGTATATGTATTAAATATGTGTATTAATTTTATTGAAATTGTTGTTGTGTCTATTGTTGGAAAGACAGCCGGCGTCAGTATATTCTCTACTTATCAGCATATACTTGGGGCTCCTCTGATCCTTGGGACCCGGTACAGTTGTCCCCTTTGTACCCCCCTGTCGCCGGCCCTATACAGGAAATGAATACACATGCACTCACTGTCACCTTCACTGAACTTGGAGGATTTTCTTTCCACTCTAGGAGGTGATTCATATCTGATCGTAGATGTGCTAAATTTAGCACATCTAAGATCATTTGCTTTGACATGCGGGGGGACGCCCAGCACAGGGCTTGTCCGCCCCGCATGTCAGACCCTACCCCACCACACAGGTGCAAAAGCATTGCACGGTGGTGATGCTTTTGTAGCTGGCGAGTAGCTCCCTGCCAGCACAGCTCCTTCGCTCTGGCAGTGATCTACCCGCCGTGTCCCGGGTCGCTGCGGCTGCATTTGACGTCACACAGTCGCTGTGGCCCGCCCCCCAATGGTCCAGACACGCCTGTGTTGTCCAGACCACGCCCTGCCAACAGCGTTCTAACGCCATTGGCATGCCTCCTCCCGCCCCGCGACTGCCTATGCCTGTCAATCTGGCAGAGGCGATTGCAGCACAGAGATGGTGTTAGCATCTCACTGGGCTCCCAGGGTGCGAGCGCGTAGTGCGTCTGCTGCACGCGCTCATACAACATAGGGATTCAGACTGTGATCACTGCAGTCTGAATTAGGCCCTAAATGCTACTGAAAATGTGCATATTTCCCAAACCCACCTTCAGGCAAATGTAATGTGCTTGAGCTAAACCATATTCCGCAGATGTCCCTGGCGCTAATTTGTGTAGTCAGGCAATAACAGCGATCTTGGTTAAACCCCAATAACCAATGAACACTAGATAAAGAGAAAGTGGAACAGATGTGTGCACTTATGCAATGTAGAAATGATGTAACAGACAGTACAGGAGAAGCATAGAAAATAAAAATAAAACCAAAAATGCAACTTCCCTTTGTGATGTCCCGGAGCACACAGATATCCCAAAGGGAAGTTGCAGTTTTTATTTGCTATGTTTTCCTATACTGTTTGTTACACCATTTCTGCATTGCATAAGCGCACACATCTGATCCATATTCCGCAACTGGTAATCTCAGACCCCGTAGCAATCGGTGATCTCAGTGGTTTCTAATTGTTCTTTATAACAAGTACTATATATAGTCATATAACTTGTTGTAGATAACTTAAAACCTCACTGTGAATAAATCACCCAACACCACCATTTCCTGGCTTACAATCCTGTAAGCAGCTATCTCTGGGCCGTTAGGAGTCTGACTGACAAATCAAGTGAAACAACGCTGCCTCCATTACTATTCAGACTTTAAGCAATGATATAAAGGCTAATTGGCAAATGCAGTCTCATAAACGTGTATTTATTATACTGACCTTTCCTTTCAATATGTAAGGATCTATCATCTCACAATATTACTAGCGTCACAATGACTTACATATGATATATACTTGTTTTGAAGAGCTTTCGCGTGTGCTAAGTGAATTCCTATTGCTGTCTGTGGGTAAGGGTAATGAAGCGTATGCCGCCTCTGTTAATCATTGCTCACAGTCCTCTATCCGTCTTCTTACATGTAGCTAGAACCAAATAAATACTAGGTTCCTGTGGCATCTGCACTAAACATGACAAAGAAGTACAGTAACATTTGTAATCATGTAATAATGCCAGCCAATTCATTTTATTTCATTACCTTACATCTCAGCTCTGCTCCCATCTTGCTGAGGCGTTGTGGATGCCACTTCTGAAATCACCAATATGGCATACAATAAGCACTTTCTATTTTCTTACAGTGCCCCTCGTACACACAGTGCAGACGCAAGGAACCAGTGACATAGGGCGCCATAGATGCCTGGAAATGTATTGAGACACCCACTAGTGGCTTTACAGATCCAAACAACTGCGTGCAAATGTGCAGAATGGCCACATGATCTATAGCGCTGGCGCCATGTTTTCTGCGTGCGTGATCGCAGTTGTAGGCTCAGACACCCTGAAAATGGTCAAGACACACCTGTAGTTTTGCTGTAACTCCCCATTACTCCCCCAAATGGTCCCTGATAGTCAAAAACTTTGCAAAGAAATCCTCACTTCGAGCAACACTGACCAGCCACCTTGCGCAGTGCGACGGTGATGTATGTGCGGTTATCTGATATTCGTTCAACTCTAAATATCGGTATTCAGTGTCAGACTGGGGCGTGAAGGGCCCACCGGGGAATGCTGTGGTAGGTGCCCATGCACATGGGTGTGGCCAGCATTCAGTGGGGGTATGGCTAGCTACCACAGAGGCTTTATACTGCACGGGACTATGATGCATTTTCTACAGTATATTGCTGCTGTTAACCATTAGAGAGTATATGGTCTGGGCCCCTTTATAAATATATATAGTAAATACTACTAGTGCATTTATGATGTGCCAGATTAACAACAGCAATACACTCTAGAAAGTAGACCATAGTCCTGTGCAGTATAATGTAACATAAATGTAATGTATATTTCCAGTGCACAGTCTGGAATCTGATCCCTAGAGGAGGAGGTGGGCCCATAGGCAGTGGGGCCCACCGGGGGTTTCCCCTGTACCCCTGTGGGCCAGTACGGCCCTGTCGGTATTGCGGATATCTTTGAATCATGTCCTTAGGGAGTAGCTACGCTTCAGTGATGTCAGGTTTCTAGGCTCAGCTAATAATATAACTGCCATCACTTTGTGCAAGTGATGAATGTAGTTTACTTTCTCAAGCAAGGTAGTGTTGGCACAGGTGGCATAGGGCAAATACTCAAAGTCTGTTCTTTTCTAATCAGGTAAAGCCAGTCACATCCCAGTTCTACAGGCAACTAAACTAGGCACTCATTCTGCAAATGACACAGGCCACCTATTGTCCTACTAATAATGGGTTGTTCTTTATATATGAAAAAAAATGAGTCGGTCCTGTTGTTTTAAAACCTCTATATATTGTCTGTTTTGTTTTTTGTACATCAAACATTGGGACCTCTCAATCAAAATGCTGTTGTTTTTTTATGAAGATCCCCAGTTGGAGAATAAACAGAAGTCCCTAGATCAATACCTGTAAGTCTTTTTAAGGGGCACATACACCCACCTCATCCACACACTACATCAAAGCCATTGAAAATCAATAGGAATTCTGGGGCACATGTATTAACCTGGAGAAGGCATAAGGAAGTGATAAACCAGTGATATGTGTAAGGTGATAAAGGCACCAGCCAATCAGATCCTAACTGTTAATTTACATATTGGAGCTGATTGGCTGGTGCCTTTATCACCTTGCACTGATCACTGGTTTATCGCTTCCTTATGCCTTCTACAGGTTAATACATCTGCCCCTCTGTCTGATGTAAGCTTTTTGTTTCTTAGCTTACAACTTCACACTGTCATGTACTGTATGTAATACATTATTGGAATGGCAATGAGATTGGATGAAGAATTCTGGACCTAATATATTTGCCTTTAATAATTCTAGTTTGTCATCCTCTGATGTCTGCCCTTCTGCTGTGTTTAAGAAACAAGAAGATACCCTTCCGGGTTCCTGTTGGGGGCCCGGCAGTCGAAATACTGACGCTACTCGGAATTCCTATAACGGCATCCCAACTAGGGTCACAAGCCTGGTGACAGAATCATGACTGCTGGAATCCCAAACAAACATGTCCCAACCCCGTCTGGGTGGTAAGCCGCGAGAGAGGATGGGCATGTAGGTTTAGGCTGTGAGGGGAGGGTTAGGCTTAGCCACTACTGGGGAGGATTAGGGCTAGGCTGCAGGGGAGGCGGGGGGGGGGGGGGGGGGTTAGGTTTGGGCGGCTGCGGGGGGAGGGGGGGGGTTAGGTTTGGGCTGTGGGGAGGGGAGTTAGGTTAAGTCACCAGTGGAGAGGGTTAGGGTTAGGCTGTGGGGGAATGGGGAGGGTTAGGTTTAGGATGCTGGAAGGGAGGATTAGGGGGCCATTGGGGGAAGGTAAGTATCCCTGTTAGGATTCTCAGCATTGGGATACCGCGGTCGGTATTCTGAATCTCGTCTGTACATGTTCAGGCGAGGTAGGGGGTCGTTAATGTTGCGTGGGAGCACGCATTGTTAACGACGTTGAGTGTACACTGGACGAAATTGTAAAACATCTCACTCAGATTGGCCCTTCTGAGCGATATCTTTTACTTTCTCGTCTAGTGTATATAGGGCGTAACACTTCAGTCTGAGCAGATAGTTATCCCCGAACTAAGGTTTGCAACTAAAGGGGCTCATATATCTGCAATCACAATTTATTGTTTCACAGATCCTGAGATTTTTGTCACAGATTTATTGTTTTTACAATCCATCTGACTTTGCCCATACATTACAGATATTTTTCAATGATTTGCATAGAATTTTCAGTTAAAACTCCCAACTGTCCTGAATACAGCAGGACAGTCCCGCTAATTGGACACTGTCCTGCTATCCCACCCACGGGCCGCAGTGTCCCGTGGGCGGGGACTCCGGGGAGACAGATTGGAAGAGGCAGTGATCATGGCTGCTCTGCTATGCAAAGCAGCCAGTGATCACTGAATAGCTCACCGAACAGATACAGTGCAAGGAGGGGAGCAGGGGGCTGCCCAGCTGATCAGGGAGCGCTGGGCACGCCCCCAAAATGATGAAAAATGCTGGGCACGCCCCCAAAATGATGAAAAATGGGGGTCGCGGTGCTAACCCCCACTCCTCCATCAAAGGCCACGGCCCCTCCTACCGAGGCCCCATCCCCTTTTTGCCCGCTGACGTGCCTCTGGTGCAACAGGTCCTGAATCCTCACAGTGGAAAGTTGGGAGATATGGTTAAACAGATTACTAGAAACGGTCTGCAGATCTGCTGATGATTGTTACCCACACACTAGCAATCTACAGTCCCAATTGATCTGTGAAATTAAACATGTTGAAAAACCTGATTTAACAATCCCAATCGATTTGTGGGTGAAATCTGCAATCTGTAAAGCCCATACATTGCAGATTTATTGACAATCGTCTGTAAAACGTCAGATTGTCCCAATTGATTGCTGATGTATGGGCCCTTTAACGTGCCACCTGAATGGACCAGGCCCACATCCAATCAAAAAAGATGTAGTATAAGTTACTTATCTTCCATCCATGATAGTGTGGAAACAAAGGTTAGGGTGGGTCTGGGGGTGAGGTCTACTCCTAAATTATTAGTGGATGACAAAACTGGACATCTCCTATTGTCTGGCATGTTGGACAATTAAGCTTGTGGGACCTGTCTGGTGTGCAGAGCTTAATTTGCAAAACAAGTCTGGAAAAATATTAATGTAATTTCAGTGACTGAAACAGGAAATACATGCCCAAAATACACATTTTAAGTGGTCCAATACAACTTGGTAAAAGGTACAACATGTTCTGTAAGAACTGATGACTATTTGCAAATAAGCATCATAACTCCAGTTTAATTTATTCCCAAATTTTAAGGTTGATGTTTTAAAAAAGATGAATATTTATCTGTCTGTTGACAAGTGACTGGAACAGGCAGTAGCCCGTGGATCTCTACAGAGAAGTCACCAACAAATCAATTTCTTTTTCAGAATGTTATACCTTTGTATTTTTCATGCAGATACTGTAGTTTTGGTAACCTGACCCTATTAGAGCATTCAGTAATTCAAAAATTAAATTATATTTTAATAAAGTAGATTTGCAGAAACAGTCCACTTTCCAATGCACAGCAATTATCCAGGGCTCACAGTGACAAGGGCTGGAGGAGTTCCTGGTCTTATTTCCTTTATTTAGACAAGATCCACAGTGTATTGCCATTCCCAGCAGCACAGGATGGTCAGAAGGAAGGGGTGGAGATGAGACAAAGACATTTCCATGCAATTATCTCAGTGTAAAATTGGCACTCTGAACAAGCCACAGTGTAGGACAAAAGTTGATGGGGCTGTGAGTAAAGATAGCACAGCTGTGGCCAATGCCAACACAAGCCTTTACAATATGGAGTGACCCAAGATCCGCTGTAACCTGCTGATTTATACAGTCTCCTGCCTCACAAAACAAAGGCCAAATGAAACAATGATTTTCTCTTCTCTTCCTACCAAATTGACGAACTGAAATTTCACTATGTCCACCTTAGTGACACCTGTATTTCCCATGCCTTATTCTAAACTACAAAATACTGACATCATTGAGCCTCATCGGGGATATAATCAAACAAACCAAGGCTATAAAAAAAGTCACATATTGTATCAAATAAAATATAACTGTGCTGTGGAGTTTAATAAAAAATAAAAAAAAACCTGAGACACGGAATCACGGATAAAGTAACAATAGTGGTACATCATTTTGGACCATTTATCTCAACAATTCTAAGTAATTATTTTTCAGTCAGAAGTACTTTCATTGTGTTAGGGGACGTTCCTAAATGTAGTTTTGTTTTTTTAAGTGGCAAATTAAACAATACTGGGGGCAAGGACTTCCATAGTTTGAGGCAGCTCTGTAACATGTGCTGACCCTGCCCATAAACTTATGATGTCATGCCTAGAGGGTGGAGCCACCGACTCTGGGAAGTACAGCTCTGGCTGGAGTATCTTACGGCACTCCAGTCAGCTCCACAACTCCACAGTAGCGCTACTGGTTGCAGCGTGCCAAATGCAGGTGCCATGTTGCAGCTACGGTGCCTGCTCCAGGGCCCAGCATTGTGTGATGGCTAGGGCTGGCGACAAGGGGCGTCAAAGGGGACACCTGTACTGGGCCCCAAGGATCAGAGAGGCCCGTAAGATACACTGTTTAGTGACCGGCAGGGTTGTGAGCCATCTTGTCCAAATAGGTCAGCAAGCTGCAGGCGGTGTGGGCGCAGCCTCAGAGTGACAAGAGCCTCTCACACAGTGAGTGTGCGCCCGCTCTTCCCGGTCCAGCACTGCTGCAGGCAGATATTAGATATGGCAGCAGATCCGCTAGCCAGGATTCCTGTGCCCTGCGCCGGCCTCTTCTAGTGGATTCGGCTGTGTGGTGTTCGAGTCTGGATACTGGGGAGTGCAGCGCAGGAGAGTCTCTCCCCGGGATAAGAGTGGATTGGTGAGAGGATACAGGGCTTTGGGATGGGGTTGGGGACCTGGGAATGCAGCATGGAGTCATTGGGGAGACAGACTGTGGGGTGTGTGGGAGGAAGGAGAGAGGGAGACACAGGCTGTGGTGTGTGTGGGTGAAAAAGGATAGATACAAATATCTATACATCTGTATAAATAAATATATATACATATATATTTATTAACAGTTTCTTATATTCGGTTGCGCTGTAATATATACAGTATGACAAAATGCCCCAATAAAGGCATTGAAACATAACCTGCCACCTCTGCCGTGTTGTGTGAGTCACCAGGAGTGCCATACCCACCGCTAGTTTATATATATATATATATATATATATATATATATATATATATATATATATATATATATATATCTCTATATAACCTGATGGGGCCTAGAGAGGTGTCACTGTACCGAGGCCCCAAGATTTCTGTTGCCGGCCCTGGTGATGGCACCAATCACACACCCTAGTTAGAGCCTTGGTTGGAGGAGCATTATTAGTGCTTGGAGTAAACCAGATTAATCATACCTCGCAACATTTAGGATCAGCAAGACGGGACTCCTACCCAAAAAGGGGGCATTGCCTCATCAAGGAAGGTCATGACCTTGTCAAGGAGGGTTGGGAATGCCACAATTGTGAGTCACAGCCACACCTCTAGGGTCTGTCACTGTTGGGGCATGCTCAGTGTGCTGCTGGCCATGCCCCCAGTCCCTCTGTCTCCCATGAATACACGCTGTATGCATGTGCACAGCATCTATTCACGGCAGCAATGCTAAGCAGAACAGCGAGTGACAGGGAGTCTCCCAACTGCCCCTCCCCTTCCCCACCACGACGGGACACTGCGGATCGCAGGTGGGAGAGAGCGGGACAGTGCCAATAAAAACGGGGCTGTCCAGCGAGAATCAGGACAGTTGGGAGGTCTGCATTCATATTAGAACTAGGAGCATGAAAGAATTTCCCTCACAGATCAGACAATTATTGAACTTATGGGTATCCCCATGGGTGCACAGCATGGCCACAGGAAGTGAGACGTCGGAGACATTGCAGCTGCATATGGGATCACATTTGCAGCCTCAAACACCCCCCCAATGATGTAATAAAGACAGCCCCTTTCTCCCATCAGTAACAATGATGCAATAAAATCAGCCACTTTCTTCCATCAGTAACAATGATGCAATAAAATCGGCCACTTTCTCCCATCAGTGACAATGATGCAATAAATCAGCCACTTTCTCCCATCAGTAACAATGATGTAATAAGACAGCCCCTTTCTCCCATCAGTAACAATGATGCAATAAAATCAGCCACTTTCTCCCATCAGTAACAATGATGCAATAAAGTCAGCCACTTTCTCCGATCAGTAACAATGATGCAATAAAATCAGCCACTTTCTACCATCAGTAACATGATGTAATAAGACAGCACCTTTCTTCCATCAGTAACAATGATGCAATAAAGACAGCCCCTTTCTCCCATCAGTAACAATGATGTAATAAAGACAGCCCCTTTCTTCCATCAGTAACAATGATGTAATAAGTCAGCCCCTTTCTTCCATCAGTAACAATGATGTAATAAAGACAGCCCCTTCTTCCATCAGTAACAATGATGTAATAAGTCAGCCCTTTTCTTCCATCAGTAACAATGATGTAATAAGTCAGCCCCTTTCTTCCATCAGTAACAATGATGTAATAAAGACAGCCCCTATCTCCCATCAGTAACAATGATGTAATAAGACAGTCCCTTCTTCCATCAGTAACAATGATGTAATAAGTCATCCCCTTTCTTCCATCAGTAACAATGATGTAATAAGTCAGCTCCTTCTCCTGAGTGGTTTCCAATAGGCACTAGTGGATGGTAAATGGAGATTTGCCACACAGTAATCCTTTACCAGGCTCGAAGGTTTATTATACAGGGTGTCTCTAAAGTCTGGACACAAAGTTATTGCATCAAGTTCACGTGAATCTTGCAAAGCGCATCAACCTTTGCATCACAAATGATGGAATCATAATGACAATGTTATTTGTAGAGATGTGCGGCGGGCACTTTTTGTGTTTTGGTTTTGGCTCTGGTTCCATGCTCGTGTTTTGGATCTGGATTGCTTTTGCCAAAACCATCCTTTCGAGTTTTGGTTTTGGCTTTGGATCTGGATGATTTTTGAAAAAAACATAAAAACAGCTAAAATCACAGAATTTGGGGGTAATTTTGATCCTACGGCAGGGGCGTCTCTAGAGAGGAGGGAACCCGTGTGCAGACTCCGTGTGTGGGCACCCTCCTCTCCCGTAGCTGTTGCGTTGCTGCTAGCGCTCTGAGAGCTGTAGACTCTGGCACAGGGCCAGAGTCTATAGCGCATGCGCAGGACTCCGAAAAATGGGTGCAGCGCCATTTTTTTGAGTCCTGCGCATGCGCTGTAGACTCTGGCACTGTGTCTCTAATGGTCAGTGCACTAGCACCGGCGCGATGGCTATGGGAGAAGAGGGGCCCCACACACGGTCAGCGATGGACTCCGGAAAGGTAAGTACAGGAGAAATGGGTGCAGTGTGTACGGTGTGGGCCCCCCCCCCCCCCCCCCCCCCGGGACTCAGGGGCTCGTGTGCACCGCACACACTGCATCCATTATAGAAACGCCAATGTCCTACGGTATTATTAACCTCAGTAACATTCATTTACACTCATTTCCAGTCTATTTTGAACACCTCACACCTCACAATATTGATGGCTGTGTGACTAAGCTAAGCGACACAAGTGTATGGCACAAACACCTGGCCCATCTAGGAGTGGCACTGCAGTGTCAGGCAGGATGGCACTTCAAAAAAATAGTCCCCAAACTGCACATGATGCAAAGAAAAATGAAAGAAAAAAGAGGTGCAAGATGGAATTGTCCTTGGGCCCTCCCACCCACCCTTATGTTGTATAAACAGGACATGCACACTTTAACAAACCCATCATTTCAGCGACAGGGTCTGCCACACAACTGTGACTGAAATGACTGGTTGGTTTGGGCCCCCACCAAAAAAGAAGCAATCAATCTCTCCTTGCATAAACTGGCTCTACAGAGGCAAGATGTCCACCTCCTCCTCATCGTCCGATTCCTCACCCCTTTCACTGTGTACATCCCCCTCCTCACAGCAGTGGCAGACAGGATGGCACTTGAAAAAAACTAGGCCCCAAACAGCACATCATGCAAAGAAGTAAAAGAGGTGCAATGAGGTAGCTGTATGACCAAGCTAAGCGACACAAGTGTGCAGCGCAAACACCTGTCCTATCTAGGAGTGGCACTGCAGTCCCACTGCACTAATGTCGGATACCGGATGCACGTCTAACACCAATATAGCTGTCAAGGCCTCAGTTATCCGCTTTGCAACAGGATGACTGCTGTGATATTTCATCTTCCTCACAAAGGACTGTTGGGCAGTCAATTGCTTAGTTGAAGTAGTAGAAGTGGTCTTCCTACTTCCCCTCTGGGATGACGATCGACTCCCAGCAGCAACAACAGCAGCGGCAGCAACAGCAGCAGTAGGCGTACCTTTCAAGGATCCTTCGGGGGAATCCCGGTTAGGAGTGGACTCCTCAATCTTGCCAGTGACATCGCCTGCAGGACTACTAACGTTTCTGACTGAGGAGGAAGTTGACGTTGAGGGAGTTGGTGTTGTGGTTTGCAAGTGCTTGGGTACAAGAGGAAGAAGGGATTTAGGTGTCAGTGGACTGCTTATGCTCTTACCCAAAGTTTCAGAACTTGACACTGACTTCTGATGAATGCGCAGCAGGTGACGTATAAGGGAGGATGTTCCTAGATGGTTAACATCCTTACCCCTACTTATTACGGATTGA
Organism: Pseudophryne corroboree; assembly: GCF_028390025.1. Taxonomy (NCBI): domain Eukaryota; kingdom Metazoa; phylum Chordata; class Amphibia; order Anura; family Myobatrachidae; genus Pseudophryne; species Pseudophryne corroboree. The sequence continues at coordinate 229,274,102 of NC_086453.1, forward strand.
CAGAGGCAACACACGGCTTGACACCTGGGGGTATATTTACTAAAATTCATATTTTTCTGAATGAGGTTAAAGTTCAAACACAAATGACATCGAATGTGTGAATTTGCAACTTTTTGAATTTTGGCCCTCATTCCGAGTCGTTCGCTCGTTCTTTTTTTTTCGCATCGCAGTGAAAATCAGCTTAGAGCGCATGTGCAATGTTCGCACTGCGACTGCGCTAAGTAATTCTGCTATGAAGAAAGGATTTTTACTCACGGCTTTTTGTTCGCACCGGCGAACGTAGTGTGATTGACAGGAAATGGGTGTTACTGGGCGGAAACACGGCGTTTTATGGGCGTGTGGCTGAAAACGCTACCGTTTCCGGAAAAAACGCAGGAGTGGCCGGAGAAACGGGGGAGTGTCTGGGCGAACGCTGGGAGTGTTTGTGACGTCAAACCAGGAACGACAAGCACTGAACTGATCGCACAGGCAGAGTAAGTCTGGAGCTACTCTAAAACTGCTAAGTTTTTTTTGTTCGCAATATTGCGTAAACTTCGTTCGCACTTTTAAGATGCTAAGATACACTCCCAGTAGGCGTAGACTAAGCGTGTGTAACTCTGCTAAATTCGCCTTGCGACCGATCAACTCGGAATGAGGGCCCTTGTACGTCTCATTTACTATGCTGTCGTATTCTGCATTTTCGAGTTTTCCGATGTCGATGTCATTCGTATTTTCGGCCAGTGTTTTACGGGAGTGAATAGTAAAACACTGCCGACATTAACACAATGAATCTCGGCCGGATCTGTGAGATCCATGCAGGGCTTCATTGTGCATCTTTAAAAAAAATAAAGTGTTAAAAATCAAGAAAAAAATTGCGGGGGGTCCCCCCTCCTAAGCAAAACCAGCCTCGGGCTCTTTGAGCTGGTCCTGGTTGAAAAAATATGGGGGAAAAATTGACTGGGGATCCCCCATATTTGAACAACCAGCACCGGGCTCTGCGCCTGGTCCTGGTGCCAAAAATACGGGGGACAAAAAGCGTAGGGGTCCCCCGTATTTTTAACACCAGCACCGGGCTCCACTAGTCAGACAGATAATGCCACAGCCGGGGGGACTTTTATATAGGGCCCTGGCATTAAATCACTAACTAGTCACCCCTGGCCGGGGTACCCTGGAGGAGTGGGGACCCCTTAAATCAAGGGGTCCCCCCCTCCAGCCACCCAAGGGCCAGGGGTGAAGCCCGAGGCTGCCCCCCCCATCCAAGGGCGGCAGATGGGGGGCTGATAGCCAAGTGTAAAAATGAAGAATATGGTTTTTTGTAGTAGAACTACAAGTCCCAGCAAGCCTCCCCCGCAAGCTGGTACTTGGAGAACCACAAGTACCAGCATGCGGGGGAAGAAACAGGCCCGCTGGTACCTGTAGTTCTACTGCAAAAAAAATACCCAAATAAAAACAGTACACACACACCGTGATAGTAAATCTTTATTACATACATGCATACCGACACACACATACTTACCTATGTTGACACGAAGCAGTCGGTCCACTTCTCCATGTAGAATCCACGGGGTACCTGTGAATAAAATTATACTCACACAATCCAGTGTAGCTTGTGTCCTCTTTATAATCCACGTACTTGGCAAAAAAACAAACCGGAAAACCCGAACCACGCACTGAAAGGGGTCCCATGTTTACACATGGGACCCCTTTGCCCGACTGCCGGGACCCCCCGTGACTCCTGTCAAGGAGGGTCCCTTCAGCCAATCAGGTAACCTCAACCGCTGACCGCAAAGTTCCCACCATTGGATACAATGGAGCGCCTATGCGCTAGATTGTATCTCTGCCGTGCGCTGCCTGACTGACAGCTCAGGAGCGCACAGCCAATCAGGAGAGTGCCAAGACGTGGCGCTCCCTGATTGGCTGAAAGGACCCTCTTTGACTGGAGTCACGGGGGGTCCCGGCAGTCGGGCAAAGGGGTCCCATGTGTAAACATGGGACCCCTTTCAGTGCGAGGTTCGGGTTTTCCGGTTTGTTTTTTTGCCAAGTACATGTATTACAAAGAGGACACAAGCTACACTGGATTGTGTGAGTATAATTTTATTCACAGGTACCCCGTGAATTCTACATGGAGAAGTGGACCTACTGCTTCATGTCAACATAGGTAAGTATGTGTGTGTCGGTATTACTATCACGGTGTGTGTGTACTGTTTTTATTTGGGTATTTTTTTTGCAGTAGAACTACAGGTACCAGCGGGCCTGTTTCTTCCCCCGCATGCTGGTACTTGTGGTTCTCTAAGTACCAGCTTGCGGGGGAGGCTTGCTGGGACTTGTAGTTCTACTACAAAAAACAATATTCTTCATTTTTACACTTGACTATCAGCCCCCCATCCGCCACCCTTGGATGGGAGGGGACAGCCTCGGGCTTCACCCCTGGCCCTTGGGTGGCTGGAGGGGGGGACCCCTTGATTTAAGGGGTCCCCACTCCTCCAGGGTACCCCGGCCAGGGTTGACCAGTTAGTGATTTAATGCCAGGGCCGCAGGGACCTATCTAAAAGTGTCCCCCGGCTGTGGCATTATCTCTCTGACTAGTGGAGCCCAGTGCTGGTGTTAAAAATACGGGGGACCCCTACGCTTTTTGTCCCCCGTATTTTTTGCACCAGGCGCAGAGCCCGGTGCTGGTTGTTCAAATATGGGGGATCCCCAGTCAATTTTTTCCCCATATTTTTACAACCAGAACCGGCTCAAAGAGCCCGAGGCTGGTTATGTTTAGGAGGGGGGAACCCACGCAATTTTTTTCTTGATTTTTAACCCTTTCACACCCTTTCCCACTGATAAACATGTACGGATCTCACGGATCCGTGCATGCCTATCAGAACACGGTAAAAAAATTTACGATTTGTATTTTTTCACGGCAGTGTTTGGCTATTGCCGGCAGTGTTTGTGAATTACAATTTTTAGTAAATTACCGAGTTGTATAAAATAACAGGCGCATTTGACCGATGGTGTATTCATTCGTATTTTTTTTCTTTGACTACCAAAAAAATATGAATGCCCTCATCACTGCCGAGATTTTAGTTTAGTAAATTCCTGAGATGATACTTTGACGAAAAAACACCAAATCGGTCAAAATCGGGAGCTTAGTAAATATAACCCCTGTTGTCCGGATTTGTGGAGAAATAATTCCACACCGAAAAGGTGGCATTTTTGTTATTTTGCCCATGCATCACAATAGGCTTATTCATCCCAAGGACAACAACAGTCTCCCCCGGTGCCTGATTTAAACAAACCACATCACCATCAGAATCCTCATCGTCAACTTCCTCCTGAGTGCTAGCAACACCCATAGCCTCATCCTGGTGTACTTCAACAGTGACATCTTCAATTTGAATATCAGAAACTGGACTGTGGGTGCTACTTCCAGCACTTGCAGAGGGCGTACAAATGGTGGCAGGAGCCACCTCTTCCCGTCCAGTGTTGGGAAGGTCAGTCATCGCAACCGCTGACACACTTGGACTCTCCTTAGGGATTTGTGATAGCATCTTAGAACGCACAGTTCTTTGCTGTGCTTTTTTCTAGCGGGAGGATGAGAGCTTCCATCGTCATGTGAAGCTCAACCACTAGTCATGAACATAGGCCAGGGCCTTAGCCGTTCCTTGCCACTCCGTGTCGTAAATGGCATATCACCAAGTTTACGTTTCTCCTCAGACCATTTCAATTTATTTTTTGGGGTCTTTTTACTGAACTTTGGCTTTTTGGATTTTACATGCCCTCTACTATCACGTTGGGCATCGGCCTTGGCAGACGACATTGATGGTATTTCATCGTCTATGTCATGACTATTGGCAGCAGCTTCCCTATTTTATCCTCCAAATTTTTGTTCTCCATTATTTTTCTGGAGTTATATAACACAATATGCGGCACATGACAGCGTATCCCTACACCACACAGGGCAAACCCTTTAAAAATTATTTGGATTAAATATTAATAACCCCTTTAAATGGAGTAAATAATATACAGCATAGGTCATTACCACTGGACTTATACGGCAGTATCACTGGACTTATACTGCAGTACCACTGGGTTTATACGGCAGTACCACTGGACTGGATTTATATGGCAGTGCCACTGGACTGGATTTATATGGCAGTATCACTGGAATTATACGGCAGTATCACTGGTATTATATGGTGGTATCACCGGAATTATACGGCAGTATCACCGGAATTATACGGCAGTATCACTGGACAGGAATTATACAGCAGTATCACTGGACTTATACAGCAGCACAGGGACACCACCACTGGACTGATGCAGGACAACACAGCACCGCTGCAATGGACTGGACTTATACACAGGGCCGTCTTAACAGCAGTGTAGGCCCCTGGGCACAGCAATGCACTGGGGCCCCTACCCATCCTCCAGCGATAGGGGTGGGGGTGCTATCAGCGGCAGCTTTGATGTCCCGCGGGCGGTAGGGGGTGTTCTATCTTTTGCACAGCATGTAGGACCTGGAGCAGTAATTTCTGCTAATTACTCCTTTACTGCAAAGATGGGGCGGGAGGGAGAACATTAAACTGTAGAAGGGGGCATTGGGCTGAATGAAGGGTCACCGGTACATGACTTCCAGGGTGGTAGGGGGTGTTTAATACGTAGGGGAGGGGTCGATAGTGGAGTGGGCTTAATATTCATCATTTTTGGTGAGAGGGCAGCTTGCTTGACTGCAGATATCTCAAGTTCCTGGAAATAGATTTCTTAGCTTTGAATGGGATAAAATATTAGAGAGTCCCATCTTTCAGGAGATTCTGAGGACTTGGGGATCAGAGTTCAGGAGCCAGAACAATCCACTAACGAATATATAAAACTGCATATTAGGCGTGTGGAGCTGGAGCATGGACCAGCTGCTTGACGGCTGATATCTCTGGTTCTGGGCATAGTAGAGGCAAGCTGCCAATGTCCACCGAAAGGGGAGAGTCCCAGATTTTGGAGTACACTCTAAGTGAGACAGAGCCCGAGTGATCTGGCTGGGAAGAGCAGTTAACAGGCTTGGATGGGGACCACTGCTTTGAAGTCAGATATCTCCGGTTCCCCAGGTCCGATTTTCAAAAACCTGGTACCCCTGGAAAGAGGGGACCCTCAGCTATCAGTCTAGGGCCCTTATACTCCTGGGGCCCTTGGGCAAGAGCCCATTGAGCCCATACGAAAAGACGGCCCTGCTTATACAGCAGCACTGGACATATGGCAGCAGAGGACACAACCACCACTGTGACTGGACTGATGCAGCACAAGAAACTACCACTGGACTGATGCAGGACAACACAGCACCGCTGCAATGGACTGGACTTATACAGCAGCACTGGACATATGGCAGCAGAGGACACCACCACCACTGTGACTGGACTGATGCAGCACAAGACACCACCACTGGACTGATGCAGCACAACACAGCACCACTGGACTGGACTTATACAGCAGCACTGGACATATGGCAGCAGAGGACACCACCACTGTGACTCGACTGATGCAGCACAAGACACTACCACTGGACTGAAGCAGGACAACACAGCACCACTGCACTGGATTTATACAGCTACACTGGACATATGGCAGCAGAGGACACCACCACTATGACTGCACTGATGCAGCACAAGACACCACCACTGGACTGGACTTATACGGCAGTACCCATGGACTTATACGGCAGTACCACTGAATATATATGGCAGTACCACTGGAATTATACGGCTGTACCACTGGATATATATGGCAGTATCACTGGACTGGATTTATACGCCAGTACCACTGGATTTATACCGCAGTACCACTGGACATATACGGCAGTATCACTGGACATATACGGCAGTACCACTGGAATTATACGGCAGTATCACCAGACATATACGGCAGTATCACTGGACATATACGGCAATATCACTGGACATATACGGCAATATCACTGGACATATACGGCAGTACTACTGGACATATACAGCAGCACAGGGACACCACCACTGGACTGATGCAGGACAATACAGCACCGCTGCAATGGACTGGACTTATACAGCAGCACTGGACATATGGCAGCAGAGGACACTACTACTGTGACTGGACTGATGCAGCACAAGACACTACCACTGGACTGATGCAGCACAACACAGCACCACTGGACTGGACTTATACAGCAGCACTGGACATATGGCAGCAGAGGACACCACCACTGTGACTCGACTGATGCAGCACAAGACACTACCACAGGACTGAAGCAAGACAACACAGCACCACTGCACTGGATTTATACAGCTACACTGGACATATGGCAGCAGAGGACACCACCACTATGACTGCACTGATGCAGCACAAGACACCACCACTGGACTGGACTTATACGGCAGTACCCATGGACTTATACGGCAGTACCACTGGATATATATGGCAGTACCACTGGAATTATACGGCTGTACCACTGGATATATATGGCAGTATCACTGGACTGGATTTATACGCCAGTACCACTGGATTTATACGGCAGTACCACTGGACATATACGGCAGTATCACTGGACATATACGGCAGTACCACTGGAATTATACGGCAGTATCACCAGACATATACGGCAGTATCACTGGACATATACGGCAATATCACTGGACATATACGGCAATATCACTGGACATATACGGCAGTACTACTGGACATATACAGCAGCACAGGGACACCACCACTGGACTGATGCAGGACAATACAGCACCGCTGCAATGGACTGGACTTATACAGCAGCACTGGACATATGGCAGCAGAGGACACTACTACTGTGACTGGACTGATGCAGCACAAGACACTACCACTGTACTGATGCAGCACAACACAGCACCACTGGACTGGACTTATACAGCAGCACTGGACATATGGCAGCAGAGGACACCACTGCTGTGACAGGACTGATGCAGCACAAGACACCACCACTGGACTGATGCAGGACAATACAGCACCGCTGCAATGGACTGGACTTATACAGCAGCACTGGACATATGGCAGCAGAGGACACTACTACTGTGACTGGACTGATGCAGCACAAGACACCACCACTGGACTGATGCAGCACAACCCAGCACCACTGGACTGGACATACACATACTTACCTACATTGTATTTCTCCTCTCCGGGAGAAGCCCGGAGAGGAGACGCTGCAGGTGTCTTCAGGGGGTGGGGGCCGGACTGTGACATCACTAAGCCCCACCCCCCGCATCGGGAAATGCCGCGTTTCGCGGGTCCGTGGGAAGGGGGCGGGGCTAAAATGACGCGATTTTCGTCATTTTAACCCCTTCTCCACCCGACGAACCCGCGAATGCGGGAGGTTATCTCTCCATCCTGCTCGCATCACTAGGGTGCGAGCAGGATGCGGGAGACCTGCCCACTCTTCCGGGGATGCGGGGGGCTACTCCAAAAAACGGGAGCCTCCCGCAGGTTCCGGGAGAGTAGGTAAGTATGCTTATACAGCAGCACTGGACATATGGCAGCAGAGGACACCACCACTGTGACTCGACTGATGCAGCACAAGACACTACCACTGGACTGAAGCAGGACAACACAGCACCACTGCACTGGATTAATACAGCTACACTGGACATATGGCAGCAGAGGACACCACCACTGTGACTGGCTGGACTGATGCAGCATAAGACACTACACTGGACTGAGCAGCACAATACAGCACTGGAATCGCCATCCCACTTTCCCTCCCACACAGACACTGAGGACGGAGACACGTCCTCTCGCTACACTCTCCAATTCCGGAGTGAAAATGGCTTTGACGCGCGGCTCCTTATATGGAATCCAAAACCCGCGAGAATCCGACAGCAAGATGATGACGTTTTGCCTCGTTCTAGTTTCTGAGTCAGGCGGTAAAACCCGAGTCGGGCTCGGGTAATGAAGTTTGGTAGGGTTCGGTTCTCAGGGAACCGAACCCGCTCATCTCTAGTTATTTGTTAATATTCCAATTACATAAAATGTTGTTGAAAATGTCATTTATTTAATTTCTTCAAAATATGCATTATGCATTATTGCCTATGTGTCCAGACTTTAGGGACACCCTGTAGAACAGCAGCAATAGTTGTAACAGTGGCAGATACATAGCAGTATAGGCATAGGTGTGCGCAGGGGGGGTGCCTGGTGCGCACAGGCACCCCCTAATGTCTGGCACCCCGATCTCACATGCCTGATGCAGCGATCGCCGAGCAGGATGATTACTGTCCCCTCTGCGTTGCACCATGTCAGGACTGCATTACTGACCGGGCGCCTGGGTTAATCAAGGGTGCCACTGACACTGGCTTTCAAATTCCCAGCTCCACCTCCATGTACAAAAACAGTGCGATGTGACTTGATTACGTCATGCTGCTCACATGCCCACCCGTCACACCCGCCACATACACACCTCTCTCCTTCTATGCTATGCCAACGCCAGCCACTGATGAGGAGCAGCATGCAGCCAGCGTTTCTCTTAGGAAGCAACAGCATTGACACGTCACTCGTTTTTCCAGCAGCAGCAGTACTAGTCTGTGACTGTCAGTGTCAGTTTAGTTACTGACTTGTAAGTAAGCTGCTGCAGCTTGCAGGGGAAAGAGAGGGGGAGCCAGACCAGGCTGAGGAGGAGCAGTGTAATTGCAGTGAGTGCCATCAGGGGTGTTTGTTTGGTGCACACCACAACATCTGACAATGTATCTGCTTTATTAGGATTGGTAAAAAGGTGGATATTTTATATGCATTGACCATCAATAGATGGTGCTAGACACGCCCAAAAGGCAGTGCTAGACACACCCCTCCGACGGTGCACCCCCTAATAAAATGTGCTGCGCACGCCTGTGAGTATAGGAGGCCTACAGTGGTGACGATATCAGCAGTATATAGGTTGTACAGCACTAGGTGGTCCCACCTCTGAGGAGCTGAGTGCACACAGATGTGCAGCACCATGACACTCAACATAGTGAGTTGTGCAGGGCATCTTGCTAGGAGTCACTGACACTAAGAAGAAGGAGACAGCACACTCCACATGTGCCTATTGGGAAATCCTGCACTGTTATTATTGAATGGGGTGGGGCTGGTGTAATAGGATGGTGAACTTTGATGTGCCATTTACACTTTTGCGCACTGCAGCCACTGAATATTCGCGCCTGTGTGCACACCTAGATGCATTTCTAGATTGTGGTTGCTTCTTCCAAGAGGATACTTACATCCAAGCCACTGGTGAAGTTCTGACAACTTCTGGTGCACACAAAATGCCCTTTAAAAAATTTGGATTTCTGAATTTATTTTTAATTTTTATATATATATATATATATATATATATATATATATTACTATTAGCCATAAAAAAAGGTTGATATGTATTTTAGTTTATTATTATAAACAATGACACAAACCTATTCTATCAGAATGATATGCTTCATTAATATGCATCATTGCCCCCCCCCCCCCCCCCCCGATGCTTTGATCAGGGCTGCCAAGAGAAATCCTGGGCCCGATACAACAACTTTCTGGGGCCCCCCCTGGAGGGGGTGTGACCACAGCATTCGGGGGTCATGGCCACACCTCCAAACTAGGGCCCTCATTCCGAGTTGTTCGCTCGCTAGCTGCTTTTAGCAGCTTTGCACACACTAAGCCGCCGCCTCCTGGGAGTGAATTTTAGCTTTGCAGAATTGCGAACGAAAGATTCGCAGAATTGCGAAAAGAAATTTCTTTGCAGTTTCTGAGTAGCTCGGGACTTACTCTGCCACTGCGATCAGTTCAGTCAGTTTCGTTCCTGCTTTGACGTCACAAACACTCCCAGCGTTCGCCCAGACACTCCCCCGTTTCTCCAGCCACTCCCGCGTTTTTCCCAGAAACGGCAGCGTTTTTTCGAACACACACATAAAACGGCCAGTTTCCGCCCAGAAACACCCACTTCCTGTCAATCACACTCCGATCACCAGAACGAAGAAATTTCTTCGTTAAGCCGTGAGTAAAATACCAAACTTTTTTGCAAATTTACTTGGCGCAGACGCACTGCGAACATTGCGCATGCGCAGTTTGCGACTAATTGCTCCATTGCGAAAAACACTAACGAGCGAACAACTCGGAATGAGGGCCTAGGGCAGTAGAGAGCCTGGCTGGGCCTAGGTACTTATCAGGGGGCATGGCCTAATCAAAGGAGGGGTGGGCCTGGGCCCCCGCTGGGCCCCCTCGTTCAGACCTGGGCCCAGGTAATTTGTACCCTCTCCCCCCCTCTCTCGGCGCCACTGGCTTTGCTGTCTGATGTGCTGCAAGTCAGAAGGATATGTTTACTTAATATAACCTTGGTTTTCTGTCATAACAGGTATTCCAGCCTAGTACCACCTTTTTGTGATACCCATCATTGTATAGCTCGCATACATCATACCTTAATATAAATAAAAAATCCTATTTTAACTTATTTGTAAAATCAAAGTATCAGGGCTATTCATTATACAGTTAACACAGTAGATACTGTAACACTGATATCTCCTACTTACCTGACAGCCCCAATACTGTCCGCAGTTCCATACATTAGTATAAGGACCTTATTCATCAACCTCTGAAAAATAAAATTCTTTAGAGTTTGACTGCAGGAATCTGTATGAGCATCAGATGGTATTGGTACAATGAGTCCTGCTTTTACTCAGGTCACACATGCACAAGATGTAAAGTTACACCACAACTAAGTAGCAGCATAACTGCCAGTGTTAGGGATTGCACAGACAGCTGCTTTTAGTTTGGAATGCCGGCGGTCAGAATACTGTCCGCAGCATCCTAAAGACCGGAATCCCAACAAGGAAGGTAAGTATATTTACCCCATAACCCTCCCTTCCCGCAGCCTAAACCTAACACCCTCCCCCCCGGCAGCCTAACCACTAATCCACCCTTCCCACAGACTAAACCAAACCCCCCAGGGCCGGAGCCTAAACCTAATCCCCCCTTAAATCACTGACGGCCCAGTGGCTTGCCGTTTGGCATCTTGAGTGTTGGGATACCGGTGCCGGGATTTTGAACCTATTCGGGATGCCTGTGTCGGCATTCCGAATAGTGTTGGGATTCCAGCGTCGGTACTCTGACTGCTGGGATCCCAACAGCCCATTCCGCTTTTAGGGGCAGAGATTACAAAATATCGGGGAAAAGATGAAGAGGCATACTAATAAATATGCCCCTAATAGAGAAGGATTACATCATGTACAGTGAATTAGAATAGATTTCCACAGTAGAATAAAACTCTGCATCTGTTTCAAACTATGGGATCTATGTACTAAGCCTTGGAGAGAGATAAAGTGGAAGGAGATAAAGCACCAGCCACCCAGCTCCTAAGTGTCATTTTTCAAACCCAGCCTGTAACATGGCAGTTAGCTGATTGGCTGGTCCTTTATCTCCATTCACTTTATCTCTCTCCAAAGCTTAGTAAATAGACCTCTATATCCTCAATTCTGTAGATTTTAGATGAAGAGGCCTATTTATCGGTAAATATTTGTGGATATTCCCAGAAATCAGCCATATACCTGCAAATATTAAGTATCCCATAGATGTACTATGGAGGAATCGTAGCAGAGATCTCTGATAACTGCTGTAGTCGCTCCATTTTCATCAACAAATGGATTCTATGAGGGCTAATCTGCTGCCAGCTTTACCAAGCTTTGGGTGTTAACCTCAATAGGAATCGCCATCTCCAAATCGCGTTATCCTATCCTGTGCTGCAAAATCTTCCAGAGTGATAACATATTTTCACAGTACCACATGTTGGAGGTAATTTACAAAGTGCATCTTGCTTTGAGCAATAACACCAAAAACACAGGTGTTTGTAACATTGAAACATAACATGCACTGGCTGTTAATACCATTGGGCGGACCTTTATGCCAAGTGACCTTTCAGTTGTGTATATGTAGAGAAGCACATTCCTATGTATACTATGTATTGGCCAGAAAAAAAAGAATATTTTTTTTCCCCGACCGCCACTAGATGGCGCCCAATGGAGCAATTCAATTGTAGCTCAGTTCAGGCGCACATGCAGCCATGGGGACACATTTCAGCTGGCGGCTTCCTGAGGTGGTGAGCTGAAATGTGCAAAAAATGAAACATTTGGGTGTCCAAACGGCACTTTTCGTGTCGCGCCCAGGACTTCAGCCAGGTTTAGCAATTTTATGTAGCTAAACCCGGTCTGGCTGGGCAAAATCAGTGCAATAGAAAAAAAGACAATTAAATAGCAACCGCGGTCTCCCGTCACTTTAGGCTAGAGGGCACGTAAAAACAATTGAATTCCCCCCACAAATACTGTATGTATATTAATATACTGTATGTATATTAATATTAATGTAATAAGGCCTTGATGTTCCCTCACTTGCATTATCAATTGAAACCATAAATGAGGCTAAACCTAGCAGTATTTTCTGATAAAAATGGAAAAGTTGCTTTGAATAAAACGTATAGTTCTGGAACAGTGCTCCTCTCCAGATAGCACCATTACCCTGATAATCTAGATAGACACGTCTAGCATGGCTGGGGGCTTTGTCTCACAAGAGCCCCTATTTGATTTTTCATGAGGATCAAGCTGAACTCAGAACTCGTCAGCAATTTCTTCCAAAGGTGGTGTCTGCATTTCATCTTAACCAACCTATTGTGGTTCCGGTGGTTACCGACACCTCCTCTATCTCAAAGTCCCTAGATGTTGTGAGGGCTTTGAAGGTGTATGTAAAGCGAACAGCTCATCACAGAAAATTGGACTCGCTGTTTGTTCTTTATAATCCCAATAAGGTGGGTAATTCCAAATTGATCGCAGCAGGAAATTTTTTAGCAGTTGGGCAAAACCATGGGGGTAATTCCAAGTTGATCGCAGCAGGATTTTTGATAGCAATTGGGCAAAACCATGTGCACTACAGGAGAGGCAGATATAATGTGCAGAAAGAGTTAGATTTGGGTGGGTTATTTTATTTCTGTGCAGGGTAACTGGCTGCTTTATTTTTACACTGCAATTTAGATTGCAGATTGAACACACCCCACCCAAATCTAACTCTCTCTGCACATGTTATATCTGCCTCCCCTGCAGTGCACATGGTTTTGCCCAATTGCTATCAAAAATCCTGCTGCAATCAACTTGGAATTACCCCCCATGTGCACTGCAGGGAAGGCAGATACAACATGTGCAGAGAGAGATAGATTTGGGTGTGGTGAGTTCAATCTGCAATCTAAATTGCAGTGTAAAAATAAAGCAGCCAGTATTTACCCTGCACAGAAACAAAATAACCCACCCAAATCTAACTCTCTCTGCAAATGTTATATCTGCCCCCCCCCCCCCCCCCCCTGCAGTGCACATGGTTTTGCTCAACTGCAAAAAAAAATTCCTGCTGCGATCAACTTGGAATTACCCCCAAAATTGGGTGTCCTGCTTCAAAGCAGACAATTGCACACTGGATCAGGTTTACTATCCAGCATGCTTATTCCACAGCAGGTTTGCCATGTCCAATATCTGTACAGGCCCACTCTACTAGGTCAATGGGTTCTTCCTGGGCGGCTGCGCGGGGTGTCTCAGCTTTACAGCTCTGCCGAACAGCTACTTGGTTGGGTTGGAACACGTTTGCTAAGTTCTGCAAGTTCGATACTTTGGCTGCTGAGGACCTTCAATTTGGTCAATCAATTCTGCAGGAACCTCCGCACTCTCCCACCTAGTTTGGGAGCTTTGGTACATCCCATGGTACTAATGTGGACCCCAGTATCCTCTAGAATGTAAGAGAAAATAGGATTTTACTTACCTACAGGTAAATCCTTTTCTCGTAGTCCGTAGAGGATACTGGGCGCCCGCCCAGTGCTTTGTGTTTCCTAAGCCGTTACTTGGTTAAGTATTGTTGTTGGTTCAGCTGTTCCTGTTCAAATTTGGTTAGCATGGCTTTCCTCTTGGTTTGTGTGTGCTGGTTTGAATCTCACCACTGTCCTTTAAATCCTTCTCTCAAGGTATGTCCGTCTCCTCGGGCACATTTTCTAAACTGAGTCTGGTAGGAGGGTCACAGAGGGAGGAGCCAGTATACACTGTTAATTTCTTAAAGTGTCCAAGGCTTCTAGTGGACCCGTCTATACCCCATGGTACTAATCTGGACCCCAGTATCCTCTAGGACGTAAGATAAATATAATATACATATATATGTGTCATTATCTCAGTAGGGGAACCAGAAATGTGTAATTTTGAATTTTGGATAAGGGATACTGTACAATCACTTAAATAGAAACGTTATAGAAAACGGTGTAATTAACATTGTTTCTCATCACATTGTTCTTTTTTTCTAGATCATACTTTGATTTTGTTGCCATGTTCTGCAGTTTGGACTGAGCTGCTGCATAACCACCCCATGTCCAGGCACTTGTGGCAGCTTCTCAGACACTGTAGCTACTGTATGATGCTAAGAATAACTGTAAGTGCTCAGATGATCAGCGGCTGCTGGGAGTGTGCAGTGTGACTTCCGTCATAACTTGCGTCATAACACATCTGATGGAGACTGAGAGAGTCTGAGGCCTCAGGAGGTACTCAAGGAGTAGACAGGCATTGTGTCATGCTCTTATGCACTTCTTTTGTCAGCCTAAACCTCTTCACTGGCAGAAATAATAACTCGCTGCAACTTGAAATCTTTAGACGATATTAATAAAAACAGAATAAGCAAAAGAATAATGTGCAGCATATTCACATGCATACATAAAACTGGGCATTTTATAATGAAATAAGTAACAAAATGAACTTATGTTTATGTTTACCCAGTATATTAAAGAAGTCTTGTGTCAAAGTCGAAAAATATTGCAGTACACACATCATGTACAAACTACACACAGATGGCCTCCGTGCGCGTGCTTGCTCTGCTGTGCGTGCGCATATTCGCAATTTGTGTATGGTCGCTCCCGCGGTCCTGCGCATTAGCGCGTGGTATGAGTATTTACGGTAGAGTTTGTGAACACATGGAAGGCTCTCAAAACACATTACATATTTAATCCAAATAGTGCACAATGTACACATAGTCTCCCTGCACCACACCAGAAAGTAACAGCAGTTTAAATGGTAACAGAACAAAGGGATTCACCTTTACAGGATAGGAGGGGACAGAACAAGGTTATAAGGTGGTGTTTGGTATCCAGCTGTAGGCTATTTTAAGGGTAACATTCCGGTGTTGGTTTGAGAAAGATTGCATGTTCCTGCGGATAGTTATGTGCAGGAGCAGAATATAGATATAAACTGTATTTACTGTACATTATGTATGCGGCGGGAATCCAGAGGAGACCACCCACAAGAGCAGTTGGAACAGACATCGCCCACCTATTCAAACCGACCTATGACCTCTCATGTACTGTAAATGACCATCCCTGTGTCCAATGGACAAAGAGATTACAGTATCCATTGTGTTATGTTTTGGATGAAGTGTATAAAGAGAGCCTGCAGCAGGCCTGGTCAGACACAAGACTCACAACGTTATCTATCAGATGACGGAGGACCAGACTGGGTAGCGCGGCGAATCCACTCACGTATGTAACATTGACTGTAGCCATTTACTCTGTTATATTGTATTGTATTGTTTGTATTGTAACCCCCTTTCAGCAATTATACGCTGTGGTGTCGGAACCCAGTGGTTTAACTACAAACTGGTGTCGTGTTTTTCTTTCCCTGCTAAGGTTTAAAGTGTAATAGCATCACACTGCATTGCTGCATAAGGTTTAAAGTGTAATAGCATCACACTGCATTGCTGCATAAGGTTTAAAGCAGGGGTGGGGAACCTTTTTTCTACCAAGGGCCATTTGGATATTTATAAAATCCTTCGGGGGCCATACAAAAATTATCAACTTAAAAATTACCCTGCCCCCAGTCAGTAGTTATGTCCCCAGTCACTTGTTATGCCCGATTTAGATTTGCCTCCAGTCAGTTGTTATGACCCATTAGATATGCCCACTGTCAGTTGTTATGCCCCATTAAATATGCCCCCTGTAGTTATGCCCCATTAGATATGCCCCCTGTAGTTATGCCCCATTAAATATGCCCCCTAGTAGTGCCGCTTACACACACACACGTTAAAAGGAAAAAAAAACTCAATGCTCACCAGCCCTGCTCCTACTTCCGAACCGCTGCCCTCCCTCTCCTCGGAACTATGGGAGAGATGTCATGACGTCTCTCCCACAGCGCCGCACAGCCACACATGTACACTACCTGAGCCAGAAGCTGGAGCTCAGGAGTGAGCTCCTGCGTCTGGCTGCTGCTGAGAAGCCGGGGTGCCTGCTGGTGGTAAAATCTCAGCGGGCGCTCGGCATCTCCTCTCGTTTAGGTGAGCCTGGCCGGGCCGGATCAAGTGGCCCTCGGGCCTGAGGTTCCCCACCCCTGGTTTAAAGTGTAATAGCATCACACTGCATTGCTGCATAAGGTTTAAAGTGTATTCATTGGGTGTGTACGCGCTGTGTGTACATTGTACCGTCAGCGCGGCGTTTGTACGCAAAGTCCGTACACGGTATGGGACTCTGTACGCTAGCAGCGTAAAAAGTGCGTAGAGTGGGAATTAAGTTTAGCGGCCGCAGCGGCTTCATGGTAAAGTGTATTTAAAGTGTGTATAAGGTATAGCTTTTCATTCCTGCATATAAAACGGCTTTATCACTTGCATTGCTGGTGATTTTGTTGTCTCTTAAATAAATACCAGAGGAAATTGAATATAAGACTAAATGATCAGTTTATATAGACTCACCAAGGGCGGGATGTACTAAGCATTGCATCTATGATCGGGTACATTCCGGCGTTAATAACACCAGTAAATACCTAGAAATGCGCAAAGGACAGCCCTACCAATGAAACCTGTCCTTTGAGATAGAAGAACTTCCGGGTTTATGGACTGGAGCTCTTCGGTGCATGCGCACAGTGACACAGCAGCCTCCAGCGGTGCTGGGAGGGATTAGATTGGATCCTCCTCAGGGCAAAGTGCAAAGAGAAGCCTATAGCATACTTACCTACTTTTAATGTCTCCTCTCCGGGAGAAGCCCGGAGAGGAGACGCTGCAGGAGACTTCAGGGGGCAGGGGCAGGCTGTGACATCATCAAGCCCCACCCCCACATCCAGAAACACCACGATTCACATAATTTTAACCCCTTCCCCACTCCACGGACCTGCAAACTCAGGAGAGTATCTCTCCATCCTGCCCGCATCACTAGGATGCGAGCAGGATGTGGGAGACTTGCCAACTCTTCCGAGGGTGCGGGGGGCTACCCCAAAAAACGGGAGCGTCCTGCAGCTTCCGGGAGAGTAGGCAAGTATGGCCTATAGGCTTCTACTATGTAATGCCATATAAAGATGGCGTTAACTGCCGGCTCTAGGCTCCAGAATGTGTTGCATTCTGGAGCTTGGTACATTTGGAAATGCTGCCAAAATTCTGAACACAGGATTGTCGGAGCTTTGGCCGCATTTTCAGCTTTAGTACTTTCCCCCCAACATTTCAGCTTCCCTCTCACCTTATAGCAATAATCAGTTCTAATCAAAGCAACAGATGCACAAAATTTAAATGAGAAACCATTGTGGATTCTGTACATAAAATGATGGAGCTTTAAGTAGGTAAAAGCACTGTCGGTTTACATAGCTGTCCATTGCCATGACTTTCCTGTTGCATATTTATATAGTTGCTGTGCACACTGCACGCTGGGCCTAATTCAGATCCCACTGGATCTGCTGCAAATAGTATGGTGTCCTGTATTGTATGCATGCGCCGGACCCATACTGCGCATGTGCAGTGCAGGTACTGCGTTGTCCGAAGTACTACGGCTGCAGACTGTCAGTGATTGACAGTCTGCTACTGTCTGAAGAGTGTTGCTGCCATTTTGGGGAGTACCAAGGCCAATATCTCAGTTGAAAGACGGAGATTTCCTGGCATCTTTGTAGGAACATGGGTCACGCATCCAGCTGATGGTGTCACAGGTGATCCGAAGCTGCATCTCAGAACCAGTGGCGTAACTACAGAGGGTGCAGTGGGTGCAGCGGCTATGGGGCCCGAGATGCTCCCAGTGGCTATAGCTCCCCCTGCACCCAGCCAACTGTATGGTTCGTGGCTACCCCTCCCCTACCAGAAGAAGTTGTGAGTGCAATCCACGCTCCTGGCGCACCAATGCCGGAGCTGACACTGGCTCTGACCATAACACCCGGGATTGGCATTCTAGCAGCTAAATTGCAACCCAAAAAATGTAATCTGCTCCCGATAGTGGGCTCATCTGGGTGCCATTAGCTGGGAGCAGGCACTGGGGGCATCTGCTGGTCTCGAGCCGCAGCTGCATTAGGTGCTAGTAGAGCCTTGGATAGGAGAAAATGCTATGAAAGTCGCAGCTGCCAGCTGGGTCAATGTGTGATTCATGCTCTTCTGGGCAGCTAGTTCGGGAGGTGAGATGGGAGGAGAGAGAGCAGGGGGCTGCTCCGCTGTTATTACAGCCTGGCTATCCTGGGAGGAAGGGCATGTGAGGCTGGGGACACAGTGCACACATACAGCGTGTGTCCCTATGGCCGGTCCGCCCAGCCAGACTCCCTCCGCACTGTAGTTTGCCAAGTGCAGTAGCAGCAGTAGGACACATGATCAGTCTGGCAGGCACAGTGCTGTGCCCCAGCCACGCAGCTCTTTACATTAATTCACTCCACTATGTTCTGGTCCCCCAAGACCTGCTGGCTCTCTTTCTGTCCCTACGTCCCTGTTGCCCCTCTCTCTGTTCCTACATTTCTGCTGTCCTTCTCTCTGTTCCTACATTTCTGCTGCCCCTCTCTCTGTCCCTACGTTCCTGCTGCCCCTCTCTCTGTCCCTACATCCCTGCTGTCACTCTCTCTGTCTCTACATCTCTGCTGCCTGACTCTCTGTCCCTACTGTACATCCCTGGTGCCTCTCTCTCTCTGTCCCTACATCCCTGCTGCCTGTCTCTCTGTCCCTACGTCCCTGGTGCCTCTCTCTCTCCCTACATCCCTGGTGCCTCTATCTGTTCCTACATCCCTGCTGCCTCTCTCTTTGTCCTTTTGTCCCTGCTGCCTCTCTCTGTCCCTATGTCTTTGCCGCCACTCTCTCTTGTCCCTGCCGCCACTCTCTCTGTCTCTGTGTCCCTGCTACCACTCTCTGTGTCCCTTCCACCACTCTGTCTCAAGTACCTGCTGGCACTCTCTCTCTGGAGACCTGAGTTGGGGGCCCCTTAAAAATGTTGCAATGGGACCCTAGTCTAGTTAAGGAAGCAGCAGTGATGCCTCTTCCAACCACATCTGAATCAGGAGCTTTGCTCTGTGGCAAAATGAGTAATCAATTTCTTAGCCATGAACCACTGATTAACATAAAATACAAAACAAATATGAACAGGGGTGTAGCTAGAACCTTATGCGCCCCATAGCAAAATTTTGCAGAGGCCCCGGTCCCAGTGCTTCTAGAGAGACACCTCTCTGCAAGTTGTTCATTTTATGTCCCTTAAAAGTGCCCTAGTTTATTTTATGTAACCTAGTGGTGCCCTGCTTCACGTTGGGGGGAAAGTAATAGGGTGTGAGAATCACAGTCTGAAGCTCTTTGAGGAGTATGCACGCGCAGCGGGATTGTGTCAAGAGCGAGAGCACTGGGCAAAATGGGCAGTCTTGTCCCCAAAGCAGCACACCAGACCACGCCCCCTTCCTCCCGCAAAGAAGACAAGGTGACCACCAGGGAATGTAAGCTGCCGGCACTGCTGCAACCAGAACTCAAGGCCCTGGCTTTCTCCACAAAGGAGACAGGCAGCTCCGATGAAGCAAAAGAAATCACGGACAGCAGCGATAAGTGGTGAGCAGTACAGAGGGACTGCATTACACCAGGAGACGTGGCTTAATGGACACAAGGCCACTCCCCTTTCATGAACCACCGCACTGTAGTACATATATAGCTATATAGATCTATATGTATATACAGTATTACAGTATATACTGTATATAAGGTTCCCTAGGTTGAGACTGGGGTGTCCCCCATAGTGAACAAACTGGAACCAGGCGGCACTCCACGGATTTGTAATCAGGATAACATGCATTATAATTTAAAGTGCAGGCATAGATATTCCCACTCTGTCACCGCCACACAGGGAATTTTTATCAAGGTGCTATGCAGTGGTCCATCGCAGGTGGTTCACTCAGTACCTGCCCCAATCAGTGACTCCTGGCTGGTCTGTTGCTGCTGCTGAGGCCATGCCGGTGTGTGTGGTTCAACACACACTGGAATTTCAGGCACCTGTAGTGGAGACCAGGAAGAGGGACCCATCTGGAGTCGATCACCAGGAGAAGTCACACAGTTATATTGGTAAGATCGCATTTGTGGAGGATGCTAGGGTCAAATGCAGGATTTACTGGTTTGTGGTGCGTATTGCACACATACTGTATACATACCACACCACACATATACACATTACACACACATAAATAGCACACCACAAACATTGCACATATACATACATACATTACAAACACATACTGTACATACATATATACATACAGATACACATACTATTGTGTGTAATTAATTATACAGATGTGTGGCTGACACTTTTCGGATTTTGTGTTTTGGTTTTGAATCTGGATCCCCGCAAGTGTTTTGGATCTGGATTGGTTTTGCCAAAACCACCCTTTCGGGTTTTGGTTTTGGATCTGGATGATTTTTGAAAAAAACATCTAAAATCACAGAATTTGGGGGTAATTTTGCTCCTACAGTATTATTAACCTCAATAACATTCATTCCGACTCATTTCCAGTCTATTCTAAACACCTCATACCTCACAATATTGTTTTTAGACCAAAAGGTTGCACAGTGGTCGCTGGATGACTAAGCTAAGCGACACAAGTGGGTGGCACAAACACGTGGCCCATCTAGGAGTGGCACTGCAGTGGCAGACAGGATGGCAGTTTTAAAAACTAGGCCCCAAAGAACACATAATGCAAAGATAATAAAAGAGGTGCAAGATGGAATTGTCCTTGGGCCCTCCCACCCACCCTTATGTTGTATAAGCAGGACATGCACACTTTAACAAACCCATCATTTCAGCAACAGGGTCTGCCACACGACTGTGGCTGAAATGTTTGCTTTGTTTGGGCCCCCACCAAAAAAGAAGCAATCAATCTCTCCTTGCAAAAACTGGCTCTACAGTGGCAAGATGTCGTCCTCATCCTCAAATCCCCCCCCCTTCAGTGTTTACAAAGCCACATCATTTAGATGTCAGTGGACTGCTTATGCTATTACCCAAAGTTTCTGAACTTGACAATGACTTATCATGCATGCGCTGCAGGTGACGTATAAGGTAGGATGTTCCTAGGTGGTTAACGTCCTTACCCCTACTTATTATGGATTGACAAAGGCAACGGATGGCTTGTCACCTGTTGTCCGGGTTTGTGGAGAAATAATTCCAAACTGAAGAGGTGGCTTTTTTGGTACTTTGCCCAGGCATGACAATGGGTTTTTTTTATCCCATGGCCAACAACTTTTTCCACTGGTGCCTTATTTAAACAAACCACTTCACCATCAGAATCCTCATCGTCAACTTCCTCCGCAGCGCCAGCTACACCCATATCCTCCTCATCCTGGTGTATTTCTACAGTGACATCAATATCAGCAACTGGACTGGCAGTGCTCCTACCAGCACTTGCAGGGGGCGTGCAAATGGTGGTAGGAGCCTCATCTTCCCATACAGTGTTGTGAAGGTCAGGCCTAGACATCGCAACCACAGACAGTTTCAGCACCCCTGTATTTTCGCAACACCCCTGCAATTTTACAGCGGACAAGACAGGGCCAGTGTATATTGATTTTCACTGCACCCTAGAATAGTTACAGCATACGAGACAGGGCCAGTGTACATTGATTTTCACTGCACCCTAGAATAATTACAGCATACGAGATAGGGCCAGTGTATATTGATTTTCACTGCACCCTAGAATAATTACAGCATAACAGACAGGGCCTGTGTACATTGATTTTTGCTGCACCCTAGAATAATTACAGCATACAAGACAGGGCCAGTGTACATTGATTTTCACTGCACCCCTGAATTTTTACAACATACAGAGCCAGTGTAATGTTATTTGAACAGCAACACCCCTATATTTTACAACATACAGCAGTGTGCTTTTAATTTTTAACAACTGCACCCCTGAATTTTTACAACATACAGGGCCAGTGTAATGTTATTTGAACAGCAACACCGCTATATTTTACAGCATACACTAGTGTGCTTTTAATTTTTAGCAACTGCACCCCTGAAATTTTACAACATACAGGGCCAGTGAAATGTTATTTGAATAGCAACACCCCTATATTTTACAGCATACAGCAGTGTGCTTTTAATTTTTAACAACTGCACCCCTGAATTTTTATAGCATACAGGGTCAATGTAATGTTATTTGAACAGCAACACCCCTATATTTTACAGCATACAGCAGTGTGCTTTTAATTTTTAACAACTGCACCCCTGAATTTTTATAGCATACAGGGTCAGAATAATGTTATTTGAACAGCAACACCCCCATATTTTACAGCATACAGCAGTGTGCTTTTCATTTTTAACTGCACCCCTGAAATTTTACAACATACAGGGCCAGCAGCACCCCAATATTTTACAGCATACAGGAGCAGTGTGCTTTTCATTTTTTACAACTGCACCTCTGAATTTTTACAACATACAGGGCCAGCAGCACCACTATATTTTAAAGCATACAGGAGCAGTGTGCTTTTAATTTTTAACAACTGCACTCCTGAATTTTTACAACATACAGGGCCAGCAGCACCCCTATATTTTCCAGCATACAGGAGGACAGTGCCCCTGCACCCTGTACAACACAGTGACAGCCAGGACAGCAACACCCATGTACAGCTGCAGCAAATGAAACACTAGTGACAGCCAGAACAGCACCCCTAACACAGCACAGGTATACCACAGTGACTGCAGCAGCTCCCCTACAGAGCACACACTTACCCCACCCGACGTCACTACCCACAGAAAGAGACATAGGTCAATCTCCCTCACTTTCCAAGTCCAGAGTGAAAATGGCAGTGACGTGTGGCTGTTTATATGGAATCCAAAACCCGTGAGATTCTGACAGCGTGAGGATGATGTTTTGCTGCATTCTGGTTTCCGAGTCTGGCGGGATGTCCCGAGTCAGACTCTGATCCAGGCTCGGAGCATGAAGTTCGGGGGGTTCGGTTCTCAGGGAACTGAGCCCGCTCATCTCTAGTGTAGCGGAGCACTACTATATGGTGTAATGTGTATAAAGGGCACTTCTGTATGTGTAATGTGAATAAGGAGCAATAAGGTGTGGTGTAATGTGAATAACAAACACTAATGTGTGACATAACATGAATAAGGGGCACTACTGTGAGGTGTAACGTGTATAAGGTATATGGGTACTACTGTGTGGTGTAACGTGTATAAGGTATATGGGTACTACTGTGTGGTGTAACATGTATAAGGGACACATTCATCTGATGTAATGTGAATAAAGTTGCACCACTGTGTGGCGTAAGTTGAATTGGGGGTACTATTGTGTGGCCATGCTCCTACACAGCAAAACAATGCTCATTTGCTTTGTTCCTGTTTAAAATATGGGTGGTGGGGGCACCAATGCTTTTGCTGGCACAGGGACCCAAAATATCTAAGTTACAGCTCTATGGATGAGGAGTCCTGTGGGTGAGGGGTGATTAATGTTGCTGGCTGCTACTGTGATCTGTAGTGCTGGGTGATGGGTGCTACTGTATGATAAGAGAAGAGTGCTGGGTCATCATGGGGGAACTAGCGGCAGAGCTAGGGGGTGCCCAGCTAAAATCTTGCCTAGGGCATCAAATTGATTAGGGCCAGCTCTGATCACTGTGTGAAACATGGCTGCTTAGAGACGTATATTTACAACTAAATCGATTACCCTGACTGCACAAGTATGTACACAAACCTTGCTATATACTGTACACAAAAGATGAAACATTTTGAAAATAATTATCTAAAGATAGCAAACCAGCGCTTTAGGCAAACTTCTCTTCACTCTTGCACATATTTTAGTCTTTTAAATATTGCTGACCCTATGCTTCTATGCAATTTATTGGGGAGGCACTCGATATACCGGATGTCGGGATCCGTCTCCGTCACTGGGGGTCCCTAATATTAGGTATGGGTCCAGGGTGCAGGACCCCATCACGCCGGCACAGGTCGGCTACCCCAGGTCAGCACACAGGTGAAAATTAATAAGGGTTAATAAGAAGCACATAAGTGCTATGTAAGTGAAGTGTGATTAAAATAATACAAATATATATACAAAGTGATAGGGAAAATCATAAGTGTTAATAAAGTGTTAGGGTGTGCCGACCTGAAGCCGCCCAGCCATACCGACACAGGGGCCACCGCACCCCACACCCACCCCATAAATAATTACACATATGTCTGGGTCTGAATGCCCAATGTAAGGCCACATGATAATGGCTCCTACAGCATCTGAGAGCCAGCTTACCTGGAGACACCCCTAACTTCTCCAATGGCACTCTGGAGTCCGCAATCCCTCCTAATGCTGACCCATCCATGCCTCTCTAAATACAATGCACAAATATTGGAAAGCTGCTCAATCAGATTGTGATGTCACTCAGGGGCTAAAAGGGAGGGGTAATTCTGTGCAAGAAAAAACAATTTGTGTTCCCTAATGCACAATGAGTGAAAAATAATACTACATAATAATCAGATAATACGGAGATCTTAGTTGCGTATATCTGCAGATATAGGGTTAAGCCCCCAGGCCGATCGGCAAGGCGTCTCCGCCCCCCAGTGACGGAGACGCCTTTCCGATCAGCCTGGGGGCATAACCCTATATCTGCAGATATACACAACTAAGATCTCCGTTTTATCTGATTATTATGTAGTATTATTTTTCACTCAGTGTGCATTAGGGAATACAAATAGTTTTTTCTAGTCAGCTGGTACACACAGCATGATGTGCTGATATATCTGCAGAGCCAACATGATATGCCTGTGAAGTGAACCATGTCATCCACAGACATATCACTGGTACACACCCGCCAATGCTCTGATATACTGTATATTGTCCGTTCAACTGAACGACCGATATATCGCCCATTGTGTACCTGGTATTAGAAAAGAAGCTTATTCAACGCCCATCGGACATTCATTGTTCTTGAATCAGGGCGGGTTGTATTAACGTACATCGCCGCACATCGCAGCGATGTTGATCGCATATGTTCTAACATATGCGATCAACATCCAATGCGGTGACGGAGGCCCCCCGCGATACCTGTGAGGTGGTGTGCAGGGGGTCTCCACCACCTCCTCGTGCTCTCCTTCTCCTCAGCTGCCAGGAACAAGGCAGCAGGCTGTCCCCGACGCCTCCTCCTCCCCCCTGCAGCCTGAAGGACCTCTGTCTGCGTTGCTAGGGGGAGGAGATTACCTTCCGGGTATAGGCTGCCTGGATAAAGGTATGCCGGGGTGGAGGGGGGTCGGCATCTGCGTCGGGGGGTGGCGGAGGTGGCAGGTTGCGGCGGCCGGCGATAAGAAGCCCATAGGCTTCTATACCTGGTCACCGAAAACCCGGTGGCTGGGTCTTAGTACATTTGAAAATGCAGTAAAACCCGCGAAAATGGGGGTTTTACTGCATTTTTCCCTTAGTACATCCCGC
Organism: Pseudophryne corroboree; assembly: GCF_028390025.1. Classification (NCBI taxonomy): domain Eukaryota; kingdom Metazoa; phylum Chordata; class Amphibia; order Anura; family Myobatrachidae; genus Pseudophryne; species Pseudophryne corroboree. The sequence goes on from NC_086453.1 coordinate 229,299,736, forward strand.
CCGCAATGTCTTTGTGACTGATGTAACTGGAGCTGCTGTCAATAGAGATTGCTAGACTCTGGAAAAGTGACACTAAACATAGCACTGCCACAAGAAGGAACACTAGTTCCATGTTTATTTCATAAAACACTATTAAATATTCTAGAAAAGCTTTGGTGTAGAATCTACAGCCTGTAATACGTTTCATAACCACAGGCACTGTTACTGAGAGCAAAGTACAATATGTGAGGGCAAACATATGGGCAACTGAGGAATAATTAATCAGTATTCTCAACTAGTTTTTCAATAATTAAACCCACAAAGTCCTTCCTATCCCTAAACAAACAGACAAACTCATTTACTAAAAATACTTTATAAGTACAGTCAAATTATAATCATCAAACCAAATCCTAGATGCAAATCTATATATAAAGATACAGATTCATTATAGATGTGGCTGGTGCACATAAAAACCACAATAAACATGAAACTAAACTTGTATATGTAAAGTGAAATAAATACCAGCATGTAAAGAATTCTACATATAAGTAAGAAATTATGTTTCTTAAAAAATAACATATATCAAATAGAAAAATAGGTGCTGAATAAGCCAAATATGGATATAAATTTAGCATAGAAAATAGTATATCACATGAATTTGCATATATTAAGAATAGACAGCGCCACTGGGGAAACAAGAATTAATGCTAGTGTAATTTTTGTTACAAGATACTACTTTTCTACTTTAATAATTTGGTGATAAATATTTGTTGCACCTCTGATTTAAGTAATATCCACTTGATTGACTGCACTGCTCAGACCCATTTGCCGATAGGTAAAAACTGTAAGATATTTGGCCACACATTTGAGTAACCATTGTCACAGATAGACCAGGCCAGACACTAAAGGTCCGTACACATTAGACGATGTCGCTCTGTGAGCGTCGTCGTCTAATGTTTCCCCTCCCGGGCCGGACGGTCGGCGGGCGACTGTACACACTGAGCGATATGACCGCTCACATCGCTTAGTGACGTCACGCTTCCGCCAGCCCTGCATGCAGGTCGTGGACGACAGTCCAGATCCTGCATGCGTGCACTGTCGACAGCGACGATCGTTGCCGACCCGCGGGGCCGCGCATCGGTCGTCGCTGGCGGCATACACACTTGCCGATAAAATGAGTGACGTCGCTCAGGGAGGGGGGAAAATGAGCGACGTCGCTTATTTTATCGGCATGTGTGTATGGGCCTTAAGCTAAATGATATGATTGCACTGTGTGCCTGGTCACTCCGCTCCTCTCTCCACTTCCAGGTTCTCAAATGAACTCCTTTGATGCATGTTTGTTTTTTAATCAGACTTGATTTCTGTCCTGGCATGTCAATTCTATTCTGACAGCATTGGATTGTGGACGTGGGGACACACATTGCAGTAGGAGGCAAACTTTTGGGTTTTGTAATTGCAAAATGAATCGACCAAATCTACACTGGATATGGTCGTTAGGTCGACAGTCATTAGGTCGACCACTATTGGTTGGCATGCAGTAGGTTGACAGGTTTGCTAGGTCGTCATAGTCTATAGGTCGACATGTGATAGGTCGACATGAAAAAAGGTTGACATGAGTTTTTCACAATTTTTAAATTTTTCCTACTTTACGATCCACGTGGACTACAATTGGGAACGGTAACCTGTAGCGAGCCATGCAAGGGGATACGGTGCACTCATTGGGGTTCCCGGTCACTTTACGAAGAAAATGGCACCAAAAAAAGTATTTTTAAAAAAAAAAGGGGTCAACCTTTTTTCATGTCGACCTATCACGTGCCGACCTATAAACCCTGTCGACCTAGCAACCCTGTCGACCTGCTGCATGTCGACCAATAGCGGTCGACCTAATGACTGTCGACCTAAGTGTGGTCGACCCAACGACCCATACCCATCTACACATGCATCACCAAACAAGGGCCCTCATTCCGAGTTGTTCGCTCGCAAGGCGATTTTAGCAGAGTTGCTCACGCTAAGCCGCCGCCTACTGGGAGTGAATTTTAGCATCTTAAAATTGCGAACGATGTATTCGCAATATTGCGATTACACACCTCGTAGCAGTTTCTGAGTAGCTTCAGACTTACTCGGCATCTGCGATCAGTTCAGTGCTTGTCATTCCTGGTTTGACGTCACAAACACACCCAGCGTTCGCCCAGACACTCCTCCGTTTCTCCGGCCACTCCTGCGTTTTTTCCGGAAACGGTAGCGTTTTTTCCAACACGCCCATAAAACGGCCTGTTTCCGCCCAGAAACACCCATTTCCTGTCAATCACACTACGATCGCCTGAGCGAAGAAAAAGCCGTGAGTAAAAATCCTAACTTCATAGCAAATTTACTTGGCGCAGTCGCAGTGCGGACATTGCGCATGCGCACTAAGCGGAAAATCGCTGCGATGCGAAGATTTTTACCGAGCGAACAACTCGGAATGAGGGCCAAGATACTGAGCTTTGTTTTATTGTTTTGTAAACTTTGTACTTCCGCCATTTCTTATTTCTAACTTGTTCTAATATCCTAATTCGTAACAATGGTTTAATCATTCATTGCGTTTAGCAAACTTCACTTGGCACTGTGACTTTCAAACTAAATAGCTATGTCCTGACAAAATGCTGCTTATAATATTTATCCCTATACATCAATGTCAGCATTAAGCCCTGATCAGTCGCTTTCTTAATAAACTCTGTTTATATTCTGTGTCTCTAAGCAATTTTTCACCCTGAAACATATAATCTCTCTCAGACGTGACCTACTTTTTATCTCCGGTGCCCGTTTTTCAGTGATCCCAACTGACAAAGAGACCCTCTTACAAATATTAAACACTTCTTAATATCTCTTCCAAACCAAGCAACAGATCTTGTTACCGATGTCTAAATGGGTCCATGAAGGGGTCTCTATTTATACCCCTCTTTAAACAACTGAAGTAGCACAATGGGGATGTTGATTGTTTCATTGGCCTGATTTATACACTCCTTTAAAAGACCTAATGAATAATTCACAGTTATCATTTAGACAGGATTCAGCATTTTCTGATGTTTCCCCTCAGCCCTTTCAAACATTCCCAGTCACCCCATTGATAAGGGATCTCGATGAAGAGGCATGAATGAGGGACGAAGCATAGAAAAACACACAACAAGAGAGGTGGCTCTATGCTCCTCTGCTGGCAGATTGATAAATATAATGTGTCACCAATTAAAACCTCATTGCCATTCTCTAATTCACTCATCGCCTTGTTAACGATTACTTAGTGGGGTGGCTCCTATAGTCAGCAAAGAGTTCTGCTATCATTGTTACACATACAGGGGCTGCCTTTTCCCATCCGATACAATTTCAGGCTGCTGTATTTGTATGCAAATAACTTATTCACTGCACATCACTATGTAATAGAAAAATGACCAGAAAAGGCTCTGCTTTCTACGTTTTCTTCTTCATTTTTCACCATTTGTCACGGAGAGAGACAATAAAATCAATAGTTTCAATTTATTTTCACACCCTACATTTAAAGCACTTTCCTGCATTATTATGGAAATGACTTAGAAGTAACTTCTATGTGGGAAGTGAGTGCTGACCTCTGTATATAACCGGAGGGATGGTATGGTTATGTGATCATGATCACATGCACCTACACTATTATGACTCAGAGGCAGGAGCTGTACTAGGTAGCACTGTTTCCGGTTTTCCTAGGAAAATCTTTTATTTTCCATCCAACGTCTTAAACTCACTTAATGTAAACTACCCATGAACCCAAATTAACAGGACAAGTTGGACTATAGTCTCAGAGTTAATTTACCAAATTAGGGAAGTATTGGGTGGATTTTATGGTCTGAGTGAATATAGCAAAAGAGCCACATACAGATGTGTTCTCATACATGGGATGCCTGGCGTGAGTGAGCCACCAGGTCACGTGCTACTCTACTAAGACCGGGCGTCTTTTTTTTTACTGAAAATGTGTCTTAGTCGCAATGTGACTAGGATACACAAGGAGATTGTGCTGATTAATTTGATATGCTACACTTGTATATCTGAGTGTGACTGAGGGGTCTATGTACTGAGCCCTGGAGAGAGAGAAAGTAGACAGAGATAAAGTACCAACCAAAGAGATAAAGTACCAAATTACCAACCAGCCATAACTGTCATTTTTCAAACACAGCCTGTAACATGGCAGTTAGGAGCTGATTGGTTGGTACTTTAGCTCTGTCCACTTTTTCTCTCTCCAGTGCTTAGTATGTCTGCCCCTGCGTAAGTATACGGAACACAAATGAACTTGTATTGGGAAAAAGCTGCAGCTGCTACATTGCAGCACTTTGTATACAGATTCAGAGTTTCTATTGCGCACAGATATACTGTACAAGTGTCTCATATCAAATTAATCAGCACAATCTCCTGGTGCATCCTAGCTGCATCGCATTGCGAGTGTAACTAAGATTCATTTTTGTCAAAAAAATATGCCTGATGTTAGCAGAGTCTCAAGGACCTGGCGTGCCGAGAGGGGCTGTTTGGTGCTACTGAGGCAGTGATGTATGAGGACACATCTGTTCATGTGTATAGTAGTGCACAGCATACTTGCCTACTCTCCCAGAAGCTGCAGGAGGCTCACGTTTTTTGGGGTAGCCCCCCGCACCCCCAGAAAAGTAGGCAAGTCTCCCGCATCCTGCTCGCATCCTAGTGATGCGGGCAGGATGGAGAGATACTCTCCTAAATTTGCGGGTCCGTGGAGTGGGGAAGGGGTTAAAATGACGCGAATCGCGTCATTTTAGCCCCGCCCCCTTCCAGTGGACTTGCAAATCTCTGCGTTTTACGGATGTGGGGGGGTAGGGGGCTTGATATTGTCACAGCCCCGCCCATGAAGTCTCTTGCAGCGTCTCCTCTCCGGGCTTCTCCCGGAGAGGAGACATTCAAAGTAGGTAAGTATGGTGCACAGTATCTACTATCTTAGTATCTGTAGCTTTAGAAATCATGTGCAGGGTGTGCAGTGGGAGGTCTGTGGTCAGTCTTCAACACTTGGTCATAAATGTAAATTTGAGACTTTAAAACATACATTGATTAGGAGAATTTAGTAAGGGAATATATCTTTCGTATAATTATAATTATCAAAACAAAAAACTTGTGAAATTTCTTTAGCCCATAAATCATACTTACCTACTCTCACGGAATGGCCGGGAGGTGCTCCCAGCCTCCCGGAAGAGTTGCCAAGTCTCCTGGCTGGCAGCTGAGCCCCCGCTCCCTCTGGAGAAACACTCAAGTATCCCCCGCAGCGGGAGAATCGATCGCGACCCCGCCTCCTACCCCACTATGCCGGTAATCTCTGCATAGTGTAGTGCATAGTGTAGTGGGCACGGGGCCATGATGACACAATCTTGTTACCATGCCCCTTGCGCCTCCCCATTATGCCTTTCTTTTCTGAGCCATGCCCCCTGCTGAGCCGACCTGGCTCCCTCCTCCCGGTGGAGGCAACCAGAATATCGGCATCTATGTCATAAATAAAATAAATAAAATTATTTCTTGCCATGGGATACCAAAAGTTGTAAAGTGTAAGAACCTATTACAGTACATGTTGAGCATACAATATCCAAATATTTCAAAATACAAACATTTTTTGAGTGAGACATAAAGTGAAACCTTTGTTTTCTGATGGCTCAATGTACACAAACTTTGTTTAATGCACAAAGTTATTAAATAATAATGGCTAATACCCCTTTCACACTTTTTACTGGGTTGTTGCCGAGTCTACCTGGGTCGAGGTGCGGTGTGGAAGCGCCAAAGTGGATATCCCAGGATGTCCAACTCTGTATTTCAACCCGGGTTAAAAGAAGGGTTAAACACATGTCGGGTCGGATTATTGTGCACTAAAAAGCTACAGTCCCAGGATATTCAACCCGCCTCTGAAGAAATAGTGCTGATTGGCTGTTTCCAGTTTGCTGAGGGATGTTTACTGTACTGCACTGTGAGCACAAGTTTGGAAAGCAATCAGCACAGTTCTCTGCACTCCTTTGGATCTAGTTCTTTGCTTCTTTGGACCTCATTAGCCATGGCAAACTGGAGTGATGAGGAAGTCAGGGAGTTGCTGCGGATAAGGGGTGAGGAAGAAATAAGTCGGCAGATAACGGGTACAGTCAGGGATGTGATAACATATCGTAACATCAGTAAAATGGTTGCGGCATCTGGATTTATTAGGTCCCAACAGCAGGTGGTCAATAAATTGGAGGCACTCAAGAAACAATATCACAAGACTAACGACCACAATAGGAATTGCAGGGGTGCTGCCGCATGGATTGGCAGTATTTTGAGCTGTGTGCACACGCATTTGGCCATACCGCATTAAGCAGCCCTGTGACATTATCATCCAGTCTGGCTGCCACTGAAACTAGCCAGGCCTGTGCTGCAGAACCACTTCCTCCTGTAGTGACCCCAGAGACACGGTCATCTCCGCTACCGCCACCTGCATTGTTTGTGGATGAGCCTACACCCATGGCGGCTGATCCAATGCTGATGGAAGAAGAAGCCGGTGTGTTGCCTACAATACAGGTGGCTAATGAGACACAACCTGGACCTAGTCTGGCCGCAACAACCCCAACGCAGCCTTTACAAGGATCATGTAAGTTAATGATGATATATTTATAACAAAATCTGGACATACACTTGTCTTATTATTTGGCTGCTTGTCACCCGATTCAGATGTATAGGCCAGAGAAAATGTGTAGAAAGTAGTGATGTGCACCGGACATTTTTCGGGTTTTGTGTTTTGGTTTTGGTTTCGGTTCCGCGGCCGTGTTTTGGATTCGGACGCGTTTTGGCAAAACCTCCCTGAAAATTTTTTGTAGGATTCGGGTGTGTTTTGGATTCGGGTGTTTTTTACAAAAAACCCTCAAAAACAGCTTAAATCATAGAATTTGGGGGTCATTTTCATCCAATAGTATTATTAACCTCAATAACCATAATTTCCACTCATTTCCAATCTATTCTGAACACCTCACACCTCACAATATTATTTTTAGTCCTAAAATTTGCACCGAGGTCGTTGGATGACTAAGCTAAGCGACCCAAGTGGCCGACACAAACACCTGGCCCATCTAGGAGTGGCACTGCAGTGTCAGACAGGACGGTCGATTTAAAAAATAGTCCCCAAACAGCACATGATGCAAAGAAAAAAAGAGGTGCACTGTGGTCGCTGGATGGCTAAGCTAAGCGACACAAGTGGCCGACACAAACACCTGGCCCATCTAGGAGTGGCACTGCAGTGTCAGGCAGGATGGCACTTCAAAAAAAATAGTCTCCAAACAGCACATGATGCAAAGAAAAATGAAAGAAAAAAGAGGTGCAAGATGGAATTGTCCTTGGGCCCTCCCACCCACCCTTATGTTGTATAAACAGGACATGCACACTTTAACAAACCCATCATTTCAGCGACAGGGTCTGCCACACAACTGTGACTGAAATGACTGGTTGGTTTGGGCCCCCACCAAAAAAGAAGCAATCCATCTCTCCTTGCACAAACTGGCTCTACAGAGGCAAGATGTCCACCTCCTCCTCATCGTCCGATTCCTCACCCCTTTCACTGTGTACATCCCCCTCCAAATGTAATGCACGCACAATATTGCTGGCGTTGTCCGATGTCACAAATCCCCAGGAAAGTCCAATTGGGGTAAGCCATTCTGCGATGATGTTCCTCAGTTTCCGTAAGAGGTTGTCAGCTGTGTGCCTCTTCCGGAAAGCGGTGATACAAAGCGTAGCCTGCCTAGGAACAAGTTGGCATTTGCGAGATGCTGCTACTGGTGCCGCCGCTGCTGTTCTTGCTGCGGGAGGCAATACATCTACCCAGTGGGCTGTCACAGTCATATAGTCCTGAGTCTGCCCTGCTCCACTTGTCCACATGTCCGTGGTTAAGTGGACATTGGGTACAACTGCATTTTTTAGGACACTGGTGACTCTTTTTCTGAGGTCTGTGTACATTTTCGGTATCGCCTGCCTAGAAAAATGGAACCTAGATGGTATTTGGTACCGGGGACACAGTACCTTAATCAAGTCTCTAGTTGCCTCTGAATTAACGGTGGATACCGGAACCACGTTTCTCACCGCCCAGGCTGCCAAGGCCTGAGTTATCCGCTTTGCAGCAGGATGACTGCTGTGATATTTCATCTTCCTCGCAAAGGACTGTTGGACAGTCAATTGCTTACTGGAAGTAGTACAAGTGGTCTTCCGACTTCCCCTCTGGGATGACGATCGACTCCCAGCAGCAACAACAGCAGCGCCAGCAGCAGTAGGCGTTACACTCAAGGATGCATCGGAGGAATCCCAGGCAGGAGAGGACTCGTCATACTTGCCAGTGACATGGCCTGCAGGACTATTGGCTTTCCTGTGTAAGGTGGAAATTGACACTGAGGGAGTTGGTGGTGTGGTTTGCAGGAGCTTGGTTACAAGAGGAAGGGATTTAGTGGTCAGTGGACTGCTTCCGCTGTCATCCAAAGTTTTTGAACTTGTCACTGACTTCTGATGAATGCGGTCCAGGTGACGTATAAGGGAGGATGTTCCTAGGTGGTTAACGTCCTTACCCCTACTTATTACAGCTTGACAAAGGCAACACACGGCTTGACACCTGTTGTCCGCATTTGTGTTGAAATAATTCCACACCGAAGAGCTGATTTTTTTTGTATTTTGACCAGGCATGTCAATGCCATTTTCCTCCCACGGACAACAGGTGTCTCCCCGGGTGCCTGACTTAAACAAACCACCTCACCATCAGAATCCTCCTTGTCAATTTCCTCCCCAGCGCCAGCAACACCCATATCCTCATCCTGGTGTACTTCAACAGTGACATCTTCAATTTGACTATCAGGAACTGGACTGCGGGTGCTCCTTCCAGCACTTGCAGGGGGCGTGCAAATGGTGGAAGGCGCAAGCTCTTCCCGTCCAGTGTTGGGAAGGTCAGGCATCGCAACCGACACAATTGGACTCTCCTTGGGGATTTGTGATTTAGAAGAACGCACAGTTCTTTGGGGTGCTTTTGCCAGCTTAAGTCTTTTCATTTTTCTAGCGAGAGGATGAATGCTTCCATCCTCATGTGAATCTGAACCACTAGCCATGAACATAGGCCAGGGCCTCAGCCGTTCCTTGCCACTCCGTGTCGTAAATGGCATATTGGCAAGTTTACGCTTCTCATCAGACGCTTTCAATTTTGATTTTTGGGTCATTTTACTGAACTTTTGTTTTTTGGATTTTACATGCTCTCTACTATGACATTGGGCATCGGCCTTGGCAGACGACGTTGATGGCATTTCATCGTCTCGGCCATTGCTAGTGGCAGCAGCTTCAGCACGAGGTGGAAGTGGATCTTGATCTTTCCCTATTTTAACCTCCACATTTTTGTTCTCCATTTTTTAATTTGTGGAATTATATGCCAGTATCAATAGCAATGGCCTACTACTATATATACTGCGCACAACTGAAATGCACCATAGGTATGGATGGATAGTATACTTGACGACACAGAGGTAGGTACAGCAGTGGCCTACTGTAACGTACTGCTATATATATTATATACTGGTGGTCAGCAAACTGTGCAAAACTGAAATGCACCACAGGTATGGATGGATAGTATACTTGACGACACAGAGGTAGGTACAGCAGTGGCCTACTGTACCGTACTGCTATATATATTATATACTGGTGGTCAGCAAACTGTGCAAAACTGAAATGCACCACAGGTATGGATGGATAGTATACTTGACGACATAGAGGTAGGTACAGCAGTGGCCTACTGTACCGTACTGCTATATATATTATATACTGGTGGTCAGCAAACTGTGCAAAACTGAAATGCACCACAGGTATGGATGGATAGTATACTTGACGTCACAGAGGTAGGTACAGCAGTGGCCTACTGTACAGTACTGCTATATATATTATATACTGGTGGTCAGCAAACTGTGCAAAACTGAAATGCACCACAGGTATGGATGGATAGTATACTTGACGACACAGAGGTAGGTACAGCAGTGGCCTACTGTACCGTACTGCTATATATATTATATACTGGTGGTCAGCAAACTGTGCAAAACTGAAATGCACCACAGGTATGGATGGATAGTATACTTGACGACACAGAGGTAGGTACAGCAGTGGCCTACTGTACCGTACTGCTATATATATTATATACTGGTGGTCAGCAAACTGTGCAAAACTGAAATGCACCACAGGTATGGATGGATAGTATACTTGACGACACAGAGGTAGGTACAGCAGTGGCCTTCTGTACCGTACTCCTATATATTATATACTGGTGGTCAGCAAAATTATGCACTGTACTCCTACTATATACTACAATGCAGCATAGATATGGAGTGTTTTTCAGGCAGACAACGTATACTGGTGGTCACTGGTCAGCAAAACTCTGCACTGTACTCCTCCTATATAATATACTGGTGGTCCCCAGTGCCCACAATAAAGCAGTGTGAGCACAGATATATGCAGCACACTGAGCACAGATATGGAGTGTTTTTCAGGCAGACAACGTATACTGGTGGTCACTGTCAGCAAAACTCTGCACTGTACTCCTGCTATATAATACAGCTGCTCCCCAGTCCCCACAATTAAGCAGTGTGAGCACAGATATATGCAGCACACTGAGCACAGATAAGTAGCGTTTTTTTCAGGCAGAGAACGGATAAAACTGGTGGTCACTGATGAGCAAAACTCTGCACTGTACTCCTCCTATATTATACAGCTGCTCCCCAGTCCTCCCCACAATTAAGCAATAAAGCACAATCAAGTTCGACAATAAACGGAGAGGACGCCAGCCACGTCCTCTCCCTAACATTTCCAATGCACGAGTGAAAATGGCGGCGACGCGCGGCTGCTTATATAGAATCCGAATCTCGCGAGAATCCGACAGCGGGATGATGACGTTCGGGCGCGCTCGGGTTAACCGAGCCATACGGGAGAATCCGAGTATGCCTCGGACCCGTGTAAAATGGGTGAAGTTCAGGGGGGTTCGGTTTCCGAGGAACCGAACCCGCTCATCACTAGTCTCTATAAGAGCCTCTATTCCCTGTGACAGAGCCGCATCCCCCCTCCAAATCCACCTCACCCTCCTCCATGTCTGACCTGTCAGCGTCAGAGTCAGACTGCAGGACTGGTGAAGAGGAACACTCCGCTGTACAAGAAACACACTCTTTGCCGGACATAATGTAAATATGACAGTACACACACCAGTGGCGGAACTAGCGAGCGGTGGGCCCAGGTGCGACAAAATGCTTTGCCCCCCCCCCCCCCATCCAAGTCCACCCCCTCACCCCTGGAGTGGATCTGGTGAGGGGGACCTGCTCAGGGCCAGAGAAATGGATACCTAGCAACAGTGCCGTAACTAGACATTTTAGCACTGTGTGCAAGAAACGGCCCCTGTTTTGCATGCAGGGGTGGGGCTCCGATGCCGTTTCTTGCACACAGTGCTAAAATGTCTAGTTACGGCACTGTTGCTAGGTATCCATTTCTCTGGCCCTGAGCAGGTCCCCCTCACCAGATCCACTCCAGGGGTGAGGGGGTGGACTTGGATGGGGGAGGGGGGGGGCAAAGCATTTTGTCGCACCTGGGCCCACCGCTCGCTAGTTCCGCCACTGGTGTGTGTACTGTCATATTTACATTATGTCCGGCAAACAGTGTGCGCATACGGCAGATTCCCCCTTTTTACACATTGCGGCAGGCAGATTCCCCATGTTTACACATTGCGGCAGGCAGTCCCAAGAAAGAAAGAAAGAAAGAAAAAAAGAAAGAAAGAAAGAAAGAAAGAAAGAAAGAAAGAAAGAAAGAAAGAAAGAAAGAAAGAAAGAAAGAAAGAAAGAAAGAAAGAAAGAAAGAAAGAAAGAAAGAAGAATTATACTTACCCTCTCCGCTGGCTCAGGCTCCTCGGTGCAGCTTCTGACGATTCCCGGGCAGTAGAGAAGGAGGAGGAGGGAGGTGGAGGAGGGAGCCGCAGCGCTGTGTTATTGGTGGAGGCGTTGCTGCTGCCCCTCTGCTTCACTATAGGCTGTTCTCGGAAGACAGCCTATAGTGAAGCAGAGGGGCAGCAGCAGCAGCGCCTCCACCAGTAACAAAGCGCTGCTGCGGCTCCCTCCTCCACCTCCCTCCTCCTCCTTCCCCCGTACCGCTGCTCCTCTCCTTTCCGGGCGGCTGTGCGCTGCGGGCAGTAGTTGCCCGCAGCACACAGCGGCATGTAATGAGTCAGTTTGACTCATTACATGCTTTGGGCCCCTGGACAGAGGCGGGCCCCAGTGCATCGCACTGGTTGCACTGGCGGTAGTTCCGCCTCTGACACACACACTGGAAATGGTTAAGCACAAGTAACCCACAAAGAGCCCTTCAGGGAGACACAGAGTTGTTTGGAGCCAGCCCCCACCTCGCCCTTACCGCTAATGCCAAGCTTAGCCAGACTAAGTACCCTGATAGGGTACTTAGTACACTAATAGTCGCTCCCCCCCCTGCTATGACCTCCTGGTACCGCTGAGGTAATTTGGAGTAACACCGGAGGAGCTGCGCGTCCCTATCAGTCAGCGTCTGTGTCCACTGCAGAGGGAAAATGTCGCTGGTGAGCTGCTGGATCCTCTCATAGTGAAGCCCCGCCCCTTCAATGGCGCGTGGTCTTCCGCTTTTTTTATACTGGCTGAGGTAATTTTTGTGCTTAAAATGGAGCAGAACCATTTTAAGGCTTTGTTTGCCAGTTTGGGTACTGTGTACAGTGTACAGAGAAGCAGTTGTGTACTGTGTCTGGAGATGCATTCCGCCCCGTATAGAGGCCCTGTGTCTCCGTACCCTCGTGCCACCATAATGGCCGGCACCCCGCTAACCGGGACGCCGGCTCAGTACTCACCACTCTTCATTCATCTGGCTCTGTTAGGGGTGGCGGTGTGCAGCGGGAATGTACGCTCGCCGTGGTGGGGCTTGCGAATAGTTCCCTCAGGAGCTCAGTGTCCTGTCAGCGGGGAACGGGACCATTAACCCTTCAAGAGGTTGGGCCGTTTTTCCCCCTAAGTCCCACGAAGCAGGCAGGCTGGTGCCAACCAGTCCTGCCTTAAAATAACAAACATAGAAAATTAATGCAGAAAACTCTTCAGGAGCTTCCTTCAGCGTGATCGGCTCCTCTGGGCACATTCTCTAAACTGAGTCTGGTAGAAGGGGCATAGAGGGAGGAGCCAGCCCACACTATCAAATTCTTAAAGTGCCATAGCTCCTAGTGGACCCGTCTATACCCCATGGTACTAAATGGACCCCAGTATCCTCTAGGACGTAAGAGAAATTAAAGGATGCTAGAATGAAATCACAAGAATTTAAATAGATGTATCGATGTAAATAGAATACTCTGCATTGTACATGTTACTAGAATGTAGAGATGTGCACTTGAAATTTTTCGGGTTTTGTGTTTTGGTTTTGGGTTCGGTTCCGCGGCCGTGTTTTGGGTTCGACCGCGTTTTGGCAAAACCTCACCGAATTTTTTTTGTCGGATTCGGGTGTGTTTTGGATTCGGGTGTTTTTTTCAAAAAACACTAAAAAACAGCTTAAATCATAGAATTTGGGGGTCATTTTGATCCCAAAGTATTATTAACCTCAAAATCCATAATTTCCACTCATTTTCAGTCTATTCTGAATACCTCACACCTCACAATATTATTTTTAGTCCTAAAATTTGCACCGAGGTCGCTGGATGACTAAGCTAAGCGACCCTAGTGGCCGACACAAACACCGGGCCCATCTAGGAGTGGCACTGCAGTGTCACGCAGGATGGCCCTTCCAAAAAACACTCCCCAAACAGCACATGACGCAAAGAAAAAAAGAGGCGCAATGAGGTAGCTGTGTGAGTAAGCTAAGCGACCCTAGTAACCGACACAAACACCTGGCCCATCTAGGAGTGGCACTGCAGTGTCACGCAGGATGGCCCTTCCAAAAAACACTCCCCAAACAGCACATGACGCAAAGAAGAAAAAAAGAGGCGCAATGAGGTAGCTGTGTGAGTAAGATAAGCGACCCTAGTGGCCGACACAAACACCGGGCCCATCTAGGAGTGGCACTGCAGTGTCACGCAGGATGGCCCTTCCAAAAAACACTCCCCAAACAGCACATGACGCAAAGAAAAAAAAAAGGCGCAATGAGGTAGCTGTGTGAGTAAGATAAGCGACCCTAGTGGCCGACACAAACACCGGGCCCATCTAGGAGTGGCACTGCAGTGTCACGCAGGATGGCCCTTCCAAAAAACACTCCCCAAACAGCACATGACGCAAAGAAAAAAAGAGGCGCAATGAGGTAGCTGTGTGAGTAAGCTAAGCGACCCTAGTGGCCGACACAAACACCTGGCCCATCTAGGAGTGGCACTGCAGTGTCACGCAGGATGGCCCTTCCAAAAAACACTCCCCAAACAGCACATGACGCAAAGAAGAAAAAAAGAGGCGCAATGAGGTAGCTGTGTGAGTAAGATAAGCGACCCTAGTGGCCGACACAAACACCGGGCCCATCTAGGAGTGGCACTGCAGTGTCACGCAGGATGGCCCTTCCAAAAAACACTCCCCAAACAGCACATGACGCAAATAAAAATGAAAGAAAAAAGAGGTGCAAGATGGAATTGTCCTTGGGCCCTCCCACCCACCCTTATGTTGTATAAACAGGACATGCACACTTTAACCAACCCATCATTTCAGTGACAGGGTCTGCCACACGACTGTGACTGAAATGACGGGTTGGTTTGGACCCCCACCGAAAAAGAAGCAATTAATCTCTCCTTGCACAAACTGGCTCTACAGAGGCAAGATGTCCACCTCATCATCATCCTCCGATATATCACCGTGTACATCCCGCTCCTCACAGATTATCAATTCGTCCCCACTGGAATCCACCATCTCAGCTCCCTGTGTACTTTGTGGAGGCAATTGCTGCTGGTCAATGTCTCCACGGAGGAATTGATTATAATTCATTTTAATGAACATCATCTTCTCCACATTTTCTGGAAGTAACCTCGTACGCCGATTGCTGACAAGGTGAGCGGCGGCACTAAACACTCTTTCGGAGTACACACTTGTTCGAGGGCAACTTAGGTAGAATAAAGCCAGTTTGTGCAAGGGCCTCCAAATTGCCTCTTTTTCCTGCCAGTATAAGTACGGACTGTCTGACGTGCCTACTTGGATGCGGTCACTCATATAATCCTCCACCATTCTTTAAATGGTGAGAGAATCATATGCAGTGACAGTAGACGACATGTCCGTAATCGTTGTCAGGTCCTTCAGTCCGGACCAGATGTCAGCATCAGCAGTCGCTCCAGACTGCCCTGCATCACCGCCAGCGGGTGGGCTCGGAATTCTGAGCCTTTTCCTCGCACCCCCAGTTGCGGGAGAATGTGAAGGAGGAGATGTTGACAGGTCGCGTTCCGCTTGACTTGACAATTTTGTCACCAGCAGGTCTTTGAACCCCAGCAGACTTGTGTCTGCCGGAAAGAGAGATCCAAGGTAGGTTTTAAATCTAGGATCGAGCACGGTGGCCAAAATGTAGTGCTCTGATTTCAACAGATTGACCACCCGTGAATCCTTGTTAAGCGAATTAAGGGCTGCATCCACAAGTCCCACATGCCTAGCGGAATCGCTCCCTTTTAGCTCCTCCTTCAATGCCTCCAGCTTCTTCTGCAAAAGCCTGATGAGGGGAATGACCTGACTCAGGCTGGCAGTGTCTGAACTGACTTCACGTGTGGCAAGTTCAAAAGGTTGCAGAACCTTGCACAACGTTGAAATCATTCTCCACTGCGCTTGAGACAGGTACATTCCACCTCCTATATCGTGCTCAATTGTATAGGCTTGAATGGCCTTTTGCTGCTCCTCCAACCTCTGAAGCATATAGAGGGTTGAATTCCACCTCGTTACCACTTCTTGCTTCAGATGATGGCAGGGCAGGTTCAGGCGTTTTTGGTGGTGCTCCAGTTTTCTGTACGTGGTGCCTGTACGCCGAAAGTGTCCCGCAATTCTTCTGGCCACCGACAGCATCTCTTGCACGCCCCTCTCGTTTTTTAAATAATTCTGCACCACCAAATTCAAGGTATGTGCAAAACATGGGACGTGCTGGAATTTGCCCATATTTAATGCACACACAATATTGCTGGCGTTGTCCGATGCCACAAATCCACAGGAGAGTCCAATTGGGGTAAGCCATTCCGCGATGATCTTCCTCAGTTGCCGTAAGAGGTTTTCAGCTGTGTGCGTATTCTGGAAACCGGTGATACAAAGCGTAGCCTGCCTAGGAAAGAGTTGGCGTTTGCAAGATGCTGCTACTGGTGCCGCCGCTGCTGTTCTTGCGGCGGGAGTCCATACATCTACCCAGTGGGCTGTCACAGTCATATAGTCCTGACCCTGCCCTGCTCCACTTGTCCACATGTCCGTGGTTAAGTGGACATTGGGTACAGCTGCATTTTTTAGGACACTGGTGACTCTTTTTCTGAGGTCTGTGTACATTTTCGGTATCGCCTGCCTAGAGAAATGGAACCTAGATGGTATTTGGTACCGGGGACACAGTACCTCCAACAAGTCTCTAGTTGGCTCTGCAGTAATGATGGATACCGGAACCACGTTTCTCACCACCCAGGATGCCAAGGCCTCAGTTATCCGCTTTGCAGCAGGATGACTGCTGTGATATTTCATCTTCCTCGCAAAGGACTGTTGGACAGTCAATTGCTTGGTGGAAGTAGTAAAAGTGGTCTTACGAGTACGACTTCCCCTCTGGGATGACCATCGACTCCCAGCAGCAACAACAGCAGCGCCAGCAGCAGTAGGCGTTACACGCAAGGATGCATCAGAGGAATCCCAGGCAGGAGAGGACTCGTCAGAATTGCCAGTGACATGGCCTGCAGGACTATTGGCATTCCTGGGGAAGGAGGAAATTGACACTGAGGGAGTTGGTGGGGTGGTTTGCGTGAGCTTGGTTACAAGAGGAAGGGATTTACTGGTCAGTGGACTGCTTCCGCTGTCGCCCAAAGTTTTTGAACTTGTCACTGACTTATTATGAATGCGCTGCAGGTGACGTATAAGGGAGGATGTTCCAAAGTGGTTAACGTCCTTACCCCTACTTATTACAGCTTGACAAAGGCAACACACGGCTTGACAAATGTTGTCCGCATTTCTGGTGAAATACTTCCACACCGAAGAGCTGATTTTTTTGGTATTTTCACCAGGCATGTCAACGGCCCTATTCCTCCCACAGACAACAGGTGTCTCCCCGGGTGCCTGACTTAAACAAACCACCTCACCATCAGAATCCTCCTTGTCAATTTCCTCCCCAGCGCCAGCAACACCCATATCCTCCTCATCCTGGTGTACTTCAACACTGACATCTTCAATCTGACTATCAGGAACTGGACTGCGGGTGCTCCTTCCAGCACTTGCAGGGGGCGTGCAAATGGTGGAAGGCGCATGCTCTTCACGTCCAGTGTTGGGAAGGTCAGGCATCGCAACCGACACAATTGGACTCTCCTTGTGGATTTGGGATTTGGAAGAACGCACAGTTCTTTGCGGTGCTTTTGCCAGCTTGAGTCTTTTCAGTTTTCTAGCGAGAGGCTGAGTGCTTCCATCCTCATGTGAAGCTGAACCACTAGCCATGAACATAGGCCAGGGCCTCAGCCGTTCCTTGCCACTCCGTGTGGTAAATGGCATATTGGCAAGTTTACGCTTCTCCTCCGACAATTTTATTTTAGATTTTGGAGTCCTTTTTTACTGATATTTGGTGTTTTGGATTTTACATGCTCTGTACTATGACATTGGGCATCGGCCTTGGCAGACGACGTTGCTGGCATTTCATCGTCTCGGCCATGACTAGTGGCAGCAGCTTCAGCACGAGGTGGAAGTGGATCTTGATCTTTCCCTAATTTTGGAACCTCAACATTTTTGTTCTCCATATTTTAATAGGCACAACTAAAAGACACAGAGGTAGCTACAGCCGTGGACTACCGTACTGTGTCTGCTGCTAATATAGACTGGATGATAATGAGATGAAATCAATATATATATATATATAATATCACACTAGTACTGCAGCCGGACAGGTATATAATATATATTTATTATGTACTAATGACTGATGACGGACCTGCTGGACACTGTCAGCTCAGCAGCACCGCAGACTGCTACAGTAAGCTACTATAGTAGTATGTATCAAGAAGAAAGAAAAAAAAAACCACGGGTAGGTGGTATACAATTATGGATGGACCAGCGACTGCCGACACAGAGGTAGCTACAGCCGTGGACTACCGTACTGTGTCTGCTGCTAATATAGACTGGATGATAATGAGATGAAATCAATATATATATATATATATAATATCACACTAGTACTGCAGCCGGACAGGTATATAATATATATTTATTATGTACTAATGACTGATGACGGACCTGCTGGACACTGTCAGCTCAGCAGCACCGCAGACTGCTACAGTAAGCTACTATAGTAGTATGTATCAAGAAGAAAGAAAAAAAAAACTACGGGTAGGTGGTATACAATTATGGATGGACCAGCGACTGCCGACACAGAGGTAGCTACAGCCGTGGACTACCGTACTGTGTCTGCTGCTAATATAGACTGGATGATAATGAGATGAAATCAATATATATATATATAATATCACACTAGTACTGCAGCCGGACAGGTATATAATATATATGTATTATGTACTAATGACTGATGACGGACCTGCTGGACACTGTCAGCTCAGCAGCACCGCAGACTGCTACAGTAAGCTACTATAGTAGTATGTATCAAGAAGAAAGAAAAAAAAAACCACGGGTAGGTGGTATACAATTATGGATGGACCAGCGACTGCCGACACAGAGGTAGCTACAGCCGTGGACTACCGTACTGTGTCTGCTGCTAATATAGACTGGATGATAATGAGATGAAATCAATATATATATATAATATCACACTAGTACTGCAGCCGGACAGGTATATAATATATATTTATTATGTACTAATGACTGATGATGGACCTGCTGGACACTGTCAGCTCAGCAGCACCGCAGACTGCTACAGTAAGCTACTATAGTAGTATGTATCAAGAAGAAAGAAAAAAAAAAAAACCACGGGTAGGTGGTATACAATTATGGATGGACCAGCGACTGCCGACACAGAGGTAGCTACAGCCGTGGACTACCGTACTGTGTCTGCTGCTAATATAGACTGGATGATAATGAGATGAAATCAATATATATATATATAATATCACACTAGTACTGCAGCCGGACAGGTATATAATATATATTTATTATGTACTAATGACTGATGACGGACCTGCTGGACACTGTCAGCTCAGCAGCACCGCAGACTGCTACAGTAAGCTACTATAGTAGTATGTATCAAGAAGAAAGAAAAAAAAAAACCACGGGTATGTGGTATACAATTATGGATGGACCAGCGACTGCCGACACAGAGGTAGCTACAGCCGTGGACTACCGTACTGTGTCTGCTGCTAATATAGACTGGATGATAATGAGATGAAATCAATATATATATATATATAATATCACACTAGTACTGCAGCCGGACAGGTATATAATATATATTTATTATGTACTAATGACTGATGACGGACCTGCTGGACACTGTCAGCTCAGCAGCACCGCAGACTGCTACAGTAAGCTACTATAGTAGTATGTATCAAGAAGAAAGAAAAAAAAAACCATGGGTAGGTGGTATACAATTATGGATGGACCAGCGACTGCCGACACAGAGGTAGCTACAGCCGTGGACTACCGTACTGTGTCTGCTGCTAATATAGACTGGATGATAATGAGATGAAATCAATATATATATATATATATATATAATATCACACTAGTACTGCAGCCGGACAGGTATATAATATATATTTATTATGTACTAATGACTGATGACGGACCTGCTGGACACTGTCAGCTCAGCAGCACCGCAGACTGCTACAGTAAGCTACTATAGTAGTATGTATCAAGAAGAAAGAAAAAAAAAAACCACGGGTAGGTGGTATACAATTATGGATGGACCAGCGACTGCCGACACAGAGGTAGCTACAGCTGTGGACTACCGTACTGTGTCTGCTGCTAATATAGACTGGATGATAATGAGATGAAATCAATATATATATATATATAATATCACACTAGTACTGCAGCCGGACAGGTATATAATATATATTTATTATGTACTAATGACTGATGATGGACCTGCTGGACACTGTCAGCTCAGCAGCACCGCAGACTGCTACAGTAAGCTACTATAGTAGTATGTATCAAGAAGAAAGAAAAAAAAAACCACGGGTAGGTGGTATACAATTATGGATGGACCAGCGACTGCCGACACAGAGGTAGCTACAGCCGTGGACTACCGTACTGTGTCTGCTGCTAATATAGACTGGATGATAATGAGATGAAATCAATATATATATATATATATATAATATCACACTAGTACTGCAGCCGGACAGGTATATAATATATATTTATTATGTACTAATGACTGATGACGGACCTGCTGGACACTGTCAGCTCAGCAGCACCGCAGACTGCTACAGTAAGCTACTATAGTAGTATGTATCAAGAAGAAAGAAAAAAAAACCACGGGTAGGTGGTATACAATTATGGATGGACCAGCGACTGCCGACACAGAGGTAGCTACAGCCGTGGACTACCGTACTGTGTCTGCTGCTAATATAGACTGGATGATAATGAGATGAAATCAATATATATATATATAATATCACACTAGTACTGCAGCCGGACAGGTATATAATATATATTTATTATGTACTAATGACTGATGACGGACCTGCTGGACACTGTCAGCTCAGCAGCACCGCAGACTGCTACAGTAAGCTACTATAGTAGTATGTATCAAGAAGAAAGAAAAAAAAAAACCACGGGTAGGTGGTATACAATTATGGATGGACCAGCGACTGCCGACACAGAGGTAGCTACAGCCGTGGACTACCGTACTGTGTCTGCTGCTAATATAGACTGGATGATAATGAGATGAAATCAATATATATATATATAATATCACACTAGTACTGCAGCCGGACAGGTATATAATATATATTTATTATGTACTAATGACTGATGACGGACCTGCTGGACACTGTCAGCTCAGCAGCACCGCAGACTGCTACAGTAAGCTACTATAGTAGTATGTATCAAGAAGAAAGAAAAAAAAAAACCACGGGTAGGTGGTATACAATTATGGATGGACCAGCGACTGCCGACACAGAGGTAGCTACAGCCGTGGACTACCGTACTGTGTCTGCTGCTAATATAGACTGGATGATAATGAGATGAAATCAATATATATATATATAATATCACTAGTACTGCAGCCAGACAGGTATATAATATATATTTATTATGTAATGACTGATGACGGACCTGCTGGACACTGTCAGTTCAGCAGCACCGCAGACTGCTACAGTAAGCTACTATAGTAGTATGTATCAAGAAGAAAGAAAAGAAAAAAAAACACGGGTAGGTGGTATACAATATTATATATATATTATATACAATTATATATATATATATATTATATATATTAAACTGGTGGTGATTATTATAAACTGGTGGTCAGGTCACTGGTCACACTATCAGCAACTTGCAAGTAGTACTCCTAAGCAGACAATCACAATATATATTATACTGGTGGTCAGTATGGTCAAAATGGCAGTGTGGCACTCTGGCAGCAAAAGTGTGCACTGTACGTTATATGTACTCCTGAGTCCTGCTCTCAGACTCTAACTGCTCCCCACTGTCAGTGTCTCCCCCACAAGTCAGATATACATTATACAGTCACACTATCTATCACTTCAGCAAGTAGTAGTACTCCTCCTAAAGTACTCCTCCTAATGCTCCCCAAAATTACTACTGTGTCTCTCTCTACTCTAGTCTCACTCTCTATAAACGGAGAGGACGCCAGCCACGTCCTCTCCCTATCAATCTCAATGCACGTGTGAAAATGGCGGCGACGCGCGGCTCCTTATATAGAATCCGAGTCTCGCGATAGAATCCGAGCCTCGCGAGAATCCGACAGCGGGATGATGACGTTCGGGCGCGCTCGGGTTAACCGAGCAAGGCGGGAAGATCCGAGTCGCTCGGACCCGTGTAAAAAAACATGAAGTTCGGGCGGGTTCGGATTCCGAGGAACCGAACCCGCTCATCTCTACTAGAATGATATCAGTATTGTATAGATGTTTCTAGAGTTCCCACTGTATTGTCGAGATAATACTATACTGTTCTCTGTACTGCATATGTGATTATTAGAATGTTTCTGTATTTTACAAAGGTTGCTAGAATGTTTTGTCTAATGCATAGATGATACTAGAATGCTTTCTGTATTGTATAAATGTTGCTAGAATGCGCAATGAATTGTATATAGGTTACCAGAATGATCTCTGTATTGTATAAAGGTCACTAGAATAGTCCCTGCACTGAAAAAGTAATCAGATGGAAATGGTAGATATTGTATTTTATTATAGCTGCATAATACTTAGGAGGGTATCCAATTACCCGCGGTCAATTACCTTTTTCTATTTTACCCACGACAAGTGCCATGAAAATACATAGGTCTACTGCATTTTGTGGGACCTATGTATTTTCGCACAAAAAAATTGTGTTTATCGCACAAGGTAATTGGATAGGGATGAAAGAAATGCGAAAAACGCCTGTTTATCACGGCCCCGGCACTATTGCGGGTAATTAGATACCCCCCTTAGAAAGAAAGCAGGCTGACTCATCTTTTATCAGTGTAGGTGCGGAACTGTAGACTTGTGTTATTTATTGAAAATTGCTTGAAAACATATTTAATTTCTCTTCCAAATGCCTTTTGTTTTGTTTTTTAAATAACAGGTGTGACATGCTTGCTGTGTTACTGCTCCATCTGTTCCGTCACACACACTGTGCTGATTCCAGGAACATGCCAGCAAGATATTGTAAAGAAATTAGAGAGCTTAATAAATAAATACTGTCATTAAATACACAATAGTAGAGCATGTTTTTCTGTTCATTGTGCTGATTTTTCTTTGTCTGTTGTAAATGGAGCAGTATTAGAACAAGTAGTTATTAAATTATAATGTCAGGGTAAACCAGATTGCACTGTTGTTTGCTATCTTATATAGACACATAACTGTGATTGTCTGATGGGGGTGGAAAGTATTCAAGTATAGCAACGAGGGCAGAGGTATACAGGTTCAGTATCCCTTATCCAAAATGCTTGGGACCAGAAGTATTTTGGATATCGGATGTTTCCGTATTTTGGAATAATTGCATACCATAATGAGATATCATGGCGATGGGACCCAAGTCTAAGCACAGAATACATTTATGTTTCATATACACCTTATATACACAGCCTGATGGTAATTTTAGCTAATATTTTTAATAACTGTGCATTAAACAAAGTGTATGTACATTCACACAATACATTTATGTTTCATATACACCTTATACACACAGCCTGAAGGTCATTTAATACAATATTTTTAATAACTTTGTGCATTAAACAAAGTGTGTGTACATACACACAATACATTTATGTTTCATATACACCTTATACACACAGCCTGAAGGTCATTTAATACAATATTTTTAATAACTTTGTGTATTAAACAAAGTTTGTGTACATTGAGCCATCAGAAAACAAAGGTTTCACTATCTCAGTCTCACTCCAAAAATTCCGTATTTCGGAATATTCCGTATTTTGGAATATTTGGATATGGCATACTCAACCTGTATATACAAATCTGCATGTCCAAGACTTCAGGTGGCCATAACACTAGTGCGTTTTGGGCCTTTTCTATATGATTTCAATGCATCAGACCGATAAATCGCGTGAAGAGTGTCAAATCATATGTAATTTACTTACTATTCCGATCTGATGCACGGTCCCGCCTGTTGTAAGTCGTATCCACAGATTGTCAGTGCTGCAATAAGGAATTTATCGTAATCGCATGCAAAACGGTGCACATCGTGTTTTTAGTACCTTCGATTTATTGCATGATACGTCTGAAGTTGAGTCACTTGACTGCCATTTCCCTAGACACTCCCTACCATGCGGCGGCAGCAGCAGCAGCAGCAGCACACAAGCAGGAGCAGTACCATCCAGTGGATTGTGGTAGGTGTTGTACACACTGCCTATCAATGTACATCCCTGCACTGCTTTATATACCCTATAGTCCCGCCCATTATTTAAATTTATAAGGAATCTTAAGATAAATCATTCAGTAATGTGTGTACTGTAGATATATCTTATGCAGTCTATGTTACCACTTGATAGATCACAAACGATATACTGTGAGTAAATCGGATGTGAAAATAAGCATTTGTGAACAAAATCGTACAGGACTCCCGGGAAGCTGCCGTGGAGTTTGAGGCAAATCACATGCAACATCAACTTCAGATATGTTGTGGTAGTGTATGGCCACCTATAGCTTGATTAGCCCCTTCACCATAAAGTGCGGCAGATATACACATTTAGGAGCTAATTCTGAGTTGGGAGCAAACCAAGAAAACTTTGCACCTGGACAGACATACAGTATAGGGGTAGATTTACTAAGGTTGGAGTTTTTTTTTAGCAGTGATCTGTTGCCCATTGCAACCGATCAGATTCTATCTGTTACCTATTAGATTTACCCCATAGACTCACTTTGTAACTGTCGACCGTCACAATGCTGACACTGATATAATGTCAGCATTGTGAATGTTGAGAGTCACACGCCCTATTCCTAATTCTAATCAAATCCTAACCCTAAATCGGGTGATTTAGGGTTAGGATTAGATTAGAGTAAGGAATAGGCAGAGGTTAGGGTTAGGATCAGATTAGAGTTAGGGATAGGCAGAGGTTAGTGTTAGGATCAGATTAGAGTTAGGAATAGGCAGAGGTTAGTGTTAGGATCAGATTAAACTAAGGAATAGTCAGAGGTTAGGGTTAGGATCAGATTAGAGTTAGTTATAGGCAGAGGTTAGGGTTAGGATCAGATTAGAGTTAGTTATAGGCAGAGGTTAGGGTTAGGATCAGATTAGAGTTAGTTATAGGCAGAGGTTAGGGTTAGGATCAGATTAGAGTTAGTTATAGGCAGAGGTTAGGGTTATGATTAGATTAGAGTTAGGAATAGGCAGAGGTTAGTGTTAGGATCAGATTAAAGTTAGGAATAGTCAGAGGTTAGGGTTAGGATCAGATTAGAGTTAGTTATAGGCAGAGGTTAGGGTTAGGATCAGATTAGAGTTAGTTATAGGCAGAGGTTAGGGTTAGGATCAGATTAGAGTTAGTTATAGGCAGAGGTTAGGGTTAGGATCAGATTAGAGTTAGTTATAGGCAGAGGTTAGGGTTATGATTAGATTAGAGTTAGTTATAGGCAGAGGTTAGGGTTATGATTAGATTAGAGTTAGGAATAGGCAGAGGTTAGGGTTAGGATCAGATTAGAGTTAGTTATAGGCAGAGGTTAGGGTTAGGATCAGATTAGAGTTAGTTATAGACAGAGGTTAGGGTTATGATTAGATTAGAGTTAGGAATAGGCAGAGGTTAGGGTTAGGGTCAGATTAAAATTAAGAATAGGCAGAGGTTAGGATTATATTAGAGTTAGAGTTAGACAGAGGTTAGGGTATGGTTTACATTAGAGTTATAGTTAGGCAGAGATTAGAGATAGGGTTAGGCAGAGGTTAGGGTTAGGCAGAGGTTAGGGTTAGATTAGGATTAGGTTTAGAGTAAAAGTCTATCCATCGCGAATTTGACCTTTGGGATGTTGGTGTTGACATTCTGACGGTCTTGATAGTGCGTGTCTGGATTTTTATACCAACCCGTTTCTAGGTCAGGTCAGAGAATGGTGAAACTGTGAAATATGGAAGTTGTGTGCTTCTTATTAGAGTCCAGTGAAGTCAGTGGAGATTTTCCAACATAAGAGATGAATTGATCTTATTACCTCATTACCTCATTATATACAGACGTAAATAGCTAGGTATCTTACAGCTTGTGCGTCAGTTTGGCTGATATAGATCTCATATCACTGTCCGTACAAATTAATAATGTAACATTTATTGCACGCATGTTTTGAAGTTTTATAGAAATTAAATACTCTGATAATACTGATTAGTTTTGCCAATCAGGCCATTCTCAAAGGTCATGTGTGCTCTTGATAACATCATGTACTGTAATATACCCTGTATATGAAATAAACTAAAGATTTAGTAAACTGTTAAACAGATTTAGGGATCTATTTACTAAGCCTTGGATGGCGATAAAGTCGCTGGAGATAAAGTACCAGCTAATCAGCTCCTAACTGTCATTTTTCAAACCCAGCCTGTGACATGGCAGTTAGGAGGTGATTGGCTGGTACTTTATCTCCATGCAGATTATCTCATCAAAGGCTTAGTAAATAGAGTAGACCCCTTAGAGTTTATAAAAGGCTTAATATTTATGGTTGACACCAAGGGCGAGATTCAAATCTTATTGACTCCGGCAGCCACTAGATGGCGCCCAATGGAGATATTCAAATATAGCTCCGTTCGGACACGATCGGCTGCAGACGCCTACATTGTAGTTCGCACCCGCCAGGAGTGGTGAGCTGAAATGTGTGAAAAGTAATCCGTTTGGGCACCCAAACTGCACTTTTCTCAATCGCGCCCGTTAATTTAGTCAAGTTTAGCCACTTTTATGCAGCTAAACCCGACTCTAATGGGCGCGACCAGCACGATAGGGGGCATCAAATGATTATCGCCCCCAGCAATCTCCCGTCACTTTAGACGAGAGATCGGGGGCGATAACATTTACATTCCTCCCATGAGTACTCCAAGCACTCCATTCAATTATGTACCAAAGTTATTGTTTCTTAGTTACCATTGCTTAATAAATGATTCAACTTTACCAGTGCGATAAACCTTAATTCACTAAGGCCCTCATTCCGAGTTGTTCGCTCGCAAGCTGTTTTTAGCAGCATTGCACACGCTAAGCCGCCGCCTACTGGGAGTGAATCTTAGCTTAGCAGAATTGCGAACGAAAGATTCTCAAAACTGCGAATAGAAATTTCTTAGCAGTTTCTGAGTAGCTCGACACTTACTCTGCCACTGCAATCAGTTCAGTCAGTTTCGTTCCTGGTTTGACGTCACAAACACACCCAGCGTTCGCCCAGACACTCCCCCGTTTCTTCAGACACTCCCGCGTTTTTCCCAGAAACGGCAGTGTTTTTTCACACACACCCATAAAACGGTCAGTTTCCTCCCAGAAACACCCACTTCCTGTCAATCATACTCCGATCACCAGAACGAAGAAAAAAACCTCGTAATACCGTGAGTAAAATACCAAACTTCTTAGCAAATTTACTTGACGCAGTGCGAACATTGCGCATGCGCAGTTAGCGGAAAATCGCACCAATGCGAAGAAAAATAACGAGCGAACAACTCGGAATGAGGGCCTAAGTGAATATGGCTTCACGCAATGTATTTGTGACACCCGTACTAGATATTACGAATGCTGACTTATACTTGGACGTTCCTTCTTTATATGTTGATGCTCAAAGCTGGTTCTCTGTAAAAACTTTACAGCCAATCTGTTCTGCATAACAGTTTTATTAGCTATTACTATGCCTCGGTAGTTTTACCCGACTTCCGTGGCCAATAACTTGTAACAATAACGCAGTACCAAAATACAGTTACAATGTTTCAAAGCTACTAAATGGTACAATCTATAATAATAATGATAATACAATTTATTAGTCTGGAACGCTTCTCGGTTCTCTCTTTACACCATGGTTAAGCCAACCTAGATAAGGAAAATTAGTGCAACATATTTCACTCCTACTCGAAACAGCCTAGGATATAACACTGTTAAAGGTATTGAGTATAGTAAATTACTCACTAATCTTGCGGTACAGCACTAAATTAACATGTATACATTAACTTTAGTGTCCCTTCGAGTACTCTAATTATCTCGTTGGTGCACATATGAAGAAGTTTTTATGGTACCAAGGAAACAGAGTTAATTCCCTGTAGACTCCAAGTAATCTAAGTAACTTCCTTATTTTATTTTATAGCTAAATTACTTGCGATGCATTGTAACTCCTGTGGCAAAGATTACGTAACGGTCTGTCGTAATTTGTTACATTAATATCAGGTGACCGCGGCTTCACGAGTGCCGGGATTTCTCTATCTTGAATGACTTGGTCGTTATCTCCCTCCGCTATTTTGCTGTAAATGAGCTAAATTGTGAGATGCCGACCCTCCTTGGTGAGGCCAGCAAGCTACAATCAGTTATACCCTGCTCCTCAGCTTGTTATCACTGACTGTAGCGATCTTCTGCACTGCAATTACGTTGACAAGATGACTGAATCTGCAGCTATCGTTTATCTCCACCGCTGTCTCTGCGCCTTAGCTGGACGACATATTTTTCCGGACAAACTCAAACAAATCGGGTAGGCTGACTCACTTTTGTGTTTCAATCAACGCTAAATCAGTCCCTTTTTTAGGGTTACTACCCACTGGGCTCAGTAAGCTCCTAGAATATCACTCAGAACATTAACCAGTTCGCTATAGGTGGATACTATTGTTAGATTCCGCCCATTACACGGACACGGTAGGGCATTTTCTACTGGCGGACTGCAGGGGATCCACAGTACTTCTAGAGTCAATCTGAAGCAACTGCGGTTGTTTATTTCGGTTGCCTCTTACGGTTAATTTACAGGGGAGACTTTCTCTATGCAAGATAAGACGACAGCCTGCCAGAATAAACAACTACTATGGCAACTAATTCCTGTGGCTACATTGTAACAGATGTCCGTCTATCATTTGGCTCAGAATCTGGCTGCCATACATGGTCTATCTGCCTTTGTACTGTTTACCATGAAGTTGTTCTGTGCCTTCTTAATGCTGATCTGCACTTTAACTGAAAGTACTCATCAAATGTCACTGAGAGGCAAACCTCTGTACTATTGTGTGGTGAGTGACTGTACTAAACCCCTTCAAATGTGGTGCCACTGTTCAATGGATAAATCAATTCTCCTGCGGCAATGAAATAAACCCCCTTCATTAAAAGGCCCTATTTCCTTTATGCAAGTTCTAGGTAGATCCAACCCTTAACCTTGTATGGGGGTGGGGGTGACACTGTATCCCTCTCCGCCTGCTGAATGCACTCACGACTCTCCCGGATTGATCACTCGTTCTTGGTCACCTCCCTGAAGTAGTCTCCGGGGCCGAGCCTCCCTAACTGCGTCACTCAGTCTGAGGCGGAGCCCTCTGCCTGGCCCCCGTCTCTGCTGCGACTGTCTCCTCTAGCCGCGTCTGTGAATGGGACCTGCCGCTGCCTAAGAGCTGCTCACTGCCACCTTCTGCCTGTCCTCCACGTCTGATTAATCCCCAGGTGCCGCAATGCTGGAGGCCGGATCAGCCGCTCGGTGTCGTCTCCCGCTGCCACGCAGTCTCTCCTCCGTTCTCTCTCCAGCTGCTTCCCCTGCTCTCCGTTTTCAATGGTCAGTCTGCTCTCCTTTTTAACCCTTCTCTCCTCGCGGCTCTCCTTGCCGCTCACCGCACGCACCCTCTGTTCCTCGTGCAGGCTCACGGCTCAGTCCCTGGGGCCATGCGCCCATGTTATTGCTGGGCCACCAACCGCTCCAGCTGCCCTATCTACCCTCCATGAGGGGTTTTAGAATAAGAATTACCTTCCCTGCATGAGGATAATGGGACTGTAATAATCCTTATCATATATCTATATATGTTTACAATAAAATATTTACTAATACCAGGGTATTACATAATGGGTTGCCATGGATTGCACTTTCCTGTGTTCAGTGCCCTTTCATTTAAAGTGTCTCCTAAGAAAACACTTCTGTCACTACATATCTACATATTTAATGGGCTAAGAAAAAAAAATTTTGTGAGAGAAACTACTCCGCAATCATAACACCGATTTTGATGGTTCAGGTGTAATTCGATGTATGATGTAGATGTACAATAGGGTAGCAGAATTTTGATAAGTGATCAGGATGTTGAGGTATAATGCGCCAAAGTCGTGATTTTTCCCCATAAAAAAAAGATGCCAATTTTTTTTTGTCCTAAATTCAGTTGATATAATGTATTCTTTTTAACACTTTTAGTTTACAGTAAACTTTTGGCATACACTAAAATTCCAGGATACAGTTACATTTCGAGATACAGTAAACTGTCGGGATACAAATAAATAATAATAAACTTTAGATGAACACATTCTAGAACACACAATAAATTATTTTTTTGCTTGATTTTGAGCAACACAGTTGACTAGTGTTTGTAAATCTATTTGCCTCAATACAATTGATGATGATAATGATGATGATAATAATAAAACTAGTAATATGTTTAATTGACCTTATTCATAATGTACTATTGTACTATCATATCCAAAAGTTGGATCTTGATCAGAGTATTATAATATCATGTTTTGATGAATGGGGTTATCTCAGAAAATAGTTTACTCATATTGAAATGCATTTTCTACTCAATTACTCTAATAGGGATGAAGTCTCAATAGAATTTTGTCACTACTTACACTTATAGGATTATTAACAAGCATTGTATCTAGAGATGTGCGCTACCTCCTGTGTGTTGGTTCCAATCCATCATCGTGTTTTGGAAAAAAATATCCTCAAGTGTTTTGGTTCAGATTCGGTTTTTGGTCCGGTTAAAAATAAAATTGATAATCATTGATAAAAATCGATAAATCATGTAATTTTTGTAATCCAAAACCTGAATTTCCGAACTGCGGCAAGTTCCAAACCAGGACTCGGTTTGGATGGGAACTCCTTGTGAGACGCAGACCATGTTTCGGTTTGGTTTGGATTCACAGAATTTGGGTGGATTCGGAATTCTGGAGGACAGAACTGCACTTCTAAAGCCTGTTGCCCAATTCTCCCGATATCGGGTGAATGGCCGTTGATTGTACTGTATATATGTATGTGTGTATGCAGCACCAATGCATGAACGTTAGCTGATAAACAGCTTACAATGCTCCTGCCACAGTTGGGATCAGGAGGTTGCATCTTGGGGGTCATTCCGAGTTGACTGCTAGCTGCATTTGTTCACAGCGCAGTGATCAGGAAAAAAAATGGCAGTTCTGCGCATGCGTATGCGGCGCAATGCGCACGCGCGACGTACGGGCATAACGAACGATGCAGTTTTGCACAGGGTCTAGCGATGCATTTCAGTCGCACTGGTTGCCGCAGAGTGATTGACATGAAGTGGGCGTTTCTGGGTGGCAACTGACCATTTTCAGGGAGTGTTCAGAATAAAGCAGGCGTGCCAGGGAAAACGAAGGCGTGGCGGAGCGAACGCTGGGCGGGTGTGTGACGCTAAATCCGGAACTGAATAGTCTGAAGTGATCGCAAGCGCTGAGTAGGTTTTGAGCTACTCTGAAACTACACAAAAAATGTTTGCAGGCGCTCTGCGATACAACCGTTCGCATTTCTGCTAAGCTAAAATACACTCCCAGTGGGCGGCGGCATAGCGTTTGCACGGCTGCTGAAAACTGCAAGCGAGCGATCAACTCAGAATGACCCCCTTTATGTGCTGCACATGCGTCCTCCCGATCCCCATAATGAAGCTGCTACCCCTCCCCCACACACACACACACACTGCTGCCCCCACCTCACAGGAGGTTACAGGGGTCACAGCTGGATACACACAGTGCCTGGCATTTTACCTAATTAGTACAGGGTGGACAGATATAACATGTACATACAGAAAGAGTTAGATTTGGGTGGGTTATATTGTTTCTGTGCAGGGGAAATACTGGCTGCTTTATTTTTACACTGCACATTGTGCCACACAGGAGTGCCACAATGCACAGTGTACTACACAGGAGTGCCACCAATTTGCAGTGTGTCACACAGGAGTGCCCCCAATTTACAATGTGCCACACAGGAGTGCCCCAATCTATGGTGTTCCACACAGGAGTGCCCCTAATTCATAGCGTGCCACACAGGAAAGCCACCAATTAATAACAATATTAAAGCATTTGGTCATTCTAATGAAATCAAATAGTCACAGTCGGTGTACAGCTCCCTGCCAGAGGACACACTCTTCCTTTACAACTGCAGCACCCTGCACCACACCCGGCTCAAGTGCATCTCTCCCACACTGCAGCACCCTGCCTGCTGTAGAACACATTTCCAACCCAACCAGCAGTGCTGCAGCTTCCTGCTGGTCACTCTCCTCCTCCAGGTTGATGCTGCATGCAGAAAGACCAAGGTCAAACTCCAGACATCTAGTATTGGTGGCATCTATGATTTTACTTGCAGATTGGAGGAGCCACCGGGATTGACGGTGGCAGTCACGCATTCCTCCTTGTGAAAGGCACTAAGCATCACCCACTCCTGTAGCCACCTATAGGAGTGCTTTGTAACTTTTTTGGGGGGCAATTAGCTTTATTTTTCGCAGTACCTGGCTCTTGTAAAATTTGGTTGCCAGGAATAAAATTATAGTCACCATGGAAACTGGTGCCAAGGATTTGCCGAGCCCTGTGATAGGGCTTATGGATTGTAAGCTTCATTGTGGCAGGTAGTGATGTATTCATTTATTTATTGATAAACATTTATATAGTGCATACATATTTTACAGCCCTTTACAGAGAAGAATTGGGGGGCACCACTGTGTGGCACAATGTGGATTGGGGGCACTGCTGTGTGGCACACTATGAATTGGGGGCACTCCTGTGTGGCACACTGTGTATTAGGGGCACTCATGTGTGGCACAATATGAATTGGGGACACTCCTGTGTGACACACTATGAATTCGGGGTACTACTGTGTGGTACACTGTAATTGAGAGCACTCCTGTGCTGCACACTGTCTATTGAGGGCACTCCTATGTGGCATAATGTGAATTGGGGGCACTCCTGTGTGGCACACTATGAATTGGGGCACTCCTGTGTGGCACACTGTGTATTAGTGGCATTCCTGTGTGGCACACTATGAATTAGGGGTACTCCTGTGTGGCATACTGTAATTGGGGTCACTCCTGTGCTGCACACTTTGTATTGGGGGCACTCCTGTGTGTCACACTGTGAATTGGTGGCACTCCTGTGTGGCACACTGGATTGGGGGCGCTCCTGTGTGGCACGCTATGAATTAGGGGTACTCCTGTGTGACACACTATGAATTAGGGGTACTCCTGTGTGGCACACTGTGAATTGGGGGCACTCCTGTGTGGCACAATATGAATTAGGTGTACTCCTGTGTGGTACACTATAAATTGAGATCCTGGTGTGGTAGTCTGATGGCATGTGAGGAGGTCTGAGGGGCATTGCATGGTGGCCTATACAAGTTTTCAGATAGTTATGATGGTCTAGGCCCCTAAACTTTTAAGCTGACTCCTATATGTCACAAAAATGTGTCGCCTCTGTCCTATCACATGGTCACACATACACCATAGGGCCCATTTTTTTGTCATAAGCTATTTAACCTACCAGTATGTTTTTGAGTGTTGTAAGGAAGCTGGAGCACCCAGGGGGAAACCAGGAAGGTACAGGGGGAACATACAAACCTCAAACTAGTCGTTGGTTGGTTGGTTGGGAATTGAACTGATGATCTCAGAGTTTAATTCAGATTTGTACGCAAACCCAATGTTTTACATACCATTAAGCTAAGCTAAGCTTTGCAGACTGACCGCGGTTTTCTACCATCACGGGTCGTGACTGATGGTTGCAATGGCGGTGCAATGGTGCATCCCTAGTCGCAGCACTCAGATCTCGCAGATGCATGCAGGAGGTGTTTATCTCATGTAGACGCCACATGCTGCATTTGCATGCTATTTGTGCCGAATTGCACAGCCGCTCCCTGCACTTCCCTGCAGCTGTGCAATTCCATACTAATCAGAATCAGACATTCAGTGTGGTGAGGTGGTAATACTAAACACAATGCAACCACGTTACTCAATCATAGTCATCCAATATACAGTGAACAAAACAAGAAACGTATAATCCCACAGCAATACGCCACATTAAGGCCGGTTATCATTTACACAGTGATTAACATTTACCTTAATCTCAAATTAAGTAATTGTTTGAGAACCAATTACTTCAGTGATAAATTTTACCAACATGGTATCAAATATTAATGCATTTGACAAGCTTTTATATAAAATATTTACTTGTTTTAAAGTTTTAGTAATTATTGATTTATTTATTAACAGTTGTTTATATGCAGTATGTGTATACGCAATAAGTGCTATCTATCCTGCTGATTTATTCTGGATAGTCCCAATTTCAGTGGACTGTTCCACTGTCCCGTCATTGGCACATTTATGTGTGGGTGGCTGGGAGATACTCACCTACTGCACAAAGCATGCCTCCACTGTTTACGGCAATAAAATGGTGTCTTTCAGGACCGGTGGTGTGGCTTACCGCTGTTTGTCACTATACACCTAATATAAGTGGGGTTAGCAATACCGTCCTCCCAGCGCACCCTTTATGGCATCAATGAAGCCTCCCAGGCATTGCTGAGTCCCCATCAGGTAAAAGTGTTGGGCACACACGAATACTAGCCATTGTGCTTTGGCGTGACAAAACAGCGCATCGCTGGCAGTGATAGACTGACCGCATCAGCATGGAGGATGCAGCCGATGAGGGGAGATGACGGTGGACCTCGCCAATGGAGTAAGTAACATTAAATACCAATGGCATATTCATTAGCATCACTGAGATACTATGCAGCTGGTAATTAGGATTGTTGTTAAATGGGGCTCTCAATGAGTGACATTATGCCACATATTCCAAGTTATAATCACCCGCCTAAACCTTAGCACGCTAGTAACACCAGCTCTGATAACTATATAGAATGTTAGCACAAAGTAACTCTTATGGGGGCGGTATATTATTAGCTGGGAACTTTCATAAATGTCCTCAATATCCCTAGTGTGAAGGACTATGAAACTATACAGATGGCATGGTGATCAGCTAAAGACATTATTTCCTGAGTAGCCAAGGACAGGTGACAACAATAAAGTACTGGTAACAATACCGCTCACACAATATGCTATAGCAGAGCAAAATATGCTATCGCTTTCTCAGCTGTACAGTAAAACAATGAAAGCCTATCTGAAGCAAACAATGGGCTATAGAATGCATTATATGCACTGGCATATCTATAATGGGTGCAGTGTGTGTGGTGCACATGGGCCCCTGGGTCCAGAGGGGGCCCCCACCGCACACACGGCACCCATTTCTTCTATACTTACCTTTCCGGCGTCCATCAACGACTGTGTGTGGACCCCTCCTCTCCTGTAGCCATCACCGCCGCTGCTAGCGCACTGAGCGCTAGAGACTCTGGCACAGTGCCAGAGAGTACAGTGCATGCGCAGGGCTCCGGAAAAATGGAGCGGCGGCCATTTTTCGGAGTCCTGCGCATGCGCTGTAAACTCTGGCACTGTGCCAGAGTCCCAGCGCTAAGAGCGAGAGCAGCGGCGGTGACGGCTACAGGAGAGGAGGGGGCCCACACACGGAGCCTGCACACGGGTCCTCTCCTCTCTAGAAACGCTGCTGATTATATGTACATTTGCTAAGTAGTTAATGAAGTTATACTGTACAGTATATAATTTCAGGGTAATGAAGTTTTAAATGCAAGCTTTGCCCCTTGTTCATTCAAAGTACTTACTGTTTCAGTTTATACCTTCAAAATGAGTATAAAAGTCTCCATGTTCTGAATGCAAATTCAAAGTAAATAAAAGTAGGTATTTAAGTTAAGGTATGTAGGCCCAAATGTATTAAGCCTTAAAACGTGATCAAATGGAGATGGATAAAAAGTGATAAATGACCAGCCAATCAGCTTCCTACCTGCCATGTAACAGGCTGTGTTTGAATAATAACAGGAGCTGGTTGGCTGGTCATTTACACTCTTTATCCATCTCCACTTTATCACTTTTTAAGGTTTAATACATTTGGGGGGAGATGTACTAAGCAGTGATAAAAGTGGAGAAGTGAGCCAGTGGAGAAGTTGCCCATGGCAACCAATCAGCATTGACGTAACATTTAAAATTTGCATGCTATAAAAGTATACAGAGCAGCTGATTGGTTGCCATGGGCAACCTCTCCACTGGCTCACTTCTCCACTTTTATCACTGCTTAGTACATGTCCCCATTGGGCCATAAACTCTCATGAGCAGGGCCCCCTTCCCTCAACTGGTTTCTTTCCCTCACTTATACCATCATCTCCTTGCCACTGCCAACAGCAACACTAAACTTAAGTTCATGACGTCCTGCTGTGTATTTGTGTCTAATCATTGATCAACACTCATTTTATTGCCGATCATGATCACGGAGTGAACAACTAGAATGTCTCGCCTTCTAGAATGTTCCGGTACTCCATATGCACACGTTATGGCAAAGTTCCATTTTAATTGAGTGTATCCTGTATCTGAAGAATTAGAGCTAATTCGAGAGAAAAAAAATATATATTTTTTTTAATTCAGCGATCCCAATATACGGCAAATTCATTCTAATAACCTTGGCAACAAAACAATTTTCTTTTTGTTGGACTTTGTTGTTATGACTGCTGATGCAGCAATGTTATAAACCATGTAGTCCATGTTCTGCAATATTTTGTAGTGTAAGTTATTGTCAGAACCTATGGTGTTAATAGGTGTCAGCGGAGTATGATGGAGATCAGTCCACACCACGATTAGCTTAACCAGGGATTGGTTTATTAACCAGGTAGGTAAACAATGCAGGAACACATAGTCTAACAGGTCCAGCCAGGAGTGGGATAACACGGGTAGCTGCGGTATCTGGCGCACACACCTGCACATACACTCCTTGGTGGCAGTGGAATGTATGTGAGACCTACAGTAGCTGTGGAGACACAGTGGTGTATAAGTAGTGTGTTATGTCTCTAACACAGTCTCACTCAAGAGCACATCCTGGCTCTATGGAGGAAGGAGAGGAAGATGAGCAGTACAGCCACGCATGCCTAGTAGTGCATTAGGTCAATGGTCGCACATATGACAGCAGCGAACCTCTGTCGCTATGGGGACCCTGCAGCAGCGACAAAGAGACAGCGCAGTGCCCTCTCCTTAACATAAGTCCTTTCCTACTAGTTATGGTAACACGGTTTCTGTTTATGTACTTTGAATGGTGTTGCAGATCCCTTGTGGCACCATATAACTAAAGAAGATAAAGGAGAACAAATATTAAAGCATTTTTAAGTCATAGGATGAGGTTAGATTACATTTGCTGCAGTACTGAGAATGGTTTATTACAATGGAGCCCAATTTTCATACTATGTTGCATATTGGTGGCATAAACATTATCACACTGTATACAATTTTAAGATACACAGTCACTGGCTCAGTAGATCTCTACCTAAGCAGAGGGCATCACTGGATAATAATGGCATATGGCAGTGGTTCCCAAACTTTTTTGAATCACGGCGCCCTAGATTATCAGAATTTTTTTCACAGCACCCCTAGGCCAAAAGCCCTCATTGAGAAATTTAGAAATAAATATTAAATTAGGTAAATTGTGTTTATATGTTATCCTTAGGTTCAATTGAGTTGTGAGGGACAATACTTGCTTCTGTCTGTCCACATATTTATGATTGACAGCCACCAGCACTGATTTTTCCTATTATAGTGCCCATAAATAATTTGAATTGGTCCTGAACTTCCAATCCAATGCACCCCTGCAAGTGTCTTGAGACACCCCAGGGTGCCACGGCACACAGTTTGAGAAACACTGGCATATAGTGACCTCAGGTGCTAGTGAATACTGCCCTATGTTGTACCTTGCAGCAGATGAACTCAGATATTTTGCCCAGAGTCCATGTAATATGTAGACATGAAAGGCCGTGAGGAGGAATATTTTGTCAAGGATCATTAAGTAAACAAATCACAGCCAATAATCTAGTTATTTATTAGGGCCATATACGTGTTCAGCATCCACTGCTGCATTTTCTACGGAACCTTGTGTTAATTGACACAAATTATTTAGCATTTCCCATTTAACTGCCCCCAATCAACACAGTCTGGTTTTATTTTCCTTACTGGATGGGGAAAGGTTGTCAAAAAGACTCAATGTAAGGGAAGAGATGGAAATAAAAGGGGTGACTATGAAGAAAGTATAGGGGGTAGAGGGAGGTAGAAAGAAGAAGGATGGGAGGGGTTATCTGTTGTTAGTCTATCAAGCAGCATCATCCCAAGGGGTCGTGGGGACGGTCACATTAACCTATGTGGCTGCATGTGGCTCCCTCCTCCATACAAAATCACCAGGGTGTCAGTAATGTGTGAACAGAGGGTTATTCATCATGGGTATCAGGCTCTGAAAAGATAATCTGGGACGAATTGAAACTTAAGAAACTCATGAGTTTTGGCCTTTTTTTTCTCTTTTCATCTGACAGGGGCTCATGGGAGCGAACAGACATCTTATTCCTCTTTAATTTGATGTTTTGGTTATTATTCTTTAGACAAAGTGACAGAGGCCAGAGCGACCATGAATGTGTGACACTCTTAACCCCCTGCTTGGTGGGCTCATGTTCCCAGAGAGACAAGGGAATATAAAGCCGCTTCTCCCGCATTAACAACATTACTGCCGTGGACCCTTGTGATGGAATTCCAGTCATGCATAGCTAGATACTGTTAGCACATACACTGGGCTTCCTCTCTTGGCTGCATACTTTGACTGCTGCTGGAAAATGGTAAGATAAAGAAAATAAAAATGGTGTAAATGTGCCTTTCTCTACCCAAATGTTGCTACTTCCGTGTTTATTCAAAACAACATATGATAACTAAAATCAATCTAACATACACACATAATACCCAAGTGATGCCATATGTTAAAACTCCAGGCAATAATAATTTCAGTGTTGCTTAATAAAATATGTGTATAATTGTGACAGTGTGTATGCACAACCAACTGGCCCCCAGCCTTGTGCATCTATGGGATCACTTACTGACTCTATGACTTGTAGCAAGCAAGGACTAATATAACATTCATAATACCAAACAGGAAGCTTAGTAATGTTTAATATGCTTTGTCGACATTGATAATGTCAACATTCATTATCTAGACACCATATTGTGATTGATGACTTTTTTGTACAAAATGTTGAAATGTTCATAATGTCAACAACCACAATATTAACATAAAAATGTCAACACTGTCAAAATGTTGACATATTTCAAATGCTGACAGACACACAGGGCGATATTCAAATCTTTTCACCCTCTTCCACACCTGTTCTGCTTCTGCTGACAGGTGTGGTATAATCATTTCAGCTCGCTATCGCTGCGGTAGCGAGGATACCCAACCCGTTACGCAGATAAACCCAACTACTATGGGCGCTATATGCGCAATAACGGGAACCACGTTAGAAAGGAAATTGGGCGTGATATATCATTTGAATTCCCCCCATAATGTTGACACCCAATGTAAAGCCTAACCTTAGTCTCTAATCCTAAATTTTAAGGCGTCGGCATTTTACCCATGTCAACGTTATGACAGATGACATTGTAGTATTGACTTTCTGACTGTTTACATTGTGGCTGTCAATATAGTGACTACATACCTTTAATATAGAGTGACAATATGTAGCAATATCTACCATTATAAACACACAACAGGATCTATTATCCCAGTTTTCACAAAACTCTTGATAAATTATCAGAACTCGTCTCGATAAGGCCTCAACCTATAGAAATCTCCTTTCCCATGGAAGGCTATGTCAAATAACTAGCTGCAAGTATAACTCCAAGGCACCAGATGAGAGATGCAGGACAGTACCAAGGGTAACCAGCAGACACAGTTCAGCAATAGAATGTGGAAATGACAGGGCCACAGTGGAGTTAATCAACAGGATGAGCTTAGGGCCTTATTCAGATGTGATTGAAGGTCCTATCGCTGCTGCTGCTTACATGGAAGCGAAAGCTATAGCACTGACATGTTAATTAGACACCTTCTGCTTGCAATAGTGATCCGTGCTGTGTCCGGCCGCCGCAGATCAAACAAAGAGGCCAGGAAATCTCTGTCCTCCAATGGAGATCTTGGCCTTGTCACTCCCCCAAAAAGGAGGCGACACTCCTCCTTCTGGGAAGCAGTGCCCATCGCCACCCCTCCCCCAAACAGCAGCAGACTGTCAGTCACTGACAGTCTGCAGCCGAAGTGTGACCGATGTTGCAGACCTGTTCTGCACCTACTCTGTACGGGCCAGGCGCATGCGCAAAGTCCTGAACATTGGTAATTTGCAGCATGTGCCACAGATCCAACGGGATCTGAATAAGGCCCTTAATGAAGAGTTTAGTAACCAAACGTAATCATCAGAGAGCAGAATAATACACAGCAATGAAAGCAGAATGAGACTAATATAACAGGTAGCAGCTGTAAATGGATGCAGTCACTCCAACTGTAAAGCGCAATGGAATATGCTGCGCTATATAAGAAACTGGTAATAAATAAATAAAAAAATAATAGTCAGCAATGTTGAAAAGAGCAATGGACACACGAAGAGGTCGCTCCAGGCGGAGTACAAGAGCATGGTCAGGGTCACAGGCATGGGTCAGTTCAGGCAGCGGTACAATGTAATTTTGGGGTCACAAGCAAGGGTTTGTAAATCAGCACAGCAGCATACACAGTAAGAGTGGAATGCTAGCGTGCAAAAGCTACATCCATCAAGGATCTCCCTTTGAAGGGTGCAATTAAAAGAATTAGACCAGTACCAAAAGAACAGAGAACTATAATGGACAGGGGCATAGCCAGAATTTTGTGGACCCAATAGCAACATTTTGAAGGGCCCTTACCCAGGGTTGGACTGGCATACAGGAGTACAGGGGAAACCCCTGGTGCGCCTTACTGCATGGAAGGTTCCACTTCCTCCTCTAGGGATCCAGGTTCCACACTGTGCATTTAAATGATACATTATATATGTTATCTCATACTGCACAGGACTATGGTGTGTTTTCTACAGTGCATTGCTGTTATTTATCTGATACATTATCAGCAGCTAGCAGTGTTTACTAAATATATTTATGATGGGGCCAAGACCATGAACTCTCTAATGGTTAGCCAAACCTCTGTAGTTGCTGACCACACCCCCTCTGGAGACTGATCACACCCCTACACATGGGCCCCTACCACTGCATTCCCCTGATGGGCCCTTCATGCCCCAGTCACTGTATGCTTCATAGTAGTGCCTTAGATAATGTTATGTCCCATAGTAATGGCCAAGCTCACATTATACCACAAAGTGACCCCAGTTTATATTACTGTATGGGCGCATGTTTAGGAGTGTGGCCAGTAACTATAGAGGTTTACCTAACCATTGTTAGAGAGTAAATACTGCTAGTACATGCATGATAATGTACCAGATGAACAACAGCAATGCACTGTAGAAAATACAATATAGTCCTGTGCAGTAAATGGTAACATATATATATATATATATATATATATATATATATATTTATATTAAAAATAGAAAGGAATTATTGCGCCACTTGTGTTCACCAACGATTACAGACCATAGGTATATGATGTACCATGCAAGTATAATTGACACTCCCTAGAGATTTAAAAGGGCGTCTGCTGACCCCCAAACAGGGATGGCGGTTTCCAGTAGCATGAACTTAGATACACAAGGGGTCGGGGGGGGGGGTTATAGCGACCAATGGTGTCTAAAAGGATAAAAGCTCACACTATAGGTGGATGAATATAAATATAAAATACAATTTATTCACATAAATAATTTTTTACAACAAATCTCTTTAAAAAATGGGATAAAAGCAATATACACATAGAATATAATACCAGTTAAAATATATAGATAAGAAGATTTTTGCTTAACTTGGTATGTGGTCACTGCCAGGTTTACCAACGCGTTTCGTCACTCAGACTTCATCAAGGGCTGAAGTCTGAGTCTTGATGAAGTCTGAGTGACGAAACGCGTTGGAAAATCTGGCAGTGACCACATACCAAGTTAAGCAAAAATCTTCTTATCTATATATTTTAACTGGTATTATATTCTATGTGTATATTGCTTTTATCCCATTTTTTAAAGAGATTTGCTGTAAAAAATTATTTATGATGAATAAATTGTATTGCGTGTCAAATGTACGCACTGTTCCTATTTAAAATATAGAGGGTAGGAGCACCAAAATGAGGACTGCTATGACTGAGGGGTGATGGGAAAGGGGTGCAGGGT
This sequence comes from Pseudophryne corroboree, assembly GCF_028390025.1. NCBI lineage: Eukaryota > Metazoa > Chordata > Amphibia > Anura > Myobatrachidae > Pseudophryne > Pseudophryne corroboree. The sequence goes on from NC_086453.1 coordinate 229,341,902, forward strand.
CAGATGAGGAACTAGTGGCGGTACTAGGGGGCACCAGCCAAAATCTTGCCTAGGGCATCATATTGATTAGGGCTGGCTCTGGATCCAGTGTCATTGGCTGCCATACAGGAACATGCCATCACATCACCTCCACCATATTTTACAGAAGATGTGGTATGCTTTGGATCATGAGCTAGTCCAAGTCTTCTCCATACTTTTTTCTTCCCATCATTCTGGTACAGGTTGCTCTTAGTTTCTTCTGTCCAAAGAATGCTGTTCCAGAACTGGGCTGGCTATTTTAGATGTGTTTTTTTGGCAAAATCTACTCTGGCCTTTCTATTTATGTGCCTTATGGATGGTTTGCACCTTGTGGTAAATCCTCTGTTTTTACTAAAAAAAAACTAAAATTAAAGCTGATAGTCTGTACTTGGGGGGAAATATTTGAAGCAGTGAAAAGAGTGAAGAAGTGAACCACTGGAGAAGTTGCCCATGGCAAACCAATCAACATTGAGGTAATATTTATCAACTTAATTCTATGAAATTAAAAGTAGCAGCTGATTGGTTGTATGGGCAATTTCTCCACTAGTTTATTTCCCCACTCTTTTCACTGCTTCATACATCTCTCTCAGAGTGAATGGGAAAAAGATGTAGGATTTGAGCTGTAGAATTCATAGCAGGTTGGAGTTGAGACAGTTTGCTCATAGTGTCCTCTAGACTAAGGGTGGATAAATTTGTTCCTCATGTAAGACCATGTTAACAGCATTATAGGCCCTGGAAACAGGGGTGCACTGGGGACCCTACCCATCCATTTACAGGAATAAATAAATAAAAATCATAACTTACCTCTCGTGTGGTTCCTCATGGTCTCTCCACGTGCTTCCATATGGTGAATGGCTCTCAGCACTCTGATTGGTGGATAGCTTTAGCCAGAGGCGGATTGGCCATAGGGTCTACAGGGAAGATTCCCGGTGGGCCGACGGCCCAGTGGCGCCTGTTTTGTTTGAGGACATGTGGTCCTTTTTATAGACATAATGAATAAGATGCAAAATAATTTGCATATATGAAATTTCTTTGCCACTTAGCCTGTGATTGCAGATGATCTAGTGTATGCTCTGTCTGCCTGCTTGGCTGACATATAAGATTGGGTGAATAGTGATTGGGATACGGTTGGTGTAATAAGCAAGAAAATATATCTTTCTAAAGAATGATATAGTTTCCTAAATTCTGAAGGCGTATCAAATAATGTGCTCATAATATTTAATTTTATTTATTTTTAACTTCCCCCTTGATGCTATACATGCCCACTATCTGGAAAGTCTTGGGGAGAGGGTGCTGCTGCCATGGCCCATGGCTAGACATTACACCTCTGGTGCTGCCCATGCGGGGCCACTAGTGCAAATTTTTCCAGGGCCGTTTTTTGTTCCCAATCCGCCCCTGGCTTTAGCCATCCACCATTCATCATGCTGACAGCAATTCACTGTCTGGCTACAGGCTGTCTGGATGCTTTGAGGTAGGTAGAGAATGCAGGCCACTCTGTTTGTGTGTAATTAACAATCAGAGCGGCTGGGCAGCATTCTCTACCTGCCTCCCAGAAAGCTCTGGATGACTCCAAGCCCAGCCCACCCCTGCTCAAATGCTCCTATAGCGTAGATCCCTGGGAAACTGCCCAGCGTGCCCATATGTTAAGATGACCCTAACTTTGTGGACTTTTAATAGTTCATGTTTTCATATCACCTATGGATCTTTTAAAATGTCTCAGTTAGTAATAAATACAACTGTGCATTAGCTAGTAGAACTGCAAAACATGAATTGTGAGGATCAAATTTGGCCCGCCCTACTCTTTACCACAGTAGAGACTGTGGCAACAGTCTATTCAGTCAACAGTGTCAGTTTTATGTGCCATCTAGCAGGGCAGGCGCCCAGGGCTTTGCAGCCTGAGGGCACAGCTGCAGTCTTCCCACAAGTGCCATGAATTGCGTGTACCTTCCTGCTGCCCACACCGCACTGGAGTAGATGCCTCTTGCGGCTGGGAACCCACCTCCCGCTGCATGTCCACCACCTCCCACTGCCCGCCCCCCGCTGGCATCTCCCACTGGCCACACCCTCCCCCCTCACCCTCTGTCCACTTCCTGCTACTGATGTGAAGGTGGGCTGAAGTGCAGAAAGAGAGCTGGAAGCTGCGGGACCTACTGGTGAGTGATGGGGACACAGGCAGTGGCACAAAAACACACACACGTAAACATTTACACACACACACACACACACACACACACACACACACACACACACACACACACACTGTGTATTTCTGTAAGGGGCTACTCAGTGCAATGTGTATAAGAGGCTTTTCTTGGTGCAATATGTATAAGGGGCTACCTGGTGCAATGTGTATAAGGGGCTCTATCTGGCACAATGTCTATAAGAGGCTCTACCTGTTGCAATGTGTATAAGCAGATACCTGGGCAATGTGTATAAGAGGCTCTACCTGTTGCAATATGTATAAGGGGCTACCTAGCGCAATGTGTATAAGAGGCTTTGCCTGGTGCAATGTGTCTATGGGGCTTTACCTTATCCAATGTGTGTAATGGACTACCTGGTGCAATGTGTATAAGGGGCTACCTGATGCAATGTGTATAAGGGGCTACCTGGCGCAATGTGTGTAAGAGGCTTTACCTGGCATAACGTGTATAAGGTGCTCTACCTGTGCAAAGTGTATAAGGGGCTACCTGGCGCAACATGGATAAGGGGCTCTGCCTGGTGTAACATGTATGAAAGGGGCTTTACCTGGCGTGACATGTATAAAAGGGGATCTACCTGGTTTAATGTGTATAAGGGGCTCTACCTTGCGCAATGTGTATAAAAGTCTCTACCTGGAGGAACATGTATAAGAGGCTTTACCTGGCGTAATGTGTATAAGGGGCTCTATCTGTGGTAACATGCATAAAAGTGGCTCTACCTGGCGTAATGTGTATAAAAGGGGCTCTACCTGGTTTAGCATGTATAAGGGGCTCTACCTGGCGCAACGTGTATAAAAGGCTCTACCTGGAGGAACATGTATAAGAGGCTTTACCTGGTGTAATGTGTATAAGGGGCTCTATCTGTGGTAACGTGCATAAAAGTGGCTCTACCTGGCGTAATGTGTATACAGGGCTCTACCTGGCATATATAAGGGGTACTACTGTGTGGTGTAATGTGACTTACGAACACTTCTGTGTGGCGTAATGCGAATTGTTACTATTCTGTGGTCACGCCCCTTCCCCATGAAACCATGCCCCATGTTTTGAATGGGAGTGTGTCTGTGCCAAAGGAAACATTCGCCCTGCATTCAGGGTACATTATGCACATGCAGCAATATTTCAGTTGTATGTGTGAGAGGCTTTAAGCTTTTCTGAAGAGATCAGGCAACTGAGGTGAATGTGAGAAATAAATGAGACAGGAGAGTCAAAAATTACCTTTAAATTGAGGGCTTAGGTGATCAGGACAGATTGGAACATTATACACAGTGATTGTTATGTCAGACAAAAGAGCAAATTTGAAAGCAGGAAAAAAATCACAAGTTCATTTTTATCCATGTTCAGTTTTAGGATAAGAAAGTGGATACAGCAGCAAGACAATCTGCACTATGGGCCAGTGGCAATCAGTAATATTATTGGTTAGATCATATGCTGAGGGATATATTTAAGTGCCATATATATATATATATATATATATATATGCACTGCTCAAAAAAATAAAGGGAACACTAAAATAACACATCCTAGATCTGAATGAATGAAATATTATTATTAAATACTTTGTTCTTTACATAGTTGAATGTGCTGACAACAAAATCACACAAAAAATATCAATGGAAATCAAATTTATTAACCCATGGAGGTCTGGATTTGGAGTCACACTCAAAATGAAAGTGGAAAAACACACTACAGGCTGATCCAACTTTGATGTAATGTCCTTAAAACAAGTCAAAATGAGGCTCAGTAGTGTGTGTGGCCTCCACGTGCCTGTATGACCTCCCTACAATGCTGGGGCATGCTCCTGATGAGGTGGCAGATGGTCTCCTGAGGGATCTCCTCCCAGACCTGGACTAAAGCATCCGCCAACTCCTGGACAGTCTGTGGTGCAACGTGGCGTTGGTGGATGGAGCGAAACATGATGTCCCAGAGGTGCTCAATTGGATTCGGGTCTGGGGAACGGGCGGGCCAGTCCATAGCATCAATGCCTTCGTCTTGCAGGAACTGCTGACACACTCCAGCCACATGAGGTCTAGCATTGTCTTGCATTAGGAGGAACCCAGGGCCAACCGCACCAGCATATGGTCTCACAAGGGGTCTGAGGATCTCATCTCGGTAACTAATGGCAGTCAGGCTACCTCTGGCGAGCACATGGAGGGCTGTGCGTCCCCCCAAAGAAATGCCACCCCACACCATTACTGACCCACTGCCAAACCGGTCATGCTGGAGGATGTTGCAGGCAGAAGAACGTTCTCCTTGGTGTCTCCAGACTCTGTCACGTCTGTCACATGTGCTCAGTTAGAACCTGCTTTCATCTGTGAAGAGCACAGGGCGCCAGTGGTGAATTTGCCAATCTTGGTGTTCTCTGGCAAATGCCAAACGTCCTGCACGGTATTGGGCTGTAAGCACAACCCCCACCTGTGGACGTCGGGCCCTCATACCACCCTCATGGAGTCTGTTTCTGATCGTTTGAGTAGACACATGCACATTTGTGGCTTGCTGAATGTCATTTTGCAGGGCACTGGCAGTGCTCCTCCTGTTCCTCCTTGCACAAAGGCGGAGGTAGCGGTCCTGCTGCTGGGTTGTTGCCCTCCTACGGCCTCCTCCATGTCTCCTGATGTACTGGCCTGTCTCCTGGTAGCGCCTCCATGCTCTGGACACTACGCTGACAGACAGCAAACCTTCTTGCCACAGCTCGCATTGATGTGCCATCCTGGATGAGCTGCACTACCTGAGCCACTTGTGTGGGTTGTAGACTCCGTCTCATGCTACCACTAGAGTGAAAGCACCGCCAGCTTTCAAAAGTGACCAAAACATCATCCAGAAAGCATAGGAGCTGAGAAGTGGTCTGTGGTCACCACCTTCAGAACAACTCCTTTATTGGGGGTGTCTTGCTAATTGCCTATAATTTCCACCTGTTGTCTATTCCATTTGCACAACAGCATGTGAAATTGATTGTCAATCAGTGTAGCTTCCTAAGTGGACAGTTTGATTTCACAGAAGTGTGATTGACTCGGAGGTACATTGTGTTGTTTAAGTGTTCCCTTTATTTTTTTGAGCAGTGTATATATATATATATATATATGTGTGTGTGTGTGTGTGTGTGTGTGTGTGTGTGTGTGTGTGTGTGTGTGTGTGTGTATGTGTGTGTGTATAAATAGTGTGTGTGCATATATGCATATATATATATATATATATAGAAAATTATATATATATATATATATATATATATATATATGATGAATATGCTGACCAATACCTTATGTATAGGAATAAGTGAATCATTATATCTATAATAAAAATGTCATGGTCATGTTTGTACATAGAATTTTTGGGGGAGAAATGTACTCCTTGGGACTGTGTATGATGTATGAAGACAAAAATATGTTTTCTAAGTTTTTGTTTGTCTGTCTGTTCATTCCAGCATCACTCAAAATATACTGGTTGAATTTGTATTGTGTTTTCACGATTGTATAACCTAGTCATCTAGAAAGAAACTGACATACTGTATGTATTATTGCAACGTGACATCAGGGAAAGGAGCAATAAAGGAAAAAACAGATGATTAAAATGCATGCAGTGTACAGGCTCCTCAAGTCAAAAATGACTATATGTATATAAATATAATTTTTTGGGGACAAATATAATTCTAGGGACTGTTTATGAACTATGGGGACAAAAAAGGTTTTATTGTAATTTGCACAGGCTCCTCAAGTCCAAAATGACTATATGTATATAAATATATAAATACAATATATGCATACTGTATATTGCACACCCTGAACGTAAACAGTTATATATGTACAGTATGTAAATAAATATATATATATATATATATATATATATATATATAAAAAGAACTATTTAGCAGGAAAATCCGACTATATATTAATCACTACTAATCAGGCAGGTTATCTTGACTCATGAAGTTGTAGTACACTGTACATATCAATCCAGTAGGTGGCGCGCCAAGACACAAACTACATATCATAGAGTCGCTGGTCATGTTACATGCAACCTTTCAGTGTTAATGTATGTTAAGTAGCAATGGATTTGTGATCTACAGGATAATATTTGTTTGATTAAAGTGAACTGTGGATTATTGCTTATCAGTGTACTGTCGCAGGGTCATACGCTCAGGGCTGCAAGTGTAGATCTCAGGACCAGCTGCTTCTCCCATGGGCAGCTTTACATGACTTGCTCACGTGTTAGTAGTCCCAAACATTTTTTTGTGTTAAACCTTGAAGGAAAAACTACAAATATTGTTTACAAAGACATTTTGTGATCAATGTCTACAATATAAAATATACATCACAATATTAGATGCCACTAATGTCTTTGTAAAATTAGTTCCACTGAGCAATAACAGCCATCCATGTGAGCGAAGCCTCGGGCAAACTCTAGTAAATAAATTAAGAAGGCGGAAGTCAGTTTGAGAAAAGAAGATGGTTAGGTAGACAAAAGAGAATTTTATGTCAAAACTACCTAATAAACAATAAATGTAAAAGTTGGTTGAGTCGGTGGAACTGATATGTAACATGATGTAGGTCATAGATGGTACTAAGGTAAGATGGCTTCTGCATAAAGACTGCACATTATAAAAGCAATGGAATGAATTTTGTTTTAATTGTCATATACAGACCAAAGTTGCAGAATACATGAATAATAATAATAATAATAATAATAATGATGTCACCAGGGAACACATGACATAATGGTGTGACATCCTAGCAAGGTAACATAATACCAGTAATTCAGTGTACTGTGCTTACCCAGAGTCCCCACTGCAACTGCTGCTGCAATCCACAGCCCCACTGTAAGAGGATGGCGGTGCGGTGTAGTGCCTGCTGCCATGCAGGTGTAGATTCACCACTTACCAGGCGCCGCACTCTCTCACCTTCAGGTCACGGAGTCTTCGACGGGCCTAGAACCTTCGGATTGGACCCGGACACGATGACCTAGGGGGAAGGAGATTGCTGAGTGCCGTTCCTCCTAACTGTGGACCAAAACGGCCTCCGACAAGAGAAAAATAGCGCTTTCGGGCTAGGTGAAGGTCATCCTGGGCGCACGGCCTCAGAGCCCGAATTTCACCTATCGGTACTCTCACACCAGGTGTAAATTCAACCTTGCACCTGCGTGCAAGGTTCACCGTTCGCCCTGAAGTAAGGGAGACAGATAGGGACAAACACACACCGAAAGGGACACACGGACAGAGGTGTTACTCACCGTTGCCAATCTTGCATTGCGAACTTCTACTCCACTTACAGGTCCCTGTAAGGAGGCAAACAAACGACAGCCGTGCAGGGCCTAACTCTAACCTAGCGTAACATCACTACACTAACTATAATGGCAGAGCCCTCAAACTAGCTCTGTGTGTGTGGTGCAACAAACTAAACACAAACTTTGCAAACTTGGCCCTGCACAGAAACGACATTCATCACAAAACACAGTGCAATCCAAGTATTTACAACGGTGCTGTCCCTTTAAATCCCTACCTGCCTTAGACTACTGGGGTGTGGGCGCTGTACGGCCTACCCACTCCCTTTTGCTTAGTTGGGCCTAGTGCCCCCTATCTGCACCCAGGCCAGAGGCCTGACTTTACCCTCGGGCCTAGCGCCCGCCTAACTTGGGGCCCGTTGGGTGACCTGGGCCTAATGCCCAGGGTCACATTATATACCTGACGGCCACTTAACTGAACTAAGGTCTAATGCCCTCTGATATCCCTGCAGGCCTAATGCCTGATCTTGCCCACAGGCCTAGTGCCCGCGTACAGCGCCACAGGCCTAATGCCTGACTGTGCCAACGGGCCTAATGCCCGATCCCTGGTGGCCTAGGAAGGATAGAAGGGGGGGGGGGGGGTGATGACAGGCACACTCACCAAGGGCCTACCTGTCCGTTGGGAGAGGCACCAGGGGGGAGCTTCGTTAGCTCTTTCGCTTTCCTCCCCTGGTGGCCTTTCCGGCGCTCCTCTTCACTCTTCTGCCGCTGGCCCGTCCTGGCCAGTGGCACTGCCGTCGCTCCAGCACGTCCAGCCGCCGCTGGACATCTTCTTACTGTAACCCGGCGTCTTTTGGCCTCTACAGCGGCCACTGGATCTCTTCCCCAAACGGCCGCCGTCTACTCCTCCGCCGTGGTCTCTCCTACTCGTCCCGCTCTTTGCCGATGTTTGGCGCGGCCTCCCGTCATCTTCTGCTCCCGGCAGTGTCTGATGTCACTCGCCGGGGCGGGGCCTATGACGCGGCGGGCACCGATTGGCTTGCCGCGCCTGTCTCTGATTGGCCGGCGCCCTCCATTGGCGGCCAAATTGGTGCCAAGTTTAAAGTGCCGCGCTGCCCGACGCCGCTGCCAGTCTGGTGCAGGGAAACGTCTGGTCCCTGCACCGGACACCCGCCGCTTACTGACAGGCGCTGGGTACAGACACACTGCCCCAGCGCCGGCCACCGCTGTGCTCTGCAGGGGACGTAGATCCCCTGCACCCTTCCATTCTGATGTGCCCTGGGACACAGGGCACATCTCTACACCACTGGGACCAGACAATCCAGCACCAGAGCATACTGGCAAGTCCAGGAGGATCCAGCTCCCTTGCCCTGCTGTCACTGCAGGCTGGCTGATAGTCTGCTCTCAATCTACCCCACACTACCAGCCCCAGCAGCCGGAAGCTAATTCCAGCTCACAGCTCTCTGAGTCACCGTCCGCCACCAGTCCACCCTGCTGCTACTTGTCTCGATGTCTCCCCTGCTTCCCTTCACTCACGTGACACATCACGGCTGTCCGCATCCCCTATGTGCGCACCACACACACCGGTGCTGCCCCCAGCAGTTCCACTGGTTTGTGGGCTGGTGGAGGCAGAGTCCCCTTATTCCGGGAGAATCCCAGAATCCAGGAGAGAGGAAAAGCCTCCTGGAGGTTGCCACCAAATCCTGGAGACTCCAGGAAATCCGGGAGAGGTGGCAACCCTACTCATGCCCCTCTGTTCACTAGTGTGCCCATGTTACGCCTTCTTTTTCCTGACTGTCTTCTATCTGTCTACACTTGATCATTTGCAGTAGTTGCCTGTACTGTGTATAAAAGTGACTGCAACAGTCACATGATATTTAGACTGGGAGAGACAGAGCAGCTTGCACTGCTTCTGCTACTGTGTCAATGTAGCCACTGGGACTGTAGCCATCCATTAACCTCCTTTGACTTTTGCATATTTTAGCACAGCCAAATGTTTACAAAGGGCCTAATCCTGATAGTTTATGTACAATTCTGATGTTTCAGGATCTGTGCATTCGCAGGACCCATTCTGCACATGTGCAGAACTGGTTCTGCAAGGTCATTCGCAGTCCCCACCAAGCCACGATATGATTAAAATCTGCGGTGTTTGGGGGCAACAAACAGGTCTGTTCTACAAAACGGGGCATGTCGTTGCTGCTTTGTAGGCATGCCAAGTCAGTACCTGCGTCGTCAGACACCCTTGACCCAAATTACCAATTCTGACTGACCAAGGGCTGTGACCATCACAACCTATGGTTGCAGTGGTGATCTGATGCTGTATCTTTCAATGGAGCATTCGGATCGCAGATGCTAGCAGGAGGCGTCTACGTTCTACAGGAGCCTCCTGCTGAATTTGCATTTTATATGTATGATATTGCACAGTCGCTTCCATGCAGCTGTGCAATTTTGTACAAATCAAAGACGCATTGGCTTTGCTTCTAAAAAGAATTTATGAATCAGGCCTTATATCCTCATTGTTGAATCCAGGGAAGTATGTTCTAAGTTGCATTTCCCCAATAATGACACCTAATGGTTTCAAAATCCACTCTACCAGCTTATTCAAATCTGCACTCTCCACTACTGCAGTTGAAACAGGTAAGTATGAGGTGGAATGTCAATGCAGATGCAGGTGTCGGTAGATGTACCTGGATTCTTCACCCGGGATCACCTCTTGGACCGGATCTACTGCTGGAACCCTAGGCAGAAAGGTGAGGAACCCCAACCCCAGAGGACCCAACACATACAGTAAGTCACCACACATTAGGACAGTGACATAAAGATTTATTATTCAGGAACAAAACTGGTAACCACTACAAGATGATTTGGTTAAAGAGCAAATACAACTTCACATATAAGGAAACAACGATACATATCACAATAAGAAAATAATTTACATTAGACATGAGCTGCCATGCAATTTTATTGAAAGACAATTACACGGTCATTGCCTTTTTGTATCAATGACACTGTAATTCCCTGTACTGCCTTCAAGGTGGTTTCAACTACTCCACTAATGACTGGCCCTTTGCAATGTTACTTAATGTCCACCTGGTGTTGCATAAGATTGACTTAGTAACTCAGTCTATGCACCTCTGAATATAATTGTTTATCCAAATCACATCAGCTTTTTATGAGCTAGATGATTGTTCCTTTTTGTAAATCCCAACAAGAGGAGAAGCAGTAAGTAGCAGGAGGAAAGTGCCAATAAATAACACTGTTCATATCCTCAGTAGCCAAGCCAGTCAAGTACACAGTGCAGGTTCACTTTAAGAACAGCAGATAGAACACAAGTTAGTAGTGGGAGACAGAATGCAGCAGTATAATTTCCCAATCGGTAGGCAGCATGCAAAAGCAATTCAAGCAATGAATATAAGAGGCACTATAGTTTCTTCCACTAATATGTTGGTTATCTTGGGCTATTAGAATGAACGACTCCATGATCTGAATAAGCCTATCTCCCCCCCCCCCTCCCCCCCCCCCCCTCTCTCTCTCTCTCTCTCTCTCTCTCTCGCTTTGTGTGTGACAGGGTTGCCTAGGTAATGCAGTCCTCCCTGTGGGTACTAGGCACAGATTACAGGACAGGCTTTTCCTCTCCCGGTAACACCCTGCAATCTCTGTGACTTGTATACCCCCCAGTTGTCCCGTGTTATCACTGTATATGGGCACACACTAATGCCTGCAAGACTGTAGTCCACGGTGAGCATATAACAGACTGCAGAGCTTTCTGAGGGGAAGCTTGATTATGTTTTATCCTCTTGGCCCTTCATTATGTCACACTAGTGGGTGGCAGCTACATGTCCCATATACCTGCAGTGTCCACTCACTAGTCGCACCCAGCTACGTTATGGCTCCCATCCTCGTCAGGGCTTCTGACAGAGGGCTGACAGGATGGTCACTGACTGCGCTCTCATGGCAGCTCTCCCTCTCCTTGTAGATGCAGTGCCCGCTACCTCAGTCTTGGTTCTCCACAGTGCAGTGCCTCCGCTCTCCACAGCGTGTCTCCTCACAGCGGTCTCCTCAGCAGTGGCTCCGCTCTCCACAGCGTGTCTCCTCACAGCGGTCTCCTTAGCGGCAGCTCCACTCTCCACAGTGTGTCTCCACTCACACACACTGGTGCAAACCCTGCCTCCTCTTTTTGCCGCTCTGCCACAGCCAATCAAAACTCCATCAGCCTTCTCACTCCCTCCTCTATTATAAGTAAGTCCAAGGGTTCTAGTGCCTGTCTGCTCACTGGTCCTGCTGGCGTCTCCCAGGCAACAGCAGAAGGGAGTGTTAACCCCTTCAGCATTAACAGGATGGGTAGTAATCGAAGTTTAGCAAGGGGAAAATTAGGGGACCTTACTCATGTCTTATCCAGTCCGACAGTTGCCTGCAATGCATACCCTTTGTAGTACAAATTAAAGGGGTCCAGTACAGAGTATTACTCCGCTAAAAGCATGCGTGTCCTCACGCAAGTTGCCACAATCATGTGTTCTGAGCCACAATTCTGCAAATCCTCACTCAAGTTTCTGAGGTGGCGGAATATTCGTAAGCACAAGGAAATTACTCAAAATAACCACATACCCATTACATATAAACGCTTTCATAAGTATGTATATACAGAAGCAGCAGTTAAAGAACCATCCTGCATTATAACATTTTAATCGCGGTACCTTAGAGGTAGCGTACCTCTTGTACTGCATTCTGCCCTCTTAGGAACTGGGGTTAGCGTCCCTTCGGCCGGATCGGGTACAATACAAAGTGTGTCATCACATTCAATAGATATCTCTTCCCTAGGTCTTCGGGCTGCCGGTTTCATTGAACTCCGAGTTGTGCTACCCATAAATAGTAAGAGCTCTATGGGGTTATGGAATGAAATGCCCCCTGGGGTTCCCCACCCTTCTGCCAGAGGTGAGTCTTTCTCTACTGCTGGGACTTCAATGGTGCAGAGCTTCACTTGGTCACGAGGATCGATACTCAAATGTCCATCAGGTCTTTGGATTTGGTTTGTATATAGTCCATCAGCTGGAACTCGGACAATCACATAGGGAATATCTTCCGACATGGCATCGAGTTTACTTGACCGGTGATTTTTCTTCTTCCAAACTCTATCTCCGATCTGGAGGGGCATTGGCTGGGCATTAGAGTTTTAGTTTTTCTCCTGGTGGTGATGCACCGTTTGTATCCGTTGTTCTACCAGTTGCCAAGCAGTTTCTATCAAATGCTGATGTTCTTGCACCCAGTCAGTCCGCACGGTGTCAGACTCATCCACCATTGGCGTCAGCTCTAGGTCGTTTGGGAGTTTGCCCTGTCTCCCGTACATTAAGTAAAATGGGGTGAATCCTGTGGAGCAGTGCTCCACATTGTTATTGAGGTAGGTCAATTCAGGAAGGATGTTAGGCCACTGGATACTTTTCTCTGCCGAGAGGCTTCGGAGCATTCCGATTACAATCTGGTTGGCTCTCTCACATAGGCCATTCCCCTGCAGGTGATAGGCCGTAGTCCACAGTTTTTTGCAACCATAGAGAGAACAGACTTCTTGAAACAACTGTGATTCGAACACAGGGCCTTTGTCGGTAAGAACTTTGTCAGGGTAGCTGTAAGGTCATACGAAGTGCTTGAGGAACAGCTCAGCCATTGCTTTTGCTGTCAAGTCATGTGCTGGCACCACCACCAAGAATTTGCTGTAGTGATCTGTAATGGTCAGAGCATACTGGAACCCAGCGGAGCTATGCTCAAGTTTCACATGATCTAATGCAACAATTTCAAGTGGACAGGAACTCTGTATTGGATGTAGAGGATCCTTTTGGTATGAGTCAGCTGGTCTATTTAGATTACATATCCTGCAATCATGACACCACTTGTCGATATCAGATCTCATCCCGACCCAAAATAATCTTTGTCGGAGTACCGCCTCCATCTTCTGGGTCCCAAAGTGCCCTGACTAACTGTGATAGGCATTAAGCAACATGTCAGCTTGCTGTCAAGGTACTACAATTTGTGAGATGAGTTGCTGGGTGCCGGGATCAAGGCTGGTGCGGACGTCAAGGCCCTGTCGGAGGCTGATTCGGTCTCGGTGGTGCAACAGTTTGATCAGTTCAGGATCAGCAGCTGCTTTCTGGTACTTGGTAAGTCAACTCTTGCTGCGAATGAGGCCCATTAAGTCTTGTAATACAGCACTCGCTTCCTGTACTTTCTTCCAATCAAACTCAAGATTGTCCAATGGAGCATCATCAGGTGTGAGGTCTGCTGTGGCTGTAACTGGATCGGAGGTAACTATTGGCTTTCTTTTCCTGCGAGGTTTGAAAACAGGGGTCTCAATATCTTCAGATCAATCCCTTTCCTCTTCTGTGACATCGATGGTTGGGAGGCAAGACAAGGCGTCGGCATTTCCATTGGACTTGCCACTCCAGTAAGACACTGTATATCTGAAGTTGGCAAGACGTGCCATCCATTGCTGCTCTAGCGCTCCAAGATGGACGGAGGCCAAAAGCACCAATGGATTATTGGCGGTAATGATCATGAAGGGTGCTGCTGTTAGATAATTCTTGAAATTTTGGTGATGGACCTGATGAGGGCAAGGAGTTCCAGCTTAAAGATGATGTAATTTTCATTGTTTCTTTCGGTCTTCCTTAGACTTCTGCTGGCATACGCTATAACTCTCTCTCGTCCATCTTGTATTCGAGAGTACAGCTCCCAATCCTCGGTGGCTGGCGTCCGTATAGACCTGGAAAGGTTTCTCATTGTCCGGATATGCAAGAAGTGGGGCTTCAGTTAGTGACAACTTCAAACGTTCAAAAGCATTCTGTTGCTCCTCTGCCCATGCGACCAGGGCAGTACTTCGCACCTCTTGACCCAACTTGCCACTTGGTAGTTCATAAAGTGGTGCCGCCACATTGGCGAAGTGCTGAATAAAATGTTAGTAATACCCAATGAAGCCGAGAAAGCTGCGGACGTCTTTCACTGTACGGAGTACACGCCAGTCCCGCACCACCCATATCTTCTCGGGGTCAGTCTTCACCCCTTCAGAGCTAACTATGTGGCCCAGATATTGCACACTTGGTTTCAGAAGATGGCACTTGGACGGCTTTAACTTTAGACCACATTTGGTAAATTGGATGAAGACTTCCTCCAGATGTTTCAAGCGCTCGTCGTAGGATCTCGAGAATATGATGACATCATCAAGATATAATAGGACCATCTCAAAGTTCCTGTGCCCCAAACAGTGCTCCATAACTCGTTGGATAGTGTCAGGAGCATTACAAAGCCCGAATGGCATTTGGTCAAACTCGAAAAGACCCATGGGAGTCGTGAATGCAGTCTTCTGGAGCCATTGGCATCTGCCAGTATCCGCTCGTCAGGTCAAGAGTTGAGAAGTACTGAGCTGTCTTAAGCGATGTCAACGATTCCTTTATCCAGGGCATTGATAAGCATTTTTGTGCATCACCGTGTTCAGTTTCCGATAGTCGATGCAGAATCTGAGGCTGCCGTCCTTCTTTTGCACAATAACTAATGGTGCTGCCCATGGACTATGGCTCTCACGTATCACACCAGCTTCCTTCATCTCATGTATCATATATCTCACCTCCTGGTACATGGCCGGTGGTAGAAGCCTGTGTCTTTCCTTAACTGGTGGGTTAGTTCCAGTAGGGATGCGATGCTGGACTCCCTCAGCCTTTCCGAAGTCTGACGGGTGCTGACTAAAGGCTTCGACATTCCTGCGCACAACCTGAAGTCTGCCCTCACGCTGACTCTCTGAAGTATCTGGACCGCTGATCTGTACTTCACTCTACCATGGAGCTTCACCAGTGGTCATACTTGTCTGGCCAGCCACCGCTCTCTCTGGAATCTTAGGTAGAGCCTCACCAAGGACATCTTGAAAATTAACCAGAATCACTCTAGCCACCGGACAGTGATGAAACAATCGGACTGGATAGCTATGTTGGTTTAATATCCGGACAGGTACTCTTCCACGTGTCACTTTAGCCAGCGTCCATGCCACCGCAAACGGTTGCTGTCCATCAAAGTCGAATGGTTCTAGGATTGCCTCATAATCTCGCCCCCCAGGGCCAATCCAGGCCTTGCACCACACTACATGCTCAGAATTTGGTCGCAGAATAATGTGTTGGCGATTGGTGATCCTTGCCTTTCCAACTTCTCCCCTCATATTGGTGAATCTCTTTTGTCCCTCCAGCAACCTGACTGTCTGCTGAAGTCTTCCGCTCCATCAGGGCAGCAGACCGCATTTTCAGTTTAAGAGCCTCCACCAATGCCTCCGTGAAGTTCTTTAAGATGTTCATCCCTAAGATGACTGGAGGTAAATATTCGTTGTACGTAGTGGTGACCAGACACCCTTGCTGCCCCGTGTTAGCCTTGCCGATAGTAAGGTCAGCCTCCCAATAGCCGCTGAACTTGATTTGCTGTCCATTACTGGCCAATAGGTGTGACCAGGTATTTGGTGGGCTTACTATCTCGGATTCTTCCCAGTGTCTCTGAAACTTTGCAAGTTGGATCGTCATCACCTATGAGCCTGTGTCCAGAAGGGCAGACACCTCCACCCCGTTAACTTGAATATTTAGGTGAGGACACTCTCCGACATATCGAGGCCACCACCCAAGCTTCGATGGACCTACTGATGCATCTACTACTGAGGGTTGGTCCCTTGCCTCGGGGTCGGGTTGTTTAAAGACTCATTGGCACACTGCCTCTCGATGTGCCCACTCTGTTTGCACTGCCTGCATATAGGTCTTCCTTGGGCATCAATTGATCCGTGGGGCGTCACCCCGATTCGCGTGGCACATCCCAGCGCTATCATCCTTTTCCACCTTGATCCCGGTGCCATCCCTTGCGTTTAGCTTTAGCCTGTTCCAGCCGTATTTCTTTTAGCTCTTTCATCAACTCATGGATGACACTTGTGAGAGCCCTCACTTGGTCTTGACCAACTTGTAACTGTTGCACGGCAGTTCCTCTTGAAACAAAGGGTTCGGCCATCAGACTTAGTTGTGAGACTCCGTGCACTCCACTCTCGAGTGGCCCCGACACAGTCCCATCCTCGACATCTGTATTTTGATTAAGGCATTAGATGTCCATTATCGCCTCTTTGAACTCTGAAAAAGTGCAGACAGGGTTTTGACGCCTCCACATCTGCAACTGGGCTCTTGTTGCTTCCCCCTAGCTCCTTCTATAAGCAAGTTTATCATAGTCTCATCCGCTTCCTCAGTCTCTTTTGGATCTCTAGCCTGTATCGCCCGCAAGGCTTCTTGTAGCCCCAGTGCGAACTCTCGTAAGGACTCATGTGGTTGTTGCTTCCGGGCATACAGACGACCCTTTAACTCTGCAATTGTCTGTAAGTTGAAGATACCGGTCAACTTATTCAAGATGTGTCAGCTGATTTTTGCTCTACATCAGACCAGGATCTTACTTCCCGTAATGCTGCACCTTTTTATTTGCCCGATGATGACCTCCACTTTTTGTTCCTCATAAAGGAGGTACAGCCTGAACATAGATCTTAATTTTTCTTTAAATACTTTAAAAGAACTCGTGCCAGCCGTGTTAGTATCTCCCGAGTATATGGGAAGCTATGGGGCTCCAAAATAGTATGGCATCGTGATTGGTGCAGGCTGTGATGTTGCAGCTGGTGGTGACTGGCTGGGTGAAGTGGGTAGTCTCCTTCTGCCTGTGGTCGATGCGGGCGTCTGAGGTTCCTCTGGTTCCGACATCCTAAATCCTGTTCGTGGATGCCAAGTTGTAACAGGTAAGAGGTGGAATGTCAATGCAGACGTAGGTGTTGGTAGATGTACCTGGATTCTTCATGCGGGATCACCTCTTGGACCAGATCTACTGCTGGAACCCTAGGAAGAAAGGCGAGGAACCCCAACCCCAGAGGACCCAACACATACAGTAAGTCACCACACATTAGGACGGTGACATAAAGATTTATTATTCAGGAACAAAACTGGTAACCACTGGAAGATGATTTGGTTAAAGAACAAATACAACTTCACATATAAGGAAACAACGATACACATCAGAATAAGAAAATAATTTTCATTAGACATGAACTGCCATGCAATTTTATTGAAAGACAATTACACGGTCATTCCCTTTTTCTATCAATGACACTGTAATTCCCTGTACTGCCTTCAAGGTGGTTTCAACTACTCCACTAATGACTGGCCCTTTGCAATGTTACTTAATGTCCACCTGGTGTTGCATAAGATTGTCTTATTAACTCAGTCTATGCACCTCTGAATATAATTGTTTATCCAAATCACATTAGCTTTTTATGAGCTAGATGGACTGTCTCTTTTTGTAAATCCCAACAAGAGGAGAAGCAGTAAGTAGCAGGAGGAAAGTGACAATAAATAACAGTTCATATCCTCAGTAGCCAAGCAAGTCAAGTACACAGTACAGGTTCACTTTTAGAGCAACAGATAGCACACAAGTTAGTATTGGGAGACAGAATGCAGCAGTATACTTTCCCAATCACTAGTTGGCTCCTCAATTACCTGTGACAAGTAATGATCTTTTAGCATGTTTAAGAACCTGTTACCCCTAGCTGTATTTACTGTTTCGGTGTTCCAGTTTATGTCCAGGTAATTGAAGTCCTCAACAATAACGACTTTCCCCATACCTGCAGCTTTTTCGATTTGCTGCAAGAGTAGTACCATGTTTCCCCGATAATAGGACCTACCCCGATAATAAGCCCTACACTCACTTTTCATAAATTGTCCAAAATAAGCCCTACCCCGAAAGTAAGCCCTATCTAAATCCCCATTTTGCCCGGTCCCTGCGCTACAGTAAACTACCCAGCTCCGCCCCTGCATGAAATGGCTGCCGCCAGTATCACAGGGCCCGGGCTTCAGTACACAAACCTTTCACTGTTTTTTTTTAATCTTGAAAGGGAGTGATGGAGCTTCCATCACCCCCGTTGCCAGAGGAGAGAGACAGCGCCTGGCTGGCTCGGCGCATCAACAGCCAGTCAGGCACTGTTGGTGCTACCCCTCCGCAGGTCTCTCCCACGAGTGACACTGGCATGACCCAAAGGTCGCACCAGCGTTATTCAGTAAGCTGAGCGACGCGGAGGGGAAAAGAGATCCAGGAGCCACAGAGAGAAGGTGAGTGAAAGCAGGGGGCTGCAGGAATGGCTGTGGGCAGTAATGATGTCTAATGTAAAGTAATGAGGCCAGAGAAGTGGGCACAAATTATGGCTGGGCAGACAAGTGGGCGCAAATTATGTTTATTTAAATTGCTGTCAATGTTAATAAAAGTAAGCCCTACCCCGAAAATAAGCCCTTTGGTGGGTTTTTTACAAAAAATAATAATAAGACAGTGTCTTATTATCGGGTAAACACGGTAATTCGTCATCCACACTAATATCTGGCAGTTTATAGCATGTCCCTATTAAAAGTTTTTTGGTATCTTTACCCCCACTCAAAATCTCAACCCATAATGACTCTACGTTATCTCCAGTCTCCTCGTAACTGACCTCCTTTAAATATGGTTTTAAGAATGATTTAACATAGAGACAAACACAACCTCCCTTTTTATTAATCCTATCTCTCCTGAAGAGAGTGTATCCCTCGATGTTTGCCGTCCGGTCGTGAGAATCATCCCACCATGTCTCAGTAATGCCTATTATGTCATAATGGACATTATATGCAATTGCCTCTAATTCCCCCATTTTATTTGTTAGGCTTCTTGTATTTGCAATCATACACTTAAATTTATTAATTCCCTGATCCGCAAGTTCTGTTGTACATAACATTTCCTTAGGAACCTGGGTTTCCCTTAAATTACCATTGCTGACTCTTTCACTCCTTCCCCCTCTCCACCCCCATTATACTTTATACATTCCACTATTCTTTGCTCTCTAGTTGTCCCACGAATTCTTTCTAATCCCTCCCCCCAGGTACCTAGTTTAAAATCTCTTCCAACCTTCTAACCATCCTTCCCCCCAGCACCGCTGCCCCCTCCTCATTCAGGTGCAATCCATCGCAACCAAAAAGATGGCGCCTGACTGAGAAGTCCGCCCAGTGTTCTAAGAACACAAACCCTTCCTTCCTACACCAGTCTCTAATCCACACATTTACCTCCCTAATCTCCCTCTGCCTTCCTGGACTAGCACGTGGCACAGGTAATATTTTAGAGAATATTACCTTAGATGTCCTTGCCTTTAATTTTTGTCCTAGGTCCCTATAATCTCTCTTAAGGACATCCCACCTTCCACTAACTTTGTCGTTGGTGCCGACGTGCACCAAGACCGCCGGGTCATTCCCGGCTCCTCCCAACAATCTTTCTACCCGGTCCGCAATGTGTCATACCCGAGCACCCGGGAGACAACAAACTGTACGGCAATCGCGGTCTCGGTAGCAGATTGCCCTATCTGTATTCCTGATAATAGAATCCCCTACCACCACAATTTGACTAGGTACCCCACTTTCTTTTTTTTCCCTTTGTTCTGGAGGGACCGCTCCTCTGGTTGCTAGAGGGAGCGGTATCCTCCAGTGCCATCATTTCCTCACTGCAATCCCCAGAATCTTCGTCCAGTCGGGCAAATTTATTGGGGTTTGGCAGGTCGGAGTTGTTCTGTCTCCCCCTCTTCTTCCTTCTAACCGTGACCCAGCTTGCTACCTGATGGTCCTCGTCCTCCTCTACAGGTGGCCCCCCCTGCAACTCCTCCAGCGTTCTATCTAAGCTCAGTTCGAGATTGTGAATACTCCTCAGTCTCGTAACGGTTTGCTCTAGATTAGTTACCTGGGCTTCCAGGGCAACCGTTCGCGTACACCTCGCGCAGATGTATTCACACTAGGCCGGTTGCTCCAGTTGCGCATACATCATACACGACATGCACTGAGTGAGATTCCCAACCAAGGACTCCCCCGTTATGTCTAAAAAAGAAACTCTAACTCCCTGCACCTTTATAAAAACAATACAATATAATACAGACAATACCGACTATGTATTACAATACAACTTAGTTTGGACTATGCTACACAACACAATACTAAAGCCTAGCTGTGGAAAGAGACAATTTCCCACACAGTAAAGTACTTGGTAATGCAATGTAAATTTACAAACGTTTGAATAAATCAATGGAAAACAGTCAAAAGAATAATAAAACGGAATTTAGTGTTTAAGAGGTGTGATACTTGCGTGTCTGGACCGCGTCTGGCCTGCCCTCAGTGAAGTTCTTCCACTTTGTGAGCGTCTTCCTAGTAGCAGCACTGTGCACGGGTTTTCTTATTCACTTTCAAGCACTCACACACTTTCAAGCACTCACACACAAATAGGACTGCAGTAGTTGCACTCTAACCTTAACACAATCACAACCTCACCTGCAGCCTGTTCTGCTCAGTCCCCGGCTCACACTCATACTCAGTCCCAAGCTCACACTCACACTCAGTTCCCGGATCACACACTCAGTCCCCGGAGCAGCACACTCACTGCTCAGACCTCGGCTCACACTCTCACACACTCACACACACACACGGAGCAGCACACTCCCCTGCTCCTGTTTGTCCCTGGCTAACAAACAAAACACACGGAGCAGCAGCGGCAGCACAATCTCTTGCTGCCTGCTCTGCTTGGCCCCCTGCCGCCTGCCCCCGCTTGGCCCCTGGGTTCAGAGCGAGAGCCCGATCAGCTCTTTGCTCTGGTGCTCCTCCGGCTCCCCCGGCCTGCACGAACGCATCCTGCTCATCCCCCCGGCGCCCGGCAACCGGCTCACGTCACTTCCGATTCCGGGTCTCACGTGTCTTCCAGCGTCTCAGCCCAGAGTCTCAGCCTGCTCAGCCGCCTCTCAGCCTGCTCAGCCTCCTCCACTCTGCCACAGCCAATCAAAACTCCATCAGCCTTCTCACTGCCTCCTCCATTATAAGTAAGTCCAAGGGTCCTAGTGCCTGTCTGCTCACTGGTCCTTCTGGCGTCTCCCAGGCAACAGCAGAAGGGAGTGTTAACCCATTCAGCATTAACAGGATGGGTAGTAATCGAAGCTCAGCAAAGGGGAAAGTTATGGGACCTTACTCATGTCTTTTCCAGTCCGACAGTTGCCTGCAGTGCATACCCTTTGTAGTACAAATTAAGGGGGTACAGTACAGGGGCTCCATCTCCGGACACCACTTCAATATAGAATAGATAAAGTCTTGGACTTTAAAGCCCAGTCTTAATTGCCCCTGCCCCCCCCCCTCCCCCACGATCAGCTGCAACAAGTTATTGGCGGGGGTTGGGTTCAAAGTGGCGCCAGTCAGAATGCCATCGGCAGTGAGAATACCGACTGCGGCATCCCAACAGTGAGAATCCAAACAGGGGGAAGGTAAGTATACTTATCTTCCCCCAATTGCCCCATAACCCTAACTCTTCTTTCCTGCAGCCTAAACCTATCTCTCCCCCCTACAGCCTAAACCTATCTCTCCCCCCTACAGCCTAACCCTAACACCCCCGAGGCTTACCTCGTTTGGGATCCCGGGAAATGGGATGCCAGAACCAGGATTATGATCCCTGTCGGGATGCCGGTATTCTGAGCTGTGTCAGGATTCTGGCGTCGGTATTTCGACTGCCAGGATCCCAACTGTCGGGATCCTGACATAACCCTATTGCCCACCAGATCTGTATGCCCACCAGCTCTAAACTTGTGTAAAAGTCAAGTATTTTTGCAGCGTGGATAAGGCCACTAAATGTTCATCCTCTCCAACCCTATATTGGATTTTAATAAACCCACTCCACACTGAAATATTTTTCTGCACTGCTCCACAAAATTAAGCATAACCTTTTATTTCTTAAGAGTTATTGAACTATAACTCATAATATATCAATTAAATTGTACATTTTTGTTATATACAGCACAGACAGTCCCTGAACAAAAACTCAATCTATTAACTAGGAACTGGTAATATCACTGAATGTGAATGAGACATCCCCTTATGGGCCTGATTCTGTGATGTACACACTGTGAATGTCAGACATTTGAGCGATTTCTTTCTCCTGTGCATGCATCCGAGTCACACTGCATGTGCGTCCAGAGTCTGTGCAGACAGCGTCCCAGGTGTGATTGAGATGTACGGTCTCAGAAATGTCTTGAAAATGTATTGTGCGTTCCTGGGTTGGGACAAGGAGGCGACTAAGTGCCAGGTGGATGCACAGAGATGGCCTATCTTATGGGCATGTTATGGGATTGACATAGACGTGTCCCTAAAGTGATTGCAAACTCAGACACATAACAGCTCTCATTGGAGGACATGATGATGAATCTGCACCTAGCGTGGTGCAGGTGCCAATGGTGCAACTGACAGTGGCATCTAAAGATACTCAAAGTGGGTGTCTCAGTCCTCGCAGCACAGCTGTACACAGGGAAGGGCTTGTAGTGGCATAGTCGCAGATGCGTGACTGGCAAAAAAGGCAGGCACGGGGGCAGCTGCATGCAACTCAGAATCAGGCCCTGTATGCAGGGCCGGCAACAGAAATCTTGGGGCCCGGTACATTGATATCTCTGGGGCCCCACACCTTTGACCCTCGCATCCACACATCCCTCCCCTGGGAGCGAGAGAGTAAGATTGTCTGGGTGAGAGTGACAGAAGTGAGAAAGAGAGGGGGCGGAGGGGAGAGGGAGAGAGGGGGGGGGGGGGGGTCAGGGAGAGATAAAGAGAAAGAGATGGTGTCAGAGTGAGAGAGAGGGTTTCGTGGAAAAACTGTAAAATAGAAAGAGAGAGGGGAGAGCGATATAAAGAGTGTCAGGGAGAGGAGCAAGAGAGAGAAGGAGGGGAGCGAGCAGGAGTGAGAGAGTGTCAGGGAGAAACCTAGAGAGAGGGGAACAAGAGAGAGTGAGATAATGTCAGGGAAAGAAAGAGGGAGAGACAGAGTCAGGGGAGAGAGAAAGTGTCAGGGAAAGAGACAGTTTCAGGTAGAGAGAGAGAGAGAGAGAGAGAGAGAGACAGTTTCACGGAAAGAGAGACAGTGTCAGGGAGAGAGAGAGACTCAGTGAGAGACTGTCAGGTAGAGGAAAACAGTGTCAGGAAGCAAGAGACAGTGTGTGATGATTCAGAGATGGACGCAGCCACGCGTCTGTATGCAGCACCCGAGTCCATCTGGTCAGCGCACGCACACCGGTCACAATGCGCATATGCGACCCTGCTCCTTGTGGCCGCAAGGTGATTGACAATGGTGGCCGTTTGGGGGGTGGCGTTTCGGAATTGTGGTGGTGTGGCGGGCAAAACGGGCATGTCTGGAGTATTTTTAGGACATGATGTCACACGCAGCCGGTACGAGAGAAAAATTGCGCCAGACCACCTGCCAGCACAGCCAGGCTCCGCAGGCAGGGGTTAACCACTAATCAATGCTGCGGATGCATCATGGGGTGGCACCATACATGGGATGGCCTTGTCCTGTGCTGGGCAGCCCCCAGCATGTTAGTAGATGGACACAGATCTTACTGCAGGATGCAAGATCTATGTCCATCACTGAATAACCCCCGGTGTCAGGGAGAGAGAAGCAGTTTTAGAGAGAGAGAGGGTGAGATAGACAGCGTCAGAGAGAGAATGTCAGGGAGAGTGTGAGGTACAGTGTCCAGGTGAGAGGGGAGAGAGTGTTAGGGAGAGAGAGGGACGGGGAACCAATGAGAGAGACATTACCTGACTGTACTGCACTGCAGCACTGAGCACATTACATGTTTCTCATGGGGGCGGGTAGTTCTCGGCATTAGGCTCCACCCTCTGAATACCCGGGAATCGCGGCACTGCTGTCGGGAGCCAGCCCCGCTAATCTGGAATGGGGAGGAGAGGTCAGGGGGCCTGACAACTTGTTTGTTTTTATATTGCCTCCTTGTAGTAGCTCCGTTTTGTGCCTGTGAACCGTGGGGCCCTCAGGACCTCGGGGCTCGGGACAGGGGTACCCTTTGTACCCCTCTGTCGCCGGACGTGTCTGTGTGTTCTTTAGTTAAATTCCCTAGACAGTGTGAACTCAATATAATACTGTGGGGGTGATGTACTAAGCCTTGGAGAGAGATAAAGTGAAGAGAGATGAAGTACCAGCCAATCAGCTCCTAACTGCCATGTTACAGACAGGAGCTGATTGGTTGGTTCTTTATTCATCTCCACTTTATCACTCCCAAAGCTTAGACAATGTATATGTCATATAATAACTAGTGATGAGCGGGTTCGGTTCCTCGGAAACCCAACCCCCCCGAACTGCACCCATTTTACACGGGTCCGAGGCATACTCGGATTCTCCCGTATGGCTCGGTTAACCCGAGCGCGCCTGAACGTCATCATCCCGCTGTCGGATTCTCGCGAGATTCGGATTCTATATAAGCAGCCGCGCGTCGCCGCCATTTTCACTCGTGCATTGGAAATGTTAGGGAGAGGACGTGGCTGGCGTCCTCTCCATTTATTAATCTTGAATTCTTGATGCAAACATATTTGTGCTTATTGCTTAATTGTGGGGACTGGGGAGCAGCTGTATTATATAGGAGGAGTACAGTGCAGAGTTTTGCTGACAGTGACCACCAGTATACGTTGTCTGCCTGAAAAACACTCCATATCTGTGCTCAGTGTGCTGCATATATCTGTGCCCACACTGCTTTATTGTGGGGACTGGGGACCAGCAGTATTATATAGGAGGAGTACAGTGCAGAGTTTTGCTGACCAGTGACGACCAGTATTATACGTTTTCTGCCTGAAAAACACTCCATATCTGTGCTCAGTGTGCTGCATATATCTGTGCTCACACTGCTTAATTGTGGGTACTGGGGACCACCAGTATATTATATAGGAGGAGTACAGTGCAGAGTTTTGGTGACAGTGACCACCAGTATACGTTGATTGCCTGAAAAACACTCCATATCTGTGCTCAGTGTGCTGCATATATCTGTGCTCACACTGCTTTATTGTGGGGACTGGGGACCACCAGTATATTATATAGGAGGAGTACAGTGCAGAGTTTTGCTGACCAGTGACCACCAGTATACGTTGTCTGCCTGAAAAACACTCCATATCTGTGCTCAGTGTGCTGCATATATCTGTGCTCACACTGCTTTATTGTGGGGACTGGGGACCAGCAGTATTATATAGGAGGAGTACAGTGCAGAGTTTTGCTGACAGTGACCACCAGTATATATAGCAGTACGGTACGGAAGGCCACTGCTCTACCTACCTCTGTGTTGTCAAGTATACTATCCATCTAGATTCTATACCTGTGGTGCATTTTAGTTTTGCAGTTTGCTGACAGTGACCACCAGTGTATATAGCAGTACGGTACGGAAGGCCACTGCTCTACCTACCTCTGTGTCGTCAAGTATACTATCCATCTAGATTCTATACCTGTGGTGCATTTTAGTTTTGCAGTTTGCTGACAGTGACCACCAGTATATATAGCAGTACGGTACGGAAGGCCACTGCTCTACCTACCTCTGTGTCGTCAAGTATACTATCCATCCAGATTCTATACCTGTGGTGCATTTTAGTTTTGCAGTTTGCTGACAGTGACCACCAGTATATATAGCAGTACGGTACGGAAGGCCACTGCTCTACCTACCTCTGTGTCTTCAAGTATACTATCCATCCATACCTGTGGTGCATTTCAGTTGTGCGCAGTATATATAGTAGTAGGCCATTGCTATTGATACTGGCATATAATTCCACACATTAAAAAATGGAGAACAAAAATGTGGAGGTTAAAATAGAATGTGAGAAGAAAGAAACAGAAGGAAGTCTGTATTGTTGACGCACTGAAGAGATATGAATTTATTCTAAAATATAACCTTTATTTGATATGCATTAAAATAAAGTTGATTATCGTCCTGAACAACAGTGAAACATAAGAGTTAAAATGACAATACTAACAAATATGTGAAAAGACTGAAAAATTGTGAATAAAGAGTTAAAAACGTGTCCACATGTGTTTCACGTCTGATTCTTAGGAGTTGCTGAAATTACTTATGTATCAATGGTCTTTATCCAATATCAAAAAGGCTGTCACAAACTATGATGTTGGAACCCGCTATATTACATCAGTGGTCTAAATATTTACTCATTCATGTGTGTGTCTTCTTCACTCCATGAAGATTACCATCTGACAGGTACTCCCCCTTGTACAGTAGAGATATGTGGACTATAGATTCAAATAGATGCACATATATCACCCAATTCCAGGTAAAAATTTGTCTTTGAGTATATGTGGTTGCTTTAGTCTTAATTTCCCTATTATTGTAGATATAATTCTCTGCAGAAATACAGATCTCCAAGCATCAGGAGTCCTACACACTATCTATACCTTCAAAGGATCTATTGTATGTGTGGGTTGCTTCGGAGGTTATAATGATCCCCACTTTTATAGAAAACGGCCTACGTGTATATTAATACACACCGGCTCTGTTTTAATCTGTCAGGAGTATGGCTATAAATTGCTTATATTAGGGGTATAGCAGCCCCAAATTTTCTTAGAAAGCAATCCCCCTGTAGACGCGATTCATTTCCTGTGCGTCTATAATATATTAACACTGAGGATTATTATATGTGTCCTCAAATAGTTATAATGTATTTCTCATTTACATACTGATTTCCCATTGATCAATGTAAATCACTGTTGTACCATTAAAGGAATAAACCTTATTTAATTGGTTAATAGTAACAGTGAAGTTAATGGTGGGGTATAACAGTCCAAGCTTTAATGTAGAATGACCCACACATATGTTGGTTATGGTAGCCTTAAGGAGTAATTCCTATTTTTTGGCTACCAATATGTATAGAATAATAACTGAGAGGTATAGTGCTTTGTGTCACTTAATTATTCTTAAATTGTTTCAGATATAGGGAAATATATTTATTATTTGTGTAGGATTTATTGCATTCATCAGAAAACCTTAATTTATAAAGCAACCACTATATGGGGAGTCCTGTTGTAATTTTAAATCAGTGGTAGTCCTAAAATAAAATTATGTATCAATATTGCGGGTATCTCAAAAGGTGTGTGTCATGATGTCATATGTCCTAGCTGTCATTTATGCCACAGTCACAGAAATATAACTTTTATTAAAGAGAATCACAGTTTTAACATAGACTCTATTTGCTGGTAGCTACTTCAATAATGTCTTTAGGACACGTAACTGTCCTCTGGCTCCTATATGTTGCCAGTTCAGTAACTGCAGTATGTTGTATTCTGTGTATAGAGGTGAAACATGCAGCTGCTACTGGCTTCTCAATGTTGCCAGTTTATTCCTATGTAACAATATTATGGTATTGCTGTCTCAGGTATCTGAATATGTTACAATTATACACAGTTGCAACAATGTTTTATTGCAACACTACTGATGTCTGTAGCTACCAGCACAGTGTCAAGAATTTGTTACACTCTACTAGCTATCATTAAGTATGTCCATTTGAATAGCTGGTGTAAACTTGGCTGCAGCTTAAACAGTCTCCCTCTTCCTAAAGACTGTTAATAAGGACTATTGATTGTCACCATATTTGAATACATAGATTTTTAAAGATTTGGCAATCAATGTCCCTTCATCTAATATGTATATTCAGCCCTCTATGCTAAGATCCTTGTCATTCACGGCTGACAGCTAGTCTCCTATATGATTCCTATATTAGCATCATGACATACACATGGTTTACAGCCCTCTGCAGTGAGTATCCTTATTGCTGCAGACTGCCAGCTAACATCCTATAATAGTATCTTTGCATTATAGCATTCACACACTGAACACATGTGGACACGCTGTGCCCTACACGCGTGTTTCACTGCGCTTGTCGCAGCTTCGTCAGGGAGCAAACAGCTCCCCCTGAAAAAAGAGTACATTGAATAATATATGATATGGGAAAAGGGGTTTGCCAAGTGAATGTATGGTGATGAATCACATACACTCATAAGAAATACAATAAACTAATACATAGGGAGTGTGCAGATACCCAATCTGTGTGAGGTTAAAAAAGAGAAAGATCAAGATCCACTTCCACCTCGTGCTGAAGCTGCTGCCACTATTCATGGCTGAGACGATGAAATGCCATCAACGTCGTCTGCCAAGGCCGATGCCCAATGTCATAGTAGAGAGCATGTAAAATCCAAAAAACAAAAGTTCAGTAAAATGACTCAAAAATCAAAATTGAAAGCGTCTGATGAGAAGCGTAAATTTGCCAATATGCCATTTACGACACAGAGTGGCAAGGAACGGCTGAGGCCCTGGCCTATGTTCATGGCTAGTGGTTCAGATTCACATGAGGATGGAAGCACTCATCCTCTCGCTAGAAAAATGAAAAGACTTAAGCTGGCAAAAGCACAGCAAAGAACTGTGCTTTCTTCTAAATCACAAATCCCCAAGGAGAGTCCAATTGTGTCGGTTGCGATGCCTGACCTTCCCAACACTGGACGGGAAGAGCTTGCGCCTTCCACCATTTGCACGCCCCCTGCAAGTGCTGGAAGGAGCACCCGCAGTCCAGTTCCTGATAGTCAAATTGAAGATGTCACTGTTGATGTACACCAGGATGAGGATATGGGTGTTGCTGGCGCTGGGGAGGAAATTGACAAGGAGGATTCTGATAGTGAGGTGGTTTGTTTAAGTCAGGCACCTGGGGAGACACCTGTTGTCCGTGGGACGAATATGGCCATTGACATGCCTGGTCAAAATACAAAAAAAATCACCTCTTCGGTGTGGAATTATTTCAACACAAATGCGGACAACAGGTGTCAAGCCGTGTGTTGCCTTTGTCAAGCTGTAATAAGTAGGGTTAAGGACGTTAACCACCTAGAAACATCCTCCCTTATACGTCACCTGGTCCGCATTCATCAGAAGTCAGTGACAAGTTCAAAAACTTTGGATGACAGCGGAAGCAGTCCACTGACCACTAAATCCCTTCCTCTTGTAACCAAGCTCCTGATAACCACACCACCAACTCCCTCAGTTTCATTTCCACCTTACACAGGAAAGCCAATAGTCCTGCAGGCCATGTCACTGGCAAGTCTGACGAGTCCTCTCCTGCCTGGGATTCCTCCGATGCATCCTTGAGTGTAATGCCTACTGCTGCTGGCGCTGCTGTTGCTGCTGCTGGGAGTCGATCGGCATCCCAGAGGGGAAGTCGGAAGACCACTTGTACTACTTCCAGTAAGCAATTGACTGTCCAACAGTCCTTTGCGAGGAAGATGAAATATCACACCAGTCATCCTGCTGCAAAGCAGATAACTCAGGTCTTGTCAGCCTGGGTGGTGAGAAACGTGGTTCCGTTATCCACCGTTAATTCACAGGCAACTAGAGACTTGTTTGAGGTACTGTGTCCCCGGTACCAAATACCATCTAGGTTCCATTTCTCTAGGCAGGCGATACCGAAAATGTACACAGATGTCAGAAAAAGAGTCACCAGTGTCCTAAAAAATGCAGTTGTACCCAATGTCCACTTAACCACGGACATGTGGACAAGTGGAGCAGGGCAGACTCAGGACTATATGACTGTGACAGCCCACTGGGTAGATGTATTGCCTTCCGCAGCAAGAATAGCAGCGGTGGCACCAGTAGCAGCATCTCGCAAACGCCAACTCATTCCTAGGCAGGCTACGCTTTGTATCACCGCTTTCCATAAGAGGCACACAGCTGACAACCTCTTACGGAAACTGAGGAACATCATCGCAGAATGGCTTACCCCAATTGGACTCTCCTGGGGATTTGTGACATCGGACAACGCCACCAATATTGTGCGTGCATTACATCTGGGCAGATTCCAGCACGTCCCATGTTTTGCACATACATTGAATTTGGTGGTGCAGAATTATTTAAAAAATGACAGGGGCGTGCAAGAGATGCTGTCGGTGGCCCGAAGAATTGCGGGCCACTTTCGGCATTCAGCCACCGCGTGCCGAAGACTGGAGCACCAGCAAACACTCCTGAACCTGCCCTGCCATCATCTGAAGCAAGAGGTGGTAACAAGGTGGAATTCAACCCTCTATATGCTTCAGAGGATGGAGGAGCAGCAAAAGGCCATTCAAGCCTATACATCTGCCCACGATATAGGCAAAGGAGGGGGAATGCACCTGACTCAAGCGCAGTGGAGAATGATTTCAATGTTGTGCAAGGTTCTGCAACCCTTTGAACTTGCCACACGTGAAGTCAGTTCAGACACTGCCAGCCTGAGTCAGGTCATTCCCCTCATCAGGCTTTTGCAGAAGAAGCTGGAGACATTGAAGGAGGAGCTAAAACAGAGCGATTCCGCTAGGCATGTGGGACTTGTGGATGGAGCCCTTAATTCGCTTAACCAGGATTCACGGGTGGTCAATCTGTTGAAATCAGAGCACTACATTTTGGCCACCGTGCTCGATCCTAGATTTAAAACCTACGTTGTATCTCTCTTTCCGGCAGACACAAGTCTGCAGAGGTTCAAAGACCTGCTGGTGAGAAAATTGTCAAGTCAAGCGGAACGTGACCCGTCAACAGCTCCTCCTTCAGATTCTCCCGCAACTGGGGGTGCGAGGAAACGGCTAAGAATTCCGAGCCCACCCGCTGGCGGTGATGCAGGGCAGTCTGGAGCGAGTGCTGACATCTGGTCCAGACTGAAGGACCTGCCAACGATTACTGACATGTCGTCTATTGTCACTGCATATGATTCTGTCACCATTGAAAGAATGGTGGAGGATTATATGAGTGACCGCATCCAAGTAGGCACGTCAGACAGTCCGTACGTATACTGGCAGGAAAAAGAGGCAATTTGGAGGCCCTTGCACAAACTGGCTTTATTCTACCTAAGTTGCCCCCCCTCCAGTGTGTACTCCGAAAGAGTGTTTAGTGCAGCCGCTCACCTTGTCAGCAATCGGCGTACGAGGTTACTTCCAGAAAATGTGGAGAAGATGATGTTCATCAAAATGAATTATAATCAATTCCTCCGTGGAGACATTCACCAGCAATTGCCTCCAGAAAGTACACAGGGACCTGAGATGGTGGATTCCAGTGGGGACGAATTAATAATCTGTGAGGAGGGGGATGTACACAGTGAAAGGGGTGAGGAATCGGAGCATGATGATGAGGTGGACATCTTGCCTTTGTAGAGCCAGTTTGTGCAAGGAGAGATTGATTGCTTCTTTTTTGGTGGGGGCCCAAACCAACCAGTCATTTCAGTCACAGTCGTGTGGCAGACCCTGTCGCTGAAATGATGGGTTCGTTAAAGTGTGCATGTCCTGTTTATACAACATAAGGGTGGGTGGGAGGGCCCAAGGACAATTCCATCTTGCACCTCTTTTTTCTTTCATTTTTCTTTGCATCATGTGCTGTTTGGGGACAATTTTTTTGAAGTGCCATCCTGCCTGACACTGTAGTGCCACTCCTAGATGGGCCAGGTGTTTGTGTCAGCCACTTGTGTCGCTTAGCTTAGTCACACAGCGACCTTGGTGCGCCTCTTTTTTTCTTTGCATCATGTGCTGTTTGGGGACAATATTTTTGAAGTGCCATCCTGCCTGACACTGCAGTGCCACTCCTAGATGGGCCAGGTGTTTGTGTCGGCCACTTGTGTCGCTTAGCTTAGCCATCCAGCGACTTCGGTGCAAATTTTAGGACTAAAAATAATATTGTGAGGTGTTCAGAATAGACTGAAAATTAGTGGAAATGATGGTTATTGAGGTTAATAATACTATGGGATCAAAATGACCCCCAAATTCTATGATTTAAGCTGTTTTTGAGGGTTTTTTGTAAAAAAACACCCGAATCCAAAACACACCCAAATCCGACAAAAACATTTCAGGGAGGTTTTGCCAAAACACGTCCGAATCCAAAACACGGCAGCGGAACTGAATCCAAAACCAAAACACAAAACCCGAAAAATGTCCGGTGCACATCACTAATAATAACCCTATATATAGTCCTTTATGCAATAAAGGACTTTTTGACTACGTAAGTACAACTCTCTCTCAGCTTTAAAAAATTATTTTTACCACAATCGAATAAATATATTTTCACATAATATAGTATTAAAAAATGAAAACCATAATGAATGTTTTTTTGAGCTAGACACAATTGCAAAACTTTTCGGCACCTGTACTTAGAGGTACGTAGAGATGTGCGCGGAGTTTTCTGTTTTGGTTTTGGTTATAATTTCATCATCTTCTTTTGGTTATGATTTTGCAAAACTGCCCTCAAGTGTTTTGGTTCGAAATTCAGATTGAATCTTTGGTTTTGGATTTCTTGAAAATGGATAAAAACCGCAAAAGTCATGTAATATTTTCAATCTGAAACCTGAAATTTGAATTTAAAAATCCGAATTCCCCATGTCAGAACCGGGAACCAGTTCAGATCTCCTCAGAACTGGGACTCGATCCGGTCTAGATTGGCAAAACTCGAGGGGTGGGGGCGGATTTCTAAAGAACCAAACTGCACATCTCTAGTACTTTGTGAGCAACCCAAAAACATCGTTTAGTAGAACTTCTTGAGCTGTGAGGACTTCCCAATCAGTATTTACTTTCAGCTGACAAGAAGTACAAGGATTTCATTACACCACACTGAGTGATGGCAGTGATAAATCTGTGCCTCATTGAGCCGTTAATGGTTATAGATGCATGTTGGCTGAGACAGTGCTAAAGGGGTTAAACAAAAGGACAGCGCTAAGTGAAACTGTTCAGAAATGACACCAGGTTTGATAAACAAACTAGTTATTGTGACAACCTTTTCTGAGGGATTTCTTTTATCCAAAGCTGGTAATGAATTCAGCATAGAAGCCTGTGGAGACATTTACATCTGATTAGAGTTTAATGGGCCGGATCAGGCCTACCATCTGATCTCCATGGGAACCAAGGCTTTCTCAAGATTTTAAACAGGCTGCAATGTCTTTTATTGTCTGCTTTAAATGTGCCCTGTGAGCCCAATGGGATGGGAACTTGTATGTATCAATTTGTTTCCCTCTTAAAGACATGCCACTGCCAAGCAATGAATATATGGAGGTTTCTCTCAGATTTGGACAAAAGCAGAGGCAGAAGCGGGAGTCATAGAGACACCGGCTATCGAGTCAAGAGAATAATAACATATGGTCTCCACCTGACCTTTAGGAGAGCTGCACAAAAGACAGCCACGTTACCCACACTGCTAGCGCTTCAGCCCTCCCTATTGAGCCCAGGGGAAAGTAAACTTTTCTTATACATATATTTTGGCCACTTAAGCCCTCCAAAAGAAAGATTGAGTGTAGGCTATGTGAGTCTATTAGAAGAGGCTGGGAATTTGGCAGCAATAGCCAAGTGTAATTATTTTAATTCCAAAAGAGACACTGGGGATTCTTCCATTTAATCTATTAACAATAGGCTTATTTTTGACACCATTCAGGACGCGTCCATTTCACATATTTTTACAATGGCAAAAAAATTACAATTTAACAAGATTTAGTACAATCATTAAAGAACAGAAAAGGAGATATAATTTAGTGCAGTAAGGATCAGCAAACTCAACAGTGGGGGGGCATCAGTATAGGTGGTCGCTTCCCTCAGCCCTGCCCTCACTATACCAGGTCCAGAATATGGTATCATAAATCCAGGGGGTGGGGAGGGGGCTATGAATCAATTTTGCGCAAACTGCCTCATGCCCCGCCCAACTTTCACTCAGTATGCAGGCAAATAGGAACCGGGAGGGGAGGGTGGGCCAGAGTTACTGGAGACTTGCCTTTTTTCCAAGTGACTGGGAGTGCCTTCAGAATTTCGTGAGATTCCCGATCATTCCGGGAGAGTAGGCAATTATGATTATTGGGCATGATAATCTATACCAGAAAATGTTTTGGGACTGCATTAAGGGATCATACACACTAGGGTTAAATTCAGCAATTTCATAATTGAGTGACAACACTCTCGGAGCACCAGATAACAAAGTGAATGGACATGTATACTCACCCATACTTTCTAAAAAGCACTCATCTGTTTTGATATCAATTTGTTTGGAAGATGAATCACATCTTGGGGGGTCAATCCAATTAACTGCGAAGGGTGTGATGTGCCGCTGCAGAATGGCCCGCTGGTCTCCCAGTGCCTTTATAAACACCACCAGCTAATTCCAAAAAGTGAGTTCACCTGATAAGGATAGGTCTCACAATGATAACGTTACTGTATAATTAACCCATTCATGCTTATAGAGATATCCTCACCAGCTGAAACTTCCACCATGCTGTTAAAGATGGGTGTAGTATGAGTTGTCAGTGGCCGGGTTCCTGGCGGCCAGCAAACTGGCGCCGGGATCCCAACCGCCGGCTTGCCAACAGCAGGGCGAGCGCAAATTAGCCCCTTGCGGGATCGCTGTGCTTGCCACGCTGTGGGCATGGTGGCGCGCTATCTATTCTCCCTCCAGGGTGGTCGTGGACCCCCAAGAGGTAGAAAAGGTGTCGGTATGCCGGTTGTCGGGATTCCGGCACCGGTATACTGTGCGCCGGGATCCTAACAACCGGTAACCTGAATACCACCCGTTAAAGATTACTACTATTTTTCTGTATCTATCGATGATAAGATTTGCAGTTAGGACGCATATTACATAATTACCCATCAAAATTTATATATATAAATATATTTCTTTATTTATTTAGCAATAGTTTTAATAATGTAGTAGGGCTTTCTATCCTCCCAGTCTTTAAGATGATCCTAAATAAACATATGAGGCGGCATGTACTAAAGCCTAACATGCTGTAAAACTCCAGAAAATCCTTTTTTTGGAGTTTTTCACAGCATTTCCATATGTACCAAGCTCCAGAATACGATGCACTGGACCCGGTGAGGGACGCCTATGGGCTTCTTTTCATGATTTCCCCTGAGAGGGATCCAATCGGATCCCTCTCATCATCCTCCACAGCTACCGCGTTCCTCGGTGTATACACAGAGGGACTCCTGGGTTTTAAACCGTAAGTCCAGACATCGCAAAGGGTACTTGCTCCTATCGGGATAGCTGTCTTTTGCAAAGCTAATAGCATACATAGTTTCATTGCTAAAAAAAACCTCATTTAAAATGCAGAATTCTATCATAATAATAATATTATTAATAACAATATATGTAATAAAATTGCAGAATCCAAAACTCTTAACATCAAAATTGCTTTTTAAATCAGGAATAAAATTTGTTGATTGATTCACTAAAAAGTGAACTTCTTACCCAGATGCAAAAATGTCCCTTTTCTTTCCAGAGTTCACTAACAGATGAGTGATCTCCGTCATAATCCTATGTCAGAAATTGTCTGTATGTGCATTTCAGCGTCTGTGTCATATTAATCCTTTACCCCAATAACCTTCCTGCGTCGTACAAGCTAGTTTGGTTTAATAAAAAGGAAACTGTTGTACAAATAAATAAGAAAGTTAAAAGTCAAACAAAAACTTTGGTTGTTTAGGCAAAAATTTTCAACGGCAAAATAACTGAAAGTTTTTGGACCAAATGTGTACAGTATGTAACCTTAGGCTGTATGAATAACTGTCAGTATAATATGTCCTGTAATGTTATAGTTTGCATAATCTAAACTGTTGCTTGTACTAGAGACCATGGAGTCTGCACTGCACACCTGCTGAGTCGTGAAGGCATGGGCGTAGCTACCATAGGTGCAGGGAGTGCAGCTGCTATGGGGCCCAGAGCTGAGAATGGCCCATCTTCCCTGTCTTGCCTTGGAGCCTACAATATATCTAGTTATGCCCTTCAACCTGGTCATTGTAATGTGGTAAAAAAATGAACTGGGGGCATCATAATGTTCATACTGTAATATAAACTGGGGCACTGTATTGTGGCACAATATGAAGTGGAGGCACCATAGTGTGGCATAATATGAACTGGTGGCACTGTAATGTGGCAAAATATTAATTGGGGACACTGTATGTCATATTGTGAATTGGGGGTACTGTGCCCTAAAATGTGACATAATGTGAACTAGGGCACTATTTTGGTTCAGAAAATTAACTACATGTAGTTTCTATTATGAGGCATAAAATTATCAGCTGCTGCAGAGAGGTGTCTCTAGAAGCTTTGAGATGGGGCCCCTTCAATTTGCTGCTATGGGGCCCACAAAGTTCTGGCTACGCCCCCGCGTGAAGGTATCATTTATTTAAAGTAAAACCTGGTTTAGATGTGCAATTAAGAGAAAGCAAACAGTACTATTGTACTTTGTCTATACCAGAACTAAGTAGAATTCATATAAATGAAAAAACTTTTAGCGACATACATGGCGATTTGTATTTCACTAGTTATAATGTGGATCAGTACTTTTTAAACATTTATAACTAGAGATGTGTGCCGGGGATCCAGTCGGGATCCCGGGAGTCAAAATACAGAATCCCAGCACTATTCGGAATGCCGACCCCAGCATTAGGTTTAGGCTGCAGAGGAAGGCTGCGGGGTGAGGGGGCAAGGTTTAGGCACCCCTTCAGTGGGCTAGGGCTAGACTACGGGGGGGCAGTTAGGTTTAGGCTGCGGGAAGGGGGGTTAGGTTTAGGCACCACCGGCGGGGGGTTAGGGTTAGGCTGCGGAGGAGGGTAAGGTTTAGGATGCGGGTTGGGAGGGTGAGGGTTAGGGGGCTATTGGGGGAAGTTACGTATATGTACAGTATCTTTCCCTGTCAGAATTCTGAACACAGGGATGCCGTGGTCGGCATTTCAACCACAAACCGTGTACGGACCCCCATGATTTGGTTTTGGTTCTAATACATCATCGTGTTTTGGTTTTAGTTTTGGTAAAACCACCCTCAAGTTTTTGGGTTTGGATTCGGATTTTGGTTCAGTTTAAAATCGATTTAAAAAAATTATAAACATTGATAAAAAAAATAGATAGAAATCAATATAAACAGCTACAGTCATGTGATTTATGTTATCCAAAATCTGAAATTCAAATTTAAAATCCCCCAACTGGGGGAAGATTCTAACCAGGACTCGGATCAAATAAACTTGGGGGATCCAGACCGAGTTTTCGTTCGGGTCCACAAACTTTGTGTGGATTCGGATTTCTGGAGAACCCAAACCACACATCTCTAGTAATAACATCACCTAATATCTCACAATCACAGTAGTCAATGATTTCTCCAATGTATACAACAGGACATACTCGTGATAAGGGGTAATTTGCAGTTCCCCTACTTTTCTCTGTCTGTTCCCATTGTTCCCATATATTTGAAGCAAATGTATAATTTTAACTATTTAGTGATTTATAATAATGAATCACTAATTGTGTACCTTTTAATAACATACTCGCAGAGATTGTACCTAGACATATATCTTTAAATCATTAGGAATATTCTATTAATGGAAGAATGCACGCCAGTCATTTAAAATGTAAAATGTAAGAATGTATTTCAACAAACAATTGATTCTCATAGAATTCACATTTATCATTAAACAGTATTGGTCAAATACAATGCAAGTCACCATAGAATATTTTCACAGGTTCAAACTATATAAGAAAGAAATAGTATACTTGGCTTATTAAGCCTGGCTGATTCATCCAGGGTGTAGGACTCTAAGGGAGGAGGCTCAAAGGGAGCAGATATATAATTTTAATATCAAAGCCTGGACTTAGCCTGGATGAAATACAGTAGGCAAAGGACTGCGATCTCCTAACATCTTATTCTCTCACCTACAGGTATTCAAAACAATTACTACAACTCTCAGCAGCTGCACAGTGATCTAGGATACTATACTCTGCAGTGTCTGTTTGCTTAGGTATTCAAAACAATTACTACAACTCTCAGCAGCTGCACAGTGATCTAGGATACTATACTCTGCAGTGTCTGTTTGCTTAGGTATTCAAAACAATTACTACAACTCTCAGCAGCTGCACAGTGATCTAGGATACTATACTCTGCAGTGTCTGTTTGCTTAGGTTTTCAAAACAATCACTACAACTCTCAGCAGCTGCACAGTGATCTAGGATACTATACTCTGCAGTGTCTGTTTGCTTAGGTATTCAAAACAATTACTACAACTTTCAGCAGCTGCACAGTGATCTAGGATACTATACTCTGCAGTGTCTGTTTGCTTAGGTAATCTGAAGTTATTGTTTTGTGCAGAATTTAGCCTGTTTAATTGTTAGATATTTGGGGAATTTGGGATGTCCTCCTCCCATATCATTATTTGTTTGTTTTAGCTTTATTGCCCACCAGTGGGTGTTGGGCAATGGGTGGGGTTTTAATCAGTGAACCTATACCTTACACATGTTAATGTTAGTTCATATTAGAGTATACTTGGCTGATTAAGCCTGGCTGATTGATCCAGGGTGTAGGACTCTAAGGGAGGAGGCTCAAAGGGAGCAGATATATAATTTTAATATCAAAGCCTGGACTTAGCCTGGATGAAATACAGTAGGCAAAGGACTGCGATCTCCTCCTAACATCTTATTCTCTCACCTACAGGTATTCAAAACAATTACTACAACTCTCAGCAGCTGCACAGTGATCTAGGATACTATACTCTGCAGTGTCTGTTTGCTTAGGTATTCAAAACAATTACTACAACTCTCAGCAGCTGCACAGTGATCTAGGATACTATACTCTGCAGTGTTTGTTTGCTTAGGTATTCAAAACAATTACTACAACTCTCAGCAGCTGCACAGTGATCTAGGATACTGTACTCTGCAGTGTCTGTATGTTTAGGTAATCTGGAGTTATTGTTTTGTGCAGAATTTAGCCTGTTTAATTGTTAAAGATATTTGGGGAATTTGGGATGTCCTCCTCCCATATCATTATTTGTTTGTTTTAGCTTTATTGCCCACCAGTGGGTGTTGGGCAATGGGTGGGGTTTTAATCAGTGAACCTATACCTTACACATGTTAATGTTAGTTCATATTAGAGTATACTTGGCTGATTAAGCCTGGCTGATTGATCCAGGGTGTAGGACTGTAAGGGAGGAGGCTCAAAGGGAGCAGATATATAATTTTAATATCAAAGCCTGGACTTAGCCTGGATGAAATACAGTAGGCAAAGGACGGTGATCTCCTCCTAACATCTTATTCTCTCACCTACAGGTATTCAAAACAATGACTACAACTCTCAGCAGCTGCACAGTGATCTAGGATACTATACTCTGCAGTGTCTGTTTGCTTAGGTAATCTGGAGTTATTGTTTTGTGCAGAATTTAGCCTGTTTAATTGTTAGATATTTGGGGAATTTGGGATGTCCTTCTCCCATATCATTATTTGTTTGTTTTAGCTTTATTGCCCACCAGTGGGTGTTGGGCAATGGGTGGGGTTTTAATCAGTGAGCCTATACCTTACACATGTTAATGTTAGTTCATATTAGAGTATACTTGGCTGATTAAGCCTGGCTGATTGATCCAGGGTGTAGGACTTTAAGGGAGGAGGCTCAAAGGGAGCAGATATATAATTTTAATATCAAAGCCTGGACTTAGCCTGGATTTAAACTGGACAAAAAACTGAAAGAACACCTCAAACAACAACAGATGAACTACTTATCAATATCAACTGCATATGCACATTTATCACCCTCCAACTTTCACTCTGTGAATACTATGCAACCCATTTGCAGAAAAGAACATATGTAAGATCTGGTGTCCATTAGTGATGAGCGGGTTCAGTTCCTCGGAAACCGAACCCCCCCCGAACTTCACCCATTTTACACGGGTCCGAGGCATACTCGGATTCTCCCGTATGGCTCGGTTAACCCGAGCGCGCCCGAACGTCATCATCCCGCTGTCGGATTCTCGCGAGATTCGGATTCTATATAAGCAGCCGCGCATCGCCGCCATTTTCACTCGTGCATTGGAAATGTTAGGGAGAGGACGTGGCTGGCGTCCTCTCCGTTTATTAATCTTGATGCAAATATTTGTGCTTATTGCTTAATTGTGGGGACTGGGGAGCAGCTGTATTATATAGGAGGAGTACAGTGCAGAGTTTTGCTGACAGTGACCACCAGTATACGTTGTCTGCCTGAAAAACACTCCATATCTGTGCTCAGTGTGCTGCATATATCTGTGCTCACACTGCTTAATTGTGGGGACTGGGGAGCAGCTGTATTATATAGGAGGAGCACAGTGCAG
The DNA here is from genome assembly GCF_028390025.1 of Pseudophryne corroboree. Lineage (NCBI taxonomy): Eukaryota > Metazoa > Chordata > Amphibia > Anura > Myobatrachidae > Pseudophryne > Pseudophryne corroboree. The sequence goes on from NC_086453.1 coordinate 229,382,299, forward strand.
AGTTTTGCTGACAGTGACCACCAGTATACGTTGTCTGCCTGAAAAACCCTCCATATCTGTGCTCAGTCTGCTGCATATATCTGTGCTCACACTGCTTTATTGTGGGGACTGGGGACCACCAGTATATTATATAGGAGGAGTACAGTGCAGAGTTTTGCTGACAGTGACCACCAGTATACGTTGTCTGCCTGAAAAACACTCCAAATCTGTGCTCAGTGTGCTGCATATATCTGTGCTCACACTGCTTAATTGTGGGGACTGGGGAACAGCAGTATTATATAGGAGGAGTACAGTGCAGAGTTTTGCTGACAGTGACCACCAGTATACGTTGTCTGCCTGAAAAACACTCCATATCTGTGCTCAGTGTGCTGCATATACATACCTCCCAACTTTCTGTCCTTGTGGAGCGGGACACTCGCGCGGCGAAGCCGCTTGCGCTCCCGAAAAGGGGTGTGGTCTATGAAAAAGGGGGCGTGGCTTCGCGGGAGGACCCCACGATCGCGAGCCACGACCCGTTTTCGTCACCGAGGGGGCATGCCCAGCGCTCTGTGAGCAGCTGGCATGCTCCCTCTCCCTCTGACTCTACTGAATAGACGCTGTGCACATGCGCACAGCGTCTATTCACCGCTGCTCTGCTAAGCAGAGCAGCGATTGACAGAGCCTCCCAACTGACCCCCCCCACCGCGGGACACTGTGGCCCGCGGGTGGGACAGCGGGACAGTCCCCAAAAAACGGGACTGTCCCGCGAAAATCGGGACAGTTGGGAGGTATGCATATATCTGTGCTCACACTGCTTTATTGTGGGGACTGGGGACCACCAGTATATTATATAGGAGGAGTACAGTGCAGAGTTTTGCTGACCAGTGACCACCAGTATACGTTGTCTGCCTGAAAAACACTCCATATCTGTGCTCAGTGTGCTGCATATATCTGTGCTCACACTGCTTTATTGTGGGGACTGGGGACCAGCAGTATTATATAGGAAGAGTACAGTGCAGAGTTTTGCTGACAGTGACCACCAGTATATATAGCAGTACGGTACGGAAGGCCACTGCTCTACCTACCTCTGTGTCGTCAAGTATACTATCCATCTAGATTTTATACCTGTGGTGCATTTTAGTTTTGCAGTTTGCTGACAGTGACCACCAGTATATATAGCAGTACGGTACGGAAGGCCACTGCTCTACCTACCTCTGTGTCGTCAAGTATACTCTCCATCTAGATTCTATACCTGTGGTGCATTTTAGTTTTGCAGTTTGCTGACAGTGACCACCAGTATATAAAGCAGTACGGTACGGAAGGCCACTGCTCTACCTACCTCTGTGTCATCAAGTATACTATCCATCTAGATTTTATACCTGTGGTGCATTTTAGTTTTGCAGTTTGCTGACAGTGACCACCAGTATATATAGCAGTACGGTACGGAAGGCCACTGCTCTACCTACCTCTGTGTCGTCAAGTATACTATCCATCTAGATTCTATACCTGTGGTGCATTTTAGTTTTGCAGTTTGCTGACAGTGACCACCAGTATATATAGCAGTACGGTACGGAAGGCCACTGCTCTACCTACCTCTGTGTCGTCAAGTATACTATCCATCCATACCTGTGGTGCATTTCAGTTGTGCGCAGTATATATAGTAGTAGGCCATTGCTATTGATACTGGCATATAATTCCACACATTAAAAAATGGAGAACAAAAATGTGGAGTTTAAAATAGGGAAAGATCAAGATCCACTTCCACCTCGTGCTGAAGCTGCTGCCACTAGTCATGGCCAAAATGATGAAATGCCATCAACGTCGTCTGCCACGGCCAATGCCCAATGTCATAGTAGAGAGCATGTAAAATCCAAAAAACAAAAGTACAGCAAAATGACCCAAAAATCAAAATTGAAAGCGTCTGATGAGAAGCGTAAACTTGCCAATATGCCATTTATGGCACGGAGTGGCAAGGAACGGCTGAGGCCCTGGCCTATGTTCATGGCTAGTGGTTCAGATTCACATGAGGATGGAAGCACTCATCCTCTCGCTAGAAAACTACAGTGCCACTCCTAGATGGGCCAGGTGTTTGTGTCAGCCACTTGTGTCGCTTAGCTTAGTCACACAGCGACCTTGGTGCGCCTCTTTTTTTCTTTGCATCATGTGCTGTTTGGGAACAATTTTTTTGAAGTGCCATCCTGCCTGACACTGCAGTGCCACTCCTAGATGGGCCAGGTGTTTGTGTCAGCCACTTGTGTCGCTTAGCTTAGCCATCCAGTGACATCGGTGCAAATTTTAGGACTAAAAATAATATTGTGAGGTGTGAGGTGTTCAGAATAGACTGAAAATGAGTGTAAATTATGGTTATTGAGGTTAATAATACTATGGGATCAAAATGACCCCCAAATTCTATGATTTAAGCCAGGCCTGGACAACCTGTGGCTCTCCAGCTGTTGTAAAACTACAAGTCCCATCGTGCTTTGCCACAGTTTTGCTATTAGGGAAGGCTAAAACTGTGGCAGGGCATGCTGGGATGTGTAGTTTCACAACATCTGGAGAGCCACAGGTTAACCAGGCCTAATTTAAGCTGTTTTTGAGGGTTTTTTTGTAAAAAAAAAACACCCGAATCGAAAAAAATTTTTCAGGGAGGTTTTGCCAAAATGCGTCCGAATCCAAAACACGGCCGCGGAACCGAATCCAAAACCAAAACACAAAACCCGAAAAATTTCCGGTGCACATCACTAGTTTCCATCCATAATCAGGATCACAAAGATCTTCTTTGGGACAATTGTGAGTTCATCTTCTCATCTACAAACACTTAAAAAATCTAACAGAATTACCATTGCTTCTTAACCCTCTCACAATCCTTTCATTTCTTACAGCCTAAATACATTTCTGCACCCACTTTATCTACGCTTTTGACTCATTTCATACTAAATCTACACCCATTGAGCCTACACTGCTTTTCTCACCTGCATTTCTGCAATTCTTCTGCTCTGATTCCCTTACAGTCTCCTCTCCTACTTCCACTTTCCCTCAACCTATTTTCCTACTTCACACTATGTCAAGGCTTTCTTATACTCCCCACGTCACTCAGTGTCTACCTAATAATGTATCTGTATCCTTCCACCCTAGTCTCCTACACCTCCTCCTCTGTCTCCCCTCCATCCCTCTGTTTCCTTCCCCCTCCTTTCCTGTTACCCCACTTTCATTTACCTCTGCCCCATGGTTCTGCTACCCAACAACTCAGCCCTGCTCCCTTTCTCCCTTCCCTGTCACCTCCCCACACCCCCATCCACATCACACTGACCTCCCTCCCTGCCCACCTCCTGCAGTTTCCCCTCCTAGCTCAGGCACCCGCACCATCACTACTCTCTCATCATCCCTGCCCTCAAAATTAATCTCACCTCATCGCTACAGCAAATCTGACAATCTCATTCACATCTCTCCCACAAACTCATACCCCCTATCCTGTGCCCTCTGGAATGCCAGATCTGTTTGTAACAAACTGGTCCCCACTCATGACCTTTTCATTTCCAACTCCCTACACCTACTAGCCATTACTGAAACTTGGATTACGCCCTCTAACACTACCTCTCCTGCTGCTCTCTCTGCTGGGGGCCTCACATTCACACACACACCCCGACCTGGGGGTCGCCATGGGGGTGGTGTTGGGGTCCTTTTACCTTCTAGTTACTCCTACCAACTCATACCACCAGAACCATCCCTTACATTCTCTACATTTGAGGTCCATGCCATACGCCTCTTCCAACCAGTCCATCTTAGAGTAGCTGTCATTTACCGCCCCCCTGGCACTGCTTCCAAATTCATCGACAACTTTGCTTCCTGGCTTACTCATTCCCTCTCTTCTGACATTACCTCCATTATCCTAGGCGATTTCAACATCCCTATTGACATCCCCACACAATCCCCTGCCTCTAAACTCCTTAACCTCACCTCTTCACTTGGTCTCTCCCAGTGGACCTCCTCACCCTCCCATGTTAATGGGAGCTCACTGGATCTGGTCTTCACTCACCGCTGTGATATTTCTGATTTTTCCAACTCCCCATTTCCCCTCTCTGACCACCACCTGCTCTCCTTTAACCTATCTCTCTCGACTTCCCCATCTCTACCTCCTAAGGCTACCATCACTAAGCGTAACATTGAAGCTATTGACACCACATTCCTTTCCTCCCTGTTTGATTCACTTCTCTCTCCTATTCTCTCTCTCTCATGCCCTGAACAAACCACTTCCACATACAATGCATCCCTTACTTCTGCTCTTGACTCTGTTGCTCCACCAACCACTATTCACCCTCACAAATTAACACCTCAACCCTGGCACACCAAATGCACCAGATATCTGCAAAAATGCTCACGTACTGCTGAGCGACACTGGAGGAAATCACGCTCTAAGGCAGACTTCCTCCATTTCAAACTTTTGCTCTCATCCTTCAGTGCTGCCCTTTCTCTTGCTAAACAGTCATACTTCAAGAACCTCATCTCCTCCCAGTGTTCCAACCCCCGGCGCCTCTTTTCCACTCTCAACTCACTCCTCTGCCCACCTCCACCTCGTCTCCCTTCCTCACTCTCTGCTCTTGACTTTGCCACTTACTTCACATCCAAAATTGACTCCATATGTCAGGACATCACACCACACCAGACCATCAGTAACCAGCTTTCTCCCATCCCTTACCAACCCTCCCCATCCCTCGCACCTACTCTGACATCTTTCTCCCATGCATCTGGAGAGGAAGTCATGGCCCTCATTCGTTCCTGTCCCCTCACCACCTCCCCACTTGACCCTATCCCCTCCCGCCTCCTCCGCTACCTCTCTCCTTCTGCTTGTTCCCATCTTTCCCACCTTCTCAATCTATCCCTCTCATCAGGCACTGTCTTCAAGCATGCACTTATCTCTTCTATTCTTAAAAAACCTACACTTGATCCAAACACTCTCTCCAACTACCGACCCATCTCTCTCCTCCCTTTTGCCTCCAAACTCCTTGAGCGTATTGTTTACAACCGCCTTACTTCCTTTCTTTCCTCACACTCACTGCTTGACCCATTCCAGTCTGGCTTCCGTCCTCTCCACTCCACTGAAACTGCCCTTACAAAAGTATGCAATGACCTCCATGCTGCTAAATCTAAGGGACACTACTCTATACTTATTCTACTTGATCTCTCTGCTGCTTTTGACACTTTGGACCATCCTCTCCTACTGCAAATTCTTCACTCCATTGGTCTGCGTGACACTGCCCTCTCTTGGCTGTCCTCCTACCTTTCTGACCGTTCTTTCGCTGTCTCCTCTCATGACTCCACCTCCCCCTCACTTCCACTAACTGTAGGGGTACCCCAAGGTTCTGTCCTTGGTCCTCTTCTCTTCTCTCTCTATACGTCCTCACTAGGTAAGCTCATTAGTTCTTTTGGTTTCCAATATCATCTCTATGCTGATGACACCCAAATCTATCTTTCCTCTCCAGACCTCTCCCCTGCTCTCCTCACTCGTATCTCCAACTGTCTCTCTGCTACCTCTTCCTGGATGTCCCAGCGCTTTCTTAAGCTTAACATGTCTAAGACCGAGCTGATCATCTTTCCTCCCTCCCGCATAACCTCACCTCCTACAATCTCATTATCTATTGATGGCACTACTATCTCCTCTAGCCCCCAAGTGCGCTTTCTTGGAGTAATCCTTGACTCCTCCCTCTCCTTTAAACCACACATTCAGCACCTCTCACAAACCTGCCATTTTCATCTAAAAAATATTTCCAGGATCAGACCCTTTCGGACCCAGGATGCTACTAAGACTCTTATCCACTCACTGGTCATCTCCAGACTGGACTACTGTAATCTCCTCCTGACTGGCATTCCTGACAAATACCTCTCTCCACTCCAATCTATCCTCAATGCTGCTGCCCGGCTCATCTTCCTCACCAAACGCACTACGTCCACCTCTCCTCTCTTACTAGACCTTCACTGGCTCCCCTTCCCTTTCAGAATCCATTTCAAGCTTCTCACACTCGCCTACAAAGCCCTCACCCACTCCTCTCCCATCTACATCTCTTACCTTATCTCCATTTACACTCCCACCCGTCCTCTTCGCTCTGCTAATGCACGCCGACTCTCCTGCCTACGGATTACTTCCTCCCACTCCTACCTCCAAGATTTTTCATGTGCTGCACCACTTCTTTGGAATTCTCTACCTCTCCCCCTCAGACTCTCCACCTCTCTACAAAACTTCAAACGATCTCTCAAGACCCACTTCTTCACCAAACCCAGCCAAATCTCATCCTAACCCTCTGTTCTACGCTCTCTATGTACCCCATCTGTGTCACCCCTGTCTGTCTACCCCTCACCTTTAGAATGTAAGCTCTCACGAGCAGGGCCCTCTTCCCTCATGTGCTTATCCTTTCTTACTTTAATAATCTTCAACTGCACCACATCCAGCAGTCTTCTGCCACCTGATACTTATTCCAGTGTCATCTGCTGATGTAACTATGTTTATTTACCCTGTACTTGTCCTATACTGTCATCAACTGTAAGTTGCTATTTTCCTGTTTGATTATTTGTTTATGTACTCTGTAATTGGGCGCTGCGGAACCCTTGTGGCAGCATATAATGAAGGATAATAATAATAATAATAATAATAGTATGAAAGAAGTGTGTAAAGTGTATGTGTGTGTGTGTGTATTTTTATTTATTACTGGGGAAATATCTCTCCATGCTCTCGGCAAATCACAGATTTTATCAAATCAAACCCTAGATTTGATAGATATTGAAGAAATATCTATCTGAAGAAAGGGGAATATTGATTTTGAGTTATGTTCTGTATGTGTGTGGGGGGAGGGGCAGCATGTGACTGCATGGTCTATTGTAATGCCAGCAGCCACATGGCAGTAGCCATTTTGTGTTTCCATATTCAAGCATATGGCATTCTTTGTTAGGCCATAAAAAGTCACATGGCAGTAGCCATTTTATAAACTACATATCTCTGAAAGACTCCACTATATTCCAGAATGTATAAACTACAACATAATGCATATGTGCTGATTTCGCAATACCAAGCCAACACAGTATCTCAATAACCAGAACATATTGTATGCTGGCTATGCTATATAATGTAGCCAGTAATTATATACCAATCCCGGTTAGTACCTTTGAGACAAACACATCCTCCTTTGTGCTAACTTATTCCAGCCTTCCAAGACCAACATAATATATTGCATGCTGTACATGTTATAGGAATCATCACAAGACCAGATCACCATGTAATCACAAATCCCATTGCTACAAAACACATATAAATCAAGTAACCGTATGATTAACAAGATATGCTATTCGCAAACCAGCACAATCTATTCTAAATCAGCATCCACAAAACGTATACCAGAAATGCTATGCTACAGGTTGTCTAATTTTCCAATTACCATTACAGATTCACAGAGTATTATCACAAACACATAACAAAATCACATAATTGCACAAGCACCATTAACCTTAAAGCCATACTTGCCTACCTGACCCTCTCCATGAGGGAGAAAATGCTCTGTTCTGGACTTTTCTGGTAATGTATGATTGCCATCACCTGTGGTGAAACACCTTTCTTATCAATTAACTAGCTCACCACAGGTGATGGCAATCATACATTACCAGAAAAGTCCAGGAACAGAGCATTTTCTCCCTCATGGAGAGGGTCAGGTAGGCAAGTATGCTTAAAGCCATATGTATTTCCAAATTAACTATTCTATGCCATTAAGCCATATGTGTACAATACTTAGCCTTAGTAAGGAGATCAGTCATGGTGACAAGCTATCCATGCTTCTGGGAGGCTAGGTTGATTCTGAGTGAGTGAGCTCTGTAGCTGTGTCCAGCTACTGTACATCTGTAGTTCCGAGAGAGAGATCTCTGTGATTTCAAATAGGTATATTATACCTGAGTTCCAGCTATGGAGGCATGTGATCCACAGGAAGTGTGTGTCTTAACAGCATGTGGGCTATCTGTATCAGTGAGCTGAGCTTGGTTATTCAAATGCTAACTAGACAAGGCCACAGTGTAGAGATGTTAATTAGAAGCAGGCCGAAGTATGTGTGCTTCAATCCCAGCTTAATTCTTTGTATAATAATAAAATATAATAACATAAATATATTTGATATATATATAGATAGATAGATATATCCATCTAAAATGGATATGAGGAAATTACTCTGTAACAACTCGCCAGTGAAGTTTCCAAAAATAACCTCACTTGTTTCTGATACTCAGGATTGCTGTAAAATCAGTGAGGTCCATGAAATTTCCCATTCATTTAAATGACCATTCACTTCAATGGCCATTCCACAGTGTGAGCTACTGTAAATGATGAACGCTCATTAAAATAAATGGCAGCCCCAGTAAATAAACAGTTCATAAAGCAGCTTCAGTGGCATTTCTGTGTCTCACTAAAACAGGGTGACAACCAGAGTGGGGTCTAAAGTCATAACCAGTACTGTGCTAGGACACAGGGCCTTATTTAGAGGTGGACACAAATCCTGTCGCGTCTGCGATCCTGAATGCAGCAACGCTAATGCTGCAGTCGCACTGATATGTACAGCGACGCCTACCAACGGTGCCTCTAATCCGCTGCTTTTGTACAACACATGCACCACCGGCAACATTATTCACAACTTGAAACTTCTCTGCAACTCTCTGGCTGCTCATAATGACCATCGGACTAAGATGCTGGGGCCAGTACAACTGGGAATAAAGTCAGTCGCTGGCTAGAACACGACCAGAAAATGCTCCTGACAAGCCTGCGTTTGACAAGCTGTTACCTCCCATAAACACATGCTGACTGTCAACCACTTTGTGAATAAACTCTCACTGCAACCGCTGTCGCTAATCAATCGCTGCGATGAATGAGCAGTCCATAACAAATTGTTCAATTACACAAACATTAGCATTGCAAACACAAGGCCCAAAGTGGTCAGGCATCATTATAACAGGGAATTTATTGAGAATTACTGTAGTCCCAGATTTTCACTTTGGTGGGATGGGTGGGGTTGGTGCAAATAAAAAAAAAAAGAAGAAACAGTCTACCGTACTCGCCTTCCTCAGAGGCACCTCAAATGGCGGTTTCCTCAGGTTCCTACCCCCCCTCCAACACTCCATGGGTGCTGAAAATTATTGTACGTTGCTGGATGCTGAAATCGAGTTTACAACTTGTCTGTGCACTGCATTAGAATGCCAACAGATGGAAGGGGTGGGACTAGTTCAGGGAGAAGCACAATATACCAGTTATGTGCCGAGTATCTTTGTATCATCAGGAGGCTCAGAGTCCCAGCTCAGGGAGGAGGAGAACCTGTAGCTCCCACCTGCCTGATCCGCAGGGGAAAGAGGGAGAGCACTATCAGTTTCTCTATATGTTCTGTAAGCATGTTTCCAATTAAAATGCCAGTATGTCTGTTCTTATAGTCTGAGTTCTACCACTGTCAGTGTGTCTGTCCTGTGAGTCTTTCTTCCAGCACTGTCTGTGTGTCTGTCTTTCCTGTGAGCCTGCCTTCCAGCACTTTCAGTGTGTCTGTCTTTCCTATGAGCCTGCCTTCCAGCTCTGTAAGTGTGTCTGTCTTTCCTGTGAGCCTGCGTTCCAGCACTGTCAGTGTGTCTGTCTTTCCTGTGAGCCTGCGTTCCAGCACTGTCAGTGTGTCTGTCTTTCCTGTGAGCCTGCCTTCCAGCACTGTCAGTGTGTCTGTCTTTTAGTGTGAGCCTGCCTTCCAGCTCTGTCAGGTCTTTCCTGCGAGCCTGCCTTCCAGCACTGTCAGTGTGTCTGTCTTTCCTTCCTGCGAGCCTGCCTACCAGCACTGTTAGTGTATCTCTTTCCTTTGAGCCTGCCTTCCAGCTCTGTCAGTGTTTCTGTCTTTCCTGTGAGCCTGCCTTCCAGCTTTGTCAGTGTGTCTGTCTTTCCTGTGATCCTGCCTTCCAGCTCTGTCGGTGTGTCTGCCTGTGAGCCTGCCTTCCAGCACTGTCAGTGTGTATCTTTTCTGCGAGCCTGTCTTCCAGCTCTTTCAGTGTGTCTGTCTTTCCTGTTAGCCTGCCTTGCAGCACTGTAAGTGTGTCTCTTTCTTGTGAGCCTGCCTTCCAGCACTTTCAGTGTGTCTGTCTTTTAGTGTAAGCCTGCCTTCCAGCACTGTCAGTGTGTCTCTCTTTCCTGTGAGCCTGACTTTCAGCACTGTCAGTGTGTCTGTCTTTCCTGCGAGCCTGCCTTCCACCAATGTCAGTGTGTCTCTTTTCTGTGAGCCTTCCTTCTAGCTCTCAGTGTGTCTGTCTATCCTGTGAGCCTGCCTTCTAGCACTGTTAGTGTGTCTGTTTCCTCTGAGCCTGCCTTGCAGCACTGTCAGTAAATCTGTCTTTTGGTGTGAGCCTGCTTTCCAACAATGTCAGCGTGTCTATCTTTCCTGTGAGCCTGCCTTCCAGCGCAGTCAGTATGTCTGTCTTTCCTGTGAACCTGCCTTCAAGCCCTGTCATTGTGTCTCTTTTCTGTGAGCCTGCCTTCCAGCTCTGTCAGTGTGTCTATCTTTCCTGTGAGCCTGCCTTCCAGCACTGTCAGTGTGTCTGTCTTTCCTGTGAGCCTGCCTTCCAGCACTTTCATTTTGTCTCTTTTCTGTGAGCCTGCCTTCCAGCTCTGTCAGTGTGTCTGTCTTTCCTATGGGCCTGCCTTCCAGCACTCAGTGTGTCTGTCTATCCTGTGAGCCTGCCTTCCAGCACTGTCAGTGTGTCTGTCTTTCCTGTGAGCCTGTCTTCCAGCACTATCAGTGTGTCTCTTTTCTGTGAGCCTGCCTTGTAGCTCTGTCAGTGTGTCTGTCTTTCCTATGAGCCTGCCTTCCAGCACTGTTAGTGTGTCTCTTTCTTGTGAGCCTGTCTTCCAGCACTATCAGTGTGTCTATCTTTTAGTGTGACCCTGCCTTCCAGCACTATCAGTGTGCCATTCTTTCCTGAGAGCATGCCTTTCAGCACTGTCGTTGTGTCTGTCTTTTAGTGAGCCAGCCTTCCTGCTCTGTCATTGTGTCTGTCTTTTCTGTGAGCCTGCCTTCCAGCACTGTCAGTGTGACTCTTTTCTATGAGCCTGCCTTCCAGCTCTGTCAGTGCGTCTGTGTTTCCTGTGAGCCTGCCTTCCAGCACTGTCAGTGAGTCTGTCTTTTAGTGTGAGCCTGCTTTCTAGCACTGTCAGTGTGTCTGTCTATCCTGTGAGCCTGCCTTCCAGCACTGTCAGCATGTCTGTCTTTTAGTGTGAGCCAGCCTTCCAGCTCTGTCAGTGTGTCTGTCTTTCCTGTGAGCCTGCCTATCAGCACTGTCAGTGTGTCTGTCTTTCCTGTGAGCCTGACTTCCAGCACTGTCAGTGTGTCTGTCTTTCCTGTGAGCCTACCTTCCAGCACTGTTAGTGTGTCTCTTTCCTGTGAGCTTGCCTTCCTGCACTGTCAGTGTGTCTCTATCCTGTTAGCCTGCCTTCCAGCACTGTCAGTGTGTCTGCCTTTTAGTGTGAGCCTGCCTTCCAGCACTGTCAATGTGTTTGTCTTTCTGGTGAGCCTGCCTTCCAGCTCTGTCCGTGTGTCTGTCTTTCATGTGGGCCTGCCTCCCAGCACTGTCAGTGTATCTGTCTTTCCTGTGAGCTTGCCTTCCAGCACTGTCAGTGTGTCTGTCTTTCCTGTGAGCCTGCCTTCCAACTCTGTCAGTGTGTCTGTCTTTCCTGTGAGCCTGTATTCCAGCACTGTCAGTGTGTCTGTTTTTCCTGTGAGTCTGCCTTCCAGCACTGTCAGTGTGTCTATCTTTCCTGTGAGCCTGCCTTCCAGCACTGTCAGTGTGTCTGTCTTTCCTGTGAGTCTGTCTTCCAGCAATGTCAGTGTGTCTCTTTCCTTTGAGCCTGCCTTCAAGCTCTGTCAGTGTGGCTATCTTTCCTGTGAGCCTGTCTTCCAGCACTGTCAGTGTGTCTCTTTCCTTTGAGCCTGCCTTCAAGCTCTGTCAGTGTGGCTGTCTTTCCTGTGAGCCTGTCATCCAGCGATGTCAGTGTGTCTGTCTTTCCTGTGAGCCTTTCTTCCAGCACTGTCAGTGTGTCTGTCTTTCCTGTGAGCCTGCCTTCAAGCACTGTCAGTGTGTCTCTTTTCTGTGAGCCTGCCTTCCTGCTCTGTCAGTGTGTCTGTCTTTTAGTGTGAGCCTGCCTTCCAGCACTGTCAGTGTGTCTCTCTTTCCTGTGAGCCTGACTTTCAGCACTGTCATTGTGTCTGTTGTTTAGTGTGAGCCAGCCTTCCAGCTCTGTCAGTGTGTCTGTCTTTCATTTGAGCCTGCCTTCCAGCACTGTAAGTGTATATGTCTTTCCTGTGAGCCTGCCTTCCAGCACTGTCAGTGTGTCTATCTTTCCTGTGAGCCTGCCTTCCAGCACTGTCAGTGTGTCTGTCTTTCCTGTGAGCCTGCCTCCCAGCACTGTCAGTGTATATGTCTTTCCTGTGTGCCTGCCTTCCAGCACTGCCAGTGTGTCTGTCTTTCCTATGAGCCTGCCTTCCAGCACTGTCAGTGTGACTCTTTCCTGTGAGCCTGCCTTGCAGCACTGTCAGTGTGTTTGTCTTTCCTGTGAGCCTGCCTACCAGCTCTTTCAGTGTGTCTGTCTATCCTGTGAGTCTTCAGCACTGTCAGTGTGTCTGTCTTTCCTGTGAGCCTGTCTTCTAGTACTGGCTGTATATCTGTCTGTTTTGTATTTCTGTTTCCCAGCACTCTTTGGGGGAATTCAGTTGTTTTGTGGGTGATCAAACGTAATGGGCTCCCATCAGAGCAATTCCCCCCGTGGGCGTAAATGCTGCATGTACATGCCCATTAGTACCAGGTTTAGCCACACAACGTGGCTAAACCCTTCTAAAGAACTGTTTTGGGCACCCAAAGTGCTGAGTTATGGCACATTTCAGCTCACCACCTCAGGAGGCTGTGAGCTGAAATGTATCCTCCCGTGGCTATTCGCACCCAAATGGGGCAAAAATTGAATTGCTCCATCAGATGTCATCTAGTGGCAGCCACAGGGAAGAACAATTGCCCCTGTTGTGCATCTGTCCTCTCAGTAAGTCTGTCTCTGCACCAGAGCCGGCCCTAGGCATAGGCAAACTAGGCAATTGCCCAGGGCATCTGGTATGCCTAGGGACACAAGCAGCTTCTGCTGATTAAAATGATATGTGGCATGCCTATATTCTGTGTGTAGCATTTCGTATGCAGATACAGCCACAGTCGCACACAGTATATAGGCATGCCGCATATCATTTTAATCAGCAGAAGCTGCTTGTGCATCCTAGCCACATAGCAATGCAAATAAGATGCATTTTCATAAAAATTAGGCACCCGACGTTGGCAGAGCTGCCAGTTGACTCACGCCAGGAACTATATGTGTCATTATGTGAATAAGGGCATTAATAATGTGTAACATATGTGTAAGGGGCACTATGTGTGTCATTATGTGTATAAGGGCACTAATAATGTGCGGCATATGTGTAAGGGACATTATGTGTGTTATTATGTGTAAAAGGTGACAATGTCTATAATATTTGTCCTATTAAAAACACGTTAAAGGTTAAAGAACACAGTACGCAATTGGCGCAAAAAGTACCGCAAGGGTACGCCCTTAACTATACCTTAAGGAATGTACTTATACTGTAAACATTTGTGCAGTGATAATGTGTAGATGTAATGCAGTGTAACCTTGTTAGCTTAAAAGCTGTATGAGCGACTATGACGCTCTGAGAACCCCTTAGTAATACAATAATCAACCAAATACCGGTCTAAGGTTCTAACGCCTTTAGTGAGAGAATGAACGTTCAAAAAGAATAATACAATACAAGCTATACACTACCAAAATAACATAAAATATCTAACCAAGTAACTAACATATAATACAATAAAGACACAAGTACGTTTAGGGGGAAGGAGAGAGAGAGAGAGAGAGAGAGAGAGAGAGAATGGCTTACAATAACAATAAAGGCAATATGGTTGCAGAGAAACTTACACATGTGAGAAACAATCGCTGCGCAGTTAGTCAATGCTGAGAATCTTTGTGGAGAGAATACTTGAGCTTACCCATACTGGCTGTCCCTATATACACAACCCTACAATACCGCATGGGACAGAAGCTAGACTCCATTTTGGGAAAACTCCCATGATTCCAGAGACTGCAACACATGGTTCAAAGGGGGAGGAGAAAACACCCAGCAGCAGCCATTTTCTACAAACCAACTAATCTTATTCCACATTCCAATCCAACTAATTATATTCCACATTCCAATCCAACTTCCTAGAACCATCTTATTCAATTTCACATTCCAAACAAACTCAGTATCTCAATAACCTGAGCATATGGTATGCTGGCTATGCTATATGAATCATCACAAGACCAGATCACAATGTAACCACACATATCAGCCTGCCATTGCTACAAGCACATGACTACAGTAACAAAAGGAAGTATGTTTTGACTGCAAGCCTTCAGCAAGATGCATCATGTAAAACTACTATAATCTGTTATAAATCACCATCCATAAATGTATACCAGGAATACTATGCTACAGATTGTCTACTGTTCCAATTCATTACAGATTTCATAGAGTATTATCACCAACACATAACAATCACACAACTGCACAAGCCTCATTAACCTTAAGCCATTTGTATCTCCACTAACTATTCAATACCAATCATTTCACAACTACTTTAAACTATTCTATGCCAATCAGCCATGTGGATTCAATACTTAGCCTTTCGCTTGGAGCCTGGTGATAAACAAGCCATTGCTTCTGGATGCCAGCTTGGTTCTGAGTGAGTGTCTGTGCCCTGTGATTTCCAGTGGATATAATCATACCTGCATTCCAGCTGTGGGGGTGTGTCAACCACAGGAAGTGTGTGTGTCTTTCACAGCATGTGGGCTAGCTGTATCAGTGACCTTGGTTATGCAAAACGTTGGGTGATGACTAACACATTCCTGTCTTGTGGAAAGCTATTGTTTGGCGAATACAAAACAAACCCTGTCTCTTGAGCTTTGTTCGGTATTCTCAATGTCCACTTTCAGTTGAGACAATGACATCTCAGCAATCATTCTTCTGGAGAGAATCCTAAACCCAGGTGTTGGCCCCTATTGAATCTCAAAGCTTAGTGTAATTAAAGGCTATTGTACTCCGTCTGCGGGACAGAAACTGACTATTCTTAGGTGTAATTTATTCGGAATACAATTAATCTTCAATTACTATTCCTGTGCTTAACTATGCATAAGAACATGTGAAGCCCTTTTAACATGCAAACTATTGTTTGGGGAATCTCTAAGGTCAAAGAGCCATCTTTAATATACCATACTTTGCTGAACTCAGGGGAATATTAACTTATAAAATACATTATTTTGATTAAATATGCAGCGTGCACACACACATGAAGTGCATATATGGCAACGTGCAGCGTGATATTTTTCTGACTTTGACAGTCCACCCTTTGGCAGTCACCAATAACTGCCACTTCCTAAAACATTTCAAAAAGAGAAAAATATATGTCATATGTAAATACATTTCTATGATTGGGTAAGGGAGGAGAGAATAAGGTAGGAAAAAGGTATGACCTAGTGAAATAGTAAAAGTATGTATGTATGAATCCATGTTTGGGGGGTCATGTATCATCGTGCCGTACGTGTTTTAAATCAAGCTTCGAGGTATTGCGTAGTATACATTTGAATTCCTTCTTATCCCGTATCAAGGGTCTGTGGATGGGCTGTCAAACTTTACCGAGCTCTTTTTGGCTTTTGGTTGCAACAAAATGGGGGAGCACATTTTAGTTGATGATACATGAATGGGGGAATATGTGAGTGCTGATATCTGTGCCTGTATTCCCTATCGACTATGTGTGTCATTACCTGAAGGTTGTAGAGATGAAGATAAGAAACAATTATGGTAAATGCAGTGGTATTCTATGTGAGGTTAATAAACATTTGTTGATTGAAGTCTTGTCTGAAGTCTTGTCTGATGTACATGTTGACTGTAGTCTCCTTGGGCTTTTGTCAAAAGTGCGAGCAAAAGCTTTGTCAATGTCCATAGACTTACAAAAAGTGTTGGGCTAGCGTAAAATTTTACGTTACTAGGGATAAGGGGGTCTATGGCATAGTCCATCTGTTGTCTGTGTACAAGGTTGTCAAACTTCTTCTTTAGTCCGTCTGTTGTCTGTATACAAGGCTGTCAAATTCTTCTTCCAAGCGGATGTCTTTTCACCTTGGATAGAAACAAAGGAGAAACAGGTGAAAGAAACGGACCGTGGAATCACATTTTCATCACAACAGTGTCTCTATCGTTGGGTCATAAATCAAATCAATTTTGTTATGCGATACAGTCATTACCTCAGGCAGTACTTTTCCAATATAACATAATCCTTCTGAGTTTGGGGCAAGCCGCTCATACGCCTTTCTCCCGCATATGAAATATGCATCATCGGGGAGAACATATGGGACGGAGTAGGACATAACCATATTACACATTTTCCATATGAAATCTCCTAACCCTAATTCTCCCATCTGTCTAGTACACGTATCTGTTTGTATGATATGTGCACAGTATCCTGGTGATACCTCTCCAACTCTCATGATCCTACTTCCTAGGGTATACCTATATCGGAAAGATTTTCCACTACCGGCTATGTGGCGTATAAGCTCTGTATCTGTAGGCATTCTATCTGCTCTATAGGAAAAGGTCATGGTTTGGTTATTCCATGATGCTTCCCAATTTCCCGGCTTTCGGGGATTGGAAATGTTAAAACATATTAGGGATCTATCCACATGATATTGGTGGAGCTTCAAACTAGGAGGACTGGAGATATTAAACCTCCTGTCCACCGGCCTCCCACCAGTTAGCTCAAGTACCTCCCCTACCGTTAAAGGGAATGGTACTAAGCCTGATTTGCTATGGCCTTGAGGTACTTGAAAGCATACCCAACAATCTGTCTGATTTAACACTTTACCCACTAAGGAGTGATAGTCACTCAATGGGTGCCGGTCCATGTTAATGTTAAAACTGGACTGACATTTCTTGATGCACCCATCCTCTACTACACTGTTACAGAGTCTACAGATACAGTTCTCTTTTCAGCTAACAATCCTTCACAATGTTTACAAATAACATGGCTGCTAGATCGTTTCCGGTACTCGCCTTTGCTCAGTGATTGTGTTGTTATTGGAAATTTACACCTCCGTCTCAGTCATCAGAAACCCATTCTGGATCCTTTCTCGACCTCCATGGTACTCTCGCCGGAACAGACTGCTCGGGTCAACATCATGGTCAACAGGAAAATCCGGATCACAGTCTCTTGGGGCAAGTCCATCTTACAGGAGGAGAAAAGGAGAAATTTGTAATGGGGGTACAGGAAAACAGTTTGAGGGGGAGAGAAACTTGTTACGATAATTAGTTCTCTAGTCTTGTCGTCCTTCTTGTTCTGCTGTCATCTCAAAGGTGCTGTCTCTCAGTCTTCCAAACGAACATTCCGGTGATGCAATATTCCTTCCAAACCAGCGATCTCTCTGTACGGAGCAAAAATCTTGCATTACCATTTGTCTAACTGATGGGTGACATACCATCTTTAAAACATGAAAACATGAGTGAGAAGAGAGAAAACAAAAAAAAACAAAAGAGAGAGAGAACAATTCATATATATATATATTACATAAACCAACAATAAACAACAACAGGGAAAAAAACTTTTCAAACATTTTTCAGGAGAGAAAAAAAAAAACATTGTCAGATCTGCCGTTCATCATCAGGCTGTCATATCTACATGTCCAATGGTATCCTTGCGCAGTCCCTCCCACCAGCACCTCCATACTCCACCCTTTGTATCTGGCCAGGATACATTCATGTGGGTAGGTCATGCTGGGGTTTGGTAGACTTCTGCAAAGACCAAGTAGCTATGCAATGTTTGAGTCCTACCAATAATCGTCAGAGATGGGGAGAGAAAAAAAACATTTCACAGATACATTTACAACGTTTCACCCGGTCATTCCTGTGTCTTCAGGGAATGACCTCCCACTTTATTAACTATAACCTCAGGCTTACCATCAGTCTTAATGATCACCTTTCCTGATTGCAACTTATAGGTGTAACTCAAATTTTTTTTTTACATATGTGGTATCTGATTACGATTTTGTGTATCATAACTCTGCTCATGTTCTTGTCTAGGGGGTCTGACTTTATGTGGGCTGTTACAGTTACTGGCATAATGCCCTTCTCTTTTACAAAGATAACAAACCCTGGGCTTCTTCCAAGTGTCAGTGACCTGAGGTTTTGGTTGATTTGATGCCTCCTCAAACGCTTGGATGCTCATCACCATCAACCGCTTTCCCTGTACCTCCCTGATTCCTTGGATATCATGGTTATGTTGTTGTCTAGGGGGTTGATATGATTTTTGTATTTTTCTTGATCTACAATCTTTTGCAAAGTGTCCCTCTTTATGACAATTGTAACAGAATTCCACATTTGAATTTCTCGCAGTGGTGTGGGGCTTATGCTGGAGTGGTCTTGTGGTTAAGGCCTGTATACTTGCGGCCATTAACTTATCACTTTGTGACTCCCTGTATCTGGTGATATTCTGATCATGATCAATAGCGGCCTCTCTTAATGCGGCCACCGAGATATTTCTCCAGTTTGGGTTGGTGGTCTGTATCCTAGTTCTCAATACCTCCTTTAAACCATTCATTAATACCTTAACCGCTATTTCTCTATGCTGTGCATTAGTTTTGATGTCTGTGATCCCAGTGTTTCTAGCCATTACTTGCAGTGCTCGATTTAAATAATTAGAAATACTTTCCCCTTCGTTTTGTCTTATGGAGAAAATTTCATTCCACTTGACAACGGCAGGGAAATATACTTCTAACTGTCGGTTAATCTGCTTAATACATTCCTGATTGTGTTCCTCCGTTTGAGGTACTGCTGTGTCTAATTGACAATCAGTAATAAATTTCGCAGGGTCAACACTGGAGGGCAAACATGCCCTCAGCACTGTCCGCCAATCTTTGTTGGTGGGTTCTGTGGCGTTTCCTAGTTCTTTAATAAACCTTTGACATGCGACTAGATTTTTCCTAGGATCAGGAAATTCAGACATAATTGATCTCAATTCGGTCCGGGACCAGACAGCATTGCACTGTCCCCGACGGGAATGATTCCCTGATCGTCAGTCTTCCCATTGGGGACTGTGATCACCCTGACAGGATCAAATTCAACTACATCATCTTGTGTTGGTCTTACAATATGGGGTACATTTGTTTGTGCGTGACATAAAACATTGTACGTACCTGTGGACACGACCTCACCTGACCCTCCGTTAGGGGGTTTGATTATTGCCTTTACCGATTTGGTCGTGTCCACCTGGATGTCTTGTGTGATGGCTACTGGTAAAGGTGCCGACATCGTGCTGGGCTCACTTTCTTGCTTGTAGTCCTGAGGGAAGTTTGACATGGGGTGCGACTTGCACAGGTTAACATTTGTAATTTTTACACTTTCATTTTCATAAACATTATTACATTTGTTACTTTCATCCTTAATACAGTTACTAAGTGCATTTTTATCGTACAACATTGTGCCTTTCTCCGCAACCATAATCCTCTCCATTGCCATGTCTCTCCTCCCAAGATGAGAGTCAGATATGTCAGTTAAACTTCTTTGCATTTCACTTTCCTGTTGCCACAATTTTAAATACCGTATATACTCGAGTATAAGTCGACCCGAATATAAGCCGAGGCACCTAATTCTACCACAAAAACCTGGGAAAACTTATTGACTCGAGTATAAGCCTAGGGTGGGAAATGCAGCTCTAGCCGTACACAGCCCTCAGTGCCAGATATGCCCTCATAGTGCCAGATATGCCCCCACAGTGCTGCCAGATATGCCCCCACAGTGCTGCCAGATATGCCCCCACAGTGCTGCCAGATATGCCCCCACAGTGCTGCCAGATATGCCCCCACAGTGCTGCCAGATATGCCCCCACAGTGCTGCCAGATATGCCCCCACAGTGCTGCCAGATATGCCCCCACAGTGCTGCCAGTTATGCCCCCACAGTGCTGCCAGATATGCCCCCACAGTGCTGCCAGATATGCCCCCACAGTGCTGCCAGTTATGCCCCCACAGTGCTGCCAGTTATGCCCCCACAGTGCTGCCAGATATGCCCCCACAGTGCTGCCAGATATGCCCCCACAGTGCTGCCAGATACGTTCCCTCCCCAAGTGCCAGGTATGCCCCACAGTGCTGTTACTTACCCCTCCGTCGATCCCGCGCTGTCTTCTGGAGGGACACGAAGCACACAGCGTGCGCGGCTCTCCTGTGTCCCTCCTGCATCTTCGGCGGCCGCGGCGGGTCTATTATAGGAAGTGCCGGTTCGTGATCAGAGGTCACGAACGGGTATTTCCTGTAATAGAACCGCCGCTGCTGCCGCCGGAGATGCAGGAGGGACACAGGAGCGCCGCGCGCTGTGCGCTCCATGTCCCTCCTTCACACTGCTCTGCCTCTGCCTGCACTGACTCGAGTATAAGCCGAGGTGGCTTTTTCAGCACAAAAAAAAGTGCTGAAAAAGTCGGCTTATACTCGAGTATATACGGTAGTCATAATGTTTGATCCGTCTCTTTGCTGATTTAATGAGACCTATCCTTCTCCTTAGATTTTGTAACACATCTGGGCTAAAGCTACCTACCCGGGGAAACTTCTCCCCGTCATGCACAGTCATTCTTTCCCATTCATCACATAAAACCTGTGTGTGTGAACCGTATTTTTCACACATTACATACCTTGCCGACTGATTGGCCGGTTTATTGAGTCAACCCGAACCGAGGTTGATCGCCCCCTACCTGAACAACTGGCCCCCATAACTTGCAGGTGTTGCTTTCACTACCTCTGACCTTCAAATCAGGGTCTTCAGCGAACCCTTACAAAAACCAAGATGTCCGGGGCAGGCCGGCGGCGAAGTTTACCGAGTACTCCACTCACTCCTCGCCCACGTTGGCCAGTACTGCAATCACTGTATCCAGAGCTGTTGTACCCAACCTAGGGCCCCTATGAACCTTTACTTACTGGGGCGTGTTGGACCTACCAGTCCCCAGCAAGTATCGGTTGTTGGATAGTTCCCGAGTGACCAGCGAACCTCCCTTAAAATAAAAAAAATTACACAAATCACGTTAGAGTGTACAAATAGCGTTTATGACCCCTCTAGCGTACGCAAATGATACTGGGTCAAATTACTAACTAATGCACACAATTACGTGCGGTACAATCGTTCGGCACATAAGCAACTAATCTTATGTGCGGAGCGACCAGTGGAATCGAAAATTGCGGCTGCGAATTCCTTCAGCCAGAGCTTTAATGGCCTATATGGGTTCTGCACCAACCCCCTGGGTTGTGCTCCTTTCTCTATAGCGGACTTCTTAGTCTGCTGTACCTGGACCTCCTGGTCTGTTCCGGACCTCCTGGTCTGTGCTACAGTAGACCTCCTGGTCTGCTATACTCTAATGTTCAAATTTATGTTTAACAAGGGATGCCTCCCCAGCCACCATGCACGTCACTTACATGTATGTACCTCACGAGAACTCGACTTCTTGTGGTTCAACCCAAAAATTGTAAAAACATATATATACAAACACTCACTCACCACATGTACACTTTACTTTTGTTTCTATTTCTGCGCAGAAATTTCTTTCCTTTAGACCAGATGAGTCGTAAATTTAGAGAAGGATCTATTAGTTTAAATTTCGGACACTAAAATTGACTTGCGCTATTTATCGCGTTGCCACCTTTTCGCCTGTTAAAATAATACTATAGTGTGATTTAAGTTACGTGGGCGTACCCAGACGCTCCGTTGCGTAATATACGCTGCGTGCGTCGGCCTTTACGTTGCGTACACTAGTCTAACCCTTTTGTTAGAAACACGTGTATGCCAGCCAGATATGTCCACAGAAATACAATTAACACGTTTATCAATGTAGATGGTCTTCAATCATCTACCGAGCACCACCCAGGTCTTTCCTTGTATCTTAGGCAAAGCTGTGTGCGTGCTTTACAAATTACCCCTTAATGTATTACTTTTACTCTTTAACTTCTAATAGCAACAAATCTTTCTTAGCACGTTATCAATGCAAATGGCAAACAGGAAGGTGAGATGTGAAAACTACACAAATGAACATGCAATTCTAAATGTAATCTAATAACATACATTGATGTAAGCACACGCATATAGATATTACATATAAGTACCAATCACTATTACTTATGATTGACTATGATATAGATTAAATGAATGCATTCAAAAAACTCATTAAATGATGATTTCTTTTTGACAATGAATGGCTGATTATTTCCTGAGTCAACTGAAAATCAGCCACTTAGGAGAAAAAAAAAATGTGACCTTCCCAAAATGGCCGCTGCTCCTCCCCCTTTCACCTCCATGAGGGCCACACAAAATGGTGGACAGACCATGCGGCCTCTTGTAACAAAGAAAGTCATCATTCAAACTCCTAAAGTTATTCTAGGCCTGAGTTTTAAAAAAAAACTATATCAAGGCTATGCAGCAACTTTTAAATGTACTTTTAAACCTACTTAAACAGATAAACAATCTAATCTTAATCAAACACGATATGATCCATTTGAACCTTGTTTTGTAACAATAAAAATCCATTTTGGCATCTTAAATATTATGAGAAACACCTTGTCCCTTAAAATTTCCTATCAGCGTCTTACTGATACCACAATACATTAACGTGGATGTTTTTTTTTTTTGTTTCAGCATTTTGTGATGCGTCCATCATTAGCCGGTCAATTACAGCCGCGTTTGTAATGTACAGTGCATCATTAAGAACGTGATATCCCGTGAGAGCCCCCAATTGACAATGTCTATAATATTTGTCCTATTAAAAACACGTTAAAGGTTAAAGAACACAGTACGCAATTGGCGCAAAAAGTACCGCAAGGATACGCCCTTAACTATACCTTAAGGAATGTACTTATACTGTAAACATTTGTGCAGTGATAATGTGTAGATGTAATGCAGTGTAACCTTGTTAGCTTAAAAGCTGTATGAGCGACTATGACGCTCTGAGAACCCCTTAGTAATACAATAATCAACCAAATACCGGTCTAAGGTTCTAATGCCTTTAGTGAGAGAATGAACGTTCAAAAAGAATAATACAATACAAGCTATACACTACCAAAATAACATAAAATATCTAACCAAGTAACTAACATATAATACAATAAAGACACAAGTACGTTTAGGGGGAAGGAGAGAGAGAGAGAGAGAGAGAGAGAATGGCTTACAATAACAATAAAGGCAATATGGTTGCAGAGAAACTTACACATGTGAGAAACAATCGCTGCGCAGTTAGTCAATGCTGAGAATCTTTGTGGAGAGAATACTTGAGCTTACCCATACTGGCTGTCCCTATATACACAACCCTACAATACCGCATGGGACAGAAGCTAGACTCCATTTTGGGAAAACTCCCATGATTCCAGAGACTGCAACACATGGTTCAAAGGGGGAGGAGAAAACACCCAGCAGCAGCCATTTTCTACAAACCAACTAATCTTATTCCACATTCCAATCCAACTAATTATATTCCACATTCCAATCCAACTTCCTAGAACCATCTTATTAAATTTCACATTCCAAACAAACTCAGTATCTCAATAACCTGAGCATATGGTATGCTGGCTATGCTATATGAATCATCACAAGACCAGATCACAATGTAACCACACATATCAGCCTGCCATTGCTACAAGCACATGACTACAGTAACAAAAGGAAGTATGTTTTGACTGCAAGCCTTCAGCAAGATGCATCATGTAAAACTACTATAATCTGTTATAAATCACCATCCATAAATGTATACCAGGAATACTATGCTACAGATTGTCTACTGTTCCAATTCATTACAGATTTCATAGAGTATTATCACCAACACATAACAATCACACAACTGCACAAGCCTCATTAACCTTAAGCCATTTGTATCTCCACTAACTATTCAATACCAATCATTTCACAACTACTTTAAACTATTCTATGCCAATCAGCCATGTGGATTCAATACTTAGCCTTTCGCTTGGAGCCTGGTGATAAACAAGCCATTGCTTCTGGATGCCAGCTTGGTTCTGAGTGAGTGTCTGTGCCCTGTGATTTCCAGTGGATATAATCATACCTGCATTCCAGCTGTGGGGGTGTGTCAACCACAGGAAGTGTGTGTCTTTCACAGCATGTGGGCTAGCTGTATCAGTGACCTTGGTTATGCAAAACGTTGGGTGATGACTAACACATTCCTGTCTTGTGGAAAGCTATTGTTTGGCGAATACAAAACAAACCCTGTCTCTTGAGCTTTGTTCGGTATTCTCAATGTCCACTTTCAGTTGAGACAATGACATCTCAGCAATCATTCTTCTGGAGAGAATCCTAAACCCAGGTGTTGGCCCTCTATTGAATCTCAAAGCTTAGTGTAATTAAAGGCTATTGTACTCCGTCTGCGGGACAGAAACTGACTATTCTTAGGTGTAATTTATTCGGAATACAATTAATCTTCAATTACTATTCCTGTGCTTAACTATGCATAAGAACATGTGAAGCCCTTTTAACATGCAAACTATTGTTTGGGGAATCTCTAAGGTCAAAGAGCCATCTTTACTATACCATACTTTGCTGAACTCAGGGGAATATTAACTTATAAAATACATTATTTTGATTAAATATGCAGCGTGCACACACACATGAAGTGCATATATGGCAACGTGCAGCGTGATATTTTTCTGACTTTGACAAAGGGCATTAACAATGTGCGGCTTATGTGTAAGGGAAATTATGTGTATAAGGGCATTAATAAGGGTGTACATAATGTGTAAGGTGCATTATGTTTATAAGGACATTAATAATGTGTGTCATATGTGTAAGGGGCCTTACTGTGTGGTATTATGTGTATAAATGCATTACCAATGTGTGGCATTATGTGTATAAGCTGCTCTACTGTGAGGCGTATCATATAGAAAGGGCACTACTGTGTGGTCTAATGTGAATAATGAGCAATATGGTGTGGTGTAATGTGAATAAGGAGCAATTCAGTATGATGTTATGTGAATTAGGGGCACAACTGTAAGCAGTAACGTATATAAGGTAAATTGGTACTATTGTGTGATGTAATGTGAATAAGGGACACTATCATATGATAAATTGTGAATAAAGTTGCACTACTGTGAGCCATAATTTGAATTGAGGGTGCTATTGTGTGGCCATGTCCCTTGCCAGCAAAAACACATACCTTTTTGGGCTGTGCGTCAAATGTGCACACTGTTCATATTTAAATTACAGGGGGTAGAAAAAAAAAGGACTGTTATGGGTGGGGTGGGGGGGGGGTGATGGTGCTGGGAAAGGGGTACAGGGTCAGAGGCGGAACTAGCGGTGGTGCTAGGGGGCACCAGCCCAAATCTTGCCTAGGGCATCATATTGGTTAGGGCTGGCTCTGCTCTGCACTGTCAGTATGTCTATCCCTAAAGGTGTTTACACATGGTGAGATACTTGCTATGCCTGATTTTGACTATACGATTTCCATTGAACTCCCCCAGAGCCCAGATAGCACAGATTATGACTATCTGTACTATCGATTTTGTCTCTGTACGATTTTGACTAAGTGCCAATTTTGACTATACTTTGTACTAGATAGTTCACTAGATAGTCAAGATTGACTTGCCTATACAGTCTATCAAGCCTTGCAATACTGACCCCACGGGAGTGCGCATTGGGATCGAATCATTATCACAAGCTGCCTATAAAAGTCCTGCCTGTTTTTTGTCTGTGAAGGTCAGTGAGTCTATGAGGTCAATCCAATTAAGTGTGATTTAGCTTGTGCAATCCATGTAATGGAAAATTCACACCACGAATGTAAGTTGTAATCCAACTCGTATTCCATTCTCCCTGCAAAATTGCATTTTTTTGTACCCAACCCCCTGAGCAGGTGAAAAGGTAGAGAATATCTTTAATTTAAGGTAAAAATGTTAGAACTTGCTTCAGAACCCATTGGATATCCCCCACCAATGACTAATTAGGCAATATGAAGTTAATTAGCTTAATTGGGCCAATAATACATTACAAAAAATGGCCTCAATTTGACCCGAAATCTACCTTTTAATTTTGTATGCATCCCAAATTTAATTTTAGTATTTAAACTAAACTAATTGCTTTTTATTATTATTATTATTATTTTTTTTTTATTATTATTTTAAATTAAAGTGGCCTCAAATTACCCCAAATCACAATTTTTCAACTTTTTTTTTGCATTTTTTTATTTTATTTGTTTGTATTTAAATGAAAAATGTTTGTTTTCATAATTTTTTACTTAAAAGAAAACAAAACACAAATTAGCCATTTAACACCTTGGGGTATATTTACTGTACTAAGCTCCCGATTTTGACCGAGATGGTGTTTTTTCTTCAAAGTGCCATCTCGGGAATTTACTAAACTCAAATCACGGCAGTGATGAGGGCATTCGTATTTTTATTACGGCTGTGTAGTAAAAATACGAATGAATACACCATCGGTCAAACGCGGCTGTTTAGGTATTGAACTCGGTCATTTACTAAGCATTCGTATTTGAAATCTCTACCGTGAAAATGCATGTGCGGCCGTGATAAAATACTAATCGTACAAAAAGCCTAAAAAAAAAGAGACCTGCTTTTGAGAAGCGTGTTTACATGTGTTGCCAATTCTACATTACTCACACCTGACATTTTGGACCTTTAAAAGGGGCCCAAACACATTTTTCTCCTCTCTCACTCTGAAATGGCTGCTACCGTGTGTAGTACTGCTTTCTTGTTTGCTGGGGGATACCTGACACTGCTCCATGAGGCTACAATAAACCAAGGCCAGGAAAATGAACATTGTCAGCAGGTTGTACAGGTTCCGAGTAGGCTGGGCATGCCTGTTTTTTTTAGTGGGCGTTTAAACTTTAACAAATTGGCTGATGACCAGGTTATACAGATGGTCCGACTAAATGTAAATAACATTTTCCGTCTGTATGACCTTGACAAACTGAACCTAGACCCTGAGACAGCACGCTCTCGCTCTGTCTCTGGCCTGCACAAACTCCTGGTTGTGTTGCACTTTATGGCTACTGGCAGCTTCCAGCCTGTGACTGGCGATGTAATTAGTATCTCACAGGCCACCTTTTATAAATATTTAATTCAGGTGAGTTAAAACTAGAGATGAGCGGGTTCGGTTTCTCTGAATCCGAACCCGCCAGAACTTCATGTTTTTTTTCACGGGTCCGAGCGACTCGGATCTTCCCGCCTTGCTCGGTTAACCCGAGCGCGCCCGAACGTCATCATGACGCTGTCGGATTCTCGCGAGGCTCGGATTCTATCGCGAGACTCGGATTCTATATAAGGAGCCGCGCGTCGCCGCCATTTTCACACGTGCATTGAGATTGATAGGGAGAGGACGTGGCTGGCGTCCTCTCCGTTTAGAATTAGAATAGATTAGAGAGACACTTGATTTACTAATTTTGGGGAGCATACTCAGTAGTGTACAGTGCAGAGTTTTGCTGATAGTGACCAGTGACCACCACTTTTATTTATAATCCGTTCTCTGCCTGAAAAAAGCGATACACAGCACACAGTGACTCAGTCACATACCATATCTGTGTGCACTGCTCAGGCTCAGGCCAGTGTGCTGCATCATCTATTATCTATCTATATATAATATTATATATATCTGTCTGACTGCTCAGCTCACACAGCTTATAATTGTGGGGGAGACTGGGGAGCACTACTGCAGTGCCAGTTATAGGTTATAGCAGGAGCCAGGAGTACATAATATATTATATAGTGAGTGACCACCAGACACACAGTGCAGTTTATTTAATATATCCGTTCTCTGCCTGAAAAAAGCGATACACACAGTGACTCAGTCAGTCACATACCATATCTGTGTGCACTGCTCAGGCTCAGGCCAGTGTGCTGCATCATCTATATATATTATATATCTGTCTGACTGCTCAGCTCACACAGCTTATAATTGTGGGGGAGACTGGGGAGCACTACTGCAGTGCCAGTTATAGGTTATAGCAGGAGCCAGGAGTAGATAATATTATATTAAAATTAAACAGTGCACACTTTTGCTGCAGGAGTGCCACTGCCAGTGTGACTAGTGACCAGTGACCTGACCACCAGTATATAATATTAGTAGTATACTATCTCTTTATCAACCAGTCTATATTAGCAGCAGACACAGTACAGTGCAGTAGTTCATGGCTGTGGCTACCTCTGTGTCGGCACTCGGCAGCCCGTCCATAATTGTATATACCACCTAACCGTGGTTTTTTTTTCTTTCTTTATACATACATACTAGTTACGAGTATACTATCTCTTTATCAACCAGTCTATATATTAGCAGCAGACACAGTACAGTGCGGTAGTTCACGGCTGTGGCTACCTCTGTGTCGGCACTCGGCAGCCCGTCCATAATTGTATATACCACCTAACCGTGGTTTTTTTTTCTTTCTTTATACATACATACTAGTTACGAGTATACTATCTCTTTATCAACCAGTCTATATATTAGCAGCAGACACAGTACAGTGCGGTAGTTCACGGCTGTGGCTACCTCTGTGTCGGCACTCGGCAGCCCGTCCATAATTGTATATACCACCTAACCGTGGTTTTTTTTTCTTTCTTTATACATACATACTAGTTACGAGTATACTATCTCTTTATCAACCAGTCTATATATTAGCAGCAGACACAGTACAGTGCGGTAGTTCACGGCTGTGGCTACCTCTGTGTCGGCACTCGGCAGCCCGTCCATAATTGTATATACCACCTAACCGTGGTATTTTTTTTCTTTCTTTATACATACATACTAGTTACGAGTATACTATCTCTTTATCAACCAGTCTATATATTAGCAGCAGACACAGTACAGTGCGGTAGTTCACGGCTGTGGCTACCTCTGTGTCGGCACTCGGCAGCCCGTCCATAATTGTATATACCACCTAACCGTGGTTTTTTTTTCTTTCTTTATACATACATACTAGTTACGAGTATACTATCTCTTTATCAACCAGTCTATATATTAGCAGCAGACACAGTACAGTGCGGTAGTTCACGGCTGTGGCTACCTCTGTGTCGGCACTCGGCAGCCCGTCCATAATTGTATATACCACCTAACCGTGGTTTTTTTTTCTTTCTTTATACATACATACTAGTTACGAGTATACTATCTCTTTATCAACCAGTCTCTATTAGCAGCAGACACAGTACAGTGCGGTAGTTCACGGCTGTGGCTACCTCTGTGTCGGCACTCGGCAGCCCGTCCATAATTGTATATACCACCTAACCGTGGTTTTTTTTTCTTTCTTTATACATACATACTAGTTACGAGTATACTATCTCTTTATCAACCAGTCTATATATTAGCAGCAGACACAGTACAGTGCGGTAGTTCACGGCTGTGGCTACCTCTGTGTCGGCACTCGGCAGCCCGTCCATAATTGTATATACCACCTAACCGTGGTTTTTTTTTCTTTCTTTATACATACATACTAGTTACGAGTATACTATCTCTTTATCAACCAGTCTATATTAGCAGCAGACACAGTACAGTGCGGTAGTTCACGGCTGTGGCTACCTCTGTGTCGGCACTCGGCAGCCCGTCCATAATTGTATATACCACCTAACCGTGGTTTTTTTTTCTTTCTTTATACATACATACTAGTTACGAGTATACTATCTCTTTATCAACCAGTCTATATTAGCAGCAGACACAGTACAGTGCGGTAGTTCACGGCTGTGGCTACCTCTGTGTCGGCACTCGGCAGCCCGTCCATAATTGTATATACCACCTAACCGTGGTTTTTTTTTCTTTCTTTATACATACATACTAGTTACGAGTATACTATCTCTTTATCAACTGCAGTGCCACTCCTAGATGGGCCCGGTGTTTGTGTCGGCCACTAGGGTCGCTTATCTTACTCACACAGCGACCTCGGTGCAAATTTTAGGACTAAAAATAATATTGTGAGGTGTGAGGTATTCAGAATAGACTGAAAATGAGTGTAAATTATGGTTTTTGAGGTTAATAATACTTTGGGATCAAAATGACCCCCAAATTCTATGATTTAAGCTGTTTTTTAGTGTTTTTTGAAAAAAACACCCGAATCCAAAACACACCCGAATCCGACAAAAAAAATTCGGTGAGGTTTTGCCAAAACGCGTTCGAACCCAAAACACGGCCGCGGAACCGAACCCAAAACCAAAACACAAAACCCGAAAAATTTCAGGCGCTCATCTCTAGTTAAAACATACATACACGTCTATGTCTAAGTGGTGCTTCTGTAATGTAATATAACACAGTATTGTATTGATTACAGGTCATGACACTCACCTTAAATTTAGGAATGTCCACTCAGGTTTTGGATGTCTTGGATGGCCACATAGATGCCTCTCTCTCTGCTTCCCTACCCAGGAGTCGCAGTGGCATGCAGTCAGGGTAGCTTTCTCTGAGCTTGCGGCCATGCCCAATGTGCTGGGTGCCATAGATTACACACACGTTGAGCTGAGGCCACCTAGGGGCAGCCAAAATATTTATACCAATAGACATCTGGGCCAAGACACTAATGTGCCGGTGGTTTCTGTAGCTAATGAAACAAAACACATATTCCGTGTGAACAATTAATTACCTTCAACACAGGCATTTTTGCTGTAACAAATCAACATAAATTTTTAAATTAACAAACTATTAGCTGCAGGCCTGATTATTATTTTTTTTGGTGTGTTCTGGGTGACGAGGATTGGGCTGGCTCGTTGGTCCGGGTTCTACTGGAGCGTCTAACTGGGGATTGAACTGGGGTCTGGCTTGGTGTAGTTGTCCCCAGTGGCATCACAAAGCGGGTGCGGGGGGTGCGGCCCGCACCCGGGTGTGACGCCTGGAGGAGGGTGACACCAAATGGCAGCTCCTCCGCACTGACAGGAACCAGGTGCTGCAGTGAGAAAGTCTCCTACAGCACCCGGCTCCTGTCACAGAAGAGGAGCTGACAGCGGACGGAGACTGGCTCTGGGGGAAGCCCAGCATCTCCGGAGATGCTGGGCACGCCCCCAGACTGACGATTCCGGGATCCCCGCAAAGCCACGCCCCCTACGTACAGGGCTTCGGCAGGAGATCAGGGGTGCGCACCGGGTGTCACCACACCCGGTGACGCCTCTGGTTGTCCCCGAGCTAGAGCTGACTTGGTGTGATGCCAACACATTAAGGCTTTGACTGAGTATATTGAGGCTTGCAGTCAGTTGCGTATTAGCGGCAGTGTTGCTTGCTATTATTCTGGACAGGTTGTCGTTTACAATTTGGTTGTGTTGGATTATCTGAATTAGGGATTGGTGCTGCCGCTGTTGTTCATCCATGATGCGTTGGAGATTGGCTTGCATTTGGGAGTTGTCTGCCCTCATCTGCTCCATTGAATTGGCAATTCTGCCCACCTGAACTATAAGTCTGCCTGAGTTTCGACTCAGTCTAGGCAGATGATGGGGCAGACTTACCAGGTATTGGCTGTGGGTGTTGAGGCACGCATAGTTTTGGTCCTGTTGTGAGGCCCAACGGCTCCAAAACTCAGGGCCCATTTGTGTCTGGGGTGGTGTTGTGCTCAATTGGGGGCTGTGGGATGTTTGGGGTGGTTGGGGAATGTCCTGCGGCGTGGTTGGCTGGGTAGGATCGATGGGCTGCAGGTGTAGTGTGTAGGTTTCCTGCTGGTCACTTTCCTGCTGGGCATCCTCGGTCATGATGGCTGGTTCTGTATGGGGTTGAAGACAGCCACTATTTAGTAATTATTTAGCATTGGTCTTACTATAGCTTTACGTCAACATGCATTACTTCTTAATATTGATGTTGGATTTGATAAATAGATTGTGGCCTAAACTTAACTATGTTGTTCACCTTTTTGTATAAATATGTGGCTTCTAACGTTCACTACTCAGTTGTAATAAGTTTGAGGGAATTGTTGGACTCTGAGCCATAATTAATGTGCGAACACGAAGAACTCTAACAAATACAAATTACTACATTTACATATTGGGTATGAAGCTTCCTTTGGAACAACACACACAATACAATAAATGTGTTCACCAATACACTCATACATTGTTCAAGGCAGTCAGTGGTCTGCCCAAAACGTTAACAAATATAGTGGTCTAAAATGTAAACGTTAACAATGGGTGAAAAAGTCTTAAGGTGCCCTATGTTTAGAACTGGTGATGTTGGCCATGCTAAACAATTGGATGAGACTTAACATTTATGTAGGTGTTTTTAGCAAAGATTAAAAGTAAAAATATTTGTTGATATGGCCAACATCACATCTGACAATTAACCATCTAAAAAAACCTTACCACCATGTGCTTGCTGTTGGTGATTATTACAAGGATGACTGTTCATGTGTTGTTGTTTTTTGCTGTGCACAAACAGTGGTGCAGATGTACAAACCTGGAGAAGGCATAAGGAAGTGATAAACCAGTGATATGTGCAAGGTGATAAAGGCACAAGGCAAACAGCTCCAATATGTAAATTTACTTCTTTTTTTTTTGTGCTGCTGCCTTTATCACCTTGCACATATCACTGGTTTTTCACTTCAATATGCCTTCTCCAGGTTAATACATCTAATCCACAGTTTTTTACCTGCTTTACAGGTAATTGTTATGTTTACTCACCAGACAACTGAGGGGATTGTGGATCCTCACTTTGTGGGCTGGCCAAAATAGCTTGTGGTGGCAGGGCCGACACTGCGGAGATGCGCGGTTGGGGTGGTGATGATGGTGCTGCTGCTGATTCAGCCTCAAGACGGCGTCTCTTGGTTGGCCTACTAGCCACAGTAACCGAGCCCTGTGATGGGCGCCTTAGTGGAGGGGGGTTTGCTGAAGAAGAACCTATGTGATAAGATAAACATTAACATTTTGTTTTTCTATGTGTTTGCAGAATATGTGTTTACAGTAAAATCTTACCTGCATTGCCACCATCTGCATCTCTTGGCAGTGTTGGATGTGGCCTGGCTGTGCTGCTTCTCTTTCGTACTGTAGAAATATGAAGAATGTCCTCATGAACATACTATTTTTTTGATATGTTTATGCAAATTCCTTATTGTGATGTAAACATATGTGCCACCTGATGAGAACTAAACTATACGATGCTTATGATTTTCTGCCTGACTTCATTGGGTGTGTATACTTTAAATAAGAACCAATTTCACCAAACAATACATACACAAAGGCGCATAATGCACAATATTATAATACTTAAAACCCAAACGTCGTAGCTTGACACAACCACAATATTGCACGCGTCGCTAAGTTACCAATTTTTGATGCTAACAAGAAAACACTACCCACAAATATCTGCACAAAATTGTAAACATCAAAACCAAATATGCATGAAAAATCACATCAAGCACACAAAGGACAACCCAGAGCAACACACAATAAACATAAATCCATTGAAATTGTGAAATAAAAAAACTTTGCATAAAACATAATAATCACACTTCTTTAAAATACACCTACAAACATTTACTTTTGAAATAAAACACCAGAAAAAGGCCAAGGCAACCAGAAAAATTAACAATACAAAGGATAAAAATATACATAATTGATATTAACACTACATCAGGCATGGGCAACCTGTGGCTCTCCAGATGTAGTGAAACACATCCCAGCATGCCCTGCCACAGTTTTAGCATTCCATAATAGCAAAACTGTGGCAAGGCATGATGGGACTTGTAGTTTTACAACAGCTGGAGAGCCACAGGTTGGCCAGGCCTGCACTACATCACCAACACATTAGAAGAATGAACCAACTTACAATCACAATTAGCTAGAAGACATTTCAGACAACTAAGGACAAAGCACAGATGTTTAAATTTTAAAAAACAAGACAAATAAACTCACCATCCTGCCTTGGCCGATCCGAATCCCGGACATGAGTCGCACCAACCACTTCTGGCGGAATCAGAGTACGCACAGGCTCCTCCCAATCCCGATAAGACGCTCGGAAGGGGTGTCCACCCCCGGTTTGGCGGGCTGATTTAGCCTCCTTCGACATCTTTGCCTTGACACGCCGCTTGATGTCGTAGAATTGCTAACGACACGTGTTCTTGGTCCGCCTCACCACACCCTCACTATTCACAGCCGCAACGACCTTCCCCCACAGAACAGTCTTCCTGCGTGACGACACCTTTGCAGCATCATGGCCAAACAACTGTCAATGATGCCTCATCAGCTCCCGCACCAATGCCATATTCTCAGCGTAGCTGAATTTAACATTGCGGCCCGTCTTTGTAGTGGTGCGTGGCTGCGGAGCCACAACACCATCACTATCACTGGAGGCCGCAGCAACAACCTCCCCCTCCTCCTCACTAACCTCCTCCACCTCACTCACCTCCTCCCTCTCACTCACCTCCTCCACCTCACTCACCTCCTCCCTCTCGCTCACCTCCTCCACCACACTCACCTCTGACTGGGACATAATCAGGACAAACAACAAATAACACTGAGAAAAGAAAACAGTAAACACACTCCTCCACTACCACTACACACCAAACACACACCAAACACACACACACACACACACACACACACACACACACACACACACACTCACAAACAATGACAAGAGACGTTAAAAAAAATACAATGACAAAAAACTTGACAGACTTTTAAATAACTACACAACAAGTATGACAAGACTACTTACACACACAGTACAGCACTCAACAATCGAAAAGAACCTCCTCAAATCCGCCACAAACTCCAAAAAACTCACCAACTCCTAACACTCCTTCCTCTCACCTCTCCACTAGCTAAACCCACGAGGTGCGGGCGGTTTGCGGCGTTTTTATAGTAATGAGCACAGACACTCCTCCATCACGAATAAAACCAATCACGGACGAGTGACAAAAACGAAACTTAGAAAAAAAACGCGGCCGGGAATGGATAAACACTGCCGTAACAGAAATGTGACGCAGTCGTAAAAAAAACTCATAACATGGCCGCAAAACCACTAAATCGGCCGCATTCTACCTTACAAAACCACGAATAACATCGACATTGGAAAACACGAAAAATACAAATACGACAGCTTAGTAAATGAGGCGTAACATTTTCAAAAAGTTGCAAATTCACACATTCAATATCATTCGTGATGAATCTCCCTCCAAATCGGTACAAATATGATTTTAAGTAAATTTACCCCCTTGTAAGAACCTCTAACACTTTATTTATGCCCACTAAGAGCCTTCTATATGATTTTGCTCAGTTGTCACTTTTTTGGGGTCCAGGATGGTTTCCCCACTTTTTTATGCAGGCCGCTTTTTGTTGAAAATTTGTGCTACCTCGCCGCGACTACCACGAATTGGCTAAACAGAGCAGCAGGTGAGAGGGTTCCTCCCAACTTCCACCATACTGCGGCCTGTGGGTGGGACAAAAAGTGTGACTGTCCCGCCAAAATCTCAATTTTTGGGAGGATATGCAAAAAGCATTTTTCTAAGGGCTCAAACACATGAGGTAAGCATGAAAATGTAAAGCAATAGCATTTTTGTTGCAGCCCAGTTAGCAGCAGTGACCACATGATGGACACAGCAAGAACTACAAGCACCAGCATGCCCATGGCTGCCAGTGAACTCTTTGGAACATGTAGTTCTATAATAGCTGTAACTCAGAGGCTAAACAATTATTTTATTTAAAAAAAACACCTCAAAAACCCCCTTTAACAATTTTAAAAAAATTAAATCTTGCACTTGAATGCATGGTTCATTGAAATGCATGGGTCATTGAAATACTGTAAATGGGAAACGTGAGATTTTTTTTAAACATAGCTAGTTTTATACTCATTTTCCAATGGTCAAAAAAAATGCTTCAGATCGTTTGCTTTAGGAGTAAAATAGATGTGTGCTAGATTAGAGAGTTTGGACAATTAATTCATGGTTTTATTAGAATGACTTAGAGGGATTTGAGACTGATGAACAGAATCACACTTTACTAGGTGCCCCCCTAAATTTTCTTACACATTTTAATCTACTTTAATGATTGATGTTGATGTTTGCCACTTCTAGTGACACCCTTTATACATAATTAATTTTGCTTCTAAAAACATTCACAAATATGTTAAAGATTCAGGTGATTGTCCCATTAGTGCATTAACAAGAGCTTACTTTAAATGAGGGATAATTATTTTCCTATGTACACCAGACTTCCTAGTAAAACCTGTTAAACCTTTCAGACATGATAATGGAGAACACCAGTTAGGTAGTTGAAGGTTGTATAAGCCTAATGAAACACAAGTGGCTGTCACAGTGCACTGGAGCCTGGTTCCTACTTAACCCTACCAGATCTGGCAACGATGTCCCCTCTGGCTCCGTTGCAGGCCCCGTGGTGAGGTGCCCACCTTAGTAACTGGTGACCCCTCTCCCCATCTACTGCAGGGACTGCCAGCAACTCTCCCCTCTCACCTGGCTTCTGGTGTGGACAGCTCTCCTCTAACTAGCTGTGTGCGCCACTCTGGTTGAAAATTAAAGTGATAGATGCGACAACGACGTGACATCTAATAATTTGAATCTTCTCCCTATAAAAGGGAGTTTCTGAGCACTGTACAAGTGTCAGGGTATTGAAGCTCACATCTTCTTCTCCAGTGTTTATTAGGTTTGAGCTCCCAGTGTGATTACATGTGTTCTGAGCCAGCCCATCTGACGATTCTCCTCACCTGCTTCTATGGTACTGCTCACTTTCTAGTTCCAACCTTGGCTATCCTCTGAACCTGATTCTGCCCATCCCTTGGTACAGTGTTGCCTACATGGTTCTGACCCATTTCTGCTGATTATGCTCCAGTACACCCCACAGCATCCAGGTTCACTGTCTGCCTTTGTGCCCACCAGCCTGTTCTTGGTCACAGTGGTGGAACTACCGGAGACAATGGAGTCGGTTGCTCCAGCTATAAAGGGGGCACCGCCTCTGTTGTCTCTCATTCTGCTTGTACACATCCCACTCTGCAGCTGCAGTGAGCGCAGTGCTCGTCGTCATCAGCGCACTGGCTCCTCCTGCTGTGTGACCTGGTGCCAGTGTTGTGGTCGCGGAGGTCACAAGACTTCCGACCGCGACACAGAGCCTGAATGGTAAACCATCTGCACTCCGTAGTGTGTGCAGAAGTGCAGAGATGATGCGACTGTCGTTGTGCAGGTGGGCGGGAGAACAGCAGTCACCACGCAGCAGGGTGCAGAGAGGAGTATGTAACTATGTGGCCTAAAAAAGAATAGGAAGGGGGGATAGTGTATTAATGTTTTAACATTCTGTGGCTGTGTGTGAATATGTGTGTGTGGGGGCATATGTGGTTGTCTGTGTATATTGGATGTGTGTATATATGTGGCTGGCTGTGCTTATGTGACTTTTTACTGTATCTGGCTATCAGTATATGTGACTGTGTGCGTGTATACTGTATGTGGCTGGCTGTGCATATGTGGCTGTGTGTTTGCATATGTGGTTGTGTGTGTATATGTGACTGTGTGTGTGCATATGTGGTTCTGTGTGTGTATATATGTGACTGTGTGTGCATATGTGGCTGTGTATATGTGACTGTCTGTGTACATGTGACTGTGTATATGTGACTGTGTGTGTTCTGTATCTGGCTGTCTGTATACAATATGTGACTGTGTGTGTATATGTGGCTGTCTGTGTATATGTGACTGTGTGTCTGTGTGTGTACAGCAAACTGTATGTGACTATGTGTGTATATTGTATGTGGCTGTCTGTGTATATGTGACTGTGGGCATATATGGCTGTGTGTATATATGCGACTGTATATGTGACTGTATGTTTACTGTATCTGGTTGTCTGTGTATATGTGACTGTGTACTGTATATGTGTCTGTATGTGTGCATAGTGCATATGTGGCTGTCTGCGTATATCTGAGATTGCGTGTGCAAATGTGTCTGTGTGTGTATATTGGAGTATAGTGCACTCAGTAACTTGTCTCCTGTGTATACATTACACTGGGTGTGCATCCTCTAGTGTTTACCCTCTAGTGTTGGAACATCAGTGAGACTGATGACACAGTTCCTCCTACAGTGGAGAGGGAGAGACCGTTTCCTCCTGCAGTGGAGAGAGAGATGAGACAGATTCCTCCTGCAGCGGAGAGAGAGAGAGACGGTTTCTCCTGTAGCGTGTGTCGCACTGCCTGAGCGGGACGGAGAACAGTGGGCAGTGCGTGTTCCTTCCAGTGGGAGTCAGTCTGCACAGATGTGCAGCCTTCCATCCTATACTGTCAGAGACACTACCTTACCACAGCCGCATGACGTATAGCGATAAGTACTGCGCTTTCACTGTAACAGCCTGTTATATATATGAGTGAGTTACTGCTGCTGCAGATCATCATCTTCCGCATTAACAAGTGTTGTCTTTGTATGTTAATAAACCAGCGTTCTGGTTAACTATCAATTGTGTGGATTAACATCACTATCAAACACCGCTACACTCTGCCAACATATATGTGGTTATGTATGTGTGGCTATTTATGTGTGTGTCTGTGTATGTAAATGTGGCTAGGTATATGCGGCTGTGTGCATGTGCATATGTGGCTGTATGTGAACGGGGAAGCGGGGGCACACCATCATTTATTTCACCTCCGGGCATCTACAATGTACTTACGCCACTGCTTGGTCACCCAGTTAGAGAGCCCTGCGGGGGTCCTTGGTAAAGGCCACCAAACGTTATACTCCACACTAATATTCTGGGTCTGCGTCAATCCTAACTGCATTCAGCATCCCTACCATCCCAGCGAGAGTTATCACAGTCTTGGATTTAATAGGTAGGTAAGTTGTAGTGTGTAGTTGGGGCTAGTTAGTCAATTGTATTGTAAATACTGCTGTAAATAGTATCTTGATAAACTGTGATTTCTGAGGTCATTGTTCTAAATCAGGTAAGGCCCCTGGCCCAGATAGGATCCCGGGAAATGTTATTAAGGCATGTTCTGAGCAGTTGGCCGGGATTTTTACAATGATTTTTAACCTTTCCCTTGCCACTTGCTGTGTGCCTAAGTGTTTTAAGTCATCTATTATTGTCCCAGTTCCAAAAAATGGTAAGGCCTGTGAGCCAAATGATTATCGACCAATTCCTTTGACATCTCTTATAATGAAGGCCTTTGAAAGATTGGTTATGGGATATATAAGGAGAGAGAATTGACTGCATAGGAAAGGAAAGAGTTAAACATCTGGTGAGGGGTGGACCTAGCTGTGAGGAAAGTACAGCCCTTTTGAAGGGGAGGGTTAGATATATATAGGGAAGGTGAGGCCATTTTAGTTCTCTCTTGTGGTGATTTGCTTTGTTGGTGAGTGCTGCAGTGCAGACATTTGTTTTCCACATAACTGTGCAAGTTTATTACACAGAGTGTACCCCCTTTGTAGTTATATCCTCCTCTCTGCCTTTCATCATCCCTGCTGATATGTCCGCCCGCCCTCAGCGTTCTGCCCGGCTTCCGGCTCGGTACCGCGGTTCAGGCGGTCGAGCTGGGCCGGGCGATGAGGTGGGTGGCCTGGGGGACGGGGCTCCGTCCCCCGGGGCCTCCACGAACGCGGGCACGGGCGTAACGCGGCGGGCCAGGTCGGCCAGGCGCGGGCGGCGTGGGGTACCGGAGGTCCTTGCAGGCCGTCCGGAGGTCGACGGGCATCGGCCCTCGCCTCCGGGAACGGCTGAGTCCGCGGCGGTGTCGGGCGCCCACGGGCGCGCGCGTGCGCGCCGCGGAGGGCGCTCGGTAGGTGCAGGCTCGGCCCCTATCTCTCCTCCCTTGCCGCGGCCGAGTGCAAGTGCCGGGCGGGGGGAGAGGGCGGAACGGGGATCGGGCGGTCGCCGCGCGGGGCATGTCCTGGAGCCTCGCGCGGCGGCTTTGAACGAAGCACCGGCCGGGAGATCAATGGCAGGAGGAGGTGGGGCGCGCGCACGAGGTGCGCGCGCGCCCACGCTCGCCCCAGGCGGTGCCGGCCGCACACGGGTGCGCGCAGCGGCGCCGCCAGTACCTCTGTCCCCGCTATTAACTCCCCGGCTGCCGGATTCCGGCAGGGGGAGGGGGAGGAGCAGGGGGGTGCAGCGTTTGTCTCTAGAGGACAACGCTGGGCAGAGACGGTTTATACAGGCGGAGGGGGCCACAGCAGCGAGCGGGAGGGGGGAGCGCGCACAGTATGCGCGCGAGCCCACCGCGGGCCGTGCAGTGCGCGGGGGAACGCACGCAGCTGCGCCGCAGCTTTCCCTGTCTCCCCATACCACTCCACCGGAGCCGGGATACAGCGGCTTTCGGGGGAGGAGGGGGGGCAGGGAATGGGTTAGCGGCCGCAGGGCCGCGGTACGCGCCGCTTCGCATTACAGCGGGACCTCCCCAGGATCGGGTGATGTTTCTGATCCGCTCGGGGAGGAGGCGTTGTCAGAAGGGGAGAGTGAGTGGTCCGGCGGGGGGGCCCCCGCTTTCCCGTCGTGTCGGAGGGCGTCGGGTCCCCGGGTCACGTCTGACGGTCGGCGGGCGCGGGTTCGCGCCCAGGCGCGGACCGGGGGTTCTTCGGGGGCCGTTGTCGGGGGTCACGGCAAGCGGGATCCTCCCGGGGCGCTGGCGTCGGCTCTGGCCACAGTGGTGGAAGCGTTGGGGCCGCTAGCCGCAGTAGCCTCCCCGAGGGCGTTGGGGGTTTTCGGCCAGTCTGCGAGAGCCGGCGGGTCTGGCAGACAGAGGGCCTCAGCGGCGCAGCGGGTGGCACGAGCCTGCCGAGAGCTTGGGGCGGCCGCTGCGGAGCTGGAGCTAGGTCCGGAGCAGGATGGGCAAGGGCGCGCGCCCTCAGCACCTCCCACACGTGGGGCCTGGCATGCGCCGCAAGCGCGGGCCGGGTCCTCCTCTGCTTTGTCTGTTACAGGGGACCGCGAGGAAGTGGAGATGGCGGACTTCATGGAGGACGACGTATGGGCTGAAGCGGATGAGGATTCCAGGTCGGAGCGGTCAACGGCATCCGGTGAGTTGGTGCAGTCTGTATCGGTTTCCCCCACGAGCTCGAGTTCGCGCAGCTCTTCTTCTTCCTCCTCTTCATCTTCTCTGTCGTCGCAGGCGTCCGAAGTAGATAGCACTACTAGGGCGAGGAAGAGGGCGGCGAAATTTGCCAAGCGGGCAGCAAAGCAGCAGAAGAGGCGTAAGCGGCGCAAGCGAGTTAGTGAGGAAGATCGTAGGGCTAAGAAGCGGCGCGATCTGCCCGGGGTCGTGCGCTGCGAGTACACCGCAGTTATGCGGGGACTGCGGGACAGCTGCCGCAAGAAGATTCGTAGGGGTGACTGCGTGGACATATTCGTATTGACAAAGGCCATGAAGAAGGATTATAAGGCGGCGGCCGCTAAGAAGGGCATGGGGGCGGAGGCTTTCCGGTCCTTCGATAATTGGCTGGCCGGTTTCTGGGTATTTGCGGCATGCTACCTGGAGGATAGGCCGGAGGAGCACATGAATGTTATCCGGTATCTGCATCTCGTACACGACATGCAGCGCACATCCTCGGGCTCGGAATGGCGTCGGTATGATCAGGAGTTTCGGGAGAAGCAGGACGGCTTGCGGGTCATGGACTTCGGATTCAAGGATGTGGAGGTCTGGCTCAAAGTAACCCGGGCCTCGCACCAGGAGGAG
Organism: Pseudophryne corroboree; assembly: GCF_028390025.1. Taxonomy (NCBI): domain Eukaryota; kingdom Metazoa; phylum Chordata; class Amphibia; order Anura; family Myobatrachidae; genus Pseudophryne; species Pseudophryne corroboree. Next base: position 229,423,978 of record NC_086453.1, read on the forward strand.
GAACCCCAGAAACAGGGGGCGGGCGGACGACGCGCAGGGTCATCAGCCCAGGGGTCCGGCACAGACGGAGGATTTGCCAGGACAGGTGGATCGGCCGTTCGCGCAGGAGGGCGTTCTGCCACGCGAGGAAAGTGTTTCGCGTTTAACAGCGGAACATGTTCCTTTGGCAAGCAGTGTTGTTTTCGACACTCCTGCCAGCAGTGTGGCGGAGCCCACCCAGCCTCCTCCTGTTTCAAAGGCGGGAGACAGGGGGCGCGGGGTAAGCAAGCGTACCCCAGGCAGGCCGCGAGCGGGACCGCTCTGCAGAGCTCCAACGCCAATTAAGTTGGAGACTATGGGACGGTGGTTGGACTTGTATCCGAATAGAGGGGATGCAAATTTTTTGTTTGACGGTGTTAAGTTTGGTTTTCGCTTGCCTGTTGCGAGTGAGGTGTCCGTGCGGGCACAGAGGAACCTCCAATCTGCCCGAGCCTTGCCGGTAGTGCTACGGGAGAAAGTGGATAAGGAGGTCAGGTTGGGCAGGATGGAGGGACCGTTTATGTCACCCCCGGTGGATGATTTGGTCATCTCTCCGGTCGGGGTGGTTCCGAAGAAGACTCCAGGCGCTTTCCGGCTCATTCAGCATCTTTCTTACCCGTTAGGGGCGTCGGTCAACGACGCAATACCGCCGGCTCTTTGCTCGGTGGTGTATCAGTCATTTGACGAGGTGCTAGAGATGGTCCGCAGCTACGGGACCGGGGCCCTTATGGCTAAGATCGATGTTGAGTCAGCTTTTAGGTTATTGCCATTGCATCCGGACTCATTCCGTTTTATGGGTTTCCGGATTGGGGCGGAGTATTTCATCGACAAATGTTTGCCGATGGGATGTTCCGTTTCATGCTCATTTTTCGAGCGCTTTAGCGCGTTTCTTCATTGGTGCGTGGAGTCTTCGTCAGGGGGTCACGGGGTTGCCCATTACCTCGATGACTTTCTGTGTGCGGGTCCGGCTAATGATACAAGGTGCGGCGACTTGCTTTTTAGCATCCGAGCTCTCTTTTACCACTTCGGTGTTCCCGTGGCCGTGGACAAAACAGAGGGTCCGGCCTCCTGCTTGTCATTTTTGGGGATTGAAATTGACACGGTGGCGGGAGAGTGTCGCCTGCCCCGGGACAAGGTTTCGAAGCTCCGCGACACCATTTGCCGGTTCGAAGGGTCGCGTAAAGTCACGCTGCGGCAGGCACAGTCTTTGCTGGGCATGTTGAACTTTGCTTGTCGGGTAATACCGATGGGCAGGGTTTTCTGCCGGAAGCTTGAAAGGGCGACGGCGGGGTGTGCCAGGCCACATCATTTTGTGCGTTTGTCCTCCGAAATAAAAAGGGATTTGGCCGCATGGGCCTCGTTCCTGGAGGATTTCAACGGAGTGTGTATATGGCAAGCGCCAGCGGTGGACTGCGAGCGGTTGCAGCTGTTCACCGACGCAGCAGGTGCCTCTGGATTCGGTTGCTTTCTGGAGGGATCTTGGTGCGCGGCATCCTGGCCGGCAAAATGGCATAGCGAGATTCTAACAAAAGATCTGGTGCTTCTGGAGCTTTTTCCCATTATGGTAGCGTTGGAGGTCTGGGGCGATCGGCTGGCTAATCGCAGCATATTGTTTAGATGCGATAATCTGGGCGTGGTGCATGCGATTAATAACCAGAGGGCAAAATCGTTGGTGGTCCTGCGGGTGCTGGGGCAATTGCTTTTGACATGCTTGCGTAGGAACCTATGGTTCCGCGCACAACACGTGCCCGGTTTGGAGAATGGAATTGCCGACGCTTTGTCGCGAGGGCAGTGGGAGAGGTTTTGGTTGTTGGCACCTGAGGCCAACGAACAAGGTTTCCATTGTCCCGGTTATGTTTGGCAGGTGATCGGGCCGGACTGGAGGGTCTAGCGTTGCGGTCAGTCGCGCCAGCCACGCTCAAGGCTTACGGACAGGCTTGGAGCGAGTGGGAGGAGTTTGTCCAAGGTCGTCAGCAACAAGGTAAGAGCAGGCATCGGCTGATGCTTTCTTTTATTTGGCAGCTGTATGTTTCCGGTAGGTCCCGAGCGGTGGTATCCCGGTACTTGGCTGGGGTCTCGTTTTTCTGCAAGCTGCGGGGCGTCCCCGATGTGACAAAAAGCGATGTTCTGCGGAAGGCAATGAAAGGGTGGGCGCGAGTAGCGCCGACGCCACCGGATAGGAGGCGGCCCATCGATGCGGCTTTGTTGCCGGCCGTCATCGCGGCGGTGGGGCGAGTCGCGTCGTCCAGGTTTGAGACGCTTTTGTTCAGTTTGGCGTTCTCAATGGCTTACCACGGGGCCTTTAGAGTTTCGGAGTTGGTAGCACCTTCCAAGAAAGCAGATTCGCGCATGCTGGTCGGAGACATGGTAGTGGGTGAGAGGTCCTTGCTATGCAGATTGCGGCGCTCTAAGACGGACCAAATGGGGAGAGGGCGCTGGGTCACTTTGGTTCCTGCGCAGGAGGAGAGCGTTTGCCCGGTAGGCCTGGCTGTGCAATATGTGGCGGTGCGACCCGTTAGGAAGGGGTCATGGCTATTGCATTATGACGGGCTGCCGGTGACGAAATATCAGTTTCGTTGGATGCTGAGTCGTTGTTTGGTGAGCTTGGGCCTTCCACCCACTGCGTTCGGTACCCATTCCTTTCGAATAGGCGCTGCGACGTCGGCTGCGGCGGCGGGCTTGTCCAGAACTGAAATCCAGGCGGTGGGGCGATGGAAGTCGTCAAGTTACAGACGATATATTCGCCCCGTCGCATGAGAGGTCGGATTGCGCTTGGTGCTGTGTTTATTTGCGTTGTATTATGTGTTACAGTGCCGTAAGTTATGTTTTGTTCGTCTGTTGGTGTTCCCCCCCTTATTTATCCTACTCAGGGATTAGCTACTCGTCGTTGCTGGCATGAGTCGGCAGCGGGGGTCTGGAGTTATATTGCGATTTTTTGCCTGACTTGACGGACTGAATTCTAATCTACAATTCGTCTAATCTGTTCTAATCAGAGTCCCTCAGCAGGTCTTTACGCTTTCACCTCCAGCTGAGTTATTACATGTGTTTCCCATTTTATACCCCCCCCCCCCTTTTTAATTTCATTTGATTTTATTTTGAACTTCCCCATTGTGTTTCTGTGTTCGCTTCAAATTGGCAAGAAGCATGGTGCAGATCGGCTAGGCCGTGACTGCTGCAAAAGCGAGAGCTAAAGTTTTTTATTTTTGGCAGATCCTTCAGGTGAAAGCAATTAATGAAGCCTTTTAGTAATCAATTTTACCCCTCTTTTCCCCTTCAGGTTGGTTTGAAGACAATTTGGCTATTTGGGTGGTCGGCCACTCTTATGTATACTGGGCAGCCAAGTTTGTGGCCTCGGAGGGGGCTCAGGCGTTGCCTGGAGCACAGGGTGTCAGATGGCTTGGCTGGCGAGGGATGATGTGGAGCGAGCTGAAGAGTAGGCTAGTTAGTCAGGCCAGCAAGCATGGAGTCCCTAGGGTCTTGGTTGTCCATCTAGGTGGCAACGACCTGGGGAAGAGGACATCCTTGGATCTGCGGTGGGCCATGATACAAGATCTGGCAAGTGTGGCCGCGGCATGGACCAATTGTGTGTTGGTTTTTTCATTGATGGTGCCGAGGTTGAGTTGGAGGGGTGTGGCGGATGGTCGCCAGATTGATGAGGCCCGGAAAAAGGTGAACGGGGCGGTGGCAAAGTGGGTTCTGTCCCACGGAGGGAGGGTGGTTCGCCACCCTAGGATTCGGTTCAGAGACAGCCACCTTTTCCGGCCTGATGGGGTACATCTATCCAATGAGGGGATGATGTTTTTCCTGGAGGATCTGGGTTTCGTTTTGCAGGAGTTAGGGTAGGTTTATGGTGGCGGTGCGAAGACTTTGGGGATGAGTCTTTCGCTGTTGGCGGAAAAGAACGGCAGTTTGGTATTTGTAGGGTAAACTGTAGTGTTTTACAGTTTGGTGTGGTTTAGGTGCACTCACCTCCATCGACTTATTGGCCGCTTGACCACCCGTCCGGGAAGGCAGCGGCAGGGCACCCAGGAGCGGTGGGTAGTCACTGTGGGGGTTGAGTTGTCACCTATTACCGGTTTGTGATAGTTTTAGTAAAATTAGGATCGGTTCGAATGTTTAGTAATTTAAGGTTAAATTAGGTTAATTGAGCTGTTCTTTTTGCTGCCACCATATGCCGGCTGGATCGGCATCTTAATTAATTCTCTATTACAGGTTTGCTATTGGTTAGGGACAAATAAATAGCTAGCAATTTTTCTGCCAAAATTCAAGTCTCCTTGTCTTTATTTCTGGTTTGAAGGTAATGAATGCTTTACTTTAAAAGAAGGGGGTCCACCAAATATCACTAGGATGTTTAGGAGAGAGAATTGACTGCATAGGAAAGGAAAGAGTTAAACATCTGGTGAGGGGTGGACCTAGCTGTGAGGAAAGTACAGCCCTTTTGAAGGGGAGGGTTTGATATATATAGGGAAGGTGAGGCCATTTTAGTTCTCTCTTGTGGTGATTTGCTTTCCCACCCTCCCGCCCCGGTGGTCAGAAATTCTGGCACGTGGTGCCTTGGCGTTAAGTTGTTGGCTGGTTTTATCGTTGGCTATTTATTGGCGGAAAAGAACGGCAGTTTGGTATTTGTAGGGTAAACTGTAGTGTTTTACAGTTTGGTGTGGTTTAGGTGCACTCACCTCCATCGACTTATTGGCCGCTTGACCACCCGTCCGGGAAGGCAGCGGCAGGGCACCCAGGAGCGGTGGGTAGTCACTGTGGGGGTTGAGTTGTCACCTATTACCGGTTTGTGATAGTTTTAGTAAAATTAGGATCGGTTCGAATGTTTAGTAATTTAAGGTTAAATTAGGTTAATTGAGCCGTTCTTTTTGCTGCCACCATATGCCGGCTGGATCGGCATCTTAATTAATTCTCTATTACAGGTTTGCTATTGGTTAGGGACAAATAAATAGCTAGCAATTTTTCTGCCAAAATTCAAGTCTCCGTGTCTTTATTTCTGGTTTGAAGGTAATGAATGCTTTACTTTAAAAGAAGGGGGTCCACCAAATATCACTAGGATGTTTAAGAAAAATATCCCGGCTAATCTGGATCCTTTCCAGTTTGCATACAAAGCAAATTGGTCGACGGATGACGCTGCTATCACTTTGGTTCATTGTGTGGCTACCCACCTAGAATCCACATGTTCTTTTGCGAGAATTTTGTTTGTGGATTACAGTTCAGCATTTAATACAGTCATCCCAACATCGTTAGTGTGTAAACTATCTCAGTTAGGATTGAATAATTTTGTATGCAGATGGTTTTTGGATTTTTTGACAAATAGGCCCCAATCTGTTATCTTGCATAATTCTAGCAAGCTTGTAATTAGTACGGGGGTGCCACAGGGTTGTGTACTGAGTCCCCTGCTGGGTGTAGTACGGCTGACCGGCGGTCTCCTGACCGCCGGTCAGCTTACCGACGCCAGTATCCCGGCAGCATACCGACGCCGGGATCCCGGCGGGGAGGGGCGAGTGCAGCAAGCCCCTTGCAGGCTCGGTGGCGACCTGCGGGCTCGGTGGCGACCTGCGGTCGCCACGGGTTCTATTCCCACTCTATGGGTGTCGTGGACACCCACGAGTGGAAATAGTCCCTGTTGGTCGGCATGCCGACCATCGGGACAGTGACCCATCGGGCTGGTGGAGGAGGTCATGTGACTGTCGGTCAGCTGACCAGCGGTCACATGACTACCACCCCCCTGCTGTACTCCTTGTTTACTTACAATTGTATTTCTAAATCGGAGTCAGTTCACAATATTAAATTTGCCGACGATATTGCAGTTGTAGGCTTAATTAGTAAGAACGATGAGTTAGAATATAGAACTGAGGTCGCTAGGTTAGAGGCTTGGAGTCAAGCTAATCATTTAATTTTAAATGTAAAAAAAACTAAAGAAATTATTTTAGATTTTAGGAAATCGCATAAGCAGCCCTTTTGTTCTATAGTTGTAAATGGCCAGGAAGTGGAGACGGTTGAGTCTTTTAAATTCTTGGGTATTAACATCTCCAATAATTTGTCCTGGGGTACCCATACACGATGTGTTGTCAAAAAAGCCCAACAACGCTTGTTTCTATTGAGGAAAATGCATATGGCGTGAATATGTAAGGAGATTTTAGTTAATTTTTATTCGGCTGTTTTAGAGAGTGTCCTTATATACGGAATTATGGTATGGTTTGGTACCTGCACTGCCGCAGAACGTAAGTCTCTTCAGAGAGTGGTAAAAACTGCGAGTAGAGTTATTGGAGTATTCAAGATATATATGAAAAAAGGCTCCTCACTAAAGTGAGAAGTATCTTGGGAGATCTATCTCATCCAAATATGGGTATGTTTTCTGTGCTGCCATCTAATTGGCGTTATCATTCTATTCTCTGTCGGACTAACCGATTAAGGGGTAATTTTTTCCCAACAGCAATAAATATATTAAACAGGACAAAATCAAGATAATTGGAAGTGTTTTGGTCTGAGAAGTGCTCTTTCTGCTCTTATGGTTTTTGTATATGCTTGCTTTTAGTTTCGTTGATTGTTCATGTCTTTCTTGAACCATTGATGATAATAAAGTATTATTATTCTAACCATCGACTTATGATGCCATTACTTTAATGTGTTTTAGGAAACTTGGCCTATCATAAAGAATAACACAGGCATTACAGCACATTATTAGGGATATTGGAAGTGACCTCAGAGAACTCTTTGCTGGTCCTGCACATCATTGTCCCACTCCAGTCCATCGCCTGGTTAGCCGCCCTCATGCTTGCTCACATGAACTAGAAATTGTGTATGGTGTAGACTACTCTGCAAGGTCTGCGGGTAGCAGTTTGGCGCTTAAGGTACTTAGGGCCTAATTCAAGGTTGAACGCAAATGTATTAGCAAAAGCAAACTTGAAATCAATTGTAAAGTGAACGCAAATCTGCACACACAAGAAAAAAACATGACCACAGTGCAAACTAACAAAAAAAAACCAAATCCACAAAATAGGAGTCACCCTGAAAGCTATGCAAACTAGCGTTAGAAGCAATTATACTGCAGTTTCATTTGCACTAAGAGAACCCCTGCCTTAAGGGCCCTACACTTGGCCGATCCGCCGCCGAGCTGCCCGACGGCGGATACGGCCGACGGGCGACCCGGCAGTGGGGGAGCAGTGACGGGGGGAGTGAAGTTTCTTCACTCCCCCCGTCACCCGGCTCAATAGCAGTGCAAGCAAATATGGACGAGATCATCCATATTGGCCTGCATGCACAAGCGATGGGGCACCAGTGATGAACGAGCGCGGGGCCGGGCATCGTTCATCGCTTGTGCCTCCACACTCAAAGATATGAACGGTATCTCGCTCATTAATGAACAAGATCGTTCATATCTTTGAGTGATGTCGGCAAGTGTGTAGGGCCTATTAGTGTTTCCAGTCAATTAAACTACAAACACAGGGTAATGTGCATGTGTTACTAATGTCCTAAATTGTAATGCATGAACAGTTGGAATGATGCACTTACCAACATAAGCTAAACAAAGGAATAAACCTGAAATTCAGAATGCATAAGGGTCAAAAACCTGCAGCTAAAATGGTGAGGCAGCACACAATCTGTGTGATTTTATTAAACAACATCAACTGTGAGCGATCATTCGCTAATTGTGCAGCCATCGCATCAATCATCGATGTTACTGCTACCATTACAGTGATTTACACAGTGTGCATTGCTCTATACCTGCCCAGAATCTGCATTGACTTTTTCTGTACTTTCAGATTGCCTATCTACAGATATGCGTATGCACCACCCTGGGCCGAGGTACATACTCCTACTACACGCCCATGTTACATGCCCAGATTTGTAACCTTGTGCAGACTGCACACAGACACTCCTGCGCCATGCCTTAAACCTCCTAATGATAATGTGTGGACCCCTTATTCAAAAGTAAAGCATTCAGTACCTTTAATACCAAGAAATAATGACACGGAGACTTGAATTTGGCAGAAAATTGTTAGCTATTTATTGTACCCTAACCATTAGAAAAACCTGTAAAGTGAAAATTTTAGTTAACATGCCGATTCAGCCGGCATATGGTGGCAGAAAAAAGAACGGCTCTATTCAACTGACGATAACCTCAAAACATTAAAATTCCAAACGATCCTAATTTAACACAAACCATAAAATAGGTAATAGGTGCCCGACTCAGACCTCCACGCTGACTACCCACCCTGATGGGTGATGACGCTGCCCCCTGACGGGTGGTCTAGCGGCCCTAAAAGTCAATGGAGGTGAGTGCACCTAAACCACACCAAACTGTAAATCACTGCAACTAACAAGACAAACTACAACCTGCCGTTCTTTTCCGCCAACAAATAGCCAACGATAAACCATACTAACAATTCAAAGCCAAGGCACTCCGTGCCAGAACCTCTACCAAACAGGGAGGGAGGGCGGGAAGGCAATTCAGCAGCAAGAGAGACCAAGCTGGCCTAGAAGTCCCTATATATAATAACCCTCCCCTCTCTACCATGGGCTGTACTTTCCTAACAGTTAGGTCCACCCCTCACAGGAGGTTTAACTCTCTCCATTCCTATGCAGTCATTTCGCTCTCCTTTTATCATTGTTTAGTTGAGGGGTTGTTTTTATGTCCAAGTCTGCTGAATAATTTAGCAGAGGCAATTTTTATGCTATTCCATGCGCAAATATAGCGCCATGCGAATTTTGTGCATGCGTAGTGTATCGATTACTGGCAACTGCAAATGAGTTTGCATTTGTGTTCATCCTTAAATTAGGCCCATAATCCACATCTCATGCTTCCGAACAGATCTGGATTCACAGTCACATATTCATAGAAATGGTAGATGGAACATGATATAGCTCATGGTGGATTCCATGCTGCATTTTCACAAAGGACCATGGGCATGAACATAACACACAATGACCTGACCACATAGCAAAATGGAGGAGCGGAGGAAGAAGTGATTTGTGTCCATCTGCTCCAGGTGCCCTCGCTCTGCTAATCTGCGCTCTACTATGCCTAATGAAGGCCCAGTTAGGTTTTCACTAGCTACTGGGCTGCAAAAACGCTGCAAAGGCTTCTCTGGGGTGGATATCTTCATTGGCATAAGTAGGATAACGGGGAAGTGAAACAGCCTGCGACCTGAAGACACTGTCAAGATCCTGGCAAGTCTGCCCGATGTTTTAAAGTAGCATTCATTTAAAAGGTAAAATCAACTGGATTTGCTTTGTAAATGACTGTCATTTAATAACACCAGCATACTCACAGGGATTTCACCAATTGTATGCAAGGCACAGGCTATTACATTTCCCCCAACCAGGATCTGCCTTTGCAATGCTAGAGAAAAGAACACCGGCAGAAATGATAGGCAATGGGGTATTTCTGCTTGGAGAACAACCCAAGTAAGGAATTTAGGTTATGTCTAAAATGATAATTTGTTTCATGATAAAAGAGTACTATAGTACTTGCTTAAGGCAGCATATCTCATTTATGGAGATTAATGCATTGTTGTTTATGGAATTGCTAGCATAATCTGCATTTTATGGTTTTCATAGAGGCCAATGGCTACCTTGCCATTGTGAATGCATTTATATAAAGCTTGCAGAAGATATGTTTACCAGCACAGGTGACCGTATTAGGCCATTGATATAGAAAAGCTTATTTCTTTTACCTATTAGTTCATGAAAAGACATTATTATTATTATTACTACCAGTTACTTATATAGCGTACACATATTCCGCAGTACTTTACAGAGAATATTTGCCCATCCACATCAGTCCCTGCCCCAGTGGAGCTTACAATCTATATTCCCTACCACATGTACACACAGACACATTCACACTAGGGTTAATTTTGTTGGAAGCCAATTAACCTACCAGTATAATTTTGGGATTGTGGGAGGAAACCAAAGTACCCGGAGGAAACCCACGCGAGTACGGGGAGAATATACAAACTCCACACAGTTAGGGCCATGGTGGGAATTGAACCCATGACCTTAGTGCTGTGAAGCAGTAATGCTAATCATTACACCACTCGTACTGCCCTATTGGACATTAATCCTTATTGGTTCCATTACTGTAATATGTAATGGTAATTATTAAAAGTTGCAGGTAAAAAAGGTTTTTATCACCACTCAGTAATAGTAATAATACGGTCTTCGTAATGATCCTGTTGTGAGGAGAGTTTATTTACCTGACGATGTCCAGCTGCATTATGTCTGGGAGCGACATCATCGGTGTGTATCGGACCGTCTGTGGAGATAGAGCATCCTTGAGAGGCAAGGCCAGCACATCATAGAGAGCAGGTAGGAGGCGGAGTGCCAGTATTTTGCCAACCCCATCGTTGATTATATAACGAGCTTCTGCGTACATGCAGAAGCTCTGAAAACTGCCGATTGGAGCTGAGCTCCGATCACAGCAATGATACATCAGTGCTGCTCAGGAGGGTCGGAGGGGGTGCTGTAGTAAGTCACTGTGGGGTATGTGGGGCACAGAGGCCTGCCCATGCTCCCAACGGCCCAATATGCCCATGGTGGTGGCAGTGGCAGCTGGTGCTGTGTTGGGGCTGTGTGGTGGGCCCTCTCATGCACTGCAGACAGTGGGACTCTGAGAGTGGTGGTCGCACAGTGCTCCTCTGGGAATTAGGCACAATAACGGAGCTCAGTGCCAGTATTAGTGATAGTAACACTGGTCTGAGCCCCGTTACTGAGCCTCCGTAAAACATTTAACCAATCTTTGTGAATGATTATGGATGGGACTGATTTCGAGGGGTCAATGAGTTTACATATTAACCCGAATCAGGCCCATTGTTGGAATTACTGTAGAATAAATTGGTATGAGTCAGTTGTGTGTAATATTGATGCACTATAACTCCCTGTTTATATTAGAATTGACCTGATTTGATATGTGTTTTATGTGTTGTGCCTCTCAGCCAGTTTGATGGAATTTTGACATGTTTAATATTGATGCGCTGCACTGCATATAATGAACATTGCTCCAGTTCCAAGATTCCCCTGAATAGCAAAGATTCCCTATGCCTCATGCCAGGGGCATTTTACCAGAGGAGGGGGCCCATGTGCTGACTCCAGGTGGGCCCCCTCCTCCTCAGGCTGTAGTAGACTCTAGCATTCTGCCGCAGTCTACTGCGCATGCACAGGTCTTTGGAAACATGTTACGGAGACTTACAGGCAGATTTATTAACATTATTTTAGTATCACTTGAATGTATTAAAGGGCTTTTGAAGCAGTTTTCGTGAAAAACTGCTCCAAATCCTTTAATTCACTTTTTTTGTAGTAACAAGATTGCATTTCCCATACTTATAATGGGAAATGCGATTTGACCAAATGTAAAAAAATATATATATTTTCTCAATATTAAAGTTAGCCCTGTGATAATAACACTGTCATGAGACAACATTATCAGAGGGCTTACTGCGGATCCTGTACTCTTGCACAGTTCTTTCTGCCTCTAGTCAGAGAAAGCTATGCGGGTAGCCGGCAGTGTGATCAGCTATGTGTGTCCGATGGACACACAAGCTGACAACTGTGTAAAAAACCCCCAAAAAAACCCATACCTACCCATAGACCGGTGATCGCTGCTCCGGTGCAGGTCACTTTGGCTTCCTGCCACTCCTGTGACCCCCTGGTGCAGTAAAGTGATGCTGCAAAGTGGCAGCTCATTTTACAGTACCAGAGGTCACAGCAGCAGGGAGCCCCGATGACCAGCAGCACTCCAGGAGCTCCGACCACCGATCCCTGGGTAGGTAAGTATAATCAGCGGTGGGGGTGGGGGGTTGCGGCACAGGGGGCGAGGTAATCACAATGGGGGGGGGTCGACACCTGGCGGCGGTGGTAGCGGCAATCCTCTGCTGAAACTGGTGTGCTAGTGGGCGGAAAAGCGTGTCAGGTGACCCGTGGAACCAGATGTGATTCCTCCCCTAGCAGGGAAGAGGTTTGGACTGCTAATACAGATGTAGCCACCTTTATCTTGACTGTTTCTCCGCCGAGACGGGCGTTTAGTCACGCTAAGGCGATAGCTGAGTTTAATCACAGGTAGGCGCGTTGAGGCGATCTAGATACTCATCATGCATTACACATCTCCACCACTGTGTGGCTAATGCTCCACCAATCCAGTACTTTCGATCGTACAGTATAGCGGCGGATTGATCTACAGCTCTGGCAATACTGTAGGCGTAACGGGAGGCGGTGGAAAAAGTATGGAGTACTGTACAGTATGTGTATGGAGACGCAACTACAGTAATTGTGTAAAAGGAAGAATGTACAGGACAATGTATAAACACCGTGCTTTTAAAATACATGAGCGTCTGGGAATGGAGGGCTACAGTAGCTAGCAGGAGGCGGTGGGAAATACCGTGCTTTACAAATGCGAGCGTCCGAGTCCTCTAAGGCATAAACCAACACCAATGGGTGGGGGCCGGGCGCTGTTTGCAGTACTTTCACACATGAAATTGGGAGTCTCTCATGAGGTGTCGTGGGCTAGGGGTGAAGGCTCCCACCTCCCACGCTGGGGGTCCAGGGTTCGAGACGTGATGTGCCTTTTTTTGTTTTTTGTTATTGTAATAATACACTGTATTATTTTATCTACATTGTAAGACAGTCAATGGAAAGGTGCACACAAGTTACATATAAATCAGAGTACATCTGCAGGAGCGATTCTTTACGCTATATGCAACTAAACAGCGGGAATGAAATGAGGGTATTCTGACACTACTAACTGAGCAAAACAGTACTGTACAGTAGATCTTCAGCGTTTGTGTATTGCACATGACCTGAATTCCCTCCCTGTGCAGGCTCCCAGGGGGGAAGGGCGATGGGGGTAGGGGGAGACGATGGGAAATACCGTACTGTACTGTGCCTTTGAAATGCAATTCCATGAGCGTCCGAGTCCACTACGGCATACTGTAAACCAACACCAATGGGAAGGAAATGCCAACCATTTTTTTTATGTGTTCCCGTGACATTCATTTAAAAAAAAATTTTTTTCTCTCTAATACATCCAATGGAAGGATGCACACAGGTTTCACATAAATCAAAGTACATCTGCAGGAGCGATTCTTTACGCTAAATGCAACTGCACAACGGCAATGAGTAGAAATGAGTGTATTCTGATGCTACTAAGTGAGCAAAACAGTACTATACAGTAGATATTCGGCGTTTGTGTATTGCACATGACCTGAATTCCCTCCCTGTCTACTGCATGATCTGTGCAGGCTCCCAGGGGGGAAGGGCAATAGGCTAGCAGGAGGCGGTGGAAAATACCGTGCTTCACAAATGCGAGCGTCCGAGTCCTCTAAGGCATAAACCAACACCAATGGGGTGGGGGCCGGGCGCTGTTTGCAGTACTTTCACACATGAAATTGGGAGTCTCTCATGAGGCGTCGTGGGCTAGGGGTGAAGGCTCCCACCTCCCACGCTGGGGGTCCAGGGTTCGAGACGTGATGTGCCTTTTTTTTTTTTTTTTTTTTGTTATTGTAATAATACACTGTATTATTTTATCTACATTGTAAGACAGTCAATGGAAAGGTGCACACAAGTTACATATAAATCAGAGTACATCTGCAGGAGCGATTCTTTACGCTAAATGCAACTAAACAGCGGGAATGAAATGAGGGTATTCTGACACTACTAACTGAGCAAAACAGTACTGTACAGTAGATCTTCAGCGTTTGTGTATTGCACATGACCTGAATTCCCTCCCTGTGCAGGCTCCCAGGGGGGAATGGCGAGGGGGGTAGGGGGAGACGATGGGAAATACCGTACTGTACTGTGCCTTTGAAATGCAATTACATGAGCGTCCGAGTCCACTACGGCATACTGTAAACCAACACCAATGGGAAGGAAATGCCAACCATTTTTTTTATGTGTTCCCGTGACATTCATTTAAAAAAATTTTTTTTCTCTCTAATACATCCAATGGAAGGATGCACACAGGTTTCACATAAATCAAAGTACATCTGCAGGAGCGATTCTTTACGCTAAATGCAACTGCACAACGGCAATGAGTAGAAATGAGTGTATTCTGACGCTACTAAGTGAGCAAAACAGTACTATACAGTAGATATTCGGCGTTTGTGTATTGCACATGACCTGAATTCCCTCCCTGTCTACTGCATGATCTGTGCAGGCTCCCAGGGGGGAAGGGCAATAGGCTAGCAGGAGGCGGTGGAAAATACCGTGCTTCACAAATGCGAGCGTCCGAGTCCTCTAAGGCATAAACCAACACCAATGGGGTGGGGGCCGGGCGCTGTTTGCAGTACTTTCACACATGAAATTGGGAGTCTCTCATGAGGCGTCGTGGGCTAGGGGTGAAGGCTCCCACCTCCCACGCTGGGGGTCCAGGGTTTGAGACGTGATGTGCCTTTTTTTTTTTTTTTTATTGTAATAATACACTGTATTATTTTATCTACATTGTAAGACAGTCAATGGAAAGGTGCACACAAGTTACATATAAATCAGAGTACATCTGCAGGAGCGATTCTTTAAGCTAAATGCAACTAAACAGCGGGAATGAAATGAGGGTATTCTGACACTACTAACTGAGCAAAACAGTACTGTACAGTAGATCTTCAGCGTTTGTGTATTGCACATGACCTGAATTCCCTCCCTGTGCAGGCTCCCAGGGGGGAATGGCGAGGGGGGTAGGGGGAGACGATGGGAAATACCGTACTGTACTGTGCCTTTGAAATGCAATTACATGAGCGTCCGAGTCCACTACGGCATACTGTAAACCAACACCAATGGGAAGGAAATGCCAACCATTTTTTTTATGTGTTCCCGTGACATTCATTTAAAAAAAAATTTTTTCTCTCTAATACATCCAATGGAAGGATGCACACAGGTTTCACATAAATCAAAGTACATCTGCAGGAGCGATTCTTTACGCTAAATGCAACTGCACAACGGCAATGAGTAGAAATGAGTGTATTCTGACGCTACTAAGTGAGCAAAACAGTACTATACAGTAGATATTCGGCGTTTGTGTATTGCACATGACCTGAATTCCCTCCCTGTCTACTGCATGATCTGTGCAGGCTCCCAGGGGGGAAGGGCAATAGGCTAGCAGGAGGCGGTGGAAAATACCGTGCTTCACAAATGCGAGCGTCCGAGTCCTCTAAGGCATAAACCAACACCAATGGGGTGGGGGCCGGGCGCTGTTTGCAGTACTTTCACACATGAAATTGGGAGTCTCTCATGAGGCGTCGTGGGCTAGGGGTGAAGGCTCCCACCTCCCACGCTGGGGGTCCAGGGTTCGAGACGTGATGTGCCTTTTTTTTTTTTTTTTTTGTTATTGTAATAATACACTGTATTATTTTATCTACATTGTAAGACAGTCAATGGAAAGGTGCACACAAGTTACATATAAATCAGAGTACATCTGCAGGAGCGATTCTTTACGCTAAATGCAACTAAACAGCGGGAATGAAATGAGGGTATTCTGACACTACTAACTGAGCAAAACAGTACTGTACAGTAGATCTTCAGCGTTTGTGTATTGCACATGACCTGAATTCCCTCCCTGTGCAGGCTCCCAGGGGGGAATGGCGAGGGGGGTAGGGGGAGACGATGGGAAATACCGTACTGTACTGTGCCTTTGAAATGCAATTCCATGAGCGTCCGAGTCCACTACGGCATACTGTAAACCAACACCAATGGGAAGGAAATGCCAACCATTTTTTTTATGTGTTCCCGTGACATTCATTTAAAAAAAATTTTTTTCTCTCTAATACATCCAATGGAAGGATGCACACAGGTTTCACATAAATCAAAGTACATCTGCAGGAGCGATTCTTTACGCTAAATGCAACTGCACAACGGCAATGAGTAGAAATGAGTGTATTCTGACGCTACTAAGTGAGCAAAACAGTACTATACAGTAGATATTCGGCGTTTGTGTATTGCACATGACCTGAATTCCCTCCCTGTCTACTGCATGATCTGTGCAGGCTCCCAGGGGGGAAGGGCAATAGGCTAGCAGGAGGCGGTGGAAAATACCGTGCTTCACAAATGCGAGCGTCCGAGTCCTCTAAGGCATAAACCTTTTAAAATGTATACCATCTTTCACTCTATATCCGAGCGCTGCCACGTGCTGTGAGTTCACGGTCGGCGGCCATTTTGTCAGGTTGCTCAGCGATCCAGCTCGGTTTAACGTAATGTGCATAGACCTCGCTTATCCCGGTGTAATTGAGCTAGGGGATTTTGACGCTCCTTCAGCATTGCCCCCTGGACTGTAAAATGTATGCCATACTGTATCTCACTACAGATCCGAGCGCTGCCACGTGCTGGGGGTTCACGGTCGGCGGCCATTTTGTCAGGTTGCTAAGCGATCCAGCTCGGTATACCGTAATGTGCATAGACCTCGCTTATCCCGGTGTAATTGAGCTAGGGGATTGTGACGCTCCTTCAGCATTGCCCCCTGGACTGTAAAATGTATGCCATACTGTATCTCACTACATATCCGAGCGCTGCCACGTGCTGGGGGTTCACGGTCGGCGGCCATTTTGTCAGGTTGCTCAGCGATCGAGCTCGGTATAACGTAATGTGCATAGACCTCGCTTATCCCGGTGTAATTAAGCTAGGGGATTGTGACGCTCCTTCAGCATTGCCCCCTGGCCTGTAAAATGTATACCATACTGTATCTCACTCCATATCCGAGCGCTGCCATGTGCTGGGGGTTCACGGTCGGTGGCCATTTTTAGTGTGCATAGAACTCGCTTATCCACATAGGCCCCTGTGTTTTTAACTACTATATTGAGATGCACATTTCTAGGCCTACAGTATTTAATATACAGTAAGCAGCATTGTTGTTAGGCAATAATTGAAGAATTTACATACAGTACTGACATGTACTGTATGTAATGCTTGTTCATCATGTCAGTCGACCCTTATGCTGTACACTACTGTAAGTCTCACAGGGCCCATGCACTTCCAAGGAGGGTTATTTACTGTACTGTATCTGTTTCATACAGGAAACTAATTGCAGTCCATAACACTGAAGTGGTATTTTCAGTACTGTACAGTATACAATACTTAAATTTGAACATCAGGTACTGGATAGTAAACATGTACAGTATTAACTTCTATCATAAAACTCTTATGCATTTTCAGATGTGTAAATTTTAGACTACAGTATTCACAAATGTTTTTTCTCCATACAGGAATTATAGTTGGACAGCATGCCAGTAACTATCAACAAAACGATGAGCAAGATAATCGCCAACATGAAAAAAGAAAATAAAACCATCAAAGAGATCCATGCATGGCTCAAGGAAAGTGGCATTATAGTCACTTTAGAAACGGTGCGCTATCATGCATTCGAGAGAACAACGCCCAGATTTGTATTTCCTACAAAATGCACATGGTACGTACTGTACACTACTGTAATGTTTAAATGACATGCTTTATACCATAGACAATTTTTTGGAAATAAAATAAAAACTTCATCTATTGTAACTGTGATTGTGCTGTTCATGAATTCATATTTTTCATACTGTATTGTACTGTAGGAGAGTGCAACAAATTGTGGAGGAACTAACTCGTGAGGATGATGAGCGTACTGCTTTGCAAATAAAACGAATTCTCCATTCCAAGTATGACCTGGACATATCGGCCACCAGCATCAGAAGGATGCGACGGAAAATGGAATGGACCTTTGGCGCAACAAGGTAAAATACTGAAAGCAGTATAAACCATACAGTAAATGCACTGTTAATAATCCCTTGATACGTGATATAACAATGCCATAAATCATTATACAGAGTGTGTACTTTATACTATATACAGTATGTGTGTGTGTATATACTGTATATATTCTATCCCAAAAGAGATACCTACTGTATAGCCACTCAGAGACAGCAATGAAGCATTGCCGGCTTATTGTGATGATTACATACTGTATACTGTGTGTGTGTGTGTGTGTGTGTGTGTGTGTGTGTGTGTGTATGTACAGTATGTATATATATATTACTCTGTATGTACCTTAATGTATGTACAGTTTAATGTATACAGTAGGTATATAATACAGTATACTGCACATACAGTCTACTGTATATACAGTAATCTGTAAATCTGTAATTTCATAACTGTATCTGATTTCATTATTTTTGGCTCTTCACAGGATATCTCCAATGATAAGAGATGTGAATAAAGAAAAGAGAGTGGAACAGGCACGGCGATGGATTGAGAGTGGTGAAACATTTGATGATGTCATTTTCACAGATGAATCGTCTGTTGCCCTTGAGCGGTTCTCCAGAATGTCATTCCGGAAACGTAACCATATCTCATTAAAACCACGCCCAAAGCATCCATTGAAAGTCCATGTATGGGGAGGCATATCACGATTAGGAGCTGGTCCCCTATTATTTTTCGAAGGTACAGTACTATACTTTATTCTGTGCCTGTGTTCTGTAAAAATACATGCTGTACTGTAGAGTACATGTAACTGCACAATAAAAGGAGTTGCTTATTAATGAACAACATTTTTTGATTTCTGTAGGGATCATGGATAAGAAATTTTTCCAAGAAACAATAGTAGAGGAATGTATGGTGCCATTTGTGAATAAATATTACCCAAATCACCATAGGATATTCCAAGACAATGATCCTAAACACTCCGCCTCAGCCAAATTTATGGAAGAGAAAGGTATGAATTGGGAACGCACACCACCAGAGTGAGTATTCTTTCAACAGTGTACAAGTAAAATTTTGGATAGCACTCTAGTACTGTAAATTTATTTTTTTGTTTAATAAACAGTACAATATTGTATGTTTAATTTTCTCTATTTACTGTAATGTCATTAATTTTTTCTATACGCTTTTTTTTTATTTTTATATAGATCACCAGACATGAACCCAATCGAATTAGTGTGGGCTCAATTGAAGAGGTACATTAGGAGTGTTGCAAAGCCAACAACAAAACAGCAACTGTTGGATGGGATAAAGACATGTTGGCTAGAAGTACTCACACCTGAACATTGTAATAATTATATAAATCACCTGTATAAAGCATTACCTGTTGTAGTCGAAAGAAATGGTCAAGCCACAAATATGTAGTTCTGTACTGTATTTTCTGTTTAAAATTTTAAATTGGTGCATTATTAAAAAAAATTATAAAATTGCCTTTGTCTGATTATTGCATAAACTAATGTAGAATATTATACAGTAGTAATGTTATTGATGTGTATGAACAGTTATTTTCAGTTTTATTAGTCCTGAATAAGAGTACTGTACATTTTGATTAGTGCAGTACATGGAATCGGATGTTGTAATAAATACTTTTTTTTACATTAATATTGATGCTTTTCCAATAAATATTCAATTTTACAGTATGGTACGGTACAGTACATGAGGGTACCTGTACAGTATGATACGTCATTATGGGGGAGAAATACTGTATCCACTAAATGTACAGTAAAATGTTTTTTTCTTATTACAAACACACAAATGCATCTCAGATGGAAATATGCTATACACAGCAGACAGCTTATGGTGACAGAACTTCCCTACTGTATCCCCACCCATAGTCGTGGTATATTTTAGATTGCCTAATGAGACACTCCTGCAGCATTGCCAATGATTCATGTAAAACCTGTGTGCAAACAGTATCTGTATTGAATGCAAAGTACAGTAAGAGTACAGTATACAGTATTATCAGAGCCAAACCTGACCAACATGATGCCCTAGGCTAGATTTTGGCTGATGCCCTCTTGCACAGATGCTACGTAGTTCCGCCTCTAACCCTGCACCCCTTTCCCAGCACCATCACCCATTTTGGCGCTCCTACCCCCTATAATCTAAATAAGAACAATGTGCACATTTAGTGCCAGCCCAAAACAGTGTACAGTATGTTCTTGCTGGGAAGGGGCATGGTAACACAATAATACCCGAAGATGAAATGACACAACACAGTACTGCAACTTTATTCACATTATATTATGCAGTGGTGTCTCTTATTCTCATTACATCATATCATAGTACCACATTACTCCTAACAGTAATGCCCCTTATTCACATTACACCCCACCACATTCATCTTTATTTACATTAGACCACAGGTTCTCAAACTCAGTCCTCAGGACCCCACACAGGGAGGGGAACAGCGCTGATATGGAGGGTACTTGCAGGCAGCGAGTCGCCGCCCGCAGCTCCTCTCCCACCTACACACCATACCTGCCGCCTGACACCCACATCCCAGGGAGAGGGCGCTAGCTCAGGCACCGCTAGATCAGCATCTGCAGCATACAGACAAGGGCTGCCATGCTCAGCGGCAAGCGGTGCGGAGCATGTGCAGCGGGACAGCGCCAGGACGGGACACGCACTAATCAACATTGCTGCTGGCCCGGAGCTCCCTCCGTCTGCAGCCTAAGGACGCGCGCCGCACCTCTCCAGGGAAACACCATGCCTGCCCGCCCACAGGGCTCCGGACGCTTACCTATGCTCCGCGATCACAGCAGCTGACGCTGCCATGCAGGATGGAGGAATGACGCCCGTCAGACGGGGCGGACAGTGTGCGGCGGAACGGGGCCAGGAAGGAATGCTGACCACGACCCATTGCTGCTGGGTCTGAGCTCCCTCCCTCTGCAGTCACCATCTCACAGCAGCAGCCTGGAGGTTAGTGGCCACCACGACCCGCACATCCTTACCTCACACATACCTCACATATACCTCGCATATACCTCACATACCTCACACATGAGTGCAAAGGTACACACACTGTGACATCACACCTGTAGCCCACCCCTATATCTGCTAAGTACTCCCCGTCACTATGCCCTGTCACCCTCATTCTGCTCTCTAACTGCCTGTCTGTGTACTGGCCTTCACCCCTCTCACACCATCACCAACCCTCACTAACTACCACAGAGACTACTGTATGTGCACTGATATCTGCCCCTCCACCACCTGCAGCGCCCCTGGACCCCTCCCCATCCCCCGCAAACCCCCGCACCTGCCCCTCCACCACCCGTGGCACCCCCACCCACTGCGCCTTCGGACCCCCTACCCCACCCGCAGTGTCTTCCAAACCCCTCCCCCATCTGCAGCAGCCCCTCCCCCATCCGCCACACCCCGCATCTGGCTCTCCCCCGCCCGCTGCACCTTTGGATCCCCTACCCCACCCACGCAGCAGGCCCTTCCCAATCCGCATCGCCTACACCATTCGCAACAGCACCGCACCCGCCACTCCCCCACCCACGTTACCCCCGCATCCACCCCTCCCCCACCCACCGCACCCCCTGGACACCTCCCCCATCCACTGCACACCCGCACCCACCCCTTCTCCATCTGCAGCGCCTTCGGAACCCCTCCTCCATCCGCAACAGCCCTGCAGCTGCCATCCCCCACCTGCGACACCCCTGCTCCTACCCCACTCACAGCGCCTTCATACCCCCTCCCCCATCCGCGGTCCCCACTCCCCAAACCCCTTCCTGTTGCAAGGGACTACGCCCCCTTCACCATCGGACGCCCTATCATTGTGCAATATTCAAACACTAACAAAACTAGGAACGCAGGTAATACTCCATATATTGAACCCCAGAAAGGCGTGCAGGGGTTAAGGGGGCGTAGTATATTACAATAGAAAAAAGTTATAGTGTCAGTGAAAAAAGCACCTCATGACAGATACTGTACACAAGCTCATGTCTAAATACTGTATACTGTAAGCAGTGACATTAAGGGGTACAGTATATGCAATTGCGGTCGAATTCCGGCAGGAATACGGAAAAAATGGACATGGGATCCCCCATCTTTTTAGAACCAGCACCGGGCTCTGCGCCTGGTCCTGGTGCAAAAAATAAGGGGGACAAAAAAGCGTAGGGGTTCCCCATATTTTTTGAACCAGCACTGGGCTCCACTAGCTGGACAGATAATGCACAGCCGCGGGACACTTTTATACCGGTCCCTGCGGCCATGGAATTAAATACCCAACTAGTCACACCTGGCCGGGGTACCCTGGAGGAGTGGGGGCCCCTTAAATCAAGGGGACCCCCCCTCCAGCCACTCGATTATCTCTATTGCCCCTGTGTATTGTAGCTAGGGGATTGTGTTGCTCCTTCAGCATTGCCCCGTAGCCTGCAAAATCTGTGCTGTTATTTGCTCCATAGCTGAGTGCCTCGTAGGAGCTAGGAGTCACAGGCGGTAGCCATTTCAATTGAGTCTGCCCTGCTATAGAATTGTATGTGTACAGTACCATACGGTGCATAGAACCTTTACAGTAGAAACTCTCCTGCAGCTTTGGCCTGCTTTATGTAAAACTTGGGTTTTGTCAGTTTGCTATGCGATCGAGCCCGGTGTAACGTACTGTAATGTGCATAGACCTCGCTTATCTCTGTGTACAGTATTTTGGCTAGGGGATTGTGACGCTCCTTCAGCATCGCCCCGTAGCCTGCACAGCTTATGCCATTTCTCATTCCATACCCGACTGCTGCCTGCCACGAGGTGGGGGTTCAGGAGGTGGGGGTTCAGGGGTAGTGGTCATTTTGACAGTGTGCTATGCGATTGAGTCCGGTGTACCGTAATACTGTATGCAATCCTACAGTAGCTTATCCTCATCGCCCCTGTGTATTTTGGGGATTGTGACGCTCCTTCAGCATTGCCCCATAACCTGCACAAGGGTTCAGGGGCGGCGGCCATTTTGCCAGTGTGCTATGCGATCGAGTCCGGTGTACCATAATGTGCATACTGTGTATTTTAGCTAGGGGATTGTGACGCTCCTTCAGCATTGCCCCATAGTCTGTACAATCTGGACTATAGTATTACTTGCTCCGTAGCCTAGGGCCTCTGTGGGGCAAGGAGTCATAGGTGGTAGCCATTTCTATTCAGTCTGCCCAGCTACAGAATTGTATGTGTACTGTACGGAGCATAGAATCTTAACCTGCATAGAACCTGCACATTATGGTACACCGGACTCGATCGCATAGAACCGCTCATGCAGCTTTGCCCTGGTTTATGTGAATAAAAAATAATAATAAAGTGTCTGAAAAAAACTAACATGCATTCGTACTTAAGGAATCGAACCCGGGACTCTGAGTATAGGAAGCGAAACACTTCACCACTTCGCCGCAGACAAATGTATAAATCCATTGGTTTTGATTATGCTGTAATGGCTACGGGATTAGGACGATAACATACTGTACAAAATTCCTAATCTTGAGAGGCAATAGTGAATTTCTAACACACGTCCATTTGCGACAGTGTACACTACTGGTTTTACAGTATGTTTTGTCTACGGGACTTGGACGCTCACATACAGTATTCATAAAGTATTGTAGATGGATCATATACTGTATGCTGTACTATTTGCGTCTGTGTCGTACTGTATATACAGTACTGTATTAAATAATGCAGCGTAATGAGTATTTACTGTATGCAGCGTAATGAGACGCCTTAGTAAAGTAGTCCTTATTATGTATTTCAGTATTGTATTTTACGGGAGACCACACGCATGCGCAGTGGTGATTGTAAAAAGCGACATCTGGTGGCTGATCGCAGGTATTACACGTAAAGGTAACGCCAAACGCCATGTCTGCCTCCGTGCGATTAGGTACGCCTCTCTGTGACTAGTCGCGTCTCCCTACGCTGCATATGCTCGATCGGGACAAACGCCTCAGCCACTCAAGATAAAGGTGGCTACATCTGTACACAGCACTTCAAGAGGTGTTTATTCAGCTGTTTTAATTGGAGCTCCATATTGCTGTGAGATATCATATTCTCAATATAAGGGACTGAGGGGTACATTTACTAAGCAGTGATAAGAGCGGAGAAGTGAGCCAGTGGAGAAGTGCCCATGGCAACCAATCAGCACTGAAGTAACATCTATAATTTGCATACTATAAAATGATACAGAGCTGCTGATTGGTTGATGGGGAAATATCTCCACTGGCTCACTTCTCTGCTCTTATCACTGCTTAGTAAATGTACCCTTTAATAAACTAACTTCCTGAGTTGTTACTTTGGGGACTATTTACTAAGTCTAGGATGGAGGTAAAGTCAGTGGAGATAAAGTAACAGCCAATCGGCTCCTAACTGTCATTTTTCAAACACAGCCTATGACATGGCAGTTAGGAGCCAATTGGCTGGTACTTTATCTCCGTCGACTTTACTTCCATCTAAGGCTTAGTAAATAGACCACTTAGATCCATACTATTTGATCAGCTGATCTACAATTTTGCCTTCCAAAGTGATTTTCTTAAAATCAGCCGGATTCATGCATTAACTGTCTGTGTGACAAACCATTTATAACATCTGCCCTGCTGACATGCTGCTCTGCTTTTAAAATAGTTTTTTACTAACCAGATTTGTGCAATATAGCTTAATAGCTGTTATTAATTATTAACCCTTTGGCCACAGATAATTGTTCTTAAATCCACTGGCAAGCACGGTCTATATGCATTCCATTGTGTGATTGTAATGTGTGTAATAAACATTACTGATATTTTTCAAATCAGCAGTCGTGTTTTTGGAGCGCCTTCATTTCTTTCTATATCCAGTTCCACAGTGTGGGGGACGCAGTGGCGGAACCAGAGGGGTGTGGGGGGGGGGCACAGGCCCTGTCATGTCTGGCACTTTAAAAAAACAACAACACAGCAGTTCCTTTTAAAAAGAAGCTGCGGCGCAGACGGCACCCGCCGCGATGAAGGGTCTCGTAGCGGCGGCAGCAGTACTAATGAGTCAGACTGACTCATTACAGTGCGCTGCAGCCGGCTGTAGTAAAACTGGAAGACTCGGAGGAGAAGAGAGGCTTTCCCCTTCTCTCCTCCATTTGGAGTTGCAGAGGGTGATCTGGCCACGATAGAGCCGGCAGCGCTGTATCACTGCTGCCTGCAGCCGTACGCCTCGCGGCTCGTCCTTGTCCTTGTGTGTTCGTGCATATGTAATGAGCGGCAGAGCATCATGCCGTTCATTACAATATGTACAACAGTACAAACTGTGCTAGGCCCCCACAAATCCTATATTAACGGAGGGTAGGACAGCATTTTGTTACCTGCGATCCAGCCTCCAGTTAATGTTCTCCCAACAAGCCCCCCCCTCCCCCCCAGCAGCTGCGGCCAGTCAAGGCAAGGAATGCAGAGGACACTGGTCCACAGCACACCGCACCTCCCGGCGCTCTCAGGCTGCTGGAGTGGGAAATCGGCGCTGTTGGCCACAAGATGGGTGTCCTTTAGAGTAAGGCTCTCTGTGATCCCTGTCCCAAAACCCCTTCTCTGTGATCCCTACCCTAAACCCCCCTCTCTGTACTGTCCTAAATCCCCTTCTCTGTGATCCCTACCCTAAACCCCCTTCTCTGTGCTGTCCCAAACGCCCTTCTCTGTGATCCCTACCCTAAACCCTCTTCTCTGTGCTGTCCCAAACGCCCTTCTCTGTGCTGTCCCAAACCTCCTTTACTGTGATCCCTACCCAAAACCCCCTTCTCTCTGATCCCTGCCCCCTACCCCCTTCTCTCTATGAAAATAAATAAATGTATACGTACAGTAGATTCCACAGTGTGTGTGTGTATATATATATATATATATATATATATATTTATTTATATACACACTTTTTTGTAACACAATTATGTTAATAGGGGCCCCTACAAGTTTGTTGTCCAAGGGCCCCCTCAAACCTTAATCCGGCCCTGCTGGGGCAGAACGCTCGCCAGTCGCCACTACCGCATGGAGCATAGAGCAGAGGAGACCCGTCTGAGTGGGTGGCCCACTCCCTGCCTCCCCATTGCCGCCACCTGAAGCTCCCAGAGGAGGTCAGTTCATCTTTAGGTATAAACAGTATATGTTGCTTGGAAACATATACTGTTTGTACCAAGGAAAAACAGTATATGTGTATGCATACCTTGTGGCATAATGTGAATTTTGGCTCATACCGTGTGCTATAATGTGAATTTCGGCTTATACCGTGTGATATAATGTGAATTTCGTCTCATACTATGTGCTATAATATTAATTTCGGCTCATACCGTGTGGTATGATGTTAATTTTGGGTCATACCATGTGCTATTATGTGAATTTCGGCTCATACTGTGTGCTATAATGTGAATTTCAGCTCATACCGTGTGGTATAATGTGAATTTCGGCTCATACCGTGTGCTATAATGTGATTTTTGGCTCATACCGTGTGGTATAATGTGAATTTCGGCTCATACCGTGTGGCATAATGTGAATTTCGGCTTATACCGTGTGCTATAATGTGAATTTCGTCTCATACTATGTGCTATAATGTGAATTTCGGCTCATACCGTGTGGTATGATGTGAATTTTGGGTCATACCATGTGCTATTATGTGAATTTCGGCTCATACTGTGTGCTATAATGTGAATTTCGGCTCATA
The DNA here is from genome assembly GCF_028390025.1 of Pseudophryne corroboree. Lineage (NCBI taxonomy): Eukaryota > Metazoa > Chordata > Amphibia > Anura > Myobatrachidae > Pseudophryne > Pseudophryne corroboree. The sequence goes on from NC_086453.1 coordinate 229,450,339, forward strand.
CCATGTGGTATAATGTGAATTTTGGCTCATACCGTGTGCTGTAATGTGAATTTCGGCTCATACCGTGTGCTATAATGTGAGTTTCGGCTCATACCGTGTGCTATAATGTGAATTTCGGCTCATACCGTGTGGTATAATGTGAATTTCGGCTCATACCGTGTGCTATAATGTGAATTTCGGCTCATACCGTGTACTATAATGTGAATTTTGTCTCATACTAAGGTGGTCATTCCGAGTTGTTTGCTCGTTGCCGATTTTCGCTATATTGCGATTAGTCGCTTACTGCGCATGCGCAAGGTTCGAAGAGCGCATGCGCTTAGTTATTTTACACAAAAGTTAGGTATTTTACTCACGGCATGATAATGTCGATTATCTTTACAGGAATGAAAGCTATACCTTAAACACACCTTAAACCTTTAGCCGCTGTGGCCGCTATACTTAATTCACACTACGCACCTTTTACGCTATTAGCGTAAAAGGGTTCCGTAGTGTAAGGACTTTGCGTACACACGCCATGCTGACGGTACAAAGCACTCGCAGCGCATACACACCCAGAGATACACTTTAAACCTTCTACAGCAATGCAATGCATTAGTAATAATAATACACTTTAAACCTTAGCAGGGCAATGAGCACACGACACCAATTGTGATTAACCACTGGGTTCCGACACCACAGTGGATTATTTCTGAAAAGGGGTTTACAATACAAATTATACACTACAATATAAGACAATATATATAACAGAATAATGTCCAGTCCTCCGTAATCAAATAGATAACATTGTGAGTCTTATGAGTGGCCGGCCTGCAGCAGGCTTTATTTATACAAGTCTTCCAAAGCAATACAATTGATACTGTAATCCCTTTGTTCGTTGGACACAGGGATGCACTTTTACAGTACAGGAGAGGTCATAGGTTGATTTGAAAAGGTAGGCGATGTCTTTCTCAACTGCTCTTGTGGGTGGTCTCTTCTGGATTCCCGCCGCATACATAATATACAGTAAATACAGTTTATATCTTTATTCTACTTCTGCCCATAAATATCCGCAGGAACATGTGATCTTCCGCAGACCAACACCGGAATGTTTCCCTTAAAATACCCTACAGCTGGGTACCAAACATCACCTTATAACCTTAGTATGTCCCCTCTTATCCTGTAAAGGTGAATCCCTTTGTTCTGCAACCATTTAAACAGCTATAACTTTCTGATGTGGTGCAAGGAGACTATGTGTACATTGTGCACTATTTGGATTAAATATGTAATGTGTTCTAATGGCCCTCCATGCGTACACAAACTCTGCCGTAAATACCCATACCACGCGCCGAATGCACAGGTCCGCGGGAGCGACCATACGCAATTTGCGGATATGTGCACGCACGGCAGAACAAGTGCACGCGCAGTGGGCATGTGTGTACAGTTTATACGTGCTATGTGTTCTGCAATATTTTTCGACTTTGACAGTCCACCCTTTGGCAGTCACCAATAACTGCCACTATCTAATCACTAAACAGAAAAATATCAATACAATATCTACAGACGATTGGATGGTCGGAGGAGAGTTGTAGGCGGGAAATGTATGACCTAGTGGGATAGTAAAAAGCATGTATGTATGAATCCATGTATGAGGGTCATGTATCATCGTGCCGTATATGTTTTAGATAAGCTTCGAGGTATTGCAAAGTATACATTAAAGCCTTCTTATCCCGTATTAAGGGTCTGTAAGTGGGCCGACAAACACTACCGAGCTCTTTTCAGCTTCTTGTTCCAACAAATGGGGTGCACATTTAGTTGATGATACATGGAGGGGGAACATATGTGAGTACTAGTATATGTGGATATCACCTGTCGACTATGTGTGTCATTAACTGAAGGTTGTAGAGATGAAGATAAGACACATATCTAAAATACATTCACATGACATTTTCATAAACATTCTTGGGTAGGGCTGATGTCTTTTCCAGATGGGTGTATCTGGGCAGAGGGGGAGACAAAGGAAAAACGGGTGAAAGAAACAGGCCATGGAATTCATTTGCAATCCTTATCATAACACTGTCTCTATGGATGGGTCGTAAATTAAATCTGCTGCTATAACAATGCCCTCGCTCCTTAAACTCATCAAATTTGTGCCGTGCTTGCGCCGCGTCAGAATTCGAACACACCTAAATATCAAGCCAATAATTATGACGACTCCCAGGATACAAAGGAGAAGCTTTCCTACACTCATAATAACATTTTGAGCCCACTCTCCTAACCCTGAGAACCAATTTTGTGGGTTCAACCATGAGACCCAGCCGGTCAGCTCATTACCCACAGCGGTTAGGGTAAGGTTGTGTCTCCTCCGGAACTCCCACTTCAACTGCAAGATATCGTCCATCTTTTGATCGATGATCTCCGTGGGGTCGTCAGTGCTGTTTGTAATATACGTACAGCACTTCACACCATACTGAGTTGCCAAAGTGACACAGTACCCACCCGTCACGGCTGTGATATAATTAAGGACCATCCTGTGCTGGATCAATTCCGTCTTGTAAGCTTGTAACTCCCTTCCCGTATACCAGAAGGTGTCGTCATACATCTCAGTGATATTATTTATCAAGTTCGCTAGCGCATGGATATACCTATAATTTATAATTCCTCTGGCAGTACGGGTGATGTCTAATGCGAGAAGGAATTGAATCCCGGTGGATTCGTGGATCAAATCGGAGGCTACGTGCTCTGTCCTCTCTATGAGGTGTCTCTTGACGATGTGTTCATAGTGAGTATGAGTATAAGGAGCCTGAGCACTGCGGTGAACATCTTTCATCTTATCATGGGTTATGATCATGACCTCTGGCAACACGCTTCCAACATAACACAATCCCTCTGAGTTCGGGGCAAGCCACTTATACGCCTTCCTCCCACATATGAAATAGGCATCATCGGGGAGAACATAGGGGACAGAATATGACATTACCATATTACAAACTTTCCAAGTGAAAAACCCAATCCCTAGTTCTCCCATCTGCTCAGTACAAGTATCAGGCTGGATGATATGAGCACAGTACCCTGGTGATACTTCTCCAACCCACATGGTCTTGCTTCCTCGAGTATACCTATACCGAAAATACCTTCCACTGTTGGCTATTTGGCATACAAGTTCAGAGTCTATGGGTATCCTATCAGCTCTGTGCGAAAAGGCCATTGTCTGGTTATTCCACATCACTTCCCAATTTCCCGGCTTTCGGGAATTGGAAATATTGAAACATAATAAGGATCTATCTACATGATACTGGTGGAGCTTCAAACTAGGGGGCCTAGAAATATTGAATTTCTTGTCCACCGGTCTCCCACCCCGTAATTCGAGTACCACATCTATTGCTAAAGGGTACGGTACTAATCCTGACTTGCTCTGACCTTGAGCTACTTGTGAGCACACCCAGCATTCTGTCTGGTTTAAGACCTTACCCACTAGTGAGTGGTAATCACTCAATGGATGACGGTCCATGTTGATATTAAGGCTGGACTGACATCTCTGGATGCACCCATCCTCGTCTATGTTCTCACAATTCCTACAAATGCAATTTTCCTCAGCCAATAACCCTTCACAGTGCCTCCGAGCTCCCTGACTAGCAGATCGCTTTCTGATACTCGCCTTTGCTCGAGTGATGTGTTGCTCTTGAGATTCTACAAATCCATCCCCGCCATCAGAACCCTCTCTGGGACCCTCACCGAAACAGACTGTCCTGGTCAACAACAGGATTAACAGAAAAACCCGGAACGCAGTCTCTTGGGGTAAGTCCATCTTGTTAAGGGAAGAGAAGGGAAACAAGAAGGGGGGGAGAAAGAGAAGAAGAGAAGGAGGGTAGTGGGGAATGGAGAAAATAAAAAACTGGTGCGACAACCGCCTCTGGTCTTGTTGTTCTCCGCGCTCAGTAGTACTGCCTCTCAACCTTCCCGGAACAGACACTCCAGTGATACGATGTTCTCTACACTCTGCTCTTTGTCATGGGTTCTCTCCGGGTCAGCGACCTTCTTACAGTAGGACGAGTGGACCCAAGTCTCTCTTTCGGCAACCTTTAATGCTGTCGTGCTGGTTAGCAAGACTTGGTACGGTCCTTCCCACCTGTCAATGAGGCAACCTGAGTGTAGAAAATTTTGAATCATTACATATTCCCCAGGTTCAATGTCATGACAATTACTGTTCGGTAGGTCAGGAATCACCAGCTTTAGATTTCTATTTTGATTCCTCAGCTGCTGGTTCATCCTAACCAAATATTTTACAGTCACTTCGTTATTGCATTTCAAATCATCCTGGGGGTCTATCATTACATGAGGTTGTCGGCCAAAAAGAATCTCGAAGGGTGATAGGTTAAGGGGGGATCTGGGAGTGGTTCTGATGCTGTACAATACTAGTGGCAAAGCTTCTGGCCACAACAATCCAGTCTCAGCCATCACTTTGCTCAGCTTGTTCCTAATAGTGCTGTTCACTCTCTCTACTTTTGCACTCGCCTGTGGTCGGTACGGAGTATGCAGCTTGCTATTAATTCCCATCAGTTTGCACATTACCTGAAAGACTTCACCTGTAAAATGAGTACCCCTATCGCTTTCAATTATTCTAGGGATACCATATCTACTCACAAATTCCTGCACAATTTTCTTTGCAGTGAACGTAGCAGTATTTGTGGCAGCAGGGAATGCTTCTACCCAATTGGAAAATACATCAATACAGACTAACACATATTTTAAATTCCTACAGGGTGGTAACTGTATGAAATAAATTTGTATTACCTGAAAAGGGCCGTCTGTCTGAGGGATATGGGATGGTTCTGTTGGTATTGACTTTCCAATATTCGTCCTCAAGCAAGTAAGACATGTCATTGCTCTCTTACCCGCATGAGAAGAGAATCCTGGTGCACTGCACACCAGTAGGCTCTCACCAGCTTACACATACCCTCTTTACCCAGATGAGTCAGACCGTGTGCCGCCTCAGCTAAGCTTGGAAGATATGCTCTGGGGGCCACTGGCTTACCCTGTCCACCTGTCTAGAGTCCTGAGGACTCCTGGCCATACCCCTTTGACCTCCAGACCGCCTTTTCCTGTGGAGAACACAAATTTTGCATTTCAATTAATTTTTGTGTGTTGATTGTGTTGAATGTCATCAGTGATGTGATGTTCGTCTGTATGGGGGTGCTTGCTGCTGATTTAGCAGCTTCGTCTGCCCGGCTGTTACCAAGTGAGATTGGGTCTTGGTTGTAAGTATATGCTTTGCACTTGATAACAGCCACTCTGTCTGGTTCTTGTATCGCTGTTAGAAGCCTTTTTATGTGGGATGCATGCGCTACAGGTGTGCCAGCTGCCGTCATAAAATTTCTGAGGCGCCATAGGGCCCCGAAATCATGCACTGCTCCAAAGGCATACCTAGAATCTGTGTATATATTGGCTGACTTACCCTTGGCCAATTCACACGCTCTTGTTAGGGCGACCAGCTCAGCAACTTGTGCTGAGTGCGGTGGGCCCAGGGGTTCAGCTTCTATGATACCTCTGTCATCTACCACTGCGTATCCAGTACACAAGTCCTTCGAGTCCGTCTGTCTGTGGCAACTACCGTCAGTGTTAAAGGTAAAGTCTATGCCTTCCAGTGGGTTGTCACTGATGTCAGGTCTTGCAGTGAAAGTCTGATTCAGGTATTCCATACAATCATGCATATCAGTATCTGTACTAAATCCTCCTTCACCATCATTCTCATCCTCTACCCTTTGTGCCTGTCCAGGCACACTTGGCAGATAAGTTGCAGGATTTAGTGCGCTGCATCTCTTTATGGTGATGTTTACAGGGGCCATTAGTGGTAATTCCCACTTTGTAAACCGTGCCGATGAGACATGTCTGGTTTGGGCGGAGTTCAGTAAGGCTGATACTGCATGAGGTGTATGGATGGTCAGGTTGTGTCCTAACACTATGTCATCGCTTTTACTTACTAGCAAAGCTATCGCTGCAACACTTCGCAAGCATGTGGGGAGAGACCACGCTACGGTGTCCAACTGTGCACTGTAGTAAGCTACCGGCCTGCTGGCATCACCATGTCTCTGGGTTAAAACTTCTGCTGCGCACCCTGCACTTTCTGTACCGTATAATTCAAAAGGCATCCCATAATCTGGCATACCTAATGCAGGTGCCTGTAATAGGCACTGTTTGAGTCTCTCAAAGGCCAATTCGGACTCATCTGTGTGCGAGATCCGATCTGGTTTGTTCGAGAAGACCATTTCTTGCAAAGGTAAAGCCAGTATGGAGAATCCTGGGATCCAGTTTCGGCAGTACCCACACATTCCAAGGAAAGTGCGGATCTGTTGCTGGGTTTGTGGCAGGGTCATGTCGCGAATCGCCTGTATTCTATCAGCGGTGAGATGTCTAAGTCCTTGAGTCAAACAATATCCCAAATATTTTACCCTGGTCTGGCACAGCTGCAACTTATCCTTTAAAACCTTGTGTCCCGTATTAGAAAGGTGAAACAGAAGCTGTTTCGTGTCTTTCAAGGACGATTCGAGTGAATCAGAACACAGCAATAAGTCATCGACATACTGTATTAACACTGACCCGCTCTCAGGTTGAAAGGATTGTAAACAGTTATGCAAAGCCTGGGAGAAAATTCTTGGGCTGTCAATGAAACCTTGGGGAAGAGGAGTCCAGGTGTACTGTACTCCCCTGTATGTAAATGCGAAGAGGTATTGGCTGTCAGGGTGCAGAGGGACAGAAAAGAAGGCAGAACAGAGGTCAATGACAGTGAAAAATTTTGCAGTAGAGGGAATTTGCATGAGGATGACAGCTGGATTGGGCACTATGGGGAATTGGCTCTCAACTATCTTGTTTATCCCCCTTAGATCCTGCACTAGCCTGTAACCCCTCCCCCCACTCTTTTTCACAGGGAAGATGGGACTATTGGCAGTGATGGACGTCCTGACTAGTATGCCCTGTTGTAGCAATCGTTCTATGACGGGGTACACTCCTAATTCTACCTCTGGCTTCAGAGGATACTGTGGGATTTTTGGAGCTATCCTACCGTCTTTTACTTGCACTACTACCGGAGCTACATTCGCCATCAATCCAGTGTCTTGTCCATCTTTGGTCCAAAGGGAACCCGGTATTTGTGAGATCATTTCCTCTACCTTTGATGGGCACTTGTCTATAACAGCAGAATGTGACATTAGCCTTTGAGGGGTGTCTAATATATCTTGCACTTCCTGAACGTGATTCTCAGGTATATCCAAGAATACACCCTCAGGAGTACAGTATATGACACACCGCATTTTACACAATAAATCTCTTCCAAGCAGGTTAGTCGGAGCCGCTGCAGCCAGCAAAAAAGAATGCTTGGTTTGCAAGGGCCCTATCGTACTCTCTGCAGGTCTACTCAAAAGGTAGTGTTGCACTATTCCTGTTACTCCCATTGCCGAAATTGTTTTACCCGTGGTTTTCATACCTACAGTTGAATTTAACACTGACCTGGCCGCCCCTGTGTCTACAAGAAAAGGTAATGGTACACCAGCTACATCAACCATGACCTCAGGTTCACTACCAAGGCTAGCAATCAACTTCACTGGCTGCAGACTGCAGGTGTGGCCCAACCCCTATTGTGTGGCGAGACCCTCCCGCAGCGTGTTGGCAGCTACGATATGTGGGGGAGGTAGCTGAGAATTTCCGGAGGTCTGCCCATCTCTCCTTGGGGGGTACCTCCTTGTTTCCCCTGCATGTGGCTCGTAACTTCTCCTATGTGGTCCCTGATCCCAATTATTTGAGTAGTAGTGTGGTTCGTATTCTCTGTCTAGGGTTCTATCTTGGTTATGCGCTCTAATACTCCTACAGTCTTTTGCAAAATGCCCTTCCTTCCTACAAATGTAGCATGTTCTAGGTCTGTCCCAAACAACAGGGGTCCGGGTTTTTGGCTGATGGGGTTTTGCATAAAGGGTCTGTATACTTACCGTCATCAGTTTTTCCCCCTGCAACTCCCTGTGTTTAATGATGTTCCTATCATGCTCGACAGTGGACTCTCTCAATGCAGGCACTGAGATACCTCTCCAGTTTGGTAGAGAGGTCTGTACCCTTGTTCTGAGTGCCTCCTTCAACCCGTCCATTAATACTGAAACAGCTACCTCCCTATGATGTGCATTGTCTCTAATGTCCTTGATCCCAGTGTATCTAGTCATTTCCTGCAGTGCTCGATGGAAATATTCGGATGCCGTTTCACCTTCCTTTTGTCTTATTGAAAATATTTTATTCCATTTGACAACAGTGGGGAAATATATTCCTAATTGCAGATTGATTTGTCATACCTTCTCCTGAGTGTACTCATCAGTGATAGGTACTTCTTTGTCTAAATTGCAATCAGTTATGAACTTCGTGGGGTCAATATTGGAGGGTAAACATAACCGTAGCACTGTTCGCCAATCTTTGTTTGTGGGTTCGGTGGCGTTACCTAACTCTTTAATGAACCTCTGGCATGCGACTAGATCCTTTCTGGGATCGGGAAATTCTGACATAATTGACCTCAATTCTGTCCGGGACCAGGGACAATGCATGGCAATGTTCCTGATGGGAGTGACTCCCTGAGCGTCAGTCCTCCCATTGGGGACTGCAATCACCCTGACAGGATTTAATTCAATTACATCCTTCTGGTTTGATTTTACAATGTGGGGTGCTATGGTTTCTGCATAATGTACGGTACCGTACTTAACTGTGGACACGACCTCACTTATCCCTCCGCTAGGGGGCCTGACTACTGCTCTTGTTGGTTGGGCCGTACACATCTGAGTGTCTTGTATGGTGGCTGCTAGAGAGAGTGCCGATATCGTGCTGGACTCATCCTCTTGTTCGCAGTCCTGGGGAAAATTTAAAACAGGGTACAACTGGCAAGGGTTAGCGTTAGTACGTTTTGCAATTACACTTCTATTCTGTACCAATGTATCATTGCCTGTAGCCATTTTCTCCCCAACAATATATGGTGGTGGTGCCGTCGCCATTGTTTTCCCACTAGGTTTGGAACCTGCTGCGCGAGCTAATTCCTTTTGCATATCCCCCTCCTGTTGCCATAAATTTAAACAGTCTGTATGTTTAATCCTTTGTTTCTTGGATTTTATCAGACATATCCTTAACCTTAAGTTCTGTAATACCTCTGGTTCAAAGCTGCCCACTCTAGGGAATGGTACCCTATCATTGTTGGTCATACATATCCACTCATTGCATAAACCTTCTGTGTGTGAACCATATTTTTCACACATGATAAACCTTGCAGAGCCTTTTGGCCACAATTCTGCCTGAACCCTGTCTAAACGTCTCTTACTTGAGCAACTGGCTCCCATATTTGTGGGTCTCTTCTAATACCTTTTAAAAAAATCCCCACAAACACCAAAATACTCAATATAAGTAGACGGTGGAAGTGTACCTGAGCGCCTTCCACTCGCTCGCGCCCACGCTGGCCAGTACTACCATACACTGTTGATAGCGAAGGCAATGTACCCAACTTAGGGCTCCTATCAGACCTTACACCGTAATTTCTTTCGGTGGAATTTCTGTTTGGAATATTTTCCTGAGAGAGGCATTGAAAATTTCCTTTTCGGTATCTTTCAACTGGAATTGTTAGTAGGGTGAAAAACAGAGAAATTAGATAACTATCCCTCACCCTTTCCAGTGAAGCCCACCAGGGAGATTTCCCGAAGTTATCAAAGAAAAACCCCTTTGTCTATACAATCACGTCTGCGTATGCTCTTCCACAGCAAATGTAACACAATAATATCACGTTGCGCTATGCAGAACAAATGGACATGTGATGCAATAGCACAGCCTATAGATACTAGTTATCTATATGCCCTACGATTGTTGTAGACCACCTAGTACCACCTAGTAGACCACCTAGTAGACCACCTAGAGTTGTATGGGATACCACTCAGTCCACCAAGACCACCTAGTCCACTCTTAATAACGCAGGGTTGCGAACCCTATGCCACCGGGTCTCTACTAACCCAGTGTGCACACCTAGACCACCTAGTAGTCCACCTAGTTCACCTAGTTCTTGGGTTCAGTATCCACTCACTCCTGCACTCGCTCACTCAAATACACTTTATTTTTCTGTACAGAAAATTATCATTCAGACAAGCAGCTTTACTCCCAGAGGCAACACAGTAAATAAGGGTTTTATACTAAACTTTGGAAGCTGGGCAATCTTGTGTTATTGTAGCGTGGCTACTATCCCACCTTTAAACTAAACGAACTATCGTGTGGTTTTATTATGCGCACACAACGCTACGCAAGCTTGCGTACCTTAATGCCACGTGTGCAGCCTTGCGCTACGTGCACGTTTTGTGTACGCTGTCCTCACGTTCCGTACCACGTGTACCAATGTGCGGACGCAATAAAACAACTCACACAATTTCTATAAATGTGAGCACTATTAACTATAATCACTCACTTAACACGCCACACAGTTTCTTTTCTGTATTAACTTTTATAACTAGGCCAGACTGCGTTTGTGTTTTACATTTACTTCCTTAATATTTATATTATGAATCTAGTTATGGCAACAATGTGGGAGAGTATGCACAGGGTATGGGTGTACGCTTTTGTTGTGTACGCATTTGGCGCCAAAAATAAATTCACAGATTTTAAATAACTTTTTACCTGCTTACCTTACGAGTTCTTACCAGCATCCCTACAAACCATACAGAGCAGACACAATCTAATCTGCAATTAAGTAGGGTTTTCAGTATATCCACCAACCAAGAGAAGGATACGCAGGATCCCCGTCCACCCTTATGCTGATAGATTATGTCTGCTTGTGACCTGTTAAACAGTAAAAATCTGGAAAACCGGAGGATGCCCCCAATTGATAATGTCGATTATCTTTACAGGAATGAAAGCTATACCTTAAACACACCTTAAACCTTTAGCCGCTGTGGCCGCTATACTTAATTCACACTACGCACCTTTTACGCTATTAGCGTAAAAGGGTTCCATAGTGTAAGGACTTTGCGTACACACGCCGCGCTGACGGTACAAAGCACTCGCAGCGCATACACACCCAGAGATACACTTTAAACCTTCTACAGCAATGCAATGCAATAGTATTAATAATACACTTTAAACCTTAGCAGGGCAATGAGCACACGACACCAATTGTGATTAACCGCTGGGTTCCGACACCACAGTGGATTATTTCTGAAAGGGGGTTTACAATACAAATTATACACTACAATACAAGACAATATATATAACAGAATAATGGCTACAGGTCAATGTACATACGTGAGAATATTCGCGTGCGCTTCCTGGTCCAGTCCTCCGTAATCAAATAGATAACGTTGTGAGTCTTGTGAGTGGCCGGCCTGCAGCAGGCTTTATTTATACAAGTCTTCCAAAAGCAATACAATGGATACTGTAATCCCTTTGTCCATTGGACACAGGGATGCACTTTTACAGTACAGGAGAGGTCATAGGTTGATTTGAAAAGGTAGGCGATGTCTTTCTCAACTGCTCTTGTGGGTGGTCTCCTCTGGATTCCTGCCGCATACATAATATACAGTAAATACAGTTTATATCTATATTCTACTTCTGCACATAACTATCCGCAGGAACATGCGATCTTCCGCAGACCAACACCGGAATGTTTCCCTTAAAATACCCTACAGCTGGGTACCAAACATCACCTTATAACCTTAGTCTGTCCCCTCTTATCCTGTAAAGGTGAATCCCTTTGTTCTTCAACCATTTAAACAGCTATAACTTTCTGATGTGGTGCAAGGAGACTATGTGTACATTGTGCACTATTTGGATTAAATATGTAATGTGTTCTGATGGCCCGCCATGCGTACACAAACTCTGCCGTAAATACCCATACCACGCGCCGATGCGCAGGTCCGCGGGAGCAACCATACGCAAATTGCGGATATGTGCACGCACGGCAGAACAAGTGCACGCGCAGTGGGCATGTGTGTGCAGTTTATACGTGCTGTGTGTTCTGCAATATTTTTCGACTTTGACAGGCATAACGAGGATTTTTAATCGTTCTGGTGATCGTAATGTGATTGACAGGAAGTGGGTGTTTCTGGGCGGAAACTGGACATTTTCTGGGAGTGTGCGAAAAAACGCTGGCGTTTCTGGGAAAAACGCGAAAGTGTCTGAAGAAACGGGGGAGTGTCTGGGCGAACGCTGGGTGTGTTTGTGATGTCAAACCAGGAACGAAACTGACTGAACTGATCGCAATGGCTGAGTAAGTCTGGAGCTACTCAGAAACTGCTAAGAAATTTCTATTCGCAATTCTGCTAATATTTAGTTCGCAATTCTGCTAAGCTAAGATACACTCCCAGAGGGCGGCGGCTTAGCGTGTGCAATGCTGCTAAAAGCAGCTAGCGAGCGCACAACTCGGAATGAGGGCCTATGTGCTATAATGTGAATTTCGGCTCATACCGTGTGTACAATGTTTGTTTCCCCAGTGAATCTTTCCCTTCATGCCTCTGTAAACCTCACTACAAATGTCTCGCTACTCCCTCCTACTCCTACAGAGACCTTAGGTACCCACTGCCTCTCCCTGTCCCCCTCTCCTTGTTACCCACTGCCACCTCCCCCTGGCATCACTCACTTTTTCCTCGTCACCCTTTATCCAGTGTTACCAACTCTGCCTCTCACTGTCACCCTCTCTCTGTCACCCACTGCCTCTCCGTCTCCCACTATGTTTCCTTCATCCACTGCCTCTCCCCTGCGTCACTATAAACCCATCACCCTCTCTCTTCTGTCACCCGCTGCCTCTCCAAATTGTCACCCTCTTCCCGTCTTACGAATACGATGTTCCCTTTGAGGCCATGACCCTTGTTGCTAGGTCATGCCCTTGTTGTGAGGCCACGCACACCTTCATGGGACCGCACGCCTTTGGCATGCACAAGGTGCCCCCCCTGTCATTTTTTTCCTGGATCCGCCCCTGGGGGGATGCTAAACCAGTCTGTTTTATATATATTTTTATTATATCAATATAGCACCCACTGTGTGTATTTTTTTCCTATGGGAAGTCACTGCCACTGCTAGGCAGTCCCTGTGGGTGGCAGATTGTACTGGGGGGCTGCAGCCCATAGGTAGAATCTGCCACAGGTAAATTAATGTCGACAATTACCATACTGACATTCAGCATATAAACACTGAATACATGTCTAAATTGTCCCTAATCTCCCATGCCCTGAAACTTCCCTGGCAATGCGGCATGCACTAATTGCAGGAAAGCTCACCGCTCTGAGGGCCTAAAGGGTTAATTTTGTTGGGAGCCAATTAACCTTACCTACCAGTATATTTTTGGGTTGTGGGAGGAAGCCGGAGTACCTGGAGAAAACCAACGCAAGCACAGGGAGAAATACAAACTCCATGCAGTTAGGGCCAAGGTGGGAATCAAACCCATGACCTTAGTGCTGTGAGGCAGTAATGCTAACCACTACACCACCCGTACTGCCCAAGTTGTGTCAAAAATGCAGGCGTGTCATGGTTTTTTTTGGTGAGTGTATCTGCTTCCAGCTGCGATCATGTACGCAAAGAACTATGGCGCCAGCGGTCGCTACTGCTGCGTGACCATAGACTTATTTGAGGAGTCTATATTCCATGTTATTGCGTCGGTGCTGCGTATGAGTACACAGTTGCTGAGAACTTTGTGATGCCTGTGGTGGGTATCTAAATTCTTTTATGGGCGGCAGCTTCACTTGCGATGATTGTCAAGTCCGTAGCCTGAGAAGTGGACGCTGGGTAGGCATGTGCGTACAAACATGAATTAGGCCCTGAATGACAAGTGCTGTGTGTGAAATACATGGGTATGTGGGCTAAGTGACAGGCCAGAATAGGGATTAGTGTCACCCTCTGAGTGCGGCATATTCTGTGGCACATCATGGCATTTTCCAATTAGATGTGGGCAGTGAAAATGGCATAAATCCTGCCAGCCTATTGAAAGTGCAGAACAGCATTGTAGTAATATGTATTGGCAAGTCAGAGAATGGTGAAGGAATCCCTGAAGAGCATGGTATGCTGTGAACATCTATTTACTGCAATGCAGAATAACTGCATGTCACTTCAGGGTAAACCATTAGCTTAATGAACATGGAGAATGGGAATTAGCCTTCTCAAGTGGGTCCATGAACCACTTGGGAGTTGTCAGACATCTGCTTTAGGCAGGGATAAAAGCCTCATTTATGTGAACAGGGCACTTAAACAAGACAAGCCCTCTCTGCTTCGTCTCAGTCTTACTCTGGCTGTGTCTATTCCAAGCTGTCTGGCCCTGGCAGTTCACAGAGCTCTTTGTGGCCAGTTAGGTTCCTGGCAGTGTAAGCATACTCAGCCATTCATCCTTTCAGTCTGCCTCGTAATGAGCAGGGATAATTCCAGTCTATGGGAAGTAAGACAACCCTGAGAGGGTTCTAGAAACGCGGATGGGGAACATTATTAGCGCTGCTGAAGGGTTATTTCATTAGTATGGAGTGATCATTTTGTGGATTCTAGTAACCAGTGATAACTTGTTTACTCATCACCATTATATTCCTTTACAGGCATCTTCAATTTGTTTTGTTTTTTTGTTTTTAAACAAACATTTATAAAAGTAACAGGTAGCATTTAAAATACAGGTATTCTGTAATGACGAATGGCAGCAATTTTTATCCTGTCCATCTTGTGTCTGTTGGTAATAGCGTGTATTCACTGGTTCCCAACATATCTCTTGCTCCAGTCTCTACATTCAGGGGGTTATTCAGAGACGGACGCAGCTCTTGCTTCCCACAACAAGATCTGTGTCCATCTACTCACATGCTGGGGGCCGCCCAGTACACGGCAAGGCCGCCCAGCATGTGTGCGACTCCACGCCGCAATGCATCCGCAATTTAATTGCGGACACATCGATATAAGGTTGACCCCTGGCAGTGCAGCAGCCTTTTTTTGATTAGAGCAGCTGCGTGGGACATCACGCAGCTGCCCCGAAAACGGTTTGGAAGCGTAAGCGTTGTCCAGACCGCGCCCAGTAAATGCCAAAACAACGCCCCCTGAACGCCTGCCTCTGTCAATCCCTATGCTATCCTTCTGGGACGCGATCGCATGGTGACGGTCATGCACGTGCACTATTGCCAGTGCGTATGTGCAGATGAAATGGATGTGACCGCTGCGTACATTTCTGAATCGCCCCCTCAGAGTATACAGGTCAGTAATTGTATTGCTTTGTTTCATGTGGCTTTATAAGCTGCATTTTATGCTTACTGTTTGCCCGGTAGGTTTGCCATAATACCCGTTTAAGCCAGGACATATACAGATGTGTCCTCACACATCTTTGTTATAAGAACTGCAGCGTGACGTTGCAGAGATCACACCACTAGCAGCCGTTTGTTGTGCTTTAATCCGCGGGTGCGTGCGCAAGCATGCACCCGCTATGTCTCTACATAACTATGGGCAGCAGGCTGCTTTGTACATCCAGGGGTGCTCTGTCCATCCATCAAAGGGCTGCTGTGTCCTCCAGGGGTGCTCTGTCCGTCCATCAAGGGGATGCTGTGTCCTCCAGGGGTGCTCTGTCCGTCCATCAAGGGGATGCTGTGTCCTCCAGGGGTGCTCTGTCCGTCCATCAAGGGGATGCTGTGTCCTCCAGGGGTGCTCTGTCCGTCCATCAAGGGGATGCTGTGTCCTCCAGGGGTGCTCTGTCCGTCCATCAAAGGGCTGCTGTGTCCTCCAGGGGTGCTCTGTCCGTCCATCAAGGGGATGCTGTGTCCTCCAGGGGTGCTCTGTCAATCTAGGGGCTGCTGTGTCCTCCAGGGGTGCTCTGTCAATCTAGGGGCTGCTGTGTCCTCCAGGGGTGCTCTGTCCGTCCATCAAGGGGATGCTGTGTCCTCCAGGGGTGCTCTGTCAATCTAGGGGCTGCTGTGTCCTCCAGGGGTGCTCTGTCAATCTAGGGGCTGCTGTGTCCTCCAGGGGTGCTCTGTCCGTCCATCAAGGGGCTGCTGTGTCTGTCCAGGGGTGCTCTGTCCATCCATCAAAGGGCTGCTGTGTCTGTCCAGGGGTGCTCTGTCAATCTAGGGGCTGCTGTGTCCTCCAGGGGTGCTCTGTCCGTCCATCAAGGGGCTGCTGTGTCTGTCCAGGGGTGCTCTGTCCATCCATCAAAGGGCTGCTGTGTCTGTCCAGGGGTGCTCTGTCAATCTAGGGGCTGCTGTGTTCTCCAGGGGTGCTCTGTCCGTCCATCAAGGGGATGCTGTGTCTGTCCAGGGGTGCTCTGTCCATCCATCAAAGGGCTGCTGTGTCTGTCCAGGGGTGCTCTGTCCATCCATCAAAGGGCTGCTGTGTCTGTCCAGGGGTGCTCTGTCAATCTAGGGGCTGCTGTGTTCTCCAGGGGTGCTCTGTCCATCCATCAAAGGGCTGCTGTGTCTGTCCAGGGGTGCTCTGTCAATCTAGGGGCTGCTGTGTTCTCCAGGGGTGCTTTGTCCATCCATCCATGGGCACTGTCCCAGTGTAAAAAAAGTAAAAGCTAAAAATATAATTAAAAAACATATACTTTTTTTTTGTGCTATATCCCAGTTGACACTGTTGGTCAGAGGGGATGCGGTCAAGATCCCGCCGGACGGAATCCCGGCGGTCGGAATACCGACACCGGGATCCCGACCGGCACAATCCCGACATATTCTCCCTCTGTGGGTGTCTACGACACCCATAGAGGGAGAATAAATTAGTGTGCCGAGCGTAACGAGGCACCGTGCCCGCAGCGTGGCGAGTCCAGCGAGCCCGCAAGGGGCTGCGTTGCGCTCGCCCCCTGTCGGGATTGTGCTGGTCGGGATCCCGTCCGCCGGGATTCCGTCCGGCGGTAATACGTACTGATCCCGGTCAGAGCACAGTGTAATAATGATCATACACATATTGTGACACTGTAGTTGGTACCCCAACTGTAGGTGGTCCATCCAAAAGGATGCTTAGTTGTATAACGCTCTGTTTCACGCTCTCTATGTACCTCGTCTGTGTCACCCCTGTCTACTCCTCCCCTTTAGAATGTAAGCTCTCGCGAGTAGGGCCCTCTTCCCTCATGTGCTTATCCTTTTTCTTACTTTAACAATCTTCAACTGCACCAAATCCAGCAGTCTTCTGCCACCTGATACTTATTCCAGTGTCATCTGCTGATGTAACTATGTTTATTTACCCTGTACTTGTTGCTGTTTTCCTGTTTTGATTATTTGTTTATGTACTCGGTAATTGGGCACTGCGGAACCCTTGTGGCGCCATATAAATAAAGGATAATAATAATAATAATAATAATAATAACATAAGGGGGTGCAGTGTCTGCCCCAGGGGTGCTTTGTGTACATAAGGGGGTGATCTGTTCTCCATCAAGGGGCTGCTGTGTCTGACAAGTGGCTGCTATGTCTGTCCAGGGGTGCTCTGTCAATCTAGAGGTGCTCCATCTGTCCATCAGTAGGCTGCTGTGTCCTCCAGGGATGCTCTGTCCATCCATCCAGGGGCTCCATGTGTGTGTGTATATGTGTGTGTGTGTATATACATATATATATATAGAAGGTGAACGGACCGGCACTCCGCTCAAAAATATAAGGTGCTCCAGTGCCCTCCTAAAGGCGTAGATACAGAGATTTGGCACTCAGAGACGGCATAATAGCAAAAAAAATGTGTATTAAAGACTCATAATAGCCAACGTTTTGGGGCGATTCCGCTCCTTTGTCAAGGTGAGGTACAAAGAACAATAAGAACAATTACAAAATCACTTACCTAAATAGAGAAGAGAAGACACAGCCCACCATCCCGTGGGGTCCTGTCCCGCGCATCCGCCCGCATCTCTCCTGGTGCGCACTGCGATGACGTCAGGGCCGCTGGAGGGATCCGTTGCTATAGCAACGGTGGACGCTCCCACAGCACCTGTTCAGCGCCACTACTAATGCTTCCAGTGGATGGTAAGGCTGGCACGCTAAGGAATAAGAGAAAGAAAAGGGAAAAGGAAAACCCTTAATGAATGCTGCACGATAGTGGGCCACATATGCACTCAGTTTATAAAAGCATAATATTAAACATGTAAAAAGCATATATCACATATGAGCTCCCATGCTGTCATAAACTAGTGACCGGTAATGGAGTATAAAGAAGAGAAGTCAGACTAGACGAAACTGGAAACTAAATTGCAATTGCATTTAGAGTAAATATCAAGCACTCGTTGTCACCCAAAAACTCCCCAGGAGACTTTGTCATTAAGACCAGAGGGATAGATAGTGTTGAGGGCATAAATCCATTTAGCCTCCCGTTAGAGCAATTTTGCAAATCTGTCACCTCCTCTGAGTGTTTCGGGGACATGATCAATCGCCATGTGTTTCTAGTCCTGGCAAACATGTCCTGCCTCTTTAAAGTGGCGAGCGACCGGCTTTTCCAATGTTGACCCCTTAAGGACTGCCTTGACGACAGACCTGTGGAGTGCCATCCTCTCCCTGATGGTCCTTGTAGTTTTTCCTACATAATGTAGGTTGCATGGACATATGATGATATATATGACAAAACTGGATGTACAAGTCAACATATGTTTGATGGTGAATTTTCTATCTTGATGGGGATGATTGAATACGGGACCTGTTAACATGTGTTTGCAAGTGGTACAGCCTAAGCACTTGTAACATCAAGCTTTCTTACTAAGGAAGGACACTGGTTTAGTGCCTTGGTTGGCCCAACCCATAATGTCTGTTTGTACAACCATGTCCTTGATGTTACTGCCCCGTCTGTAACAGACCATTGGTCTTTTATTCTTGAAAAAAATAGATTTTCATCAGTTGAGACTATTGGCCAAAGGGCCTTGGTCGCCCTTGATAAAACTGGACTTGAGGTATTGAATGTGGTGATCCACGGGATTTTCTCACCCTGTGCCCTTGTTTTGGATTGTAGTAAAGAAGCTCGAGGAATCTTGGCTACTATTGACTTTTGTTTCTTAAGCATTGATGGATCATATGCTCTGGCTATAAATTTATTTACTACAGAATCCAGTTCCCTGTCCAAAGTGGACGGGTCGCTGTTGATCCTTGCGACCCCGGTCAGTTGTGATTTAGGGAGCCCCACTTTCAATGCCCTAGGGTGATGGCTACTTGCTCTTAAAAGGGTATTCTTACCCGTAGGCTTTGAATATACCTCGGTGTACAATTTGCCACCCACAATAGACACACTCACATCCAAATAGTTTCAAGATTCAGTGGGGTATTGGAACGTGTTCCTGATTGACGATTGTCTGCTGTTAATATACTTGCACAAGTTGATCAAACGTTCCTCTCCTCCTGTCTAAAGGAATAACAGAACATCTATGTATCTCGTGTATAGTGTATGGAGCTCATGGTAGAAGGGTCCTCAAAAAACATAAAGTACTCCTCGCGCAGCATGAAAATGTTCGCAAAGGACGGGGCCACATTACTCCCCATTGCACACCCCGTCTGTTGCAAGTAAAACTTGCCGTCAAAAAGGAAGTAATTGCGCTTGAGAGTCAACTCTGAAAGCTTCAAAAACAACTCAAGATCAAGGTCTTGCATTTTTTTCTTCTATCAGGAATGTTCTCATAGCTTCCAGTCCACCCTGATGGAGGATACTGGTATAGGGGCTACAAATATCCATGGTACAGATGATGGTGCCAGGTGGTACTGTTCCAAAGTTGTTGAGAAGAACAAGAAAACTGGTGGTATCTTTAATAAGAGTCTTCTGTTTGAGGACCAGTGGTTGGAGGATGCTGTCTAAAAATTGGGAAATGGGCTGATAAATAGATTGAAGGGCAGAGATAATCGGTCTCCCTGGAGGCATGGTCACACTCTTATGAATTTTGGGGACTAAAAACAAGATGGGTGCTACTGGGTGATTTTGTGTCAGTGCCCTGTCTTCCAACATGTCTTCCAACAGTGACAGCAAGTTCGCAATAATCAGATATCTAAATAAGTAAAAAGTAGTGATGTGCACCGGACATTTTTCGGGTTTTGTGTTTTGGTTTTGGATTCGGTTCCGCGGCCGTGTTTTGGATTCAGACGCATTTTGGCAAAACCTCCCTGAAATTTTTTTGTCGGATTCGGGTGTGTTTTGGATTCAGGTATTTTTTTTACAAAAAACCCTCAAAAACAGCTTAAATCATAGAATTTGGGGGTCATTTTGATCCCATAGTATTATTAACCTCAATAACCATAATTTCCACTCATTTCCAGTCTATTCTGAACACCTCACACCTCACAATATTATTTTTAGTCCTAAAATTTGCACCGAGGTCGCTGGATGACTAAGCTAAGTGACCCAAGTGGCCGACACAAACACCTGGCCCATCTAGGAGTGGCACTGCAGTGTCAGACAGGATGGCACTTCAAAAAATAGTCCCCAAACAGCACATGATGCAAAGAAAAAAAGAGGTGCACCAAGGTCGCTGTGTGACTAAGCTAAGCGACCCAAGTGGCCAACACAAACACCTGGCCCATTTAGGAGTGGCACTGCAGTGTCAGACAGGATGGCACTTCAAAAAATAGTCCCCAAACAGCACATGATGCAAAGAAAAAAAGAGGTACAATGAGGTAGCTGTGTGGCTAAGCTAAGCGACCCAAGTGGCCGACACAAACACCTGACCCATCTAGGAGTGGCACTGCAGTGTCAGACAGGATGGCAGATTTAAAAAATAGTCCCCAAACAGCATATGATGCAAAGAAAAAAAGAGGTGCACCAAGGTCGCTTTGTGAGTAAGCTAAGCGACCCAAGAAGCCGACACAAACACCTGGCCCATCTAGGAGTGGCACTGCAGTGTCAGACAGGATGGCAGATTTAAAAAATAGTCCGCAAACAGCACATGATGCAAAGAAAAAAAGAGGTGCAATGAGGTAGCTCTGTGACTAAGCTAAGCGATGCAAGTGGCCGACACAAACACCGTGGCCCATCTAGGAGTGGCACTGCAGTGTCAGACAGGATGGCACTTCAAAAAATAGTTCCCAAACAGTACATGATGCAAAGAAAAAAAGAAGTGCAATGAGGTAGCTGTGTGGCTAAGCTAAGCGACCCAAGTGGCCGACACAAACACCTGGCCCATCTAGGAGTGGCACTGCAGTTTTCTAACGAGAGGATGAGTGCTTCCATCCTCATGTGAATCTGAACCACTAGCCATGAACATAGGCCAGGGCCTCAGCCGTTCCTTGCCACTCCGTGTCGTAAATGGCATATTGGCAAGTTTACGCTTCTCATCAGACGCTTTTAATTTTGATTTTTGGGTCATTTTACTGAACTTTTGTTTTTTGGATTTTACATGCTCTCTACTGTGACATTGGGCATCGGCCTTGGCAGACGACGTTGATGGCATTTCAACGGTCTCGGCCATGACTAGTGGCGGCAGCTTCAGCACGAGGTGGAAATGGATCTTGATCTTTCCCTATTTTACCCTCCACATTTTTGTTCTCCATTTTTTAATGTGTGGAATTATATGCCAGTAATATATCAATAGCAATGGCCTACTGTACCGTACTGCTATATATTATATACTGGTGGTCAGCAAAATTATGCACTGTCCTCCTACTATATTTACTGTGCAAAACTTAAATGCACCACAGGTATGGATGGATAGTATACTTGATGACACAGAGGTAGGTAGAGCAGTGGACTACTGCACCGTACTGCTATATATTATATACTGGTGGTCAGCAAAATGATGCACTGTCCTCCTACTATATATACTGCGCAAAACTTAAATGCACCACAGGTATGGATGGATAGTATACTTGACGACACAGAGGTAGGTAGAGCAGTGGACTACTGTACCGTACTGCTATATATTATATACTGGTGGTCAGCAATATTCTGCACTGTCCTCCTACTATATATACTGCGCACAACAACTAAAATGCACCACAGGTATGGTTGGATAGTATACTTGACGACACAGAGGTAGGTAGAGCAGTGGACTACTGTACCGTACTGCTATATATTATATACTGGTGGTCAGCAAAATTATGCACTGTCCTCCTACTATATATACTGCGCACAACAACTAAAATTCACCACATGTATGGATGGATAGTATACTTGATGACACAGAGGTAGGTAGAGCAGTGGACTACTGTACCGTACTGCTATATATTATATACTGGTGGTCAGCAAAATTCTGCACTGTCCTCCTACTATATATACTGCGCACAACAACTAAAATGCACCACAGGTATGGATGGATAGTATACTTGACGACACAGAGGTAGGTAGAGCAGTGGACTACTGTACCGTACTGCTATATATTATATACTGTACTGGTGGTCAGCAAAATTATGCACTGTCCTCCTACTATATATACTGCGCACAACAACTAAAATTCACCACATGTATGGATGGATAGTATACTTGACGACACAGAGGTAGGTAGAGCAGTGGACTACTGTACCGTACTGCTATATATTATATACTGTACTGGTGGTCAGCAAAATTATGCACTGTCCTCCTACTATATATACTGCGCAAAACTTAAATGCACCACAGGTATGGATGGATAGTATACTTGACGACACAGAGGTAGGTAGAGCAGTGGACTACTGTACCATACTGATATAATACTGGTGGTCACTGGTCAGCAAAATTCTGCACTGTCCTCCTACTATATACTACAATGCAGCACAGATATGGAGCGTTTTTCAGGCAGAGAACGTAGATATTTTCAGCACACTGAGCACAGATATTTGCAAGCACACTGAGCACAGATATTTGCAGATAACTGAGCACAGATATTTGCAGCACACTGAACACAACTGAGAAAACGCTGCACACGTCCTCTCCCTATCATCTCCAATGCACGAGTGAAAATGGCGGCGACGCGCGGCTCCTCATATAGAATACGAATCTCGCAAGAATCCGACAGCGGGATGATGACGTTCGGGCGCGCTCGGGTTAACTGAGCAAGGCGGGAAGATTCGAGTCCGCCTCGGAACCGTGTAAAATAGGTGAAGTTCGGGGAAGGGGGGGGGGGGGGGGGGGGTTCGGATTCCGAGGAACCGAACCCGCTCATCACTAGTAAAAAGATATCTTTAGCTGTTCTTATTCATCCAAACACGGATCAACCAAATTTAAACCACTATAAGGCATACCAGTTTGGCACCTGTAGTTCCACAGTGATAATAGCTTATATCAGCAAAGACAGAATGTTGTTTGACAAAATCCTAATAACATATATAGACATACAACACAGTGAATTAAAATACCTCTATATTATAAACAATATAGACCGAATTGTCGGATAACCATGATATGACAAACAATGTCAAACAACATTCTGTCTTTGCTGATATAAGCTATTATCACTGTGGAACTACAGGTGCCAAACTGGTATGCCTTATAGTGGTTTAAATTTTTTACTGAGCTCTATCATTACGATAGCTGTACCTGCTTGCGGAAGCGATGCGTGTCATGCTGCGTTCCACCGGCGCTACATGCAGCCGGAAGTTGATAAAGGAAGTTTGAGTAGGCGGAAGCGCCTTGCGGTTCACCCGCGGCGTGCATTCCACAGACATGTGAACTACTGAGGGATTAGGTGAGTGTTATTCTGCTAGCCTTACAGTACAAACTTAACTTTGATAAATAACATTACCTTGTCTTTGGCATTTTTATGACCACTGAATGGATAGGTTGTTCTATGTAAATGATATTATTGGATGATAACTTAGGAGGTGGAGCCTGTGGGGTACTTATAGTTCCATGGTGACAGTCATTTGGTTTGTGACTTGGACTGCTGTATACTTGGGTCTTGACAAAGGTCCGGCTTGGGACCGAAACGTTGACCGACTACAATTATGCTGCTGATGTGAGGTTTGCTAAAAAAAAAATTTCTCTGCAATTTACAATAAGCCTGGTGAGTGCCTTCCTTATAACACTTTGTGTATATATATATATATATATATATATATATTTATTGTGCTATACCCCAGTGTACTATACTATTATTTTTCTGTGACACTGCCAGACAGACCGCAGTGTAATAATAATCATACACGTATTGTGACACTGTAGGTGCTGTGTTGTACATAAAAAGATGGTGTATCTATCCCCAGGAGTGCTTTGTTGTACATAAAGGGTTGCTGTGTCATCCATCAAGGGGTTGCTGTGTCCTTCCAGGGGTGCTATGTCAATCTGGGGGTGCTTTGTCATTCATTAAAGGGATGCTGGGTCCTCCAGGGGTGCTCTGTCCGTCCATCCAGGGGCTCTGCCTCAATGTAAAAAAAAAGCTAAAAATATAATTTTAAATGATATACATTTTTCTTGTTTTGTGCTATACTCCAGTGTACTATACTATTGTTTTTCTGTAACACTGCTGGTTAGACTGCAGCGTAATAATCATAAACGTATTGGTACACTGTAAGTGGTACCCCAATTGAAGGCAGTCCGTCCCGAGGGGTGCTTTGTTGTATATTAAGGGGTGTTTTGTTTGTCCCCAGGGGTGCTTTTTTGTACATAATGGGGTGCCATGTTGTCCATTAAGGGACTGCTGTGTTCAACAAGGGGCTGCTGTGTCCATGCAGGGGTGCTCTGTCAGTCCATCAATGGACTGCTATGTCCTCCAGGGGAGCTCTGTCTGCCCATAAAATGGCGGCTGTGTCCTCCAGGGGTGCTCTGTCCATCTATGAAGGGACTGCTGTGTACTCCAGAGGTGCTCTGTCCATCCATCTAGGGGCTTTGCCCCAGTGTAACATTAAAATAATAAAAGCTGTACCCCAGTGTATCCATTTTTTTTATTTTCATAAGTACTGTGACACTGCCAGTCAGATTACAGTGTAATATTCTTTCTCATACACGTGTTGTGTGACACTGTAGGTGGAAGTGAACTTCAGTGTAATATTATTTCTGACTCATACACATATTGTGTGACACTGTAGGTGGAAGTGAACCGCAGTGTAATATTATTATTTCTGACTCATACACATATTGTGTGACACTGTAGGTGAAAGTGAACCGCAGTGTAATATTATTATTTCTGACTCATACACGTATTGTGTGACACTGTAGGTGAAACTGCAGTGTAATATATATTCTTTCTCATACACATATTGTAGCACTGTAGGTGAAACTGCAGTGTAATATTCTTTCTGACTCATACACGTATTGTGCGACACTGTAGGTGGTACAGCAGTGTAATATATATTCTAACTCATACACGTATTTTGACACTGTAGATGGTATATTTTTTGTTCAAATTGTGGTGTGTGCTGTACCCCACTTTGTTCATGTTTGTTGATAGATATGGTGGACGAACAATTGAGAGGAGAGTAGGAAGCACATACTAGTGCGATACAAGTCTGTCAATGTCATTTACTAAGTCCGATGACCAAGGGCAGAGAAGGCTTAATTCAAAGCATGTAAAAACAAAGAAGCAATATAATTTTACAGTGGTAAAGAAAAAACTTCAAAAGGAAAGTTAGCTGCAGAGAAACAAAATTGTCAATATGCCATTTCACCACACAAAGTAGCAAGGAAAGGCTGAGGCCTTGGCCTTTATTTATGACTGGTGGTTATGCCTCTTATGATGATGGAAAGCCCTTCTCCCTGTAGAAGTGTAAAAAAATGAAACTTGTTAAGGCACAGGAACCATCTCTGTTCTCAGAAACATCACAAATCCCTGAGGAGAGTCTAAGTGTGTCCATGTGTGCAATGTGTGAGACTGACCTTTCAAATACTGTACTTGAAGAAGAGTCTTCTTCCACCATTTGTGCGGCCTCTGCAAATGTTGGGATGAGCAGCACATGTCAACACGCTGACATAGAAATTGAGGATGCTTCTGTGGAAGTGCACCGGGATGAGTATATATGTGTAACTGGCACTAATAAGGATGTTGAGGATGATGGTGTTGCCGAGGATGTCATGCCTGAGCAAAAGACCAAAAAATGCCACCTCTTATGTGTGGAATTATTTCTACCCAAATCCAGACAACTGTCAAGCCATCTGTACCCTTTGTAAAGCCATAGTAATTAGAGGTAAGGACCTTAACCATCTAGTAACCCATACCCTTCAACATTTTACACATAAAAATTGGTACAAATTAGGAAAAGGGGCCCCCTTTCTTGTACTTTCGATGGAAGTTTGGAGAGTCAAAAATCGATACAGACCATAAAAAAAGGTACTGTACCTGCCAAAAAAGGTACAGTTGGAGGGTATGGTATCCTCCTTGCTGTTATGTCACTTGCAGCCCATTCATAAAAAAGTTTTTGAAAAAAAACAATCCAGTGTCACCTAGCTCCATTCTCTCTGTTAGATCAAATCACCTGCAGTCTTCATCATCAACACCTTCACCGTCATTATCTTCAATCATGATCCGAAGTAGTCCTGCATCTAATTTCATAAGCATAACTGACTCCTCTCCTATCCAGGATTCCTCAGAAGGATCCTTGAGTGCTACACCTTCTGCTGCTGTAAGTGGATCTTAATCCCAGAGGGGGACCAGGAAGACTACTTGTAGTAGTTGAACAACACATTTGACTGTTAAACAATCCTTTGCAAGGTGGAGCAAGTATGACGGTAATCACCCAGTTGCACAGTGGATTACTGACGCCATAACAGCTATGCTGGCATTAAATGTGAATCCAGTATCCGCCATTAATGCAGTGGGTTTTATACAGTTAATAGAGGTCCTGTGCCCCCATTACCAAATCCCATCTAGATTCCACCAATTCCTAGTATGTACAAGGACGGTAAAAAAAAACCACGTAATTAGTGTCTTCCGAAATGCCTTTGTACCCACTGTACACTTAACCACAGATATGTGGACAAGTGGAACAGGGAAAACTAAAGATTACATGACTGTTACAGGACACTTGGTAGGTGTATTGCCTTCAGCGGCCCCAACAGAAGAAGCTCATTTAGAGGCAGGCTACTCTGTGTACTACCAGTTTTACTAAGAGGCATACTGCTGACAACCTCTTAGAAAAACTCAGGGAAATCATTGCAAAATGTTTACCCCGCTTGGACTCACCTCGGGATTTGTAATTTCTGACAATGCCACCAATATTGTGAGAGCATTACAGCTGGGTGAATTTCAACATGTCCAATGTTTTGCTCACACAATTAACTTGGTGTTACAAAAATTATTTCAAAAATGATAGGGGCATGGAGGAGATGCTGTCTGAGACCCAAAAAATGTTGGGACATTTTTGCCATTTAGCAAGTGCATATAGAAGATTCAGCACCTGCAAGAACTGTTGAATTTTCCCTGCCACCAGCTTAAGCAAGAGGTAGTAACAAGGTGGAATTCTACTCTTTATATGCTTCAGCGGATGGAGGAACAGCAAAAGGCCATTCAAGGCTACACAATGACCTATGACCTAGGGAGAGGAGGGGGAATGCACCTTAGTTAAGCGCAGTGGCAAATATTTTTTGTGTTATGCAAGGTTCTCCAACCCTCTGAAGTTGCCACATGTGAAGTTAGTTCAGACACTGCCAGCTTGATTGAGGTAATTCCCCTAATCTGACTCTTGGAAAAGCACCTGGAGCAACTGAAGGAGGAGCTGAAACAAAGCGATTCCACTAAGTATGTCAGACTTGTAGATCAAGCCCTTCATTCGCTTCACCAGGATCCAAGGGTCATCAATCTCTTGAAATCAGATCACTATATTTTGGCAACCATACTTGAACCTAGGTTTAAGTCGTATGTTGTGTCTGTCTTTCTTTCCAATGGACACAAATCCAAAGAGATGCAAGGAGCTGTTGGTTAGCAAATTTCCAGCTCAAGCAGAATGTGACACTGCAACATCTCCTCCTTCATTTTCTCCGGCAACTGCCACTGCCAGGAAAAACTATGGCCCTCATTCCGAGTCGTTCGCTCTGTATTTTTCATCGCATCGCAATGAAAATCCGCTTAGTACGCATGCGCAATATTCGCACTGCGACTGCGCCAAGTAATTTAGCAATGAAGATAGTATTTTTACTCACGGCTTTTTCATCGCTCCGGCGATCGTAATGTGATTGACAGGAAATGGGTGTTACTGGGCGGAAACACGGCGTTTTATGGGCGTGTGGATGAAAACGCTACCGTTTCCGGAAAAAACGCAGGAGTGGCTGGAGAAACGGGGGAGTGTCTGAGCGAACGCTGGGTGTGTTTGTGACGTCAAACCAGGAACGACAAGCACTGAACTGATCGCACAGGCAGAGTAAGGTTGAAGTTACTCAGAAACTGCAAAGTAGTTTGTAATCGCAATATTGCGATAACATCGGTCGCAATTTTAAGAAGCTAAGATACACTCCCAGTAGGCGTAGGCTTAGCGTGTGTAACTCTGCTAAATTCGCCTTGCGACCGATCAACTCGGAATGAGGGCCTATATTTTCCTAAGATACCCACTGGTGGTGATGCAGATTAGTCAGCATAAACTTTAGACATCTGGTCCGGACTGAAGGAACTGACTACAATTACTGAAATGTCCACTGTGACTGCATATGAGATGGTCACCATTCAAAGAATGGTTGATGATTATTTTAGTGATAGCATCCAAATATGCATGTCAGACAGTCCGTTTCACTACTGGCAGGCAAAAAAGGCAATTTGGAGGACCTTTCACAAATTGGCTTTGCTTTAAGTTGCACACCCTCCAGTATGTATTCAGAAAGAGTTTTCAGCGTAGCCATGAACCTTGTCAGTGATTGGCATAGGAGTTTACTTCCCCAAAATGTGGAAAAGATGATGTTTATCAAAATGATTTTCAAATTCCATGAGGAAGGCCTTTACCAGCAATTACGTCCAAAAAATACAGAGGCACCTGTAATGGTGGATTCCAGTGGGGACGAATTAATAGTGTGTGAAGAAGAGGATGTACACACTGATGGGGGTGAGGAATCGGATGATGATGACGATGGTGACATCTTGCCTATGTGCAGCCAGTTTGTGTATGTGGAGACCATTGGCAGCTTGTTTTGTGGGGGCCTAAACAAACCAATAATTTCAGCCACAAGTGGCAGTCCCTGTCGCTGAAGTAATTGGTTTGTTAACTGTGCATGTCCTCTTTAATACATACAACATAAGGGTGTGTGGGAGGGCCCATGGACAATTCCATCTTGCACCTATTTTCTTTGCATTATGTGCTGTCTGACAAATTTCTGAATGTCTTCTGTTAAGTTCGTTTAACTTACAGGAAGAAAAAGCAATACCTTACATACACAAATGTTCAGGCCGCTGCGGCCGCTGAATGCAATCCGTAACCTCTGTACTGTTTACACACTTTGTGTACACAGGCCCGTACTGTGTACGCACTTTGCGTACTCACGCCGAATGGGTGTAATATGTACACACTTTGCGTACACACGCCAACACGCTGTAAGCACAAAGTAGCTACACGTGCAACGGAATACACTTTATAACCCCTAACAGGAAAGGAAGGCGACACCAATTGTATATGTATTGTTGTGGTCCAACACAACAACAAATGTTTACTTAAAAGGGGGGGGTTACAACAGAAATACAATAACACAAGAGAAAAGCTACAAGCAATGTATACATACATTTGTTCACCTGCGCCACCCGTATCCGGTCCTCAGTCAATCTGGAAAGATGACCTTCAGAGAATAGACCGAGGCCGGCCAGGAGGCTTGACTTTTATACAATAGTTCAAAGCATGAAACAAAGGAAACTGTAATCTCTTCATCCATAGGTCAAGGGGCAGTTCATTTACAGTACATGAGGGGTCATAGGTTGGTTTGAACAGGTGGGCGATGCTTGGTCCAGGTGTACTTGCTGGTGTTCACCACTGGGTTCCCGCCGAATATCAGGAGTACAGTACATACAGTGAGATATGAATATTGTATTCCTGCGCATAACTATGCACAGGAGCATGCGATTATCTGCATACTGTGATTGGAATATTGCCCTTGAATTTCTGTACATGTGGATACCAAACACTATGTTCTGACCTATTTCTGTTCCCTCACATCCTGTAAAGTTGAATATCTCTATTGTTCCATTTCTAAAGTAAATGTAACTTGCTGGTGTGGTGTGTATGGTCTATGTGTAAATTATGCACTATGTGGATGAAATATCAGTTATGTCTTTGTGGCTTTTTCCATGCGACTGCGTATGCTACCGTAATTACTCATACCATGCGCTAATATGCAAGGCCTGCGAGCCAATGTACGCAGCGTGCGGGTAAGCGCACGCACGGCAGAACATATACACGCACGGAGGCCACTCTGTGTGGTGTTTGTACATGTTGGATGTGAGTATAATATTTTTGACTTCGACAGTCCACCCTTTAGTAAACAATAACTGCCACACATAATAATAAAAATTAAAATATTACATTTACAATATATATAAAGTTCAAGTGACCGGGAGAGATTTGTAGGTGGGAAATGTGTAGCCTAGTGGGATAGGAAAAAGCGTGCATGTATGAATTAATGTCTGAGGGGCATGTATCATCGTGCCGTATATGTTCTAAGTAAGCTTCGAGGTACTGCGAAGGATACATTAAATCCTTCTCATCCCATATTAAGGGTCTGTACATGTGCAAACAAACACTACTGAGCTCTTTTTAGGCAAAGGCCATTAGCCCTCACCTTTCCGACTTCTTATACCAACAAATGGGGAGCACATTTATCTGATGATACATGTGGAGGAGACGTATGTGTATGCTATTATGTGTGGATAACATTTATCGACTATGTGTGCCATTAACTGAAGATTGTAAAGATGAGGGTAAGACACATAAAAATACATTTACATAAATTTGGGTATGTTGAAGTCTTTTCCGGATGGATGTCACTAGGTAGAGGGGAAAACAGAAAAATGGTGAAAGAAACAGGCCATGAAATTCATTTACAATCCTTATTACAACACTGTGTCTACGGATGGGTCATAAATCAAATCTGCCGCTGTTACAACGCCCTCGCTCCTTAGACTCATCAAATTTGTCCTATGTTTACGCCGCATCAAAATTCGAACACATCTGAATATCAAACCAATAATTATGACAACACCCAGGATACAGAGGAGAAACTTTCCCACACTTGCAATTACATTTTGCGCCCACTCTTCTAACCCAGAAAACCATTTGAGTGGGTTCAACCATGAGGTCCAGCCAGTCAATTCATTACTCACAGCCGTCAAGGTAAGGTTGTGCTTTCTTCTGAACTCCCACTTCAACTGCAAGATCTCGTCCATCTTTTGATCGATGATCTCCGTTGGGTCTTCAGTACTATTCGTAATATACACTTCACACCATATTGAGTTGCCAGAGTAACACAGTACCCACCTGTCACAGCCGTGACATAATTTAGGACCATCCTATGCTGGACCAGCTCTTTCTTGTAGGCTTGTAACTCCCTACCCGTATACCTGAAGGTGTCATCATACATCTCAGTGATAATATCTATCAAATTTGCCAGCGCATGGATGTACCTATAATTTATAATTCATCTGGCAGTATGGGTGATATCTAATGCGAGAAGAATTTGAATCCCGGTGGATTCATGGATCAAATCAGAGGCTGCGTGCTCTGTCCTATCTATGAGGTGTCTCTTGACAATGTATTCATAATGTGTATGAGTATAAGGAGTTTGAGCGTTGCAGTGAATGTCTTTCATTTTGTTGTGTGCAATGGTCATAACCTCTGGTAGTACTCTGCCAATATAACACAACCCTTCAGAGCTCGGAGTAAGCCACTTGTACGCTTTCCTTCCACATATGAAGTAGGCATCATCTGGAAGAACATAAGGGACAAAATGCAACAAAACCATATCACATATTTTCCTTATAAAGAAACCGGTCCCCAGTTCTCTCATTTGCTCAGTACAAGTATCGGGCTGGATGATGTGGGCACAATACCCCTGCAACACTTTTCCAGCACACATGGTTTTGATCCCACATGTATACCTATATCGAAAGTACTTCTTCGGAGTTGATAGGTACTTTATCAGATCTATGTGAGAAGGTCATTGTCTGGTTATTCCATGTCACTTCCCAATTTCCTGGTTTCCGGAAATTGGACACATTAAAGCACAACAGTGACCTATCTATGTGGTACTGGTGGAACTTCAAGCTAGGGGGCCTAGATATATTGAATTTCTTGTCCACCGGTCTCCCCCCCCCCCCCCCCCGTAATCCGAGTACCTCATCTATTGTTAAAGGGTATGGCACTAATCTCGACTTACTCTGTCCTTGAGGTACTTGTGAGCACACCCAGCATTCTGTTTGGTTTAAGACCGTACCCACTAATGAGTGGTAATCACTCAAAGGATGTCTGCCAATGTCGATATTACTGTTTGACTGACATCTCTGGATGCACCCATCTTTGACAATGTTTTCGCAATGCTTACATATGCAGTATTCATCAGACAATAACCCTTCACATTGCCTCCGAGCTCCGTGACTACCAGATCTCTTACTGATACCAGCTTTGACCAAAGTGATGTGCTGATCCTGGGGTCCTACGAATCCGTACTCTCCATCAGAACCTATTCCAGATCCTTGCTCGACATCTCGGGGGCCCTCACAAAAACAAATTGTCCTGATCAATAACAGAGTCACAAGAAAAAGCCGGAACACAGTCTCTTGGTGTGGATCCATTTCGTTAAGGAGCAAAAATAGTAAGAGAAAAAAAAGAAAAATGGGAGGTGGAAAAAAAGAAAATGTTACGACAGCCGTTCTTGATTTTGTTGTTCTCCACGCTCAGGTGCCGTCCAACAGCCCTGCCTCTCAGCTTTCCCGGAATAGATTCTCTAGTGATACGAGGTTCTCTTCACCTTTCTCTTTGTCACAAGTTTTCTCTGGGTCAGCGACCTTCTTGCAGTGGAATGAGTGGACCCAAGTCTCTCTCTTGGCAACCTTTAGTGCTGTCGTGCTGGTCAACAGAACTTGATACGGTCCTTCCCACCTGTCAATGAGGCAACCTGAGCGTAGAAAATTTCGAATCATCACATAATCCCCAGGTTCAATGTCATGACAATTACTGTTTGGTAGGTCAGGAATCGCCAGTTTTAGATTCCTTTGCTGGTTTCTCAGTTGCTGGCTCATCCTAACCAAATATTGCACAGTTATTTCATTATTGCACTTCAAATCATCCTGGGGGTCTATCATTACATGAGGTTGTCG
Source organism: Pseudophryne corroboree (assembly GCF_028390025.1). NCBI lineage: Eukaryota > Metazoa > Chordata > Amphibia > Anura > Myobatrachidae > Pseudophryne > Pseudophryne corroboree. Next base: position 229,483,382 of record NC_086453.1, read on the forward strand.
TCCAAAAACAACTTTGAAGAGTGATAAGTTAAGTGGTGACCTGGGAGTGGTTCTGATGCTGTACAACACTAGTGGCAGTGCTTCTGGCCACAACAATCCAGTTTCAGCCATCACTTTGCTCAGCTTGTTCTTAATAGTGCTGTTCATTCTCTCCACCTTCGCACTGACCTTAAAGACTTCACCTGTAAAATGGGTACCCCTATCACTTTCAATCATTCTAGGGATACCATATCTACACACAAATTCCTGCATGATTTTCTTTGCAGTAAACACGGCAGTATTTGTGGCAGTGGGGAATGCTTCTACCCAGTTTGAAAAGACATCGGTACATACTAACACATACTTTAAATTCCTACAGGGTGGTAACTGTATGAAGTCGATTTGTGTTACCTGGAAAGGTCCGTCTGTAGGAGGGATATGGTATGGCTCCGTTGGTATTGTCTTACCAATATTCTTCAACAAGCAAGACATGTCATTGCTTTCTTACCTGCATGAGAAGAGAACCCTGGTGCACTCCAGTAGGCTCTTACCAATTTGCACATACCTTCCTTGCCCAGATGAGTCAGACCGTGTGCCGCCTCAGCTAGGCTTGGGAGATATGCCCTGGGGGCCACTGGCTTATCGTATCCATCTGTCCAAAGTCCTGAGGACTCCTGACCATATCCCTTCACCTTCCAGACTGCCTTCTCCTGTAGGGAACACAAATTTTGCATTTCAATTAACTGTTGCATGTTTACCGTGTTAAATGTCATCAGTTGTGTGATGTTAGTTTGTATGATGGTGCTTGCTGCTGATTTTGCAGCTTCCTCTGCCCGCCTGTTACCAAGTGAAATTGGGTCTTGGTTGTAAGTGTGTGCTTTACACTTGATAACAGCCACTCTGTCCGGTTCCTGTATGGCTGTCAGAAGCCTCTTGATGTATGACGCATGCGCTACAGGTGTGCCAGCTGCCGTCATGAAATTTCTGAGGCGCCACAGGGCCCCGAAATTATGCACCACTCCAAAGGCGTACCTAGAGTCCATATATATATTAGCTGACTTACCCTTTGCCAACTCACATGCTCTGGTCAGTGCTACCAGCTCAGTGACTTGTGTTGAGTGAGCTGGACCAAGGGGTTCAGCTTCTATGATACCTTTGTCATCTACAACTGCATATCTGGTGCACAGGTCTCCCAATTCCGTCTGTCTGTGGCAACTACCGTCAGTGTAGAAGGTAAAGTTTACGCCTTCCAGTGGGTTGTCACTGATGTCAGGTCTCGCAGTGAAGGTCTGGTTCAGGTATTCCATACAATCATGCGTATCAGTGTCTGCACTAAATCTTCCTTTACCATCGTTCTCATCTTCCACCCTTTGTGCATGACCAGGCACACTCGGCAAGTAAGTTGCAGGATTTAGTGTGCTGCACCTCTTTATGGTGATGTTTACAGGGGCCATCAGTGATAGTTCCCACTTTGTAAACTGAGCGGATGAGACATGTCTGGTTTGGGCGGAGTTTAGTAAGGCTGATACTGCATGTGGTGTATGGATGGTCAAGTTGTCCTAACACTACATCTTTGCTTTTACTTACCAACAAAGCTATGGCTGCAACACTTCGTAGGCAAGTGGGGAGAGACCATGCTACAGTGTCCAACTGTGCACAGTAGTAGGCTACCGGTCTGCTGGCATCACCATGTTTCTGTGTTAAGACTCCTGCCGCGCACCCAGCGCTTTCAGTACCGTACAATTCAAAGGGCTTCTCGTAATCTGGCATCCCCAATGCTGGTGATTGTGACAAATACTGTTTTAGTCTCTCAAACGCCAGTTCAGACTCTTCTGTATGAGAGACCCATTCTGGTTTGTTCAAGGAGACCATTTCTTGCAAAGGTAGTGCCAGGATAGAGAACCCTGGAATCCAATTCCGACAGTACCCACACATTCCGAGGAAAGTGTGGATCTGTTGCTGAGTTTGCGGCAGAGTCATGTCACGGATGACCTGTATTCTGTCAGTGGTCTGGTGCCTAAGTCCTTGCATCAAGCAATGTCCCAAGTATTTAACCCTAGTCCGGCACTACTGCAACTTATCCTTTGAAACCTTGTGTCCTGTCTGGGAGAGATGAAACAAGCTTAGTGTCTGCCAGGGAAGACTCGAATAAGTCAGAGCATAACAACAAGTCATCAACATATTGTATTAGCACCGATTCACTCTCAGGTTGAAAAGATTGCAAACAGTCATGTAAGGCCTGGGAGAAAATACTTGGTCTGTCAATGAAACCTTGGGGGAGACAGGTCCAGGTATATTGTACTCCCCTGTAGGTGAAGGCAAAGAGGTATTGGCTGTCAGGGGGAAGAGGGACAGAAAAGAATGCAGAACAGAGGTCGATGACAGTGAAGTACTCGGAGGTGGAGGGAATCTGCATGAGGCTGATGGCTGGATTGGGCACTACGGGGAATTGACTCTCAACTATCTTGTTTATCCCCCTTAGATCCTGCACTAGGCGGTAACCCCTCCCCCCACTCTTTTTCACAGGGAAGATAGGACTGCTGGCTGTGCTGGACGTCCTGACTAGGATGCCCTGCTGTAGCAGCCGTTCTATGATGGGGTATACTCCTAATTCCACCTCTGGTATCAGGGGGTACTGTGAGATTTTTGGAGCTATCCTGCCACCTTTCATTTGTATTACTACTGGGGCTACATTCGCCATCAATCAGTGTCTTGTCCATCTTTGGTCCAAAGGGAACCCGGTATTTGCGAGATCATTTCCTCTACCTGCGATGGACATGTGTCTATAATGGTGGGGTGTACCATTAGCCTTTGAGGGGTGTCTAGTATATCTTGTATTTCCTGTGCATGGTTCTCAGGGATATCTAAGAACACACCCTCAGGGGTACAGTATATGAAGCATTTTACACAATAAATCTCTGCCAAGCAGATTAGTCGGAGCCGATGCTGCCAACAGGAAAGAATGTTTGGTATGCAAGGGCCCTATCGTAATCTCTGCAGGTCTACTCAAAGGGTACTGCTGCACCTTTCCCATTACTCCCTTTGCCGAAATCCTTTGACCCGTGGTTGTTACACCTGTGGTAAAATTTAGTACTGATCTGGCCGCCTCTGTATCTACAAGAAAAGGTAGTGGTATGCCAGCTGCATCGACCATGACCTCAGGTTCACTTCCAAGGCCAGCAATCAATTTCACCGGCTGCAGACTACAGGTATGACCTAACCTCTATTGTGTAGTGGGACCCTCCCGCAGGGCATTGGCAGCTACAATATGTGCGGGGAATAACTGTGGGTTTTCGGTGGCCTGCCATTCCCTCCTCGGTGGGAACCTCCTTGTTTTCCCTCTATGCGGCCCATAATCCCTTCTATGTGTTCCCTGATCCCAACTATGAGTCTGATAAAGTGGTTCGTATTAAGGTCTAGGGGGTCTATTTATGTTATGTGTCCCATTACTTCTACAATCCGTGGCAAAATGCCCTTCTTTCCTGCAAAGAAAACATGTTATTGACCATTTCTTACCATCAGGGGTCTAGGGTTTAGGTTGATTGGACATCCCTGTAATAGCCTGTATACTTACCATCATCCACCTATCCCCTTGCGACTCCCTGTGTTTACTGATGTTTCTGTCATGCTCGATTGCAGACTCTCTTAGTGCAGCTACCGTGATACCTCTCCAATCTGGCAGAGAGGTTTGCACTCTGGTCCTCAATGCCTCCTTCAGTCCATCCATTAGCACAGAGACAGCTACCTCCCTGTGGTTGGCATTTTCCTTTATATCCTCTATCCCAGTGTATCTAGCCATTTCCTGTAGTGCTCTATGGAAATACTCGTATGCCGTTTCACTTTCCTTCTGTCTTATGGAGAAATTGTTGTTCCACTTAACAACAGTAGGGAAATACAATCCTAATTGTGTATTAATTTGCCTTAAAATTCTCCTGGGTGTACTCATCAGTGAGAGGCACTTCTACATCTAATTTACAATCAGTTATGAATTTTGGGATGTCAATATTTGAGGGTAGACTCGCTCTGAGCACTGTCCGCCAATCCTTGTTTGTGGGCTCATGGGCGTTACCCAATTCTTTAATGAATTTCTGGCATCCGACTAGATCTTTTCTGGGATTGGGGAATTCTGACATAATTGACCTCAGTTCTGATCGGGAACAAGGACAATGCATTGCATTGTTCCTGATGGGTGCTACTCCCATTGGGGACTGCAATCGCCCTGACTGGGTTTAACTCAACCACTTAACTTCTGTTTGTCTCTATAATACGGAGAGCTATTGTCTCTGCATAATGGATGGTTCCGTACTTACTGGTGGACACGACCTCACTCGCCCCTGTACTGGGGGGCATCGCCACTGCTCTCAACGGTTGGGCCGTGCCAACCTGAGTGTCCTGCATGGTAGCTGCTAGAGAGAGTGCTGATATCGTGCTAGGCTCGTTGTCTTCCTCACAACCTTGGGGAGAATTCAAAACGGGATACAACTTGTAAGGATTAGGGTTAACACATTGATTATGCATTTTGCTATCATTTACCGATGTACCATTGGTTGTAACCAATTTCTCCCCATCGACATATGGTGGTGGTGGTGCGCTCGCAATCACCTTCCTGTCAGGTTTGGAACTTGCTATGCAAGCCAGCTCCCTTTGCACATCTCCCTCTTGTTGCCACAGATTTAAACAGTCAGTATGTCTAATCCTTTGCTTCCTAGATTTGATCAGACATATTCTAGTCCTTACGCTCTGTAGTCTTTCCGGTTCAAAACTACCCATCCTAGGGAATGATGCCCTATCATCAGCAGTCATACATACCCATTTGTCACAAAAAGCCTCCGCGTGTGGACCATATTTCCCACACATTATCAATCGAGCTGACCCCCTGGGCCGCAGCTCTCCAGCCTGAACCCTGGCTGCCGAAATGCCTCCCGCTTGTGCACTTGGCTCCCATTGCGGACTTTTTAAACACAATCCCCAAATGCACAATACGAGCAGACGGTGAAAGTCAATCTAGCGCTTTCACTCGCTCCTTCTCCGCTGGCCGTACCACGACTCACTCCAATAGTGAACACCGCGTACACAGTGAGGATCCCTACCAGGCCCTTCTTCACTGTAAGTATTGATGTATTGACAGCAATAAATCAATACGCCACCTTTTCAGTGGAGGTTAAAAATCAGCCTGATCTTTGTGGTTTCTTTCCACAGGAATTTCGCCTGGGAAACGTCACCAAGCCATCCTATGGACTTCCACCCGGAATATTTCCTGAGAGAGAGTCAGCGAAAATTCTGTCTACTTTACACAAATCACATTTGCACATGCTTTACACAACGCGTATGATGACACAATTTATGCAAAAGAATGCAAATGGTATCACGTTGCACCACATATCGCATACACAAATGCGTGGTCCAATCGCACAGCGTATAGATACTTGAAATATATATGCCCTACGATCACTGGAGTCAAATTCACAAGCTGCGCTCCACAGCCGGAGCGTAACACAAAAACCTTAAACTTCAATTATTTCACAATCTATACTGTATCACGCTCCTGTGCAAGTTTCCTCACTACTTGCGTATTCGTCTTATAACGTAAGGTAGCTGGTCTCGCGCCACTGAGCGTCTGCTAACTCAGTGTCTCCACGGGATCCCAACTTCCAGGGTTCAATACGTTCACTCCTACTTTCAGCTCACACAAATACACAGTGTTTTTCTGTACAGAAAAATATCACTCCCTTTGATTGATAGCCTATTCCAGAGGTAGTACAGTTTAAACAAAATATAGTAATCTGCTTTTTAAACTCGGATAGTTATGTGCTATAGTATAAATGTATTCTATCCCGCCTTAAATTGAACTGCTATGGTGTGGTTATAAACTTGCGCTTGCAACTCTACGCAACCTTGCGTAAACACACGAACGTGCGTGTCCCTGCGCCACGTGTGCACTCCTGTACGCTGTCCTCACGTACGTACCACGTGTAAAAAAACGTGCGTTTGCAACTCAATAAACCACACTATCGATAAATGTGAGCAACAAACTACTATTGCCCACTAACACAACACACAATTGTTCCATACACTCGCCTGAAGTAAGCCACACGGGCAATCCTCTTTTGAGTGTATACCTAAATGTTTAGGCTAGAACTGCATTTTGTGTTTTTTATAATTACTCCCTTAACACACTATTTCAAATATATATATATATATATATATATATATATATAGCAAATAATGTAGAATGTATGCAAAGTATCGGTATGCTTTGTGTACGCTTTCGCGCAAAAAATTATACACACATAATAAACGGCTTTTTTCCTGTTTGTCCCTCAGGTTACACCAGCACCTCTAAGACTATACAGAACAGACGTGGCCTAACACAAGATAGTTTCAAACACAATGCAAGGTTACTTAATATGCGTCTCCACCTTTGTTGGTAGACCAAAGTCTGTTATGGTTTGCAAGTCTGTAAGTATGTGGTGAACCGGACAGAGCCCCCAATTGTTAAGTTCGTTTAACTTACAGGAAGAAAAAGCAATACCTTAAATACACAAATGTTCAGGCCGCTGCGGCCGCTGAATGCAATCCGTAACCTCTGTACTGTTTTCACACTTTGCGTATACAGGCCCGTACTGTGTACGCACTTTGCGTACTCACGCCGAATGGGCATAATATGTACACACTTTGCATACACACGCCGACACGCTGTAAGCACAAAGTAGCTAAACGTGCAATGGAATACACTTTATAACCCCTAACAGGAAAGGAAGGCGACACCAATTGTATATGTAATGTTGTGGTCCAACGCAACAACAAATGTTTACTTAAAAGGGGGGTACAACAGAAATACAATAACACAAGAGAAAAGCTACAAACAATGGATACATACATTTGTTCGCCTGCGCCACCCGGATCCATTCCTCAGTCAATCTGGAAAGATGACCTTAAGAGAATAGACCGAGGCCGGCCAGGAGGCTTGGCTTTTATACAATAATCCAAAGCATGAAAGAAAGGAAACTGTAATCTCTTCATCCATAGGTCAAGGGGCAGTTCATTTACAGTACATGAGGGGTCATAGGTTGGTTTGAACAGGTGGGCGATGCTTGGTCCAGGTATACTTGCTGGTGTTCACCACTGGGTTCCCGCCGAATATCAGATGTACAGTACATACAGTGAGATATGAATATTGTATTCCTGCACATAACTATGCACAGGAGCATGCGATTATCTGCATACTGTGATCGGAATATTGCCCTTGAATTTCTGAACATGTGGATACCAAACACTATGTTCTGACCTATTTCTGTCCCCTCACATCCTGTAAAGCTGAATATCTCTATTGTTCCATTTCTAAAGTAAATGTAACTTGCTGGTGTGGTGTGTGTGTGGGCTATGTGTAAATTATGCACTATGTGGATGAAATATCAGTTATGTCTTTGTGGCTTTTTCCATGCGAATGCATATGCTACCGTAATTATTCATGCCACACGCTATTACGCAAGGCCTGCGAGCAAATGTACGCAGCGTGCGGGTAAGCGCACGCACGGCAAAACATATACACGCACGGAGGCCACTCTGTGTGGTGTTTGTACATGTTGGATGTGAGTATAATATTTTCGACTTCGACACTTCTTGTAAAGACGACATACATTTTCATAGTTTATTAAACTGCCACTCTGTCTCCCACTGCAGTGCCATTCTGTTTCTGTAGATGTGCCATGTTGGAAGTTTAAGTGCCACATGTTTGTGCTGCCCACTGCTGTCGCTTAGCTTAGTCATTCAGCTACCTCGGTGCAACTTTTTGGCCTAAACTGGATGAAAACAATGTAGTAAGCTGTGAGGTGGTCAAAATTTACTGGAAATGAATGTTATTGAGGTTAATAATACTATAGGAACAAAAACAGGCCCACATTATGTGATTTTAGCTGCTTTTATGATGTTTGTAAAAAAAATACAGATCCAAAACAAAAACCCACAAGGGCGGTTTTGGCAAAAAACAAATACAGATCTAAAATATGGAGATACAGATTCAAAACCAAAATAAAAACCCATGATGTGGACTGGAGCACAACCATAATCATTTGTAACAAATGTCATCAGTGCCCCCAAACTTTGACTATAACAACAGAGCACCACATCATCACACTCACTTAACATTAAAAAGATAGTTCCAGGTTTGTGATGAGTAATTAAAATAAATGTGAGCCAAAGCAGTAATTGCTGTTCTTATTTCTTTATTTTGGTGCCTGGTTTCTTTGTTATGCTATATTATACTTAGGGAGGCCAATCCTGTGACCGGCGGGATTCCAGGATTTAGGCCAAAAATCAGCCGGGATTCAAACCCGGGATTGGAAGCTCCAATCCCAGGGATTGCGGGATCATTCGACCCTTTGTGTTTTTAAAGCCGGGGAGGGTTGAGCATCCTCAGGACGCTCAGACGCTGTCCGGCTCCCCCCTCCAAGCTCATGGGTCATGCTGCGCAGTCCACCGCCACCAACCGCCGCCAAGCCCAAAGGATGTGTCCCACCCTCCTGCCCGCCTAGTATGGTGCATTATGGGTGCAGGGCAGAGCGAGAGGGGCGGACCCACATGAAAAAAGCCAATGCCGGGCATACCGGGAATCCCAGGATTGACCCTTTTTAAATCCCGATACCCAGTATTGAAAAAATGGCCCAGTATTGGCCACCCTAATTATACCATTGTCCTATTATACTATGGCAGTGGCTTAATCACCCAACATGTATGCATGTAGACAATCATGACGCTGCTGGCATTGCTACTTGTTGATGTTTTCTCACCACACCTCCTCCTCCTCTTGTATAGAGGGAGACCGCAGTAAAAGTATCTAAACAGTATGTGGTGGTCATATAAAATTATACAGGCCCAGTGCAATGACAAGCATGAATAAACCACTACCACCCAGGTATTAGGTATTCAAAATGCTGCTTATTACAAGTACTGTAGGTGATGGATATGTCAATACAGTAAACAGTCGAGAAAAACACAGAATGGCTGTGCTCATACCTACACAATCTCACAGGATGTCCAGCAGACTCAAGGATTTCCTTTACACTCCACTGAGAGTTGAACAGCCTATCAGGTTACAGACAATTCACTGGAGAGGTTGTCAGGATCATGACTGCTGGTCTACTTTCTGGCAAATACAGATCTGGCAAGTATATGATCAAAATTCATGAGTAAAGATGGCCATTGCTAGACGGCCATTGAGTTTTGGCGGCAGTGCGGCCATCACAACATCCCATGCAATGGCTACATGGCATTGATAGCTGGTTGTTGTGCATGTACAGTCTACACTGGGATTTTGAGCATTCTGCACTGAACATATGCACCCTCAGATGGACATCGGAAAGAAGCCTGCGGAGAGCAGTGGGAGGCATGCAGAGGAAGGTACAGCAGTCATGGTGCTGCAAATCCCATTATCACAGCTCTGACTTCTACAGTATAATGCTCAGAATTTTTTAAATAAGGATGGACACTGTAAGCCGATGTGTGGCAACCATCACAATCACAGCATTAAATGTTAATCTGTTTTCATTGAGTTTGGAACATTGATGGCTACTCACAATCAGCTCAAAATGTCCATCCCTTTTTGTGACTCTCCAGGAATTGTACAGCAGAGGGAGCTACAATAATGTGATTGACAGCTCCATTCCCCCAGCATGTCCTATCTGTACAGATAAGTGCAGAAGCAGAGCATTTTGTCCCTCCTGGAGAGAGTCATTTTGGGAGTTCTGGTTAAGCCCCGTACGCACTGGGTGATAACACTGGATGATATCAACAATAACAATCTTTTTTGAAAGACTGTGCAGTATAAAGTAACATATCTGTATTGTATAATTCCAGTCTGGAAACTGAGAGGGGGTGGGGGCCCAACAGTGGGGCCCACCTGGGGTTTCCCCTGTACCCCTGTGGGCCAGTCCGACCCATGTCTGGGCTATTCCTTTGTTATTTCTTCATCAATTAAGTATGTAAAAGGTCTGGAGTTGATTTCAAGTATAGCATTCGTATTTTGAAGCTGTTGCTGTGAATGCACAACATACAGTCAAAGGGGCTCTCAGTGCAAGTGATACAGGTCATCCTTTGGCCACAAAAAAACAACAATCCAATAGATAGCGGGTGAGCTTGGCAACACAAAAAAACCCTGGTCATCCACATAAGACAATAGTGGTGGATGATCATGGGATCATCCACCACTGTTAAAAAAAAGTAAAAAAGTTAAAAAAATACTTCACAAAATTAAAGAATTCCCTCTAAGAGGTTGGAATATTATTATTATTATCCAGGTCTACCATAAAGAGAAGACTTCACAAGAGCAAATATAGAGGGCTCACCACAAGGTGCAAACCATTCAGAAGCCTGAAACAAAGGCCAGGTTAGACTTTGCCAAAAAAAATAAATCTAAAAAAGTCAGCCCAGTTCTGGAACAGCATTCCTTGAACAGAACTAAGATCAACCTGTACCAGAATGATGTGAAGAAGAAAAAAGTATGGAGAAGACTTGGAATGGCTCATAACATACCGCATCTTCTGTGAAACACGGTGGAGGCAGTATGACGCCATGTTCCTGCATGACTTTAAATGGTACTGGGTCACTAATGTTTATTGATGAAGTGACAGAAGACAGAAGCAGCCAAAGGAATTCTGAAGTGTAGAAAGATATACAGTCTGCTTACATTCAGTCAATTTCTGCAAAGTTGATTGGACAGTGCTTGACAGTACAGATGGACAGCTACCCAGAACATACTGCAAAAGCAACCCAGGAGTTTTTTTAAAGCAAAGAAGTGGAATATTCTGAAATTGCTGAGTCAATCACCTGATCTCAACGCTATAGAGCATGCATATCACTTGCTGAAGACAATACTAAAATTAGAAAGACTCACAAACAAACAACAACTTTACATCTGCACTAAAGGTCTGGCAAAGCATACCAAAGAAGGAAACCCAGCATTTGGTGATGCCCATGGGTTCCAGACTTCAGGCAGTCATTGCCTGCAAAGGATTCTCAACAAAGTATTAAAAATTAACATATTATTTATGATTATGTTAGTTTATCCAATTACATTAGAGCCCCTGAAAACAGGAGACTATATAAAAATAGTTGCAATTCCTAAACATTTCATACAATATATTTTTTCTGCCCCTTGACTTAAAGCTGAAAGTCTGCACTTCAATTATATCTACATTATTTAATTTAAATAAATTGTGATGGCGTAGAGGGCCAAAATTAAGAAAATTGTGTAAATATATATGGACCTAACTGTAGGTAGGAAATCTCAGCAGTAAAATGGTAAATAGCTACATTTTAATTCACAGTGGCATGTGCTCTTGATCCATTTTGTATTCATTAAACAGTGGCTTTCCAGATAACACTGACAGGGCACAGAAATGGTAGCACATGCTATATTAATATTGAGTTTATTTTGTTGGTACACAACTGTTCATTATGTACTAAGAAAATAATACCAGTGATGATGTATAAGGACATTTTCAGTACAAACAATTTAGACAGTGCTAACTAGAGGAATGCCAAACGCCAGAGGACACATTGGTATAATCTACACTTAACAGTGTTGGCGTCTGAGGTCACATATCAAGCATCAGTAATAATTTAGAGCATGTATCCAATATGCCGGCAGCTCCTGACACATAAGTAACTTAAATAACTGTTTTTATAGTCTTCAGGCCTGGAGGGTATAGAAGATAGGCAGAGAGGAGACTTCAAAGAGCTTTGCTAACTGGAACATTTCCTTATATCACTATTAGAAATGAAATGAACGCATAAAATGCATATTTACCTAGATAATGGCAGGTGCATAAATACAAGTTCTAAATGAGGTTGAAACTACAGATTACTGCAAATACTAAAGCTAGGACTTCATGTCAGAAGTTCATAAACTTGTTAATGGGTTAATGTACAGGAGGCAAACCTTGGTCCACGTTTGTGCCACAATAGTTGCATACAAACTATGCTCACAGATTACGAATGTCCCCCATGCTTGAGGTGGTTGAGCTGTTTAGGAGAAGGGCTGACTGAGAGGATCATAGGAGGTTATATAATTTGGTTGACCAATGACCACACATACAGACAGTGCCGTTTCTTGCGGCGGGCGCCCGCCGCCCGCCGCGGCACTTCTTGAACACTTTAAAATCCATTCCCACCTCCTCCGTCCTCCCGAGTACCCAGCTCGGGGGGCGGAGTTTCGTGGAATGACGCGGTGCGTCGTGACATCACGACGCAATCGCGTCATTCCACAAAACTCCGACCCCCGAGCTGGGTACTCGGGAGGACGGAGGAGGGCGAGCCAAGCCGGCGGCGCCACGAAGAGGAGGGAGAGGCGGCGAAGAGCGGGAAGAACCGCTTCAACTGTAAGTCAGCCTCTCCCTCTCTCTACCCCCCCTCTGCCACCTGCCATCATGTATACAAAGGGAACACTTGCCTGCCATAACATGTTAAATGGGGACACTTGCCTGCCATAATGTGTTAAATGGGGACACCTGCCTGCGTACTGTGTAAAATGGGGACACCTGCCTGCGTACTGTGTAAAATGGGGACACCTGTCTGCGTACTGTGTAAAATGGGGACACCTGCCTGCGTACTGTGTAAAATGGGGACACCTGTCTGAGTACTGTGTAAAATGGGGACACCTGTCTGCGTACTGTGTAAAATGGGGACACCTGTCTGCGTACTGTGTAAAATGGGGACACCTGCCTGCGTACTGTGTAAAATGGGGTCACCTGCCTGCATACTGTGTAAAATGGGGACGCGTCCTGCCATACTGTGTAAAATGGGGACTCTTGCCTGCCGTACTGTGTAAAATGGGGACTCTTGCCTGCCGTACTGTGTAAAATCGGGGCACGTGCCTGCCACAATGTGTAAAATGGGGACACTTGCCTGCCGTACTGTGTAAAATGGAGGCACGTGCCTGCCGCAATGTGTAAAATGGGGACACTTTCCTGCCGCAATGTGTAAAATGGGGGCACGTGCCTGCCGCAATGTGTAAAATGGGGACACTTGCCTACCGTGCTGTGTAAAATGGGGACACTTGCCTGCCATGCTGTGTAAAATGGGGTCGCGTGCCTGCTGTAATGTGTAAAATGAGGACTTTTTTTTTTATCCTTTTGGTGGCCGTGATGATGAGATCAGATGAGACCACGCCCATATTAACAAAACCACGGCCATTTTAACGATGTCACGCCCCCTTGCCGGGAGCGCGCGCGCATGCTTTTACTCTTTATATCTATGGGGGGGGGGGGGCGCGCATTTTTTTTATGTGAATGGGGGGGGGGGGGCGCATTTTTAAATCTCGCACTGGGAGCCAAATTGGCTAGAAACGGCCCTGCATACAGACAACATTGATGCAATCACTGGCCAAGCGGGTTTATGTGCCTGCCAAATTAAATCCAGTCATACCTTGATCAGGCAGATCATCATCTTAAAACAGAGTAAAGCTGCTAAATCAATCTGGCAGCACTTCAGGTGCATGAAAGCATACCTCCCAACTGTCCCGATTTCAGCGGGACTGTCCCGCTATTCAGACACTGTCCCGCTATCCCTCCCGCGGGTCGCAGTGTCCCGCGGGCGGGGGGGGGGGGGGGGCAGTTGGGAGATCCTGTGATCACTGCTGCTCTGCAAAGCAATTGGTGATCACTCAGAAAAAGAAATTGGTGCCAATACATACAACCTAGCGCTTCATGTAGGAGGGCCACTGTATTAAGTAGTCCTCATGAATGGAGTCCCACGGGAAAGAGCAAGAAAAGGTGCATATAGTGAAGGACCGTTACACAATATACAGTACAATTCTTATATTAAAAAACACTTTATTCTATAGGGTTGAAAAATCCATCCACACATATGGAAGTGTGTAGGCAGCAACAAGGATAACACAAAGTGCAATGTGTCCAGCAGCAATACCGTACAATACTTGTATTAAAAAACATTTATTCTGTAGAATTAAAACATCAATCCACACATAGGGAGTGTGTAAGCAACAACAAACATGACACAAAATGCAATGTGTCTAGCAGCAATAATGATATCCACACTGATAGTCCAAATGTACAATTACCAGATATCGGAGAAATGAAGGCATTTAGTGTATATAAGTCCGCAAACAGCGACAACAGCTCCTTCTCCTTCCGTCTGGCAAAAGGTCCAGGATCTCCCTCCAATGGTAAGGTTAGTAATGCCAACGCGTTTCTCCCCTATGCAGCGGGGCTTTCTCAAGGCTTCCTGGAAGCCTTGAGAAAGCCCCGCTGCATAGGGGAGAAACGCGTTGGATTACTAACCTTACCATTGGAGGGAGATCCTGGACCTTTTGCCAGACGGAAGGAGAAGGAGCTGTTGTCGCTGTTTGCGGACTTATATACACTACATGCCTTCTTTTCTCCGATATCTGGTAATTGTACATTTGGACTCCCAGTGTGGATATCATTATTGCTGCTAGACACATTGCATTTTGTGTCATGTTTGTTGTTGCTTACACACTCCCTATGTGTGGATTGATGTTTTAATTCTACAGAATAAATCTTTTTTAATACAAGTATTGTACGGTATTGCTGCTAGACACATTGCACTTTGTGTTATCCTTGTTGCTGCCTACACACTTCCATATGTGTGAATGGATTTTTCAACCCTATAGAATAAAGTGTTTTTTAATATAAGAATTGTACTGTATATTGTTTAACGGTCCTTCACTATATGCACCTTTTCGTGCTCTTTCCCGTGGGACTCCATTCATGAGGACTACTTAATACAGTGGGCCTCCTACATGAAGCGCTAGGTTGTATGTATTGGTACCAATTTCTTTTTCTGCATGATTATTTCCACTTGTTGGATGGGAGGTGTTTTCTAGAGAGTTGCCTCCAGGTTACCATTTTACGTCACCCTGCTGCTTTTACTAGTGCGCACCCAATATAGTATCTACACCCATTCTTGTCCAGGTATTAATTGGTGATCACTGAATTAGATGCCTTGCACACGTGCACGGCATCTAAACAGTGCAGGGAGTGAGGCGGGGGCTGCCCAGCTGCTCAGAAGCGTTGGGCACGCCCCCAAAATGATGGAAAATGGGGTCACCTGTGAGACCACGCCCCCTTCTGACAAAGCCCCGTCCCCTTTTTGCCCAAGGACGCGCCTCCGGCACGGCAGGTCCCACCGCACATCATTAAAAAGTTGGGAGGTATGTGAAAGGGAGGAGTCACAGTAAACATAAAACAAAAGGGGGGCTTCCCCCCCAGGTGTCCCCCAGCATGCTAAAAAGTACTAGCAACAATACTTGAAAAACGATATGATAGCAGAAATTCAGAGATATGTTGCATGCATTTGCAAATATCATCATCTTAGGCAGGTTCATGTAAAGTGATAAAAAAAAGTACTTATACAGTATGTGGGACCCTTGAGTGATATAACTACAGGGTGGCTAGACTGGCAAATGTCCAAGGGCTCACAAGGTAAAGGGGGCCCACTGAGCCCCCGTGTTCAAGCTCCGGATATGCCTGAAGCTGTGGCGTGGATCTCTGGACTTCCGGCAATGCTGCATGTCAATACGTAGCCACCTCGGCTTGGGTAGCATGTGCGCCTTGCTTACTACTAGTCATCAGTGTGCACCTGCCGTATACTGGGCCTTCTGATGACGTAGCACAGGCTTATTTATGAGCAGACGTGGCATAAATTCATGCAGAAAACACTATGCAAACACGTATGTTCAACTCAGCCCCTAAATTTTCAATACACTCAGCTAAAAAAAAAAATAACTAAATAAATCTGAATTTTACTGGAAAAGTTAACTTTTTAATACCATATAAAACCATCACATACTGTAATACACCTTGGGGGTCATTCCAAGTTGATTGCTGTGGCTCTTCGCATCGCAAGCAGCGGGATTCAGCCAAAGTACTGAATGCGCATGTGCCAAGTCCGCAGTACGACAAATGTGCAAAAATACACGCGCTTTCTGTGTTCGCAGCCATGCAACGACAAAGATGCGTGTTGATAGCGGTGCGGGGGAATGGCTTCGCTGGCTAGCGAAAAGGGGCATCAAGGTGGGTGTCTTGTGGGGGAGTATGCTAAGGTCTGTAGGTGTGGTTTTCACCCCGCAGCGAAGCTGCCCGTTGCTGGTACCTACCAGGCGTTAGCAGCAGAAGAGTAAGTCTGGGGCTGCGCACAGCTAGCAATCGGCCGCCATAGGTGCCTGATGGGGCGCACCTAGCTAATCATTGCCTATAGGACGCAGCTGTTTGCAATGCAAACGCATCAACAGTCTATTGTAGCTCTTGCACTTTTAGAGATGGTATGTACATTTACACTCCCTGGGAAGGTTATTATGTTAAACGACAGTAAAATATGTTAATCTCTCAAACAGCACACATGTTTATTATTAGCAAATACATGTGTATTGCACATGTCAAACGTGTTTTTTTTTGTCTTTTTATTTATAAAACAAAATACAAATTAATTTCCTTTATATCCCACATACATGCCATGTTTTCCTGATTCCTACATTTGTTGTGTGTTTCGTCTAACAACATTCCCAACATAATGCACCCTAGCCTATCATGTTAGTAACTCCTGCTTTACCTAATACCTTCCTATGGATTGATTAGGTCAGATGTGAGTTATATTTAAGATGGCTGGTTGCCCATAGTGACCAGATTCCTGCCCTTATATTGTCTAAGGAGCAAGATAAATGCAAAGTATATTTGTTTATTTTTCTATATGTAACATCCCATGTTTTTCGTGAATTGAGACAAGCAGGATAAAAATACATTTGTATATTTAGCTACAATGTAAAACTTTTCACACACACAATAATATAAACACAATTTCAGAACAAAGTGTATGGGTTCAAAGTATTTTTACTAGGCAAAACAAAATTACATAATGTTGTGTAACTGTAAAAAAACACCTGCCTGTGTCCAAAATAGGATGACAGGACCCAGTAGTGAAGCAACCCCATCTACTGGCCATCAAACACAACAAGAGACTGGTCTCATTACCCTGGCTGAGGAAGATGTGGGGCAAATTGAGGAAGAATCTGGACACAATACCCAAACCCAACTAGCCAGACCACAATCTGAAGAGGAAGGTGGGACAAGTTCACAGGCTAATGCATCACAGGCTGGTAACAAAATGAGAAGACGACAAACCCCATTCAGCAGGAGGGAGTTTTTCATTCTGGTCCCACAAGCCATTGATAAAAACATTTTAGAACATAAGCAACATGGGTGCTGGGAAATGTGGCCGCATTGGGAGAGAATTTATTTTTTTTCTTCTTTTTCTGCCCCACCTGATGGGGATCTTGGTCAGTGGTAGGTCTGCGCACTGACCTTCGAGGGCCCTACCCAGTTGGATTTTGTTCCTGGGCAGGGGTAGGGGATGGACCAGGTGTTGGAGCCTCCTTGAGATTGTGACCAAGGAGGCCAGCGATGGTCTGTATGTCTTGTCCTATTGTGTTGTTCAGTTGTTGGACAGAGGAGTTGATGTTGCACATGCCTTGGCGAACACAGGTGGTCAGGTCAGTGAACCGGTAGGACATCTCACATACCTCCCGGATCATCTGGTCATTTAATTGGGTGTTTCGAACTCCATGACTGGCTATCTTAGCCAGAATCTCTGGGAGAGTGCTTTGAGGAGGGGAGGGGGGTGCCAGTGTGGGGCTGGGCTGGTGGTATTTCCTGGCCCACACCGGAGGTGTTACTATCTCCCCTCTCCTCAGCCTCAGTGAGATGCCCCTCCTGTGCTGTGTTTTGGAAAAAGGAAGTGGGGAAAAAAAGTATATTTTTAAAAACTTATACAGTAAACACTTGACAATATATGTTTGAAAACTTACTTGGACCTTCCATGGCAGGTGTGTCGGTGTCCATTTCGGACACACCTGCCACCTCCTCATAGGACACACAGACCATCGTTAGCTCCTCCAGGTCTGTAAACTCCACAGTCTCAGGGAGTGAACCTCCCACTGTTGCCCTCGAAGCGTTCCAGTGCACAGCCTTTTTCTGCTTCAGGCGGGACTTGAAGTCAGCTCAACTACATATGTTTTGGGGTTTAGGGGAAAGGATAAAAAAAAACCGTAAGTAAATGTGATGCATATTTTTTGTGCACGTCATACTATTTGTTGCTATAGGCAACATGTCTTTGGAAATGCAGCTTAAATCTTAGTTAATGCATAATATAGTGTTTGTCATTGTGGCTGAGTAGGTACTTACCATCTTCTTACTTCCTGTGGTGTGCAGACAATTGGGCCAACAGCATTCACAGTCTGTAATTTCTCTCCAGATGCGGTCCTTTGTCCCAGCACCCATGTTTTTATCTCCAAAATGTATTTTATCTATGACCTGTGGTACCAGAATTCCCAAATCCCTCTTTGTGAATGGGGGTTGCTGTCTTCTCTTTTTGCCTGTCACCTGCGATGCTTCAACCTGAGAAGTATCGCCACCTTCCTCTTCACTTTGTGGCTGGGATTGCTGGGTTTGGGTAGTTGGCCCAGATTCTTCCTCAGTTTGTGCCACATGTTCCTCAGCCAGGGCCCTCACACCAGCCTCTTCTTGTGTTTGTGGGCCAGTAGATGCATAGGCAAACACAGGGGTAGAAGGGGGTTCCGGTTGCCCGGAAACCCCCCTCTTCTTGTTAAGTGGCTCAAATTCTGACAACAGCAATGGTAAATAATATTACTAGAGCTGTTGCAGTTTGAGGGACAGAGCAGAGCTGATGCACATGCCAAGTGGTAGCAGCTTCTTCTACAAAGTGTGTGTGGATCACCTGGCCACTTATTTATATTATTTAAATGTTTGATACAGCCTATACTATATACCATCTAAAGTGTTAAATATTAATACTGTATTCCATACAGTATCGAGTATATAATAAGACCAATGTTTATATTAATGTCCAGGGTCATTACTAGGTTTTTCTCCCACTACCCCAGACTCCCGCACTTCCTCCAATGTTCCGCAGAATGGGAGATTGTGGACTGCATTTGGAAACCCCCCTCTAGAAATCCTGCATTTGCCACTGAGTAGATGGGGGTTCGTCACTACTGGGTCCTGGTCATTCCTCCTCTGCACTGGCAGGTGTTTGTTGCTGCTGCCTTTGGAAAGCCAGCTGTCTACTTCTTTTGAGAATAGACCTCATTTCGGCATTCAGCCTGGCCATCTCCTCTGCTAGTGGATCTGGCTCCATGATGCTGATAGTATGTGCGCATGGCTCTGTGGTGCGTTTTTATACCTGCGTATGCATGGTTATGCGGGGAACAGCACAGGTGACACATACACAATTGTTACATGTGCTTTGATTGCTGGTCCTATTTAAGCAGGTTCTATGCAGCCTGTGTTTGTGGGTGTATGCAGGAGTCTGTTATTTTGTGTAGTGTTTGCTGTGTTTGAGACGTGTCCAGTATTCAAGGTTAGATATGTTGTTGGTAACATTTTTAAAACAAAGCATTGCTTCCAAGCTTAGGTCTATGGAGTAATGTATATGGAATGTTATGCAGACACGTGTACTTCTTTGAATAATCGAGTTTAGTATATTGTATGTTGATGTGGACCTCCTCCCCAGTAGACCTCCTCCCCCTCCCATGTGAGTGGAAGCTCACTGAATCTGGTTTTCACTCACCACTGTGATCTTCCTGATTTCTCTAACTCCCTGTTCACCCTCCATGACCATCACCTGCTCACTTTTAACCTCTCTCTATCTGCTTCTCCATCTTTACCACCTAAGACTACCATCACTAAGAGTAACATTGAGGCTATTGACACCACTTCCCTATCTTCCCTGTTTGACTCACTGCTCTCTCCTATTCTCTCAATTTCCTGCCCTGAGCAAGCTACTTCCCTTGCCTCTGCTCTTGGCTCTGTCGCCCCACCAACCACTATTCACCCTTGCAGATCAACACCTCAATCCTGGCACACCAAATGCACCAGATATCTGTAAAAATGCTCACGTACCGCTGAGCGACAGTGGAGGAAATCACGCAATAAGGCCTACTTCCTCCACTACAAATTTTTGCTCTCATCCTACTTTGCTGCCCTTACCCTCTCTAAACAATCTTGCTTCAAATAGCTCATCTCCTTACAATCCTCAAACCCCAGGCGCCTCTTTGCTACTGTCAACTCACTCCTCTGCCCACCCCCGCCGCAACTTCCCTCTTAACTTTCTGCTCTTGACTTTGCCACCTACTTCACATCCAAAATTGACTCCATTTGTTAGGTCATAACATCCCACCAGAACTTGAGCAACCCCCCTCCTCCATTTCTCAACCCCCCCCCCCCCTCTCCTTCCCTCCTACCAACTCTGACATCTTTCTTCCCTGTATCTGGAGAAGAAGTCATGGTCCTCATCTGGTCCTCACCCCCCTCCACCTCCCCACTTGACCCTATTCCCTCCCGCCTTCTCCGCTTTCTTTCTTCTTCTGCCTGTTCCCATCTTTCCCATCTACTCAATCTCCCACTCATCAGGCACTGTCCCTTCTGCCTTCAAGCATGCAATTGTCTCCCCTATTCTTAAAAAACCTACCCTTGATCCAACCAATCTCTCCAACTACCGACCCATCTCTCTTCTCCCTTTTGCCTCCAAACTCCCTGAGCGTATTGTCTACAACCGCCTCATTGTCTTTCTTCCCACTCACTGCTTGACCCTTTCCAGTCTGGTTTCCATCCTCAGCACTTCACTGAAACTGCCCTCACGAAAGTCTGCAATGACCTCCTTGCTGCTAAATCCAGGGGCCACTACTCTCTACTTATTCTCCTTGACCTCTCTGCTGCTTTTGACACTGTAGACCATCCTCTCCTCCTGCAAATCCTTTACACCCTTGGTTTGCGTGATACTGCTCTCTCCTGGCTGTCCTACCTTTCTGACCATTCCTTCTCTGTCTCCTCTCATGACTCCACCTCCCCCCCACTTCCTCTACCAGTATATGTCCCCCAAAGTTCTGTTCTTGGGCCTCTCCTATTCTTTCTCTGCACATCATCATTAGGTGAGCTCATTAGCTCTTTTTTTAAATTGCATATTTTTTATTGAAAGTTTTAAATGAACATCCCAAAAAGAATAATATAAAAAAAAAAAAGTATACATATAAAACAAACAATACCGGCAGGTATAGTAAAGTATGCAGGATGCAAGCAGAAGTACGGTCAGACAGGAGACACAGAATACAACTGCAGTACACGTCTAATAGTACAGGATATACAATACGCCCCACATTATAGCAATAAGCAGAAAGAGTAAGAGCCCACAGGCGCCATGTGAGCTCACACATTGAGGATAAAATGATAAAATAAAATAAAAAAAGACTGACCCATGAGGCGTAGAAAAATACAAAAGTATTGGCACTGCAAACTATAGATAAAACACCTGCCTTAGTATACAGGGAAAAAAAAGATAAGAAATAATTAAAATCCTAAGACCTCTGCTGCTCATAGAGATAAAACAAAAATCCCGACAAAACAGAAAAAAAAAAAAAACCCAAAACAAACCACCTCAAAACCCCCCACCCTGTATAGCCTATCCCCAACCTAGGTATACCTGGATCCCCAAACCCCCCCACCCCCCATTAAACTACATGACCTAACTGTCTAACACCCCCCTCCCTCCCTTCCCTAATACCAGGATAAATGAAAAAATAATTGACTGGGGCAAATAAAAAAAAGGGGAAGAAATATGGCCAAACAGTAAATAGAGTAGATCTCCCTCATATGAGAAATACAAATACAAAATTAATATGCAAATATTGAGATATGATAAGCGACCTGGAAATATAAGGAATAGTGCTGGTAGCACCCTACAGATACAACAGTATATATGGATATGTAACCCTTAAATAAGCGATGGTCAAATAAAACATATCTTAGAACCATCAAATAACGAAATTATATCAATGGCAAGACATACAAAAAACAGAATAGAACATAGTATTTAAGAAAGTATCAACAATAAAATGGAACACAGCCAAGGACCCGGTAACCAGTGAGGTATTATACAGACTTGGAAAGAAAGAAAATCAGTCCGGAGGATAAGCCCACTCTGGAATCAAGTCATTTAGCGGTACACGAGCAGTAGTCAGGAAGGTAGTGGAGCCAGCAACCATCCTGCACAGCATTAGCCAGATAGATAAGAGGATAGGCCACAGTTCCATGGTAAATGTAGAATGGAGAACCATCCCTCTCCCAAACATCACAATTAACGGCGAAATGATACAATACCGTTCTCCCCCATTATCAAGGAGGTCACACTGCGGAGCCTCAAAGAAAATTGCAATGGAGGTCCATACAGTCACCAACGATGAGACGGAGGCAGTCACCGACATCCCACGCGCCATCACCCACTGCAAATAACGGTGAATATGCGCAGGAAGAATCCGCAACTCCCCCATTTTGTTCACAATGCGTTCGTCGGAGGAACCTCCAGCATTAAGCATCGACTGTAGCGGAGTGGCAGGCACCACAGATACAAGCTCCCCCAAAGGTTCCGAGGGTAGCAGCACTGGCGGGCAGGTGGACCCCACAGGAGAACCAGTTACTGCAACAGTCTCTTCTCCAAACATATTAAGAACCCTTTGCTCAGATTCCGCGATAGCCTTCAGGATGATTGAGACCGATTGTCCAGAAATATGAACAGGATTAAACATGGCTGCAGGTGGAAGAAGCAGTATACTGTAGGAGCAAGAGGAAGATCCACTGGTAGAAAGGGAGCCGAGTTATACACTAGAGATGAGCGGGTTCGGTTTCTCTGAATCCGAACCCGCCCGAACTTCATGTTTTTTTTCACGGGTCCGAGCGACTCGGATCTTCCCGCCTTGCTCGGTTAACCCGAGCGCGCCCGAACGTCATCATGACGCTGTCGGATTCTCGCGAGGCTCGGATTCTATCGCGAGACTCGGATTCTATATAAGGAGCCGCGCGTCGCCGCCATTTTCACACGTGCATTGAGATTGATAGGGAGAGGACGTGGCTGGCGTCCTCTCCATTTAGATTAGGGTTGAGAGAGAGAGAGAGAGAGATTGACCTGAGGCTGTGATACTGTAGAAGAGAGTGCAGAGTTTAGTGACTGACGACCACAGTGACCACCAGACAGTGCAGTTGTTTGTTTTATTTAATATATCCGTTCTCTGCCTGAAAAAAACGATACACACAGTGACTCAGTCACATACCATATCTGTGTGCACTGCTCAGCCCAGTGTGCTGCATCAATGTATATATATATATCTGACTGTGCTCAGCTCACACAGCTTATAATTGTGGGGGAGACTGGGGAGCACTGCAGTGCCAGTTATAGGTTATAGCAGGAGCCAGGAGTACATAATATTATATTAAAATTAAACAGTGCACACTTTTGCTGCAGGAGTGCCACTGCCAGTGTGACTAGTGACCAGTGACCTGACCACCAGTATATATAATATTAGTAGTATACTATCTCTTTATCAACCAGTCTATATTAGCAGCAGACACAGTACAGTGCGGTAGTTCACGGCTGTGGCTACCTCTGTGTCGGCACTCGGCAGCCCGTCCATAATTGTATATACCACCTAACCGTGGTTTTTTTTTCTTTCTTTATAGTCATACTAGTTACGAGTATACTATCTCTTTATCAACCAGTCTATATTAGCAGCAGACACAGTACAGTGCGGTAGTTCACGGCTGTGGCTACCTCTGTGTCGGCACTCGGCAGCCCGTCCATAATTGTATATACCACCTAACCGTGGTTTTTTTTTCTTTCTTTATACATACATACTAGTTACGAGTATACTATCTCTTTATCAACCAGTCTATATATTAGCAGCAGACACAGTACAGTGCGGTAGTTCACGGCTGTGGCTACCTCTCTGTCGGCACTCGGCAGCCCGTCCATAATTGTATATACCACCTAACCGTGGTTTTTTTTTCTTTCTTTATACATACATACTAGTTACGAGTATACTATCTCTTTATCAACCAGTCTATATATTAGCAGCAGACACAGTACAGTGCGGTAGTTCACGGCTGTGGCTACCTCTGTGTCGGCACTCGGCAGCCCGTCCATAATTGTATATACCACCTAACCGTGGTTTTTTTTTTCTTTCTTTATACATACATACTAGTTACGAGTATACTATCTCTTTATCAACCAGTCTATATATTAGCAGCAGACACGGTACAGTGCGGTAGTTCACGGCTGTGGCTACCTCTGTGTCGGCACTCGGCAGCCCGTCCATAATTGTATACTAGTATCCAATCCATCCATCTCCATTGTTTACCTGAGGTGCCTTTTAGTTGTGCCTATTAAAATATGGAGAACAAAAATGTTGAGGTTCCAAAATTAGGGAAAGATCAAGATCCACTTCCACCTCGTGCTGAAGCTGCTGCCACTAGTCATGGCCGAGACGATGAAATGCCAGCAACGTCGTCTGCCAAGGCCGATGCCCAATGTCATAGTACAGAGCATGTCAAATCCAAAACACCAAATATCAGTAAAAAAAGGACTCCAAAACCTAAAATAAAATTGTCGGAGGAGAAGCGTAAACTTGCCAATATGCCATTTACCACACGGAGTGGCAAGGAACGGCTGAGGCCCTGGCCTATGTTCATGGCTAGTGGTTCAGCTTCACATGAGGATGGAAGCACTCAGCCTCTCGCTAGAAAAATGAAAAGACTAAAGCTGGCAAAAGCAGTAGCACCGCAAAGAACTGTGCGTTCTTCGAAATCCCAAATCCACAAGGAGAGTCCGACTCCAATTGTGTCGGTTGCGATGCCTGACCTTCCCAACACTGGACGTGAAGAGCATGCGCCTTCCACCATTTGCACGCCCCCTGCAAGTGATGGAAGGAGCACCCGCAGTCCAGTTCCTGATAGTCAGATTGAAGATGTCAGTGTTGAAGTACACCAGGATGAGGAGGATATGGGTGTTGCTGGCGCTGGGGAGGAAATTGACCAGGAGGATTCTGATGGTGAGGTGGTTTGTTTAAGTCAGGCACCCGGGGAGACACCTGTTGTCCGTGGTAGGAATTTGGCCGTTGACATGCCTGGTGAAAATACCAAAAAAATCAGCTCTTCGGTGTGGAAGTATTTCACCAGAAATGCGGACAACAGGTGTCAAGCCGTGTGTTCCCTTTGTCAAGCTGTAATAAGTAGGGGTAAGGACGTTAACCACCTCGGAACATCCTCCCTTATACGTCACCTGCAGCGCATTCATAATAAGTCAGTGACAAGTTCAAAAACTTTGGGTGACAGCGGAAGCAGTCCACTGACCAGTAAATCCCTTCCTCTTGTAACCAAGCTCACGCAAACCACCCCACCAACCCCCTCAGTGTCAATTTCCTCCTTCCCCAGGAATGCCAATAGTCCTGCAGGAAATGTCACTGGCAATTCTGACGAGTCCTCTCCTGCCTGGGATTCCTCCGATGCATCCTTGCGTGTAACGCCTACTGCTGCTGGCGCTGCTGTTGTTGCTGCTGGGAGTCGATGGTCATCCCAGAGGGGAAGTCGTAAGCCCACTTGTACTACTTCCAGTAAGCAATTGACTGTTCAACAGTCCTTTGCGAGGAAGATGAAATATCACAGCAGTCATCCTGCTGCAAAGCGGATAACTGAGGCCTTGACAACTATGTTGGTGTGTTAGGGTCTCCTGCCCTGTGCTGCCACGTCGTCATGGCAACCGGGAGACAAGTGCTAGTGGAGTAACCTGAGCGCAGCTGATACTCCGGTTCGGGTCTTTTGCTGTGCAGTGGTTATAGGCTCTGTGCACGGCAGGGGATCCGGTGCTGGTTTTTGTGCTCACAGTCTGTGAGGTCTGAGTGGGGCGTGGACAGCACCTGCTTTATAAGGCCTCTTTTCAGGGTAAGCAGATGCTGCTGAATCTCTGTTGGTTAGTCAGTTCATGAAAGTTAGCCAGTACTGTGTAGCTTTGTATTTGTTTGTTGCTTACTGCAAATAGGCCTGGGGATTTGGTATTACACTCTGCCAATCCAGACCTAGCAGTAAGACTGGAGTCAGTCGTTTAGCTTGCTGGGGTTCTGTTATTACTCTGTGAACTTAGCAAGTTTGCGGCTGTATTCTAACACTTGCCTGTCTAATCCTGTCTCACTGTGCTAGGTGTCAGGGGTCAGTTTAGTGGCAGTAAGCTTAAACCTGTGCACTGCAAGTGAGAATCAGGATTGTGGAGGCTCTCCTTGTGTCTATCATTCCATCTCTGACCAAGGAGTTTACTGCCACACCCGTTGGTAACCCTTTAGGGTTTTGCTGTTGCCCTTAGCAACAGCATTTCGGGTTCTCTACGTATTAAAACACAACATCTTGCTTTTTACATCTGAGCAGTTCTAATACAAGGGAGATACCCAGTTCCTTAGCCTCTGGGCTTCTCTGTTCACTGTGTGTGTATTTTGTTACCCTATCACCTTCTGTGTACGTTATGTCATATTCCCCAGTTTGTCTGTGAGTCCATTTGTTTTGCATAACAGTTCAAACACCAGTACATTCCTGCAGACACTGGAGTGCATAACAGTTCTGACACTAGTACTTTCCTGCAGGCACTGGTGTGCATAACATATTCAGCAGCCTAATACTCCTGTTGAAATTTTGTGGGAATAAGGAGCATACCCCTCAAAATACGTTGCAACAGGTGGTCGATCAGGTGCAGGTCCTGACTCGACAATTTAATGATTTGTCCATTAAAATGCACACCTCCCAGGCTGCTGGCGGAGCTCCCGCAGCAGCAGCACCTGCAGGGGTTAAGGAGCCGAAAGTAAATCTCCCGGATCGTTTTTCTGGAGATCGCTCGCAGTTCTTTTGTTTCAAGGAGAGCTGCAAGCTATACTTCCGGCTTAGGCCTCAGTCTTCTGGGTCGGAGATTCAGCGGGTGGGCATAGTGATTTCCTTGCTACAAGGAGACCCACAGGTCTGGGCATATGGGTTGCAGCCTGACTGTCCGTCGCTTAAAAGTGTTGATGCTTTTTTTACGGCACTGGGCATGTTGTATGATGACCCTGACAAGACGGCCTCAGCCGAGGCTCAGATTTCGATCCTTAAGCAAGGGCGAAGGCCAGTTGAGGTTTACTGTACGGAGTTTCGGAGGTTGGCCCATGATACCCAGTGGAATGACCCAGCCCTGAGACACCAGTACCGAAGAGGTCTTTCTAACCAGATAAAGGACCAACTGGTACAATATCCCTTGCCTGATAGCTTGGATCAGCTCATGCAGTTATCCATCCGGGTGGATAGACGGCTGAGAGAGCGTAGGCTTGAAAGGGAGACTGAGATTTCCTTCCTTCCCAAGGGAACCTCAGACTCTGAGGAATTTTCTGAGGAGCCTATGCAGATTGGGGCTACCCGCCTCTCCTCGCGTGAGAAGACGCGGAGGAGACAGCAGGGGTTGTGTTTGTACTGTGGGAATAAAGGTCATGTGGTAGTATCATGCCCAGAAAAGCCGGAAAACTTCAGGGCCTGAGGGTGATGGGAAATATCCTGTCAGGCCAGAAGTCAGAATTTCCCAAGAAGACTTTTATCATTCCGGTGACCTTGAAGATCCTCGGTCAAACTGTCAAGACTGAGGCCTTTGTGGACAGTGGGGCCGACGGGGTTTTTATGGACCGCCAATTCGCCCTAAAACACTCTGTTCCCTTAGTACCCTTGGCATCGGAAATTGAGATTTGTGGGTTAAACGGGGAACCATTATCCCAAGGTAAAATTACCTCTTGCACTAGCCAGATTTCTTTGTTTATTGGAGCCACACACTCTGAAAAATTGTCCTTTTATGTGACTGTCTGTACTTTTGCCCCATTGGTGTTGGGGTTACCCTGGTTAAGGGCCCACAATCCTCAATTTGACTAGGTCTCTGGGGAGATTCTTAGTTGGGGTACTGATTGTTTCAGGAGTTGCTTGAGCCTTCCAGTCAGGCTCTTGCAGCTAAGTTTGCCAGGATTGCCAGGGTGTTATGCAGATTTTGCGGACGTGTTCTCCAAAAAAGTTGCAGAGGTACTACCTCCCCATCGCCCCTATGACTGTGCCATTGATTTGTTGCCAAATGCTAAGCTTCCCAAGAGCAGGTTGTACTCCCTGTCACGTCCTGAGACTCAGGCTATGGCAGAGTACATTCAGGAGAACTTGGCTAAGGGATTTATCAGACCTTCACAGTCTCCAGTTGGGTCGGGGTTCTTCTTCGTGGGTAAAAAGGACGGTTCGTTGCGACCCTGCATCGACTTCAGGGAATTGAACCGTATCACGATTAAAAACTCATACCCACTGCCTCTCATTTCGGTCTTGTTTGACCAGCTTCGTACTGCCACCATTTTTTCTAAGATTGACCTACGCGGTGCGTACAATCTAATCCGAATAAGAGAGGGGGATGAATGGAAGACTGCCTTTAATACCCACTCAGGGCATTATGAATATTTGGTGATGCCTTTTGTGCTCTGTAATGCCCCGGCAGTCTTCCAGGATTTCATGAATGATGTGCTCAGGGAATATTTGGATAGATTCTTAGTTGTATACTTAGATGACATCCTAATCTTCTCCCATTCCCTGGAGGAACATCGGAAGCATGTACGCTTAGTCCTCCAGAAACTCAGAGACCACCGGCTTGGGGCGAAGCTGGAGAAGTGCGAATTTGAAGTTCAGCAAATCGCATTTCTAGGATATATTATCTCCCCAGAAGGTTTCCAAATGGAGGGTTCCAAGGTACAGGCAGTCCTGGATTGGGTGCAGCCCACTAGTTTGAAGGCGCTTCAGCGTTTCCTGGGCTTTGCGAATTTTTATAGACGATTTATCGCTGGATTTTCGTCTATAGTGGCGCCCTTGGTGGCACTCACTAAGAAAGGGGCGGATGTTGCTCACTGGTCTTGTGAGGCTAAAGCGGCTTTTGCCCGTCTCAAAAGGGCATTTGTTTCGGCCAAGGTGCTGCGACACCCAGATCCAGAGCGTCCTTTTGTGGTGGAGGTGGATGCCTCTGAGATGGGTATTGGGGCAGTGCTTTCTCAGATGGGAGTGTCTGATAATCGCCTTCATCCCTGTGCTTACTTTTCCCGTAAATTTTCGCCTGCCGAGATGAATTATGACGTGGGTAACCGGGAATTGTTGGCTATTAAGGATGCACTCGAGGAGTGGAGACACTGGCTTGAGGGGGCTAAGTTTGTGGTCTCAATTCTCACTGACCATAAGAATCTGGCATATTTAGAGTCAGCGAAGCGTCTCAATGCCAGGCAGGCACGATGGGCTTTGTTTTTTGCTCGCTTTAATTTTTTGATAACATATCGCCCTGGGTCAAAAAACATCAAGGCTGATGCGCTCTCGCGGAGTTTTGCTCCAATCCAGGAGACCACCGAGGAGCCGTTGCCCATTGTTTCCCCATCATGTATTAAAGTGGGCATTACCCAGGACCTCTTATGATTAGTCCTTAGAGCACAGGAGCAGGCTCCTCCAGACCTTCCGGTAGGTCTTTTGTTTGTGCCTCCTAGGTTAAGACAGCGAGTGTTCCTGGAATTCCATGCCAAGAAGTCGGCAGGTCACCCGGGTATTGCCAGAACTCGGGAGTTGCTATCTAGGGCGGTGTGGTGGCCCTCGGTGGCTAAGGATGTGGATCAGTGGGTTCGGGCATGTGACATCTGTGCCCGAAATAAGACTCCTAGAGGGGTTCCTGTTGGCCCATTACATCCACTCTCTATCCCATCTAAGCCATGGACCCACATTTCAATGGATTTTGTGGTGGACTTGCCCAAATCCTCGGGGATGACAGCCATCTGGGTTGTCGTTGACAGGTTTTCGAAGATGGCGCACTTCGTTCCACTGGTTGGGCTGCCATCAGCCAGACGCCTGTCTGAATTATTTATGCTGCATGTTGTGCGTCTCCACGGGTTGCCACTTGATGTGGTCTCTGACCGCGGATCCCAGTTTGTGGCCAAATTCTGGAGGGCATTTTGTTCCGATCTCCAGATTTCTGTCAGCTTGTCGTCAGGCTACCATCCGCAGTCTAATGGGCAGACTGAAAGGGTGAACCAGTCCTTGGAGCAGTTCCTCAGGTGTTATGTCTCCAAGTGTCAGACTGACTGGGTTGCTCATCTGTCCATGGCGGAGTTTGCCTATAACAACGCGGCTCACTCTGCTACAGGGATCTCTCCCTTCCTTTGTGTGTATGGGCATCATCCTAAGGCCAATTCTTTTGACCCCCTGGACTCCACGCCTGGTGGTTCCTCTGTGGTTTCGGTCCTTAGAGGTATTTGGCGGAAAGTGAAGAAAGCCCTTGTGTCTGTGTCATTAGTGACCAAAAGGGTTTTTGATAAGCGGAAAAGACCCTGCAGCTTCAAATTAGGAGACTTCGTCTGGTTGTCTACCAAGAATTTGAAGTTGAGACAGCCATCTCATAAGTTAGGGCCCCGGTTCATCGGCCCTTATAAGATCACCAGGGTTATCAATCCGGTGGCATTTCAGTTAGATCTGCCCCGTTCTTTGGGTATCAATAAAACATTTCATTGTTCCCTTTTAAAACGGGCGATTAGTAATCCTTCTTCCAGTGGAAGACCTTCCCCTCTTCTGATACGTGGCCAGAGGGAGTTTGTTGTTGAAAGGATTCTTGACTCCAAGGTGGTTCGGGGTCGGCTGTCATTTTTGGTGCACTGGAAGGGGTATGGCCCGGAGGAGCGGTCGTGGGTGCGCAGTTGTGATCTTCATGCCCCCAGACTGATACGCTCTTTCTTCTCGCAGTTCCCCGATAAACCCGGTGGTAGGGGTTCTTTGACCCCTCGTCAGAGGGGGGGTACTGTTAGGGTCTCCTGCCCTGTGCTGCCACGTCGTCATGGCAACCGGGAGACAAGTGCTAGTGGAGTAACCTGAGCGCAGCTGATACTCCGGTTCGGGTCTTTTGCTGCGCAGTGGTTATAGGCTCTGTGCACGGCAGGGGATCCGGTGCTGGTTTTTGTGCTCACAGTCTGTGAGGTCTGAGTGGGGCGTGGACAGCACCTGCTTTATAAGGCCTCTTTTCAGGGTAAGCAGATGCTGCTGAATCTCTGTTGGTTAGTCAGTTCATGAAAGTTAGCCAGTACTGTGTAGCTTTGTATTTGTTTGTTGCTTACTGCAAATAGGCCTGGGGATTTGGTATTACACTCTGCCAATCCAGACCTAGCAGTAAGACTGGAGTCAGTCGTTTAGCTTGCTGGGGTTCTGTTATTACTCTGTGAACTTAGCAAGTTTGCGGCTGTATTCTAACACTTGCCTGTCTAATCCTGTCTCACTGTGCTAGGTGTCAGGGGTCAGTTTAGTGGCAGTAAGCTTAAACCTGTGCACTGCAAGTGAGAATCAGGATTGTGGAGGCTCTCCTTGTGTCTATCATTCCATCTCTGACCAAGGAGTTTACTGCCACACCCGTTGGTAACCCTTTAGGGTTTTGCTGTTGCCCTTAGCAACAGCATTTCGGGTTCTCTACGTATTAAAACACAACATCTTGCTTTTTACATCTGAGCAGTTCTAATACAAGGGAGATACCCAGTTCCTTAGCCTCTGGGCTTCTCTGTTCACTGTGTGTGTATTTTGTTACCCTATCACCTTCTGTGTACGTTATGTCATATTCCCCAGTTTGTCTGTGAGTCCATTTGTTTTGCATAACAGTTCAAACACCAGTACATTCCTGCAGACACTGGAGTGCATAACAGTTCTGACACTAGTACTTTCCTGCAGGCACTGGTGTGCATAACATGGTGTTAGACGTGCATCCGGTATCCGCCGTTAGTTCACAGGGAACTAGACAATTTATTGAGGCAGTGTGCCCCCGTTACCAAATACCATCTAGGTTCCACTTCTCTAGGCAGGCGATACCGAGAATGTACACGGACGTCAGAAAAAGACTCACCAGTGTCCTAAAAAATGCAGTTGTACCCAATGTCCACTTAACCACGGACATGTGGACAAGTGGAGCAGGGCAGGGTCAGGACTATATGACTGTGACAGCCCACTGGGTAGATGTATGGACTCCCGCCGCAAGAACAGCAGCGGCGGCACCAGTAGCAGCATCTCGCAAACGCCAACTCTTTCCTAGGCAGGCTACGCTTTGTATCACCGCTTTCCAGAATACGCACACAGCTGAAAACCTCTTACGGCAACTGAGGAAGATCATCGCGGAATGGCTTACCCCAATTGGACTCTCCTGTGGATTTGTGGCATCGGACAACGCCAGCAATATTGTGTGTGCATTAAATATGGGCAAATTCCAGCACGTCCCATGTTTTGCACATACCTTGAATTTGGTGGTGCAGAATTTTTTAAAAAACGACAGGGGCGTGCAAGAGATGCTGTCGGTGGCCAGAAGAATTGCGGGACACTTTCGGCGTACAGGCACCACGTACAGAAGACTGGAGCACCACCAAAAACTACTGAACCTGCCCTGCCATCATCTGAAGCAAGAAGTGGTAACGAGGTGGAATTCAACCCTCTATATGCTTCAGAGGTTGGAGGAGCAGCAAAAGGCCATTCAAGCCTATACAATTGAGCACGATATAGTAGGTGGAATGCACCTGTCTCAAGCGCAGTGGAGAATGATTTCAACGTTGTGCAAGGTTCTGATGCCCTTTGAACTTGCCACACGTGAAGTCAGTTCAGACACTGCCAGCCTGAGTCAGGTCATTCCCCTCATCAGGCTTTTGCAGAAGAAGCTGGAGACATTGAAGGAGGAGCTAACACGGAGCGATTCCGCTAGGCATGTGGGACTTGTGGATGGAGCCCTTAATTCGCTTAACAAGGATTCACGGGTGGTCAATCTGTTGAAATCAGAGCACTACATTTTGGCCACCGTGCTCGATCCTAGATTTAAAGCCTACCTTGGATCTCTCTTTCCGGCAGACACAAGTCTGCTGGGGTTGAAAGACCTGCTGGTGACAAAATTGTCAAGTCAAGCGGAACGCGACCTGTCAACATCTCCTCCTTCACATTCTCCCGCAACTGGGGGTGCGAGGAAAAGGCTCAGAATTCCGAGCCCACCCGCTGGCGGTGATGCAGGGCAGTCTGGAGCGACTGCTGATGCTGACATCTGGTCCGGACTGAAGGACCTGACAACGATTACGGACATGTCGTCTACTGTCACTGCATATGATTCTCTCAACATTGATAGAATGGTGGAGGATTATATGAGTGACCGCATCCAAGTAGGCACGTCACACAGTCCGTACTTATACTGGCAGGAAAAAGAGGCAATTTGGAGGCCCTTGCACAAACTGGCTTTATTCTACCTAAGTTGCCCTCCCACAAGTGTGTACTCCGAAAGAGTGTTTAGTGCCGCCGCTCACCTTGTCAGCAATCGGCGTACGAGGTTACATCCAGAAAATGTGGAGAAGATGATGTTCATTAAAATGAATTATAATCAATTCCTCCGCGGAGACATTGACCAGCAGCAATTGCCTCCACAAAGTACACAGGGAGCTGAGATGGTGGATTCCAGTGGGGACGAATTGATAATCTGTGAGGAGGGGGATGTACACGGTGATATATCGGAGGGTGATGATGAGGTGGACATCTTGCCTCTGTAGAGCCAGTTTGTGCAAGGAGAGATTAATTGCTTCTTTTTTGGGGGGGGTCCAAACCAACCCGTCATATCAGTCACAGTCGTGTGGCAGACCCTGTCACTGAAATGATGGGTTGGTTAAAGTGTGCATGTCCTGTTTTGTTTATACAACATAAGGGTGGGTGGGAGGGCCCAAGGACAATTCCATCTTGCACCTCTTTTTTCTTTTCTTTTTCTTTGCGTCATGTGCTGTTTGGGGAGGGTTTTTTGGAAGGGACATCCTGCGTGACACTGCAGTGCCACTCCTAGATGGGCCCGGTGTTTGTGTCGGCCACTAGGGTCGCTTATCTTACTCACACAGCTACCTCATTGCGCCTCTTTTTTTCTTTGCGTCATGTGCTGTTTGGGGAGGGTTTTTTGGAAGGGACATCCTGCGTGACACTGCAGTGCCACTCCTAGATGGGCCCGGTGTTTGTGTCGGCCACTAGGGTCGCTAATCTTACTCACACCGCTACCTCATTGCGCCTCTTTTTTTCTTTGCGTCATGTGCTGTTTGGGGAGGGTTTTTTGGAAGGGCCATCCTGCGTGACACTGCAGTGCCACTCCTAGATGGGCCCGGTGTTTGTGTCGGCCACTAGGGTCGCTTATCTTACTCACACAGCGACCTCGGTGCAAATTTTAGGACTAAAAATAATATTGTGAGGTGTGAGGTATTCAGAATAGACTGAAAATGAGTGGAAATTATGGTTTTTGAGGTTAATAATACTTTGGGATCAAAATGACCGCCAAATTCTATGATTTAAGCTGTTTTTTAGGTTTTTTGGAAAAAAACACCCGAATCCGACAAAAAAAATTCGGTGAGGTTTTGCCAAAACGCGGTCGAACCCAAAACACGGCCGCGGAACCGAACCCAAAACCAAAACACAAAACCCGAAAAATTTCCGGCGCTCATCTCTATTATACACACAGGAGCTCAGCTCATCCAAATAACGCAGGGGTGTGAGTCCAGCACATGTGTTCTAGAGGTGAGAGGGAGCCAGGCATACAGTGCTCTTCCCTGCACTATGGTTATAGTTAAAGCTCTGTCACAAATTCACAGGGAGTGTTGTCTCTGTAATACTATGTGCTCAGGGGACAAGCAGTGGAATGTGTGCTGTGTATAATACAAGCTCACCAGCCCTGAGCACACTGGCCCCAGCAGCTGAGTGAGGGCAGAGCTGCAGCAGGAGAAACAGCCACACTGAGAGCAGAGTCTTCCTCAGGATCCAGTCACAGACTTCACCAGCCAGTAAGTTAGGACTCTTGGCACAGAGGATCCCCAAATTCACACTGCAGGAGCAAAGGGGGGTACTGCACTCTTGCAGAAATTTTCAGCCACAGAACCGAGCTCATTAGCTCTTTTGACTTAAAATATAATCTCTACACTGACGATACTCAAATCTACCATTCCTCCCCAGACCTCTCCCCTGCTCTCCTCACTCGTATCTCCAACTGTCTCTCTGATCATCTTCCCTCCCTCCCGCATAACCTCACCTCCCACAATTTCATTGTCCATTGATTGCACAACTATCTCCTCTAGCCCCCAAGTGCCATGTCTTGGAGTAATCCTTGACTCCTCCCTCTCCTTCAAACCACACATTCAGTACCTCTCAAAAACCTGCCATTTCCATCTCAAAAACATCTCCAGGATCAGACCCTTTCTCACCCAGGATGCTACTAAGACCCTCATCCACTCACTGGTCATCTCCAGATTGGACTACTGCAATCTCCTCCTATCTGGCCTCCCTCAAAAATGCCTCTCTCCACTTCAATCTATCCTCAATGCTGCTGCCAGTCTCGTCTTCCTCACCAAACGTACTACATCCACATCCCCTCTCTTGCAGGACCTTCACTGGCTACCCTTCCCATTCAGAATCCAATTCAAGCTTCTCACACTCGCCTACAAAGACCTTACCCACTCTTCTCCCTCTTACATCTCTGACGTTATCTCTCTTTACATTCCCACCCATACTCTTTGGTCTGCTAATGCACGCCGTCTCTCCTGACAACTGATTACCTCCTCCCACTCCTACCTACAAGATTTTGCACGTGCTGCTCCCTATCTCTGGAATTCTCTACCTTTCCCCATCCGACTCACCACCTCTCTACAAAACTTCAAACGGGCTCTCAAAACCCACTTCTTCACCAAACCCAGCCTACTCTTCTCCTAACCCTCTTATCTATGCGCACTGTCTACCCCTTCGGTGTCACTCCGGTCTGTTAGCCCCTCACCTTTTAGATTGTAAGCTCGCAAGAGCAGGAACTTCTTTCCTAATGTGCCTTTCCTTTTCTTACTTACACTATCTTATAC
The DNA here is from genome assembly GCF_028390025.1 of Pseudophryne corroboree. NCBI lineage: Eukaryota > Metazoa > Chordata > Amphibia > Anura > Myobatrachidae > Pseudophryne > Pseudophryne corroboree. The sequence continues at coordinate 229,519,164 of NC_086453.1, forward strand.
TCCATACTCCCTTTGATGGCACCTAACTCCAGGTTTTCTATACCTATCCTATATTGTCTTGTACTGTAAGTGCTGTTTTCTTGTTTGCTCATTTGATTATGTACTGTGTAATGGGCACTGAAGATCCCTTGTGGCGCCATATAAATAAAGGATGATAATAATAATAATAATAATAATAATAATAATGTGTATGCAGCACATCCCTATGTGGTGCATTGTATTTATCTGTTGTGCGAATGCACAGCGTTTAGTTTTTTTTTATATTTTGAGGTTGTGTATTGTTTTTGTATGTATTGTCTGAAGTTTGTAGTGGTGATATGCTTAGTTGTATTTGTAATCTGTTTCCCTTTATTATAATTGGACCAACAGTATATCTATCTGCTGGTAAGTATATGCATGTTCATAGGTGTGTTTTGGGTGTATTATGTTTTTTGTTGTCATTTACTTCTCAAGGAAGATTCTATATTAGTTTTTGTTTTTTTGGAAAGGATTTCCTAGTTTTTTTTTCCTGGCCTTTTGCCATTTGTGAAATATTTGAAGTTCATCTGCTGGTCAGTATATGCATGCTCATAGGTTTGTGTGGTTTGTAGGGATGTGGGTATATATATATTTGTGTGCTTATGTTTTTTTTTTTTATTTGTTTCCTTCTCATTGAAGATTCTTTTTGTGTGTTGGTTTTGGGGAGCTTACCCCTATTGTATTTGTTCACGTCCTTTTGCTTTTATTTTGTGGCCCTTTATTCATCTGCTGGTAAGTATGTGCATGCTCATGTGTGTGTGTGGGTGTGTGTGTGTGTGTGTTATGTTGTGTTTCTTTTTTTTCAATGCAAGTATATTTGTTTGTTAATTGTATGTTCAAGGAAAGTATATGAATGCTAATTGTGTTGTTGTGGTTTAATTTGTGTTGTAGTATTGTTTTTAAATTGTGTTAAATATTACCAACAAATGTTTTTTTACTTTCCTCCTGGTGTTCTACATTAAGATATGGATTATGATACCGAAGTAAGATTTTTAAATTATGCATATATTTAAATGTATTTTTTTAAACACATTGGCTGTTGTTTTCACACTATTTTTTATAATTTTTAAGACCTGCCCCTCATCCTCGAAGGCAACAGAGGTGTGCAAGGCCTACTATATTCCGTACCCGTGTCACCCTTTTTGGTATGCCAAAACCTGCCCCTCAACCTCGAAGGCAATGGAGGCGTGCAAGGCCTACTATATTCCGTACCTGTGTCACCCTTTTTGGTATGCCAGATGATGAGGTGGTGCGGCACTACAGGCTTCCCTCTCATGTCATCCTAGAAACTCTCTCAATAATAGAGAGTGATCTAGATAGATCAATTCTGCATCCTACAGCAATACCAGCCAACCATTCCCTGCCACAGTTGGACTATTAAGGCAGGCTGTCACTGTTGCAGGCCATGCTGTGATGCGTAGTTCCACAGCAGCTAGAGGCACACAAGGCAAACACACACATGTAGTGCTACAGATTTCAGTAAAAGTAAAATTGGTTGGCAAAGTTGGTCTGCACAGACATAGGGGTATATGCAATTGCGGTCAAATTCCCGAAAATGTCGAAAAACGGGACATTTTCGCCCCAAAAAAAAATTCGACAATGCAATTCAGTACTTTTCGTCAAAAAAAACGGACTTTCCAAATTCGACTTTTTGAAATTCGACATTTCTGCAATGGTACAAATGCGGCAATTCGACAAAAGTATATTCAATTGAAGTTTGGAAATTCGACAACAGTGCTTTTAGACAGTAAATTCGTCATTTTCAATCCGCCACACTTTGGTGGCGGAATCTAATAAGAAAATTTAAAAACATGTTTTTTTTGGTGTTTTTTTTATTGGTAATAGCATATCTATTTATATTAGAAGGGATTAGGTACTTGGTTTGTCTATTTTGGAGGCACAAGTATTATTTATATATTTTTAAAAATATTATTATTATTTTTTATTTTTTTTAAATGGAATGGTAAAAATCAGAAAAAAAATTGCGTGGGGTCCCCCCTCCTAAGCATAACCAGCCTCGGGCTCTTCGAGCCGGTCCTGGTTCTAAAAATCCGGGGGGAAAACTGACAGGGGATCCCCCGTAATTTTAAAACCAGCACCGGGCTCTGCGCCTGGTGCTGGTGCAAAAAATACGGGGGACAAAAAGTGTAGGGGTCCCCCGTATTTTTTACACCAGCATCGGGCTCCACTAGCTGGACAGATAATGCCACAGCCGGGGGTCACTTTTATACAGCGCCCAGTGGCCGTGGCATTAAATATCCAACTAGTCACCCCTGGCCGGGGTACCCTGGGGGAGTGGGGACCCCTTCAATCAAGGGGTCCCCCCCAGCCACCCAAGGGCCAGGGGTGAAGCCCGAGGCTGTCCCCCCATCCAAGGGCTGCGGATGGGGGCTGATAGCCTTGAGAAAAATGAAAGAATATTGTTTTTTCCAGAAGAACTGCAAGTCCCAGCAAGCCTCCCCCGCAAGCTGGTACTTGGAGAACCACAAGTACCAGCATGCGGGTGGAAAAACGGGCCCGCTGGTACCTGTAGTTCTACTGGAAAAAAAATACCCAAATAAAAACAGGAGACACACACCGTGAAAGTAAAACTTTATTTCACACCTGCCGACACACACATACTTACCTATGTTGACCCGCCGACTGCCACGCCCCCCTCGTCACTGAAGAATCCGGGGTACCTGTGAATAAAATTATACTCACCTGATCCCCAGTGTCCAGATTATAATCCACGTACTTGGCAAAAAAAAAAAAAAAAAACACCCGGACCAGGCGGACTGAAAGGGGTCCCATGTTTACACATGGGACCCCTTTCCCCGAATACAGAGACCCCCCCGTGACTGCTGTCACAGAAAGGTCTCTACAGCCAATCAGGAAGCGCCACTTCGTGGCACTCACCTGATTGGCTCTGCGCATCTAAGCTCAGACGCGCATCGCACAGCTCCCTCCATTACTTTCAATGGTGGGAACTTTGCGGTCAGCGGTGAGGTTACCCGCGGTCAGCCGCTGACCGCGGGTAACCCCACCGCTGACCGCAAAGTTCCCACCATTGAAACTAATGGAGGGAGCTGTGCGATGCGCTGTCTGACAGCTCCGACGCGCATACAGCCAATCAGGAGAGTGCCACGACGTGGCGCTTCCTGATTGGCTGAAGAGACCTTTCTGTGACAGCAGTCACGGGGGGTCTCTGTATTCGGGGAAAGGGGTCCCATGTGTAAACATGGGACCCCTTTCAGTCCGCCTGGTCCGGGTGTTCGTTTTTTTTTTGCCAAGTACGTGGATTATAATCTGGACACTGGGGATCAGGTGAGTATAATTTTATTCACAGGTACCCCGGATTCTTCAGTGACGAGGGGGGCGTGGCAGTCGGCGGGTCAACATAGGTAAGTATGTGTGTGTCGGCAGGTGTGAAATAAAGTTTTACTTTCACGGTGTGTGTCTCCTGTTTTTATTCGGGTATTTTTTTCCAGTAGAACTACAGGTACCAGCGGGCCCATTTTTCCACCCGCATGCTGGTACTTGTGGTTCTCCAAGTACCAGCTTGCGGGGGAGGCTTGCTGGGACTTGTAGTTCTTCTGGAAAAAACAATATTCTTTCATTTTTCTCAAGGCTATCAGCCCCCCATCCGCAGCCCTTGGATGGGGGGGACAGCCTCGGGCTTCACCCCTGGCCCTTGGGTGGCTGGGGGGGGGAACCCTTGATTGAAGGGGTCCCCACTCCCCCAGGGTACCCCGGCCAGTGGTGACTAGTTGGATATTTAATGCCACGGCCGCAGGGCGCTGTATAAAAGTGACCCCCGGCTGTGGCATTATCTGTCCAGCTAGTGGAGCCCGATGCTGGTGTAAAAAATACGGGGGACCCCTACTCTTTTTGTCCCCCGTATTTTTTGCACCAGCACCAGGCGCAGAGCCCGGTGCTGGTTTTAAAAATACGGGGGATCCCCTGTCCGTTTTTCCCCGGATTTTTAGAACCAGGACTGTCTCGAAGAGCCCGAGGCTGGTTATGCTTTGGAGGGGGGACCCCACGCAAATATTTTTCGGGTTTTTTACCGTTTTTCCCCGTTTTTTAAAAATCTAATCAAAATCCGTCAAATCGGCCGTTTTTCGACAGCGGGACTGTCGAATCCGTTTTTTTATTGAATATGTTGAATTCCGGCACCCACTTGCCGGAATTCGACGGCGAATTGTGTCAAATTAAAAAACGGGCGAAAAATTGCCGCGATTCGCCGGCAATTGCATATACCCCATAGAGGTAGGAAGGGCCTGATTATTCCTAATCCACTAAAATATACTTGTGTTTTAAAAGCAAGACTAGTACAAAATTGTCACACTAATCATAGTTTAAGCTTATGAAAACATTTTTAAAAATGAAAAATAAAGGCCTAGGCTAACTACCTATTTTTATTCAATCAACTTAAGATGTGTGTGACACCATTACATAAGATGGGTAGTGGCCTTACACAATCCATAAATTGAGTTTTGAAAGAAGTGAGACGGAAACATGACAGATGCAGTGTAGATATGTTTTATGTGTTTAGTGTAAATAAGGACAGAGATATATATTTTAATGTGTAATACAGTATCTCGGCTAATAATTGTTTTGAAATGTGGCTTACAGTTTTTATTTCATTAATAAATATGTGAAGTCCATAATCATCTTTACAGTGGAATTTAAAATGGACTGTATTTAAGTTGATTTACAAAATATGTGATTGTGTGCTCATTCAATATTTTACACATACATCTCTACTTATTACAAATCCAACCTGACCTTGGAGATTGAGACCTGGCCATATGGGTGGCCATGCAGGTTAACATCTAGGCCCTTCTGGGCAATGTGGAACATTTAATTTTGTTTTTCTAATTTTTTTATTACTTTATTTAAAATCATTTATTACAAAAACAAAACTAAAAAAAATTTGGTTTGTCAAAACACAAAAAAAATAAACATTACAGGTTGAGTATCCCATATCCAAATATCCGAAATACGGAATATTCCGAAATACGGACTTTTTTGAGCGAGAGTGAGATAGTGAAACTTTTGTTTTCTGATGGCTCAGTGTACACAAACTTTGTTTAATACACACAGTTATTAAAAATATTGTATTAAATGACCTTCAGGCTGTGTGTATAAGGTGTATATGAAACATAAATGAATTGTGTGAATGTAGACACACTTTGTTTAATGCACAAAGTTATAAAAAATATTGGCTAAAATGACCTCCAGGCTGTGTGTATAAGGTGTATATGAAACATAAATGCATTCTGTGCTTAGATTTAGGTCCCATTGCCATGATATCTCATTATGGTATGCAATTATTCCAAAATACGGAAAAATCCGATATCCAAAATACCTCTGGTCCAAGCATTTTGGATAAGGGATACTCAACCTGTATTAATTATGTTATTGTGTTGTGTCTTTATTTTTTATTTTGGGGGTCACTATTTAACAAAAAAATTTAGTTTATAAAAAGAGTATTAAGTGTATGATGCAACTAGGACAACAAACATATTTTGTGGATTCAGTATGTTTGTTGCCTTAATTGCTGAATGTTATTGAACAATTATGTTGTCAAACACTTCCTTTTGCAGTGTTCGATGACTTAATTGATCAATCACATTACAATTTCGTATGGTAATTGATTATAAATTTAATTGCTTTTAAAAAACGAAATAAACTATTGTGCGTTTATTTGCTAACTAGCAAATGCAACGCACAGGTACGAAACAACACATCTAGCTAGCGAATGCAACGCACATGTGCAAAAAAAACTATGCTACTAGCGATACAATTTACAACCTTGCATACACATCGCTCCCGTGTGAAGCAGAAAGGGATACACCTCTTTTTTGCACTGCTACACGTTTGTTTGCAGTCGTGCACGGTGGGCATGAATTTGCACTCTTGCGATGCGATCACACGCTTGCGAACGCTGCTAGCGCGCGTGCCGAACAGCGATCAGGTCGGAATGACCACCCTTGTTCTGTGATCTTAGCCACATGCATACCTCCCAACATGACCCTCTCCAGGAGGGACACAATGCTCTGCTCCTGGACTTTTCTCTTCATTTATGATTGTCTGCACCTGTGTTGAACAGGTTAATGGATAAGAAAGGTGTTTCAGCACAGGTGATGGCAATCATAAATTAAGAGGGAAGTCCAGGAGCAGAGCATTCTGTCCCTCCTGGAGAGGGTCATGTTGGGAGGTATGCACATGTGTTTCTGAACGATGGGTCATGTTTGCTTTGAAACGTCATCCCTGCCTAAGATGGTAATAGTCACATGTCCATCTCCTCCTCTGATGAGCACCTCATGGATTGACTCCTGTTTAGTCTGTGCGGTTTGTGGTGTTTTCTAACTTATTTTAGACTTTAATTGACTACTCAAATTATTCTGGGACAAACACGTCTTATGGAAAAATACGTAAGAACAGAAAGATACACACTACAACCACAGAGAGTACTAAGAAGCTCTGCTAGCCTCAGTCCACCCATGTGTATAAGACATATATATAACTCATATACAGTATCTGCTCAATATTTAAATCCATAAAGATTTGTCCTCTTTTGTTCATGGTAATGAGGAACTAACAGTTTACAGGATACAGCTAAACCTACAATGGGCTTTGTTATCATTTTGTCTAATCTGGAACAATCGCTAGTGTAATGTCCCACTGTCCCACCTTTCTGAATGTTGGGAGGTTTGTTCCGCTCACTGTCACTCTGCACAACAGAGTAGTAGTGAATATGTTCCATATGCACCTGCCACTAGTGAACATGGCAATTCATGGGTGTATTTAGGGATGGGGAATTAAAAGTAACATCCCTCAAGGTGATAAATATCACAGATTATGTTTTTCAGTCAATTGTCATTCAGTTATTAAGTTTACCATACATACCGGATTACCTTTATAGACAGAAAATTGATGGCAATTTTCAAATTTTGTGGCTGCTGTCCTCTTAAAGTCTTCATCCAAATGAAACTCATACAGTATGGAGCCCTTTCGCTATCTAAATGAGGCCAGGAAAGTCCTTGATCAGTTATTAACTGTGAAACAGCAGTTGAATAGAAAGATACAAACTCAGGAAATGTGGCCAGATAACTTTGTTTGTAAAGCTCTGAATCTGAGAAGTAAGGTGTATTGTATGATAAATATGCCCCACCTGCAGTGCAGCATGCTTTCACCAAGTGCAGTTCTATGCTCTCTTTTCCTAAGCACCCACCTCAGCTTCAGGTTCTGAGTTCTGTGTACCCCATGTGTTTCAAAGCCACCAGATCTCAATCCAATACAGCACTTTCAGGATGTAGTGGAAAAGGAGATTCACAGCTGAAAAATCTGTGTCAATGTATGAAGCTATCATGTCAACATGGACTCGATCTCTGTGGAATGCACTTTGTTTTATCCATGCTGTGCAGAATTCGGGATGTTCTGGACTCTGCTTAGTACCAGTGGCGTCATGAGGAGGGGGTGCGGGGGGTGCGGCCCGCACCCAGGTGTCACCCTTCAATGGGGTGACACCAAAAAGAGCTGCTTACACGCACCCCATCCCAACTACTGACTTGACAGACATGCCCGCGGCAGCACCCACACCCACTGCTCCCTGGGGCACCAAGATCACGCAATCCCCTCTGACTGATGAGCCGGACTGTCAAAGTCATTCACCGCCGCGGCGCCGCTGGGTCCATCCTGCCGCAGTCTCTATGGAAACGATGCCGGGTGCTGTACGTCACTCCCTCGTGACGTCATCGCGCACTCCGGCACCGCATACCATTCTGGAATGGACAAACGGGAGGAGGCTTGAGTGCTGCTGCGCCGTTAGAATAGGAAGGACCTGGACATACATTTCCGCAGTCTATCCCCCTCAGCTGACAGAACGCACTGCCAACTAAAGGTACATTACAAAAGTGTGTGGCAGTGTAGGATAGATAAGGGGTAGATGTGTATACATTATATAAGGGGACGGTGGGGGGGCTGATGTGCTAAAAGTATATAACTGGTGGGGTCTGATGGACATAAAATATATTAGGGGTGGGTTAATGGGCAAAAAATTGGAGTGGAGGGTGATGGATATAAAATATATAAAGGGCTTGGGTAATAATGAGCATAAAAAATATAAGGGGGAGTATAAAATTCTAAATAAATATAAGGGAAGGTGAATACGGGGCACAAAATGGCTAAATATATATATACGGAAAGGGGTGGGAGGGTCTTCAAGCACTACTACTGTGGGCATTGTAATGTGAATAAGATTGAATGCTATTGTGTGCTACGGTGTGGCGTCATTTGAATTGGGGGTACTATTGGTGGTGTGCATCGGCACGCACTGTCCCTTTATTGCATATGGATGGAGGGTGCAAATTTGTCATTTGCTGGGAGCACCAAACACCCTAACACTGGCCCCTGCTCTCAGGGTTTCTGCATGGACTGATACAAGAGTAGGTCGATAGGGGGGGGTGGGGGGTGACACCATGAGTTACAACACCGGGTGACACCAACCCTAGTGACGCCTCTGCTTAGTACTAACCAAGGCCCCTATTAATCAAGCTTTACAGAGTGATAAATAGCACAATGATAGAGCACCAATCAACCAGCTCCTAACTGTCATGTTACAGGCTGTGTTTGAAAAATGACAGTTAGGAGCTGATTGGTTGGTACTTTATCACCGTGCTATTTATTACTCTCCAAGGCTTGATAAATCTGTGCCCAAGTATGCTAAATAAAGAGTGCACAGAGTGTAGATCAGGCATATCCAAACTGCGGCCCTCCAGCTGTTGTGAAACTACATATCCCAGCATGTCCTGACATAGTTTTGCTGTCAGAGAATGCTAAAGTTGTGTCAGGGCATGCTGGGATGTGTAGTTTCTCAACGCAGTTTGGACATGCCTGGTGTAGATGAACTAACAAGGACTGATAGCAGAGCCGGCCTCAGGCATAGGCAAACTAGGCAAATGCCTACGGCATTTGGTATGCCTAGGGGCAGAAGCAGCTTCTGCTGATTAAAATGATATGCAGAATGCCTATATTCTATGTGTGACTGCGGCTGTATCTGCATATGAAATGCTGCATATGAAATGCTACATTACAGTGTATTGCTGGAAATCATTAACGTAGCATTTCATATGCAGCTGAAGTCACAGTCACACACAGAATATAGGCATGCCACATATAATTTTGATCAGCAGAAGCTGCTTGTGCATTCTAGCCACATAGTAATGCAAATAATGCAAATAAAGGCACCCAACGTTAGCAGAGCTGCCAGCTGACTCACGCCAGGCATCTCCTGCTGCATGGCGTATTGAGGCAAGATGTATGAGGACATATCTGTATCCAAGCAGAGGCAGAGGTCACAGTTTTAGCGGCCATGTGTGTGATGTTTGCGGGTGCGTTGGTTGTGCAGTAGTGTTCGGCATATTTGCAAGGGGCATTATGTGTGTGAATAAAGTTGCACTACTGTGTGGCATAATTTGAATTGGGGGTACTATTGTGTGGCCATGCCCCTTCCCAGCAAGAACACGCCTCTTTTTGGACTGTGCACCAAATGCACAATGTTCCTATTTAAAATATAGGGGGAAGGAACACCAAAATTAGGACTCCTATGGGTGAGGGGTGATGGTGCTGGGAAAGGGGTGCAGGGTGAGAGGAGGAACTAGCGGCAGTGCTAGGGGGCACCAGCCAAAATCTTGCCTAGGGCATCATATTGGTTAGGGCCGGCTCTGACTGATAGCATATGCATAGTCTATTTTACTTTTGCCTTTTTTATCTCCTGTTGTAGCTCAGTGGCTTTATATAATGGGGCCTGGGCTAGGACAGAGCAGGAAGCAGGGCATGTAATCACTCTCTTGGAACACAAGTCTAAAGTCTAATACCTGCTTAAGTTGTAGGCACTACGGACAGTATTAATGAGTGCCATGATTAGTTATTTCTTACAAAGCAATCAGTGTGCTACCTGGCGTAGACTTTAAGAAGCGTGTGCTTACATGAACGTATAGTGTTGATGGACAATGATCTCCGAAAGGAGAAAAGAGCTGGAGTCTAAAGTAAAATATAAAAAGGGGAGAACAATGAAGTGAGTAGTAGGTGCTGACAGGATTCATATATTTATATTCATGGATTTCAGCTCATTCATATCTTTGCAGGCAGTTGAAATCACATAGCTGATTTCAGTTTTCACTCTGTACCTTGCTGTCTTATTCACCTCCATGTTTTTAATTTCTACATATATACAGTACTTTCCTAATATACAGAACCTCTTCATAATATCTACTAATCTCACTGTATCTGCCAGACATGGGCCTCTCACCCGCCAGCATCAAAATACTTTCCTTTTTACCATACTAGTAGTCCAAGAGCAATGTACAGCATTGTAAGGCTCCATGGCTCTGGCCCCTTCCACCTGGGCCTCCCCCTCCAGCAAGTATATTTAACATAGTCGTAAAAACACATAAAGGGGAATATGAATGGAACCCATTTGTACCTCATACTATACTATATTGATATCACTCAACAAAAATCACTGAGTTATTAGAAGTGTGGATTGTGTAAACCATGTGACACCTGTTCATGAGGCCTGATTCGTGTTTGTAAGTAAGTAAAGCAAAAAAGCAAGCAACTGGGCAAAACCATGTTGCACTGAAGGTGGGGCAGATTTAACATGTGCAGAGTGATTTAGATTTAGGTGGGTTATATATTTTCTGTGCAGGGTAAATACTGGCTGCTTTTGCATATATAGTGCATCCGGAAAGTATTCACAGTGCTTCACTTTTTCCATATTTTGATATGTTACAGCCTTACTCTAAAATGGAATAAATTAATGGAGGAAAGGATGGGGCCAGAGTGTGATGGAAGGAGCAGGGTGATGGAGGAAAGGATGGGGCCAGAGTGTGAGGGAAGGAGCAGGGTGATGGAGGAAAGGATGGGGCCAGAGTGTGAGGGAAGGAGAAGGGTGACGGAGGAGAGGATGGGGCTGGAGTGTGAGGGATGGAGCAGAGTGATGGAGGAGAGGATGTGGCCAGAGTGCGAGGGATGGAGCAGAGTGATGGAGGAGAGGATGGGGCTGGAGTGTGAGGGAAGGAGCAGGCAGATGGGGGAGAGGATGGGGCCAGAGTGTGATAGAGGAGCAGAGTGATAGAGGAGAGGATGGGGCCGAAGTGTGAGGGAAGGAGCAGGGTGATGGAGGAGAGGATGGGGCCGGAGTGTGAGGGAAGGAGCAGGGTGATGGAGGAGAGGATGGGGCCGGAGTGTGAGGGAAGGAGCAGGGTGATGGAGGAGAGGATGGGGCCGGAGTGTGAGGGAAGGAGCAGGGTGATGGAGGAGAGGATGAGGCCGGAGTGTGAGGGAAGGAGCAGGGTGATGGAGGAGAGGATGGGACAGGAGTGTGAGGGAAGGAGCAGAGTGATGGAGGAGAGGATGGGGCTGGAGTGTGAGGGATGGAGCAGGGTGATGGAGGAGAGGATGGGGCTACAGTGTGAGGGAAGGAGCAGGGTGATGGAGGAGAGGATGGGGCCGGAGTGTGAGGGAAGGAGCAGGGTGATGGAGGAGAGGATGGGGCCGGAGTGTGAGGGAAGGAGCAGGGTGATGGAGGAGAGGATGGGGCCAGAGTGTGATGGAAGGAGCAGGGTGATGGAGGAAAGGATGGGGCCAGAGTGTGATGGAAGGAGCAGGGTGATGGAGGAAAGGATGGGGCCAGAGTGTGAGGGAAGGAGCAGAGTGATGGAGGAGAGGATGGGGCTGGAGTGTGAGGGAAGGAGCAGAGTGATGGAGGAGAGGATGGGGCTGGAGTGTGAGGGAAGGAGCAGGCAGATGGAGGAGAGGATGGGGCCAGAGTGTGAGGGAAGGAGCAGGGTGATGGAGGAAAGGATGGGGCCAGAGTGTGATGGAAGGAGCAGAGTGATGGAGGAGAGGATGGGGCCAGAGTGTGATGGAAGGAGCAGGGTGATGGAGGAAAGGATGGGGCCAGAGTGTGATGGAAGGAGCAGAGTGATGGAGGAGAGGATGGGGCTGGAGTGTGAGGGAAGGAGCAGAGTGATGGAGGAGAGGATGGGGCTGGAGTGTGAGGGAAGGAGCAGGCAGATGGAGGAGAGGATGGGGCCAGAGTGTGAGGGAAGGAGCAGGGTGATGGAGGAAAGGATGGGGCCAGAGTGTGAGGGAAGGAGCAGAGTGATGGAGGAGTGGATGGGGCTGGAGTGTGAGGGATGGAGCAGAGTGATGGAGGAGAGGATGTGGCCAGAGTGCGAGGGATGGAGCAGAGTGATGGAGGAGAGGATGGGGCTGGAGTATGAGGGAAGGAGCAGGCAGATGGAGGAGAGGATGGGGCCAGAGTGTGATGGAGGAGCAGAGTGATGGAGGAGAGGATGGGGCTGAAGTGTGAGGGAAGGAGCAGGGTGATGGAGGAGAGTATGGGGCCGGAGTGTGAGGGAAGGAGCAGGGTGATGGAGGAGAAAATGAGGCCGGAGTGTGAGGGAAGGAGCAGGGTGATGGAGGAGAGGATGGGGCCGGAGTGTGAGGGAAGGAGCAGGGTGATGGAGGAGAGGATGGGGCTGAAGTGTGAGCGAAGGAGCAGGGTGATGGAGGAGAGGATGGGACCGGAGTGTGAGGGAAGGAGCAGAGTGATGGAGGAGAGGATGGGGCGGGAGTGTGAGGGAAGGAGCAGGCTGATGGAGGAGAGGATGGGGCTACAGTGTGAGGGAAGGAGCAGAGTGATGGAGGAGAGGATGTGGCCAGAGTGCGAGGGATGGAGCAGAGTGATGGAGGAGAGGATGGGGCTGGAGTGTGAGGGAAGGAGCAGGTTGACGGAGGAGAGGATGGGGCCGGAGTGTCAGGGAAGGAGCAGGGTGATGAAGGAGAGGATGGGGCCGGAGTATGAGGGATGGAGCAGGGTGATGGAGGAGAGGATGGGGCTGGAGTGTGAGGGAAGGAGCAGGTTATGGAGGAGAGAAGGTGCCGGAGTATGAGGGATGGAGCAGCGTGATGGAGGAGATGGAGGGCTGGAGTGTGAGGAAAGAGCAGGTGATGGAGGAGAGGATGGGGCCGGAGTGTGAGGGATAGCTCAGAGTAATGGAGGAGAGGAGGTGCCGGAGTGTGAGGGATGGAGCAGAGTGATGGAGGAGAGGCAGGGCTGGAGTGTGAGGGATGGAGCAGAGTAATGGAGGACAGGGGGAGCCAGAATGTGAGGGAAGAAGCAGGTGATGGAGGAGAGGATGGGGCCAGAGTATGAGGGATGGAGCAGGTGATGGAGGAGAGGATGGGGCTGGAGTGTGAGGGAAGTAGCAGGTGATGGTGGAGAGAAGGTACCGGAGTGTGAGCGATTGAGCAGAGTGATGGAGGAGAGGGGAAGCCAGAATGTGAGGGAAGGAGCAGAGTGATGGTGGAGAGGAGGTGCCGGAGGCCGTAGGGGGGTATGCGGCTCATGAGGCAAAGTCTCAGCTTTAGTACATTTTTATATGCCATCAGACCATCCAAATGCCCCTTACACGCCTTCAGATGCATTCATATGCCCATATATGTCATCACACACTTCCATGTGCCCCTTACTGTATATACCATTAACCCAACCCCATGCCATCAGACCTCATCCCCTCACAGACACTACCCCCTATTTAGGGCTACTTCAGAAATGTCCCTGGCTGGTTTTCCTTCCCAATCTGCCCCTGCCTCCATGAATGTCAGAGCAAAGCAGGTGTGCAAACCCGGCGAGTTGCAGCATACACCAGGCCCTAGGGTCTCCTCTCCCATATTTAAGTGGTGTCTTTGTCAGTAAGTTTATGTGGTGTGTGTGTGTGTGTGTGTGTGTGTGTGTGTGTGTGTGTGTGTGTGTGTGTCAGAAAATGGTGTCTGTCAGTAAGGGGTGACTGTGTCAAAAAGTGTGTCAGTAAGTGTGACTGGCAGTATGTTTGTCAGCAAGTGGAATCTGTATCAGGAAGGGGTGTCTGTGTTAGTAAGTGCTGTCTGTAATGGATGTCTGTGTCAATAAGGGGTGTCTGTTTATGTAAGTGTGTCTGTGTCAGTAAGGGTGTTTGTGTCAGTAAGGGTGTCTGTGTCTGTAAGGGTTGTTTGTGTCAGTGTGTTTGTATCAGTTAGCTTGCCTGTGTCAGTAAGTGTGCCTGTGTCAGTGCATTTGTGTCAGTAAGTGGAATATGTGTTAGTAAGGGGAATCTGTATCAGCAGGTGGTATCTGACAGTAAGGGGTGTTTGTGCCTGTATGTTTGTGTCAGTAAATTGTATCTTAACCAGTAATGGGTGTCTGTCATTAAGTATGTATGTGCCAGTAAGTGATGTGTGCGTCCATAAGGGGTATCTGTCAGTAAGTGGTGTCTGTGTGTATCAGTAAGTGTTTGTCAGTAATATGTGTCAGTGTGTATGTGTCAGTAAGTCTGTGAAAGTGGTGTGTGTGTGTGTGTGTGTGTGTGTGTGTGTGTGTGTGTGTGTGTGTGTGTGTGTGTCAATAAGTGGTGTATGTGTGTCTGTCTGTATCAGTGTGTCTGTCAGAAAGTGGTGTCTGTGTCGATAAGTGTGTTCCAGGAGCCCTCAGTTGCCGGTCTACTCTGTATTGCCCCTATCTTTTCTAATCTTTCCACATATGCTCTGTATTTCCCCATCTTTTCTCCCCTTTCCACCTACTTTGCACGATGCTCTCTGTATTATATGGCGGTCACTGCGATGCTCCCTGTATGATATGGTGGTCACTGATGCAATGTATTATATGGTGGTCACAAACTTTTTCTTGTTATAGTTAACTATTAAGTGGTTGAAGGTAAGCACTAGCTACTATATGACCTCCACGGCGATAGCCACACTCATGGCACAGGCCACACACCCTATTTATACCACACTCATCCCAAATTGGTCACATCACTAGTCACATCACCACCACAGCGATTGTCACACCTCCTTCCGAGGCACACAATAGGCCCTTCATAAATTTCAGCTCCAGGCCCATGTGGACCTTAATCTGGCTCTGTCCATACCCATAAGAATTTGGCAGCAGGTACGCAGTACCACCTGCCACACACTTTGCCATTACCACAATTATAATGTGCCACAAAGCAACAAGACCATGGTGTTATATTGTTATTACATTGGGGGCATTACTATATATTTCTTATACTAGAGGTATCACTATATATTTCTATTATACTGGAGGCATTACTATATATTTTTAGCCTTGCCTCCAGATAAATAAAAAAAAAGGGGGCTGTCGTGTGGCTAAAACACTGAGGGGTCTAATCATCACTTAATTTATATGAATGTAGCCCTGTGGTTATAAACGGGCTAATGATGCTAGTAATGATCACAATATATATACACGTTATAAATGTATGTGGGACTGTTAAATGCTGTATAATTTTCTGGGAAGCCCCCTTAGGGTGTAGGTGTCAGGGCACATGGTAGTAGTGAGGAAGTTTCTAGTGGCTGCATGTGGGGAGAAGGAGAGACCAGTGGGGACAGTTGGGGGAAGTGGTTGGACTGGTGGACGGAGTCAGAGGTCAGTGATTCCCCCAGGGAGAGCCCGATGGGAGAGCAGCTGAGGAGAGACCGAGGGTTCCCAGGCGCAGCTACTATTGGAGGGACTGAGAGACAGTGGGAGCAGAGTTGCCCGCTGACTTACCCGGCGGCGGGTGGCTGTACAGTACAGAAGGACCGGACAGCGGAGCTTTTGAGATCAGCAGTGCTGAATGGTGCGGCAGAGCGGTTATTGTACCTCCCTCTGATTGCAGGGTAGCCGAGGTCCCTAGCAACGCAACAGACCGGGAGCCCTTCCAGCGGTAGAGTCAAAGGAAGTGATGGTGGTTCAGGTTAGCATACCCAGAGGCTCTAGTTTATGCTTCCTGGTGAGGGGTGAAGCCGCAGCGCTAGACAGACAGCTGCACCTTCTGAGGAGGAGTCGGTGGAGTGACAGATGCGTGTGCAGTGAAACTAGAGAGGAGGTGTAAGTGCGAAGAATCATTCCCCACCAGCACACTTAGCCCATTAATCTATATGCATTCGGACATGCAGCCACACAGCCACACAGGCATAATTTGATAACCCATCACTGGGCAGCATTCAGTTAAAAAACAGAGCACCAATGCTTGCCTGGCAAAGTATATATATATAGCTATAAGACTAAGACATATCTGAGGTAACATGAAATAACTGTTGCAATGAGACTGAACTGCTATCATTAATGGGAAATAACTAGCAGCCCAGGAGAAGGATAGTGGAAGTATGTTACATACATTAATGCGATTGTGCACAAGAGAGCATAGCGGTGTGGACAGCTGCAGGCAATAGTGACTGGATATATCTATGTGAAGCAGTAACATAAGTAGAGATGAGCGCCTGAAATTTTTCGGGTTTTGTGTTTTGGTTTTGGGTTCGGTTCCGCGGCCGTGTTTTGGGTTCGAACGCGTTTTGGCAAAACCTCACCGAATTATTTTTGTCGGATTCGGGTGTGTTTTGGATTCGGGTGGTTTTTTCCAAAAACACTAAAAAACAGCTTAAATCATAGAATTTGGGGGTCATTTTGATCCCAAAGTATTATTAACCTCAAAAACCATAATTTACACTCATTTTCAGTCTATTCTGAATACCTCACACCTCACAATATTATTTTTAGTCCTAAAATTTGCACCGAGGTCGCTGTGTGAGTAAGATAAGCGACCCTAGTGGCCGACACAAACACCGGGCCCATCTAGGAGTGGCACTGCAGTGTCACGCAGGATGTCCCTTCCAAAAAACCCTCCCCAAACAGCACATGACGCAAAGAAAAAAAGAGGCGCAATGAGGTAGCTGTGTGAGTAAGATTAGCGACCCTAGTGGCCGACACAAACACCGGGCCCATCTAGGAGTGGCACTGCAGTGTCACGCAGGATGGCCCTTCCAAAAAACCCTCCCCAAACAGCACATGACGCAAAGAAAAAAAGAGGCGCAATGAGGTAGCTGACTGTGTGAGTAAGATTAGCGACCCTAGTGGCCGACACAAACACCGGGCCCATCTAGGAGTGGCACTGCAGTGTCACGCAGGATGTCCCTTCCAAAAAACCCTCCCCAAACAGCACATGACGCAAAGAAAAAAAGAGGCGCAATGAGGTAGCTGTGTGAGTAAGATTAGCGACCCTAGTGGCCGACACAAACACCGGGCCCATCTAGGAGTGGCACTGCAGTGTCACGCAGGATGTCCCTTCCAAAAAACCCTCCCCAAACAGCACATGACGCAAAGAAAAAAAGAGGCGCAATGAGGTAGCTGTGTGAGTAAGATTAGCGACCCTAGTGGCCGACACAAACACCGGGCCCATCTAGGAGTGGCACTGCAGTGTCACGCAGGATGTCCCTTCCAAAAAACCCTCCCCAAACAGCACATGACGCAAAGAAAAAAAGAGGCGCAATGAGGTAGCTGACTGTGTGAGTAAGATTAGCGACCCTAGTGGCCGACACAAACACCGGGCCCATTTAGGAGTGGCACTGCAGTGTCACGCAGGATGTCCCTTCCAAAAAACCCTCCCCAATCAGCACATGATGCAAAGAAAAAGAAAAGAAAAAAGAGGTGCAAGATGGAATTATCCTTGGGCCCTCCCACCCACCCTTATGTTGTATAAACAAAACAGGACATGCACACTTTAACCAACCCATCATTTCAGTGACAGGGTCTGCCACACGACTGTGACTGATATGACGGGTTGGTTTGGACCCCCCCCAAAAAAGAAGCAATTAATCTCTCCTTGCACAAACTGGCTCTACAGAGGCAAGATGTCCACCTCATCTTCACCCTCCGATATATCACCGTGTACATCCCCCTCCTCACAGATTATCAATTCGTCCCCACTGGAATCCACCATCTCAGCTCCCTGTGTACTTTGTGGAGGCAATTGCTGCTGGTCAATGTCTCCGCGGAGGAATTGATTATAATTCATTTTAATGAACATCATCTTCTCCACATTTTCTGGATGTAACCTCGTACGCCGATTGCTGACAAGGTGAGCGGCGGCACTAAACACTCTTTCGGAGTACACACTTGTGGGAGGGCAACTTAGGTAGAATAAAGCCAGTTTGTGCAAGGGCCTCCAAATTGCCTCTTTTTCCTGCCAGTATAAGTACGGACTGTGTGACGTGCCTACTTGGATGCGGTCACTCATATAATCCTCCACCATTCTATCAATGTTGAGAGAATCATATGCAGTGACAGTAGACGACATGTCCGTAATCGTTGTCAGGTCCTTCAGTCCGGACCAGATGTCAGCATCAGCAGTCGCTCCAGACTGCCCTGCATCACCGCCAGCGGGTGGGCTCGGAATTCTGAGCCTTTTCCTCGCACCCCCAGTTGCGGGAGAATGTGAAGGAGGAGATGTTGACAGGTCGCGTTCCGCTTGACTTGACAATTTTGTCACCAGCAGGTCTTTCAACCCCAGCAGACCTGTGTCTGCCGGAAAGAGAGATCCAAGGTAGGCTTTAAATCTAGGATCGAGCACGGTGGCCAAAATGTAGTGCTCTGATTTCAACAGATTGACCACCCGTGAATCCTTGTTAAGCGAATTAAGGGCTGCATCCACAAGTCCCACATGCCTAGCGGAATCGCTCCCTTTTAGCTCCTTCTTCAATGCCTCCAGCTTCTTCTGCAAAAGCCTGATGAGGGGAATGACCTGACTCAGGCTGGCAGTGTCTGAACTGACTTCACGTGTGGCAAGTTCAAAGGGCATCAGAACCTTGCACAACGTTGAAATCATTCTCCACTGCACTTGAGACAGGTGCATTCCATCTCCTATATCGTGCTCAATTGTATAGGCTTGAATGGCCTTTTGCTGCTCCTCCAACCTCTGAAGCATATAGAGGGTTGAATTCCACCTCGTTACCACTTCTTGCTTCAGATGATGGCAGGGCAGGTTCAGTAGTTTTTGGTGGTGCTCCAGTCTTCTGTACGTGGTGCCTGTACGCCGAAAGTGTCCCGCAATTTTTCTGGCCACCGACAGCATCTCTTGCACGCCCCTGTCGTTTTTAAAAAAATTCTGCACCACCAAATTCAAGGTATGTGCAAAACATGGGACGTGCTGGAATTTGCCCATATTTAATGCACACACAATATTGCTGGCGTTGTCCGATGCCACAAATCCACAGGAGAGTCCAATTGGGGTAAGCCATTCCGCGATGATCTTCCTCAGTTGCCGCAAGAGGTTTTCAGCTGTGTGCGTATTCTGGAAAGCGGTGATACAAAGCGTAGCCTGCCTAGGAAAGAGTTGGCGTTTGCGAGATGCTGCTACTGGTGCCGCCGCTGCTGTTCTTGCGGCGGGAGTCCATACATCTACCCAGTGGGCTGTCACAGTCATATAGTCCTGACCCTGCCCTGCTCCACTTGTCCACATGTCCGTGGTTAAGTGGACATTGGGTACAACTGCATTTTTTAGGAGACTGGTGAGTCTTTTTCTGACGTCCGTGTACATTCTCGGTATCGCCTGCCTAGAGAAGTGGAACCTAGATGGTATTTGGTAACGGGGGCACACTGCCTCAATAAATTGTCTAGTTCCCTGTGAACTAACGGCGGATACCGGACGCACGTCTAACACCAACATAGTTGTCAAGGACTCAGTTATCCGCTTTGCAGTAGGATGACTGCTGTGATATTTCATCTTCCTCGCAAAGGACTGTTGAACAGTCAATTGCTTACTGGAAGTAGTACAAGTGGGCTTACGACTTCCCCTCTGGGATGACCATCGACTCCCAGCGGCAACAACAGCAGCGCCAGCAGCAGTAGGCGTTACACGCAAGGATGCATCGGAGGAATCCCAGGCAGGAGAGGACTCGTCAGACTTGCCAGTGACATGGCCTGCAGGACTATTGGCATTCCTGGGGAAGGAGGAAATTGACACTGAGGGAGTTGGTGGGGTGGTTTGCGTGAGCTTGGTTACAAGAGGAAGGGATTTACTGGTCAGTGGACTGCTTCCGCTGTCACCCAAAGTTTTTGAACTTGTCACTGACTTATTATGAATGCGCTGCAGGTGACGTATAAGGGAGGATGTTCCGAGGTGGTTAACGTCCTTACCCCTACTTATTACAGCTTGACAAAGGGAACACACGGCTTGACACCTGTTGTCCGCATTTCTGGTGAAATACCTCCACACCGAAGAGCTGATTTTTTTGGTATTTTCACCTGGCATGTCAACGGCCATATTCCTCCCACGGACAACAGGTGTCTCCCCGGGTGCCTGACTTAAACAAACCACCTCACCATCAGAATCCTCCTGGTCAATTTCCTCCCCAGCGCCAGCAACACCCATATCCTCCTCATCCTGGTGTACTTCAACACTGACATCTTCAATCTGACTATCAGGAACTGGACTGCGGGTGCTCCTTCCAGCACTTGCAGGGGGCGTGCAAATGGTGGAAGGCGCATGCTCTTCACGTCCAGTGTTGGGAAGGTCAGGCATCGCAACCGACACAATTGGACTCTCCTTGTGGATTTGGGATTTCAAAGAACGCACAGTTCTTTGCGGTGCTTTTGCCAGCTTGAGTCTTTTCAGTTTTCTAGCGAGAGGCTGAGTGCTTCCATCCTCATGTGAAGCTGAACCACTAGCCATGAACATAGGCCAGGGCCTCAGCCGTTCCTTGCCACTCCGTGTGGTAAATGGCATATTGGCAAGTTTACGCTTCTCCTCCGACAATTTTATTTTAGGTTTTGGAGTCCTTTTTTTACTGATATTTGGTGTTTTGGTTTTGACATGCTCTGTACTATGCCATTGGGCATCGGCCTTGGCAGACGACGTTGCTGGCATTTCATCGTCTCGGCCATGACTAGTGGCAGCAGCTTCAGCACGAGGTGGAAGTGGATCTTGATCTTTCCCTAATTTTGGAACCTCAACATTTTTGTTCTCCATATTTTAATAGGCACAACTAAAAGGCACCTCAGGTAAACAATGCAGATGGATGGATTGGATACTAGTATACAATTATGGACGGGCTGCCGAGTGCCGACACAGAGGTAGCCACAGCCGTGAACTACCGCACTGTACTGTGTCTGCTGCTAATATATAGACTGGTTGATAAAGAGATAGTATACTCGTAACTAGTATGTATGTATAAAGAAAGAAAAAAAAACCACGGTTAGGTCACTGGTATATACAATTATGGACGGGCTGCCGAGTGCCGACACAGAGGTAGCCACAGCCGTGAACTACCGCACTGTACTGTGTCTGCTGCTAATATATAGACTGGTTGATAAAGAGATAGTATACTCGTAACTAGTATGTATGTATAAAGAAAGAAAAAAAAACCACGGTTAGGTGGTATATACAATTATAGACGGGCTGCCGAGTGCCGACACAGAGGTAGCCACAGCCGTGAACTACCGCACTGTACTGTGTCTGCTGCTAATATATAGACTGGTTGATAAAGAGATAGTATACTCGTAACTAGTATGTATGTATAAAGAAAGAAAAAAAAACCACGGTTAGGTCACTGGTATATACAATTATGGACGGGCTGCCGAGTGCCGACACAGAGGTAGCCACAGCCGTGAACTACCGCACTGTACTGTGTCTGCTGCTAATATATAGACTGGTTGATAAAGAGATAGTATACTCGTAACTAGTATGTATGTATAAAGAAAGAAAAAAAAACCACGGTTAGGTGGTATATACAATTATGGACGGGCTGCCGAGTGCCGACACAGAGGTAGCCACAGCCGTGAACTACCGCACTGTACTGTGTCTGCTGCTAATATATAGACTGGTTGATAAAGAGATAGTATACTCGTAACTAGTATGTATGTATAAAGAAAGAAAAAAAAACCACGGTTAGGTCACTGGTATATACAATTATGGACGGGCTGCCGAGTGCCGACACAGAGGTAGCCACAGCCGTGAACTACCGCACTGTACTGTGTCTGCTGCTAATATATAGACTGGTTGATAAAGAGATAGTATACTCGTAACTAGTATGTATGTATAAAGAAAGAAAAAAAAACCACGGTTAGGTCACTGGTATATACAATTATGGACGGGCTGCGGAGTGCCGACACAGAGGTAGCCACAGCCGTGAACTACCGCACTGTACTGTGTCTGCTGCTAATATATAGACTGGTTGATAAAGAGATAGTATACTCGTAACTAGTATGTATGTATAAAGAAAGAAAAAAAAACCACGGTTAGGTGGTATATACAATTATGGACGGGCTGCCGAGTGCCGACACAGAGGTAGCCACAGCCGTGAACTACCGCACTGTACTGTGTCTGCTGCTAATATATAGACTGGTTGATAAAGAGATAGTATACTCGTAACTAGTATGTATGTATAAAGAAAGAAAAAAAAACCACGGTTAGGTCACTGGTATATACAATTATGGACGGGCTGCCGAGTGCCGACACAGAGGTAGCCACAGCCGTGAACTACCGCACTGTACACTGGTTGATAAAGAGATAGTAGTATACTCGTAACAACTAGTATGACGACGGTATAAAGAATGAAAAAAAAACCACGGTTAGGTGGTATATAATACAATTATGGTTGGACGGACTGCCTGCCGAGTGCCGACACAGAGGTAGCCACAGCCGTGAACTACCGCACTGTACACTGGTTGATAAAGAGATAGTAGTATACTCGTAACAACTAGTATGACGACGGTATAAAGAATGAAAAAAAAACCACGGTTAGGTGGTATATAATACAATTATGGTTGGACGGACTGCCTGCCGAGTGCCGACACAGAGGTAGCCACAGCCGTGAACTACCGCACTGTACACTGGTTGATAAAGAGATAGTAGTATACTACTAACAACTAGTATGACGACGGTATAAAGAACGGAAAAAAAACCACGGTTAGGTGGTATATATTATAATACAATTATGGATGGACGGACTGCCTGCCGAGTTCCGACACAGAGGTAGCCACAGCCGTGAACTACCGCACTGTACACTGGTTGATAAAGAGATAGTAGTATACTCGTAACAACTAGTATGACGACGGTATAAAGAACGAAAAAAAAACCACGGTTAGGTGGTATATATTATAATACAATTATGGATGGACGGACTGCCTGCCGAGTGCCGACACAGAGGTAGCCACAGCCGTGAACTACCGCACTGTACTGTGTCTGCTGCTAATATAGACTGGTTGATAAAGAGATAGTATACAATACTACTAATATACTGGTGGTCAGGCACTGGTCACCACTAGTCACACTGGCAGTGGCACTCCTGCAGCAAAAGTGTGCACTGTTTAATTTTAATATAATATTATTTATCATGTACTCCTGGCTCCTGCTATAACAACCTGCAGTGCTCCCCAGTCTCCCCCACAATTATGAGCTTTATATACAATACATTGATGTGCAGCACACTGGGCTGAGCAGTGCACACAGACTGAGTCACTGTGTGACTGTGTATCGTTTTTTTCAGGCAGAGAACGGATATATTAAATAAAACAAACAACTGCACTGTCTCTGGTGGTCACTGGTCACTGTGGTCGTCAGTCACTAAACTCTGTCTGCACTCTGCACTCTCTTCTAATCTACAGTATCACAGCAATCTCTCTCTCTCTCTCTCTTCTAAATCTAATCTAAATGGAGAGGACGCCAGCCACGTCCTCTCCCTATCAATCTCAATGCACGTGTGAAAATGGCGGCGACGCGCGGCTCCTTATATAGAATCCGAGTCTCGCGATAGAATCCGAGCCTCGCGAGAATCCGACAGCGTCATGATGACGTTCGGGCGCGCTCGGGTTAACCGAGCAAGGCGGGAAGATCCGAGTCGCTCGGACCCGTGAAAAAAAAAGTGAAGTTCGTGCGGGTTCGGATTCAAAGAAACCGAACCCGCTCATCTCTAGACATAAGAGCAAGGAATTGTTTGTAAAACTGCTCAATTTATAAGAGTGATAAATCCAGTAAGTTAATGGAGTGAGTGAACGTTAATGAGAAACGTTCCCAAAGGAATGGCAAGGTAGTGCGACCCACAAGATCGAAGTATATTCAGGGAGTTGTACTTATACAAGGAAGAGATCCATACACTGTTAGTTAGTTATGGGCATATAAGGGAAACCTAGCCACAGAGCAATTACATTGTATCAAATTTAAGGGTACACCCAGAGACCATTAATGCAACACAAATGTAGAATGTATTAAGTTGACCACCAAGAATAGCAAAATTAGAGACATAGCATCTGACTATAATTACAACTATCTATGAGCTGCTTATGCTAGGAAGCTGCCGGCGCTAATTCAAGAGGAAAGACTTATATTCGCTGAAAAGCTAGTGAGTCCGGAATGTAAATTTGTAGGACTATTATATATCTATAGTACAAATAATACAGAAACTGTGGTTCGATAAAAAGTGACCTAACAGGAAGGGAGAGGAAAAGGATCAGGATCGGGATCCTGAGGATTATAAATATTTTATAAGACTTAAGAAGAATCTCAGTGATATCGGAATTGTTATATGGGATTAATTGAACTCTGTCAAAGCACTACTAACATACTTTGCTCAAGGGCCTCAATTGCACAATTATTTTTCCTGAGAGTACCCGGGTCACTCATTAACTAATATAAAGGTTTTTTTTGTATTGCATGCATATATTTTTATTGTATAGGCACCTTACATAAGGGGGAGGGATTTCTTGAAATTCTATATTCTATATGTTTGCATAGTTTGTTGTATGTTAACTGCAACTGTGATATTGATGTATTAAAACCCAGATAGTTGTTATACTTACCATAGTTGTCGCTTGTACTCAAAGCCATGGGACCTGAAAGAATAAGAATCATCATAGGAAATACACAGGCATCTTAAATAGGTAACATTGGATTTACACATGTACTTAATATAGGCTTACCAAAGCGGGCCTATAGATATTATTCTAGCTTGGGTAGAGGCACTTATGTACTGATAGCCCCTGGGTGGTGAGAAAGGGTTTACACGAAAGCAGATGAAAATTTACATTTGACCCAATTTTATATAAATTAAGTGTCAGGGCCATTCATTAAGCATTTATTTCGGAACTTGGTGGTGTTTCTTTATGCCATCATGAAATGGCGTACAGCCCCAATAATCTTCACAGATTACACGCAGCCTGTGCAGAAGAGGCCTCTATTCAAATCCCGTCCTGCTGTGTCTGCATACCTTTGGCAGCTCCCAGCTCCGGCTATCCCCCTCCTACCCTGCTGGGCACCGCAGCCCTGTGTCTCTAGACTGCCCACTCACCTGCTCACTTAATTCCCTCCGCCTGTCCATACACCACACGCCACTGTGGGTAGAGAGAGGAGACAAGTGAGAGGATGCAGGGGTGTGGGGAGAAGACCCAGACAAGTCCATGGTGAGAATGCTAAGGGACGGAATCAGGGGCATTTCTAGAGAGGAGGAGGCCCGTGTGCAGGCTCCAGCTGGGCCCCCTCCTCTCTAGCCGGCAGCGTTGTGTAGACTCTGGGCACTAGGGTCCCTAGGAGAACCTAGCGCTGTCCCAGAATCTACAGCGCATGCGCATATATCCAGGAAAATGGCGCGGCAGCCATTTTCCCAGTGATTTACCTACTGCGCATGAGCGAAACACAGGGAAAATGGCGCTGCACCATTTTCCAAGTGATTTTGTGCAGCACTGCTGCCGCGCCGCGGGACTCTGGAGGGTAAGTGTTTCTATTAATGGGTGCAGGGTGTGCGGTGTGGGCCCCCCTGGACCCCGGGGGCCCCTGTGCACCGCACACACTGTACAAATTATAAATACGCCATTGGTCGCAACCCAGCCTGAGAGGACGGGGGGGAGGAGAGGACCATGAGGATGCAGAGGGGTAGCACACAGCAGCAGCAGCGGTGAGAAGATTCAAGGGGAGAGTAGACACATAGGATACCAGATAGAGGATGCTGGGGGGAAGGACACAGGAGCACGGATGAGATGATGTGGACTGGGGGAGAGGGGAATGTTTACAAACAGCGGCAGGGCTAGTGGTATCACAGTTCTTAAACAGGGCAATAGAGAGCCTGGTCGGGCCCAGATACTTTTCAGGGGGTGTGGCTTAATCACAGGAGGCGTGGCCCTGCACACTTAAAAAATACAGAAAAAAATACAGACCAATAGTACTTTAAGCACCTCCCTCTCCACACTGAGAAGAGCTGCAGGGTGGGGGGGGGGGGGAGGGGGCGCAGGTAAATAGTACCTGCCCCCCCTCTTCCTCCTCCTCCTCCTCCTCGTCACCACTGGTCCCGAAAAGCAGATGCCGCAAAAAGAGCAGTTTTGCGGAAGTGATACATTAGTTAGTAAGGCATAATAATTGTAGATGTGTAACAATAAACTCAAGATCACTTGCAGCATCAGTGTAATACAGGTCTTTACTCAGCATGAGCCAGACACCAAGTGGAAGTAGTAGGAGACAAACAGGAAGTGAGTCACCTCGGCATGATGCACAGCATGCATTTACATCCCCCCTTTCAAACTGGAAGGATGCAGAACATATATGAAATAAATACAACAATGTGACAATGTTAGACATGAACAAAAGAAAAGACATTATACAATAAAGTCTTGGAACTTTGGGTTGGGTTTGGACGCAAGGCCCGATCTGGTAACGGTACACTGGGAACCCATGGGCATGTCCGCTGTGGCACCAGAGTGCTCTATTACTTCAGAAGTAGTCTCTGAGGAAGGACTGTCCATGCAATGCGAATCATCACTGACATTGGATGCAGCTGTAGTAGAAACTGATGAGTCAGGCTGTGCAGAGCTTTCTTCAGGTACACTTAACAGATGGCGGTGGTTGCGTTTATAGAGGGCACTATCAGACTGTACCATATAGCTATTTGGACGACCTGCAGGATGCTGAACCACCGCCATTCTGTCAAATCATTGCTCGGTTTGCATGCGGACAGGCTGGCCTGGAAACAGTGGTGGCAGGCGGTATGCTGATCTGTCATAAGAAGCTTTGGCAGCCATTCTGCGCTTGCTGATGTTCTCCCGTACCTGTGGCTCTACTCTGGGTTGCAGGAGCTGCTTTTCCATTGGGATGCCTGTGCGGGTGCGCCGTGCTAATAGGCACTGTGCAGGGGATGGAAGTCCATCTCTGGGCTTGTTTCTTAAGTTTAACAGTGCCAAGTATATGTCCGATCCATCTCATGCACACTTCTCCATTAGGTGCTTTGCAGAGCGGACTGCATGCTCTGCCAATCCATTTGACTGTGGGTAGTGTGGACTACTAGTGATGTGCTGGAAGTCCCATGTATTCGCAAAGTCCTTGAACTCTCTACTCTTAAATTGCATGGCATTATCAGTGATCAGCTGCTGTGGGGTGCCATGTGCTGCAAAGTGTCTCTTCAGCTTTGCAATGACCATTTGACTTGTGGTGCTGGGCAAGTAGTTTATCTCGAACCATCCTGAATAGGAGTCAACTAGTACCAGGTACTCCTTCCCCCTCCATTAGAATAAATCAGCTGCAAGAATGGACCACGGAAGATCAGGAATGTCATGGAGCAGCATGGGCTCCCGTGGCAGGTGTGGACGCAAAGCATTGCAGGGTGCACAAAACAAGACAGCACGGTCAATGTCACCGTACATGGAGGGCCAGAACGTGGTTTCACGGGCCCTATGCTTGGTAGCCTCCAGGCCGGCATGGCCCTGGTGCATCTGCTGGGTGTAGAACGTCTGAAGGGCAGCCGGATTCACAAAGCGATGACCCCGCAGGATGACACCATCAGACACGGTGAGCTCATCTCTCATACAGTAGAAGGGGCGAAGGCAGTGGGGCATTTCCTTGGAAGAGGATGGCCAGCCGTTGATAATCACAGCAGAGAGACACTGGCAAAGATCATCCGCAAGTGTAGCAGCATGCAGCTCTTCCAGCCGCTTGGTAGGGAGCACCTCCACAGCCATGACCTCATAGTCATCCTCAGCAGCGTTCATGTCAGTAGTCGGAAGGAAGGCTCGAGACAGAGCATCAGCAACGTACATTTCTTTGCCTCGCTTATATACGACATCCAGGTTGTTCCGCTGCAGCTTGAGCATTATGCCCTGAATACGGGAAAAAGCAGAGTGGATGGGCTTCTTCAGTATGGTGATCAGAGGCTGAAGGTCGGTTTCCACCGTGACAGAACGGCCATAGATGAAGTCATGGAAGCGGTTGCAGGCGAACACCAGCGCCAACAGTTCTTTCTCAATTTGTGCATACCTGGTTTCAGTGTCAATGAGGGCCCTGGAAGCAAAAGCCACCAGTCTGCTGTGTTGGAGGCACACGGCCCCGAGACCACTTTGTGAAGCGTCGGCAGAGAAGACTACCGGATCACGCATGATGAAGTATTGCACGACCGGTGGATTGGTTAGCATGGTCTTTAATCGATCAACAGCAGCTGTGTGTGCGTCCAGCCAGCAACATTCTGAGTCCTGGTGAAGTAGCTGTCGCAAAGGTGCTGTGGTTTCACTGTATTGCGGAACAAATTTAGATAGGTAGTTTGTTATCCCCAGGAAACGTTGCAGTGCCTGTTGGTCAGCCGGAAGCGGCATTTGCTGGATGGCAGTGATTTTATTCTGGTCTGGTTTGACGCCTTGACTGGTGAGCACGTGGCCCACGTATGCCACTTCAGTGACTCTAAACTTGCATTTGTCTGGGTTGAGCTTGAGGTTCAAAGCACAGGCCCGTTCAAGTACCTGGTGCAGCCAGCCGCTGGTCGTGTTCTTCCTTGGTGCAGCCCCATACCAAGATGTCATCGACGATGATTTCACAGGGATAGCCTGCAAACAGTTGCTCCATGCAGCGCTGGAAGACCTCACTGCCCGTAGTGATTCCATAGGGTCGGCGAAGGAAGACAAACTGCCCTATCGGGGTCATGAATGCGGTGAGCAGAAACAAAGCTATATCCAAAGGGATTTGCCAGAATCCGCACTTTGCATCCAGGGTACTGAAAACTGTGGCATCTGGCATGTCAGCAATCACTAGCTCGATGGTGCAGAGAGGATGATATGGACGCAGCAGTGCTTTGTTCAAGTGTACTGGATCATTGCAAAGACGTACAGTCCCATCTTTTTTTGATGCGGCCACCATGGCAGACACCCACTGTGTAGCTTCCTCTATGGGGGCAATGACACCCAATTGAGTCATTCTGTGGATCTCTTTAATGATTTTGTCTTTCATTGCGACAGGAACCCTCAAGGGGGCACAGACAGTAGGTACAATAGAGTCATCCAGCCTCATATGGTACACAACAGGGAGCTTGCCAAGTGAACTGCAATCAAATAAATCCTGAAAGTCTTTTATTTCCGGAACGGTCATCTGTATTGCGTGTACCTCAGGCCCCAATTTGAGAAGGCCTAGCTTCATACTGTCAGGGAGGCCTAGCAATGGTTTGACCTTTTGATCCACAATGTGGAATAACAAATCAGCACGGGTAAACTTTAGCTTTGTGGTACCCAGTGTGGTGGTGATCTGGCCACCATAAGCTATCAAGTTGATCTTGTCTCGTGGGTTTATCTGTGCAGTTGGATCTATTTCACGTAGTTGTTTGTAGGATATGACATTGCACTTCGCTCCTGAGTCTATTTTGACTATGGCCACCTTGTTCATATGCTTTGTTCTCAGTTTGATAAATATTTAGCCCTTCTCATCCAAGTGGTCTACACTATCACAAACTGTCATGCGAACTGATTCACACCCTGGCTCCATTTTCGACCTGGTTGATCTGCCGGGGTGAGCGGCTATAGTGCGACTCAGACTGTTGCTTTATGGAAGTTTGATCTTTGGAGAAGCAGCACCTTGCAGAATGATTCCATTTGCCACATGCATTACATCGTTTATCATATGCGTGGCACCATTGTTTGTCAGGAGGGTGCTGTGCCACGCAGTTCCCACACATGGAGGATTGGCGCAGAATGGCCGCCATGTCACACACCTCAGCATCCTTTCTTAGTTCCCTTGTGCCCTTTTCAGACTGCTCATTTAACATATAGATATTTATGGCAGTTTCTAATGTGAGGACCTTCTTCTGCAGCAGCTGTGCATGTACCTTGTTGCTGTGTATGCAGCATATGATTCTGTCATGGATGAGCTCCTCTGTGAGGATACCAAAATTGCACTTCTTTGCCAGAAGCTTTATCGTAGAAACGTAGGACTGTATAGTGTCATCACCCTTTTGGTTTGTGCTGTTGAAAACATGCCTGTCCATAATTACATTCTTTATTGGCATGCAAATTTCTTCAAACTTTTCAATTAGGATGTCAGGATCCTCTCTGTCTTCTCTGTCAGCGTATAAAAAAAGCATCTGATGTGTCCACAGCATCGGTGCCTGCGAGGTTCAGCAGCGTGTATGCCTGGACTTTTTTTTATTTATCTGAAAGCCCTGCTATGGAGTATACGTGCCATACCCTTTTAAACCTCAGCCAGTTGCCAGCCACGTTTTCATCAAATATCAGCGGATCTATTCTCCTCAGACCTTCTGCCTTGGCATCCCAGTTCTGACACTATGTAGATGTGTAACAACAAACTCAGGACGACACTTGCAGCATCAGTGTAATACAGGTCTTTACTCAGCATGAGCCAGACACCAAGTGGAAGTAATAGGAGACAAACAGGAAGTGAGTCACCTCGGCATGACATCTCCCATGATTCACAGCATGCATTTACAATAATTATCCAATTATGAATAGGCCCCTGAAACACTTACAGTGGGACTTTTTGCATAGATGCACCCTACAGCAAGGATCCAAAGTATGTTCAGTAAAATGCCTCAGCTTAAACATACTGTATGCAAAGTACAACTGTCTTAATATGCAGAGCGGTTTACACTAGGCACATGTTACACAAACTTACAGTACATCCCACTTGTGCCCATGTATTAAACCATTTCTTTTATAAGCAAGAAATACATTCACTGTCAAGCATTCGTTAAAATTACACACACTCAGTAATGCAGCAGATAACACTGCCAGCCTCATATTATAAAAAAAAACCTGTTTTAAGTAGAGATGAGCGCCGGAAATTTTTCGGGTCTTGTGTTTTGGTTTTGGGTTCGGTTCCGCGGCCGTGTTTTGGGTTCGACCGCGTTTTGGCAAAACCTAACCGAATTTTTTTTGTCGGATTCGGGTGTGTTTTGGATTCGGGTGTTTTTTTCCAAAAAAACTAAAAACTAAGAATTTACTTACCGATAATTCTATTTCTCGTAGTCCGTAGTGGATGCTGGGGACTCCGTCAGGACCATGGGGAATAGCGGCTCCGCAGGAGACAGGGCACAAAAATAAAGCTTTAGGATTAGGTGGTGTGTACTGGCTCCTCCCCCTATGACCCTCCTCCAAGCCTCAGTTAGGATACTGTGCCCGGACGAGCGTACACAATAAGGAAGGATATTGAATCCCGGGTAAGACTCATACCAGCCACACCAATCACACCGTATAACTTGTGATCTGAACACAGTTAACAGTATGACAAACGTAGGAGCCTCTGAACAGACGGCTCACAACAATAACAACCCGAATCAGTTTGTAACAATAACTATGTACAAGTATTGCAGACAATCCGCACTTGGGATGGGCGCCCAGCATCCACTACGGACTACGAGAAATAGAATTATCGGTAAGTAAATTCTTATTTTCTCTAACGTCCTAAGTGGATGCTGGGGACTCCGTCAGGACCATGGGGATTATACCAAAGCTCCCAAACGGGCGGGAGAGTGCGGATGACTCTGCAGCACCGAATGAGAGAACTCAAGGTCCTCCTCAGCCAGGGTATCAAATTTGTAGAATTTTGCAAATGTGTTTGCCCCTGACCAAGTAGCAGCTCGGCAGAGTTGTAATGCCGAGACCCCCCGGGCAGCCGCCCAGGATGAGCCCACTTTCCTTGTGGAATGGGCCTTGACAGATTTAGGTTGTGGCAAGCCTGCCACAGAATGTGCAAGTTGAATTGTGCTACAAATCCAACGAGCAATCGTCTGCTTAGAAGCAGGAGCACCCATCTTGTTGGGTGCATACAATATAAACAGTGAGTCAGACTTTCTGACTCCCGCCGTTCTTGAAATATATATTTTCAATGCCCGGACCACGTCCAACAACTTGGAATCCTCCAAATCGTTAGTAGCCGCAGGCACCACAATAGGCTGGTTCAGGTGAAACGCTGACACCACCTTAGGCAGAAAATGAGGACGTGTCCGCAGTTCTGCCCTGTCCGTATGGAAAATCAGATATGGGCTCTTATATGATAAAGCCGCCAATTCTGATACTCTCCTGGCTGAAGCCAGGGCCAGTAGCATGGTTACTTTCCATGTAAGATACTTCAACTCCACCGATTTGAGCGGCTCAAACCAATGGGATTTGAGAAAATCCAAGACTACATTAAGATCCCACGGTGCCACTGGGGGCACAACCGGGGGCTGTATATGTAGTACTCCTTTTACAAAAGTCTGGACTTCAGGAACTGAAGCCAATTCTTTCTGGAAGAAAATCGACAGGGCCGAAATTTGAACCTTAATGGTCCCCAATTTGAGGCCCATAGACAATCCTGTTTGCAGGAAATGTAGGAATCGACCCAGTTGAAATTCCTCCGTGGGGGCCTTCCTGGCCTCACACCACGCAACATATTTTCTCCAAATGCGGTGATAATGTTGTGCAGTCACCTCCTTCCTGGCTTTTACCAGTGTAGGAATGACCTCTTCCGGAATGCCTTTTTCCCTTAGAATTCGGCGTTCAACCGCCATGCCGTCAAACGCAGCCGCGGTAAGTCTTGGAATAGACACGGTCCCTGCTGAAGCAGGTCCGGTCTTAGAGGTAGAGGCCACGGATCCTCCGTGAGCATCTCTTGAAGTTCCGGGTACCAAGTTCTTCTTGGCCAATCCGGAGCCACTAGTATCGTTCTTACTCCCTTTTGCCGTATAATTCTCAGTACCTTTGGTATGAGAGGCAGAGGAGGGAACACATACACTGACTGGAACACCCACGGTGTTACCAGAGCGTCCACAGCTATTGCCTGAGGGTCTCTTGACCTGGCGCAATACCTGTCCAGTTTTTTGTTGAGGCGGGACGCCATCATATCCACCATTGGTTTTTCCCAACGGTTCATAATCATGTGGAAGACTTCTGGATGAAGTCCCCACTCTCCCGGGTGTAGATCGTGTCTGCTGAGGAAGTCTGCTTCCCAGTTGTCCACTCCCGGAATGAATACTGCTGACAGTGCTATCACATGATCTTCCGCCCAGCGAAGAATCCTTGCAGCTTCTGCCATTGCTGTCCTGCTTCTTGTGCCGCCCTGTCTGTTTACGTGGGCGACTGCCGTGATGTTGTCCGACTGGATCAACACCGGCTGACCCTGAAGCAGGGGTTTTGCCAGACTTAGAGCATTGTAAATCGCTCTTAGCTCCAGTATATTTATGTGAAGAGACATCTCCAGGCTTGACCATACTCCCTGGAAGTTTCTTCC
Source organism: Pseudophryne corroboree (assembly GCF_028390025.1). NCBI lineage: Eukaryota > Metazoa > Chordata > Amphibia > Anura > Myobatrachidae > Pseudophryne > Pseudophryne corroboree. The sequence goes on from NC_086453.1 coordinate 229,552,511, forward strand.
CTGTGTGACCGCTCCCCAGCCTCTCAGACTGGCATCCGTGGTCACCAGGACCCAGTCCTGTATGCCGAATCTGCGGCCCTCTAACAGATGAGCACTCTGCAATCACCACAGAAGAGACACCCTTGTCCGTGGCGATAAGGTTATCCGCTGATGCATCTGCAGATGCGATCCGGACCATTTGTCCAGCAGATCCCACTGAAAAGTTCGTGCGTGGAATCTGCCGAATGGAATCGTTTCGTAAGAAGCCACCATCTTTCCCAGGACTCTTGTGCATTGATGCACAGACACTTTCCCTGGTTTTAGGATGTTCCTGACAAGTTCGGATAACTCCCTGGCTTTCTCCTCCGGAAGAAACACCTTTTTCTGAACCGTGTCCAGAATCATTCCCAGGAACAGCAGACGTGTCGTCGGGGTCAACTGAGATTTTGGAAAATTCAGAATCCACCCGTGTTGTTGCAGCACTAGTTGGGTTAGTGCTACTCCGTCCTCCAGCTGTTCTCTGGACCTTGCCCTTATCAGGAGATCGTCCAAGTAAGGGATAATTAATACGCCTCTTCTTCGCAGAAGAATCATCATTTCGGCCATTACCTTGGTAAAGACCCGAGGTGCTGTGGACAATCCAAACGGCAGCGTCTGAAACTGATAATGACAGTTTTGCACCACGAACCTGAGGTACCCTTGATGTGAAGGGCAAATTGGGACATGTAGGTAAGCATCCTTTATGTCCAGGGACACCATAAAGTCCCCTTCTTCCAGATTCGCTATCACTGCTCTGAGTGACTCCATCTTGAACTTGAATTTTTGTATGTACAGGTTCAAAGATTTCAGATTTAGAATAGGTCTTACCGAGCCGTCCGGCTTCGGTACCACAAATAGCGTGGAGTAATACCCCTTTCCCTGTTGTAGGAGGGGTACCTTGACTATCACCTGCTGAGAAAACAGCTTGTGAATGGCTTCCAATACCGTCACCCTGTCTGAGGGAGACGTTGGCAAAGCAGACTTTAGGAACCGGCGAGGGGGAGACTTCTCGAATTCCAACCTGTAACCCTGAGATACTACCTGCAGAATCCAGGGGTCCACCTGTGAGCAAGCCCACTGTGCGCTGAAATTCTTGAGTCGACCCCCCACCGCTCCTGAGTCCGCTTGTAAGGCCCCAGCGTCATGCTGAGGGCTTTGCAGAACCCTGGGAGGGCTTCTGTTCCTGGGCAGGGGCTGCTTGCTGCCCTCTCTTACCCCTTCCTCTGCCCCGAGGCAGATATGACTGTCCTTTTGTCCGCTTGTTCTTATAGGACCGAAAGGACTGCGGCTGAAAAGACGGTGTCTTTTTCTGTTGGGAGGGGGTCTGAGGTAAAAAGGTGGATTTTCCGGCAGTTGCCGTGGCCACCAGATCCGATAGACCGACGCCAAATAATTCCTCCCCTTTATACGGCAATACTTCCATATGTCGTTTGGAATCCGCATCACCTGACCACTGTCGCGTCCATAAACTCCTTCTGGCAGATATGGACATCGCATTTACTCTCGATGCCAGAGTGCAAATATCTCTCTGAGCATCTCGCATATAAAGGAAAGCATCCTTTAATTGCTCTATAGTCAATAAAATACTGTCCCTATCCAGGGTATCAATATTTTCAGTCAGGGAATCCAACCAGACGACCCCAGCACTGCACATCCAGGCTGAGGCGATGGCTGGTCGCAGTATAACACCAGTATGTGTGTATATACTTTTTAGGGTAGTTTCCATTCTCCTATCAGCTGGATCCCTGAGGGCGGCCGTATCAGGAGACGGTAACGCCACTTGTTTTGATAAGCGTGTGAGCGCCTTATCCACCCTAGGGGGTGTTTCCCAGCGCGCCCTAACCTCTGGCGGGAAAGGGTATAATGCTAATAACTTTTTTGAAATTAGCATTTTTCTATCTGGGTTAACCCACGCTTCATCACATACATCATTTAATTCCTCTGATTCAGGAAAAACTACAGGTAGTTTTTTTTTTTCACCCCCCACATAATACCCCTTTTTGTGGTACTTGCAGTATCAGAGATATGCAAAGCCTCCTTCATTGCCGTGATCATATAACGTGTGGCCCTACTTGAAAATACGTTTGTTTCATCACCGTCGACACTAGATTCAGTGTCTGTGTCTGGGTCTGTGTCGACCGACTGAGGTAAAGGGCGCTTTACAGCCCCTGACGGTGTCTGAGACGCCTGGGCAGGTACTAACTGGTTTGCCGGCCGTCTCATGTCGTCAACTGATTTTTGTAATGTGCTGACATTATCACGTAATTCCATAAACAAAGCCATCGATTCCGGTGTCGACTCCCTGGGGGGTGACATCACCATTATCGGCAATTGCTCTGCCTCCACACCAACATCGTCCTCATACATGTCGACACACACGTACCGACACACAGCAGACACACAGGGAATGCTCTTATCGAAGACAGGACCCCACTAGCCCTTTGGGGAGACAGAGGGAGAGTTTGCCAGCACACACCCAAGCGCTATAATATATATGGGAACAACCTTATATAAGTGTTGTTCTTTATAGCAGCTTAAATATATCAAAATATCGCCCAAAAAATGCCCCCCCTCTCTGTTTTACCCTGTTTCTGTAGTGCAGTGCAGGGGAGAGTCCTGGGAGCCTTCCTCACAGCGGAGCTGAGCAGGAAAATGGCGCTGTGTGCTGAGGAGAATAAGCTCCGCCCCCTATTTCGGCGGGCTTTTCTCCCGTAGTTTTAGATAACTGGCATGGGTTAAATACATACATATAGCCTCAATGGCTATATGTGATGTATTCTTTTGCCATAAAGGTATTAAATATTGCTGCCCAGGGCGCCCCCAGCAGCGCCCTGCACCCTCCGTGACCGCTTGGTGTGAAGTGTGTGACAACAATGGCGCACAGCTGCAGTGCTGTGCGCTACCTTCATGAAGACTGAAGAGCCTTCTGCCGCCTGTTTCCGGACCTTCAATCTTCAGCATCTGTAAGGGGGGTCGGCGGCGCGGCTCCGGGACGAACCCCAGGGTGAGACCTGTGTTCCGACTCCCTCTGGAGCTAATGGTGTCCAGTAGCCTAAGAATCCAATCCATCCTGCACGCAGGTGAGTTGAAATTCTCTCCCCTAAGTCCCTCGATGCAGTGAGCCTGTTGCCAGCAGGACTCACTGAAAATAAAAAACCTAAAAACTTTTTCTAAGCAGCTCTTTAGGAGAGCCACCTAGATTGCACCCTGCTCGGACGGGCACAAAAACCTAACTAAGGCTTGGAGGAGGGTCATAGGGGGAGGAGCCAGTACACACCACCTAATCCTAAAGCTTTATTTTTGTGCCCTGTCTCCTGCGAAACCGCTATTCCCCATGGTCCTGACGGAGTCCCCAGCATCCACTTAGGACGTTAGAGAAAACAGCTTAAATCATAGAATTTGGGGGTCATTTTGATCCCAAAGTATTATTAACCTCAAAAACCATCATTTCCACTCATTTTCAGTCTATTCTGAATACCTCACACCTCACAATATTATTTTTAGTCCTAAAATTTGCACCGAGGTCACTGGATGACTAAGCTAAGCGACCCTAGTGGCCGACACAAACACCTGGCCCATCTAGGAGTGGCACTGCAGTGTCACGCAGGATGTCCCTTCCAAAAAACCCTCCCCAAACAGCACATGACGCAAAGAAAAAAAGAGGCGCAATGAGGTAGCTGTGTGAGTAAGATAAGCGACCCTAGTGGCCGACACAAACACCGGGCCCATCTAGGAGTGTCACTGCAGTGTCACGCAGGATGTCCCTTCCAAAAAACCCTCCCCAAACAGCACATGACGCAAAGAAAAAAAGAGGCGCAATGAGGTAGCTGTGTGAGTAAGATAAGCGACCCTAGTGGCCGACACAAACACCGGGCCCATCTAGGAGTGGCACTGCAGTGTCACGCAGGATGTCCCTTCCAAAAAACCCTCCCCAAACAGCACATGACGCAAAGAAAAAAAGAGGCGCAATGAGGTAGCTGTGTGAGTAAGATAAGCGACCCTAGTGGCCGACACAAACACCGGGCCCATCTAGGAGTGTCACTGCAGTGTCACGCAGGATGTCCCTTCCAAAAAACCCTCTCCAAACAGCACATGACGCAAAGAAAAAAAGATGCGCAATGAGGTAGCTGTGTGAGTAAGATAAGCGACCCTAGTGGCCGACACAAACACCGGGCCCATCTAGGAGTGGCACTGCAGTGTCACGCAGGATGTCCCTTCCAAAAAACCCTCCCCAAACAGCACATGACGCAAAGAAAAAAAGAGGCGCAATGAGGTAGCTGTGTGAGTAAGATAAGCGACCCTAGTGGCCGACACAAACACCGGGCCCATCTAGGAGTGTCACTGCAGTGTCACGCAGGATGTCCCTTCCAAAAAACCCTCCCCAAACAGCACATGACGCAAAGAAAAAAAGAGGCGCAATGAGGTAGCTGTGTGAGTAAGATAAGCGACCCTAGTGGCCGACACAAACACCGGGCCCATCTAGGAGTGGCACTGCAGTGTCACGCAGGATGTCCCTTCCAAAAAACCCTCCCCAAACAGCACATGACGCAAAGAAAAAAAGAGGCGCAATGAGGTAGCTGTGTGAGTAAGATAAGCGACCCTAGTGGCCGACACAAACACCGGGCCCATCTAGGAGTGTCACTGCAGTGTCACGCAGGATGTCCCTTCCAAAAAACCCTCCCCAAACAGCACATGACGCAAAGAAAAATTAAAGAAAAAAGAGGTGCAAGATGGAATTGTCCTTGGGCCCTCCCACCCACCCTTATGTTGTATAAACAGGACATGCACACTTTAACCAACCCATCATTTCAGTGACAGGGTCTGCCACACGACTGTGACTGATATGACGGGTTGGTTTGGACCCCCACCAAAAAAGAAGCAATTAATCTCTCCTTGCACAAACTGGCTCTACAGAGGCAAGATGTCCACCTCATCATCATCCTCCGATATATCACCGTGTACAGTACATCCCCCTCCTCACAGATTATCAATTCGTCCCCACTGGAATCCACCATCTCAGCTCCCTGTGTACTTTGTGGAGGCAATTGCTGCTGGTCAATGTCTCCGCGGAGGAATTGATTATAATTCATTTTAATGAACATCATCTTCTCCACATTTTCTGGATGTAACCTCGTACGCCGATTGCTGACAAGGTGAGCGGCGGCACTAAACACTCTTTCGGAGTACACACTTGTGGGAGGGCAACTTAGGTAGAATAAAGCCAGTTTGTGCAAGGGCCTCCAAATTGCCTCTTTTTCCTGCCAGTATAAGTACGGACTGTGTGACGTGCCTACTTGGATGCGGTCACTCATATAATCCTCCACCATTCTTTCAATGTTGAGAGAATCATATGCAGTGACAGTAGACGACATGTCCGTAATCGTTGTCAGGTCCTTCAGTCCGGACCAGATGTCAGCATCAGCAGTCGCTCCAGACTGCCCTGCATCACCGCCAGCGGGTGGGCTCGGAATTCTGAGCCTTTTCCTCGCACCCCCAGTTGCGGGAGAATGTGAAGGAGGAGATGTTGACAGGTCGCGTTCCGCTTGACTTGACAATTTTCTCACCAGCAGGTCTTTCAACCCCAGCAGACTTGTGTCTGCCGGAAAGAGAGATCCAAGGTAGGCTTTAAATCTAGGATCGAGCACGGTGGCCAAAATGTAGTGCTCTGATTTCAACAGATTGACCACCCGTGAATCCTTGTTAAGCGAATTAAGGGCTCCATCCACAAGTCCCACATGCCTAGCGGAATCGCTCCGTGTTAGCTCCTCCTTCAATGTCTCCAGCTTCTTCTGCAAAAGCCTGATGAGGGGAATGACCTGACTCAGGCTGGCAGTGTCTGAACTGACTTCACGTGTGGCAAGTTCAAAGGGCATCAGAACCTTGCACAACGTTGAAATCATTCTCCACTGCGCTTGAGACAGGTGCATTCCACCTCCTATATCGTGCTCAATTGTATAGGCTTGAATGGCCTTTTGCTGCTCCTCCAACCTCTGAAGCATATAGAGGGTTGAATTCCACCTCGTTACCACTTCTTGCTTCAGATGATGGCAGGGCAGGTTCAGTAGTTTTTGGTGGTGCTCCAGTCTTCTGTACGTGGTGCCTGTACGCCGAAAGTGTCCCGCAATTCTTCTGGCCACCGACAGCATCTCTTGCACGCCCCTGTCGTTTTTTAAAAAATTCTGCACCACCAAATTCAAGGTATGTGCAAAACATGGGACGTGCTGGAATTTGCCCATATTTAATGCACACACAATATTGCTGGCGTTGTCCGATGCCACAAATCCACAGGAGAGTCCAATTGGGGTAAGCCATTCCGCGATGATCTTCCTCAGTTGCCGTAAGAGGTTTTCAGCTGTGTGCGTATTCTGGAAACCGGTGATACAAAGCGTAGCCTGCCTAGGAAAGAGTTGGCGTTTGCGAGATGCTGCTACTGGTGCCGCCGCTGCTGTTCTTGCGGCGGGAGTCCATACATCTACCCAGTGGGCTGTCACAGTCATATAGTCCTGACCCTGCCCTGCTCCACTTGTCCACATGTCCGTGGTTAAGTGGACATTGGGTACAGCTGCATTTTTTAGGACACTGGTGACTCTTTTTCTGAGGTCTGTGTACATTTTCGGTATCGCCTGCCTAGAGAAATGGAACCTAGATGGTATTTGGTACCGGGGACACAGTACCTCCAACAAGTCTCTAGTTGGCTCTGCAGTAATGATGGATACCGGAACCACGTTTCTCACCACCCAGGATGCCAAGGCCTCAGTTATCCGCTTTGCAGTAGGATGACTGCTGTGATATTTCATCTTCCTCGCAAAGGACTGTTGAACAGTCAATTGCTTACTGGAAGTAGTACAAGTGGGCTTACGACTTCCCCTCTGGGATGACCATCGACTCCCAGCAGCAACAACAGCAGCGCCAGCAGCAGTAGGCGTTACACGCAAGGATGCATCGGAGGAATCCCAGGCAGGAGAGGACTCGTCAGAATTGCCAGTGACATGGCCTGCAGGACTATTGGCATTCCTGGGGAAGGAGGAAATTGACACTGAGGGAGTTGGTGGGGTGGTTTGCGTGAGCTTGGTTACAAGAGGAAGGGATTTACTGGTCAGTGGACTGCTTCCGCTGTCGCCCAAAGTTTTTGAACTTGTCACTGACTTATTATGAATGCGCTGCAGGTGACGTATAAGGGAGGATGTTCCGAGGTGGTTAACGTCCTTACCCCTACTTATTACAGCTTGACAAAGGCAACACACGGCTTGACACCTGTTGTCCGCATTTCTGTTGAAATACTTCCACACCGAAGAGCTGATTTTTTTGGTATTTTCACCAGGCATGTCAGTGGCCATATTCCTCCCACGGACAACAGGTGTCTCCCCGGGTGCCTGACTTAAACAAACCACCTCACCATCAGAATCCTCCTGGTCAATTTCCTCCCCAGCGCCAGCAACACCCATATCCTCCTCATCCTGGTGTACTTCAACACTGACATCTTAAATCTGACTATCAGGAACTGGACTGCGTGCAAATGGTGGAAGGCGCATGCTCTTCACGTCCAGTGTTGGGAAGGTCAGGCATCGCAACCGACACAATTGGACTCTCCTTGTGGATTTGGGATTTCGAAGAACGCACAGTTCTTTGCGGTGCTTTTGCCAGCTTGAGTCTTTTCAGTTTTCTAGCGAGAGGCTGAGTGCTTCCATCCGCATGTGAAGCTGAACCACTAGCCATGAACATAGGCCAGGGCCTCAGCCGTTCCTTGCCACTCCGTGTGGTAAATGGCATATTGGCAAGTTTACGCTTCTCCTCCGACAATTTTATTTTAGGTTTTGGAGTCCTTTTTTTACTGATATTTGGTGTTTTGGATTTGACATGCTCTGTACTATGACATTGGGCATCGGCCTTGGCAGACAACGTTGCTGGCATTTCATCGTCTCGGCCATGACTAGTGGCAGCAGCTTCAGCACGAGGTGGAAGTGGATCTTGATCTTTCCCTAATTTTGGAACCTCAACATTTTTGTTCTCCATATTTTAATAGGCACAACTAAAAGGCACCTCAGGTAAACAATGGAGATGGATGGATACTAGTATACAATTATGGATGGACTGCCGAGTGCCGACACAGAGGTAGCTACAGCCGTGGACTACCGTACTGTACTGTGTCTGCTGCTAATATAGACTGGTTGATAATGAGATGTAGTATGTATAAAGAAGAAAGAAAAAAAAAACCACGGGTAGGTGGTATACAATTATGGATGGACTGCCGAGTGCCGACACAGAGGTAGCTACAGCCGTGGACTACCGTACTGTACTGTGTCTGCTGCTAATATAGACTGGATGATAATGAGATGTAGTATGTATAAAGAAGAAAGAAAAAAAAAACCACGGGTAGGACTAGGTGGTATACAATTATGGATGGACTGCCGAGTGCCGACACAGAGGTAGCTACAGCCGTGGACTACCGTACTGTACTGTGTCTGCTGCTAATATAGACTGGTTGATAATGAGATGTAGTATGTATAAAGAAGAAAGAAAAAAAAAACCACGGGTAGGTGGTATACAATTATGGATGGACTGCCGAGTGCCGACACAGAGGTAGCTACAGCCGTGGACTACCGTACTGTACTGTGTCTGCTGCTAATATAGACTGGATGATAATGAGATGTAGTATGTATAAAGAAGAAAGAAAAAAAAACCACGGGTAGGTGGTATTCAATTATGGATGGACTGCCGAGTGCCGACACAGAGGTAGCTACAGCCGTGGACTACCGTACTGTACTGTGTCTGCTGCTAATATAGACTGGATGATAATGAGATGTAGTATGTATAAAGAAGAAAGAAAAAAAAAACCACGGGTAGGTGGTATACAATTATGGATGGACTGCCGAGTGCCGACACAGAGGTAGCTACAGCCGTGGACTACCGTACTGTACTGTGTCTGCTGCTAATATAGACTGGTTGATAATGAGATGTAGTATGTATAAAGAAGAAAGAAAAAAAAACCACGGGTAGGTGGTATACAATTATGGATGGACTGCCGAGTGCCGACACAGAGGTAGCTACAGCCGTGGACTACCGTACTGTACTGTGTCTGCTGCTAATATAGACTGGATGATAATGAGATGTAGTATGTATAAAGAAGAAAGAAAAAAAAAACCACGGGTAGGTGGTATACAATTATGGATGGACTGCCGAGTGCCGACACAGAGGTAGCTACAGCCGTGGACTACCGTACTGTACTGTGTCTGCTGCTAATATAGACTGGATGATAATGAGATGTAGTATGTATAAAGAAGAAAGAACAAAAAAAACCACGGGTAGGTGGTATACAATTATGGATGGACTGCCGAGTGCCGACACAGAGGTAGCTACAGCCGTGAACTACCGTACTGTGTCTGCTGCTAATATAGACTGGTTGATAATGAGATGAAGTATGTATAAAGAAGAAAGAAAAAAAAACCACGGGTAGGTGGTATACAATTATGGATGGACTGCCGAGTGCCGACACAGAGGTAGCTACAGCCGTGGACTACCGTACTGTACTGTGTCTGCTGCTAATATAGACTGGTTGATAATGAGATGTAGTATGTATAAAGAAGAAAGAAAAAAAAAACCACGGGTAGGTGGTATACAATTATGGATGGACTGCCGAGTGCCGACACAGAGATAGCTACAGCCGTGGACTACCGTACTGTACTGTGTCTGCTGCTAATATAGACTGGATGATAATGAGATGTAGTATGTATAAAGAAGAAAGGAAAAAAAAACCACGGGTAGGTGGTATACAATTATGGATGGACTGCCGAGTGCCGACACAGAGGTAGCTACAGCCGTGGACTACCGTACTGTACTGTGTCTGCTGCTAATATAGACTGGATGATAATGAGATGTAGTATGTATAAAGAAGAAAGAAAAAAAAACCACGGGTAGGTGGTATACAATTATGGATGGACTGCCGAGTGCCGACACAGAGGTAGCTACAGCCGTGGACTACCGTACTGTACTGTGTCTGCTGCTAATATAGACTGGATGATAATGAGATGTAGTATGTATAAAGAAGAAAGAAAAAAAAACCACGGGTAGGTGGTATACAATTATGGATGGACTGCCGAGTGCCGACACAGAGGTAGCTACAGCCGTGAACTACCGTACTGTGTCTGCTGCTAGTATAGACTGGATGATAAATAATGATATAAAAAATATATATATATATCACTACTGCAGCCGGACAGGTATATATTATATAATGACGGACCTGCTGGACACTGTCTGTCAGCAGAATGAGTTTTTTAATTTTTATAGAATAAAAAAACACCACACAAGTCACATGACGAGTGTACTTTTTCAGGCAGACATTCAATCACAATATACTATACTGGTGGTCAGTGTGGTCAGGTCACTGGTCACAGTGGTCAGTGGTCAGTCACACTGGCAGTGGCACTCTGGCAGCAAAAGTGTGCACTGTTTAATATTTACTCCTGGCTCCTGCTATAACCTATAACTGCTCCCCAGTCTCCCCCACAATTAAGCTGTGTGAGCACAGTCAGATATTATACATAGATGATGCAGCACACTGGGCTGAGCACAGATATGGTATGTGAGTGTGACTGAGTCACTGTGTATCGTTTTTTTCAGGCAGAGAACAAGAACAGAACGGATTATTAAATAATAATAAATTATAAAACTGCACTGGTGGTCAGGTCACTGGTCATCAGTCACTAGTATAACTCCTCCTAAGCTCCAGTAAGTAAATGAAGTGTCTCACTCTCACTCTGCTATCTATTTTAATTTCTAAACGGAGAGGACGCCAGCCACGTCCTCTCCCTATCAATCTCAATGCACGTGTGAAAATGGCCGCGACGCGCGGCTCCTTATATAGAATCCGAGTCTCGCGATAGAATCCGAGCCTCGCGAGAATCCGACAGCGTGATGATGACGTTCGGGCGCGCTCGGGTTAACCGAGCAAGGCGGGAAGATCCGAGTCGCTCGGACCCATGTAAAAAAACATGAAGTTCGGGCGGGTTCGGATTCAGAGAAACCGAACCCGCTCATCTCTAGTTTTAAGCAACCTCTTACTTGGAGTTTTGGCACAGGTTTGCACCAGATGCAGCTATCCAGTATGGGGCTGATTCAGGGTCAGGAGCAAAGCATGAAAAGAGCAAAGTAACTGGAACAAACCATGGGGGTCATTCCGGGTTGATCACACGGTAGCAGTCTTTTGCAGCCGTGTGATCAGATAGTCACCGCATATGGGGTAGTGTATTTTAACATAACAGGTGTGCGACTGCTTGTGCAGGGGAGCTGTGCAAAAAGTGTTTGTGCAGTTTCTGAGTAGCTCTGAACTAGAGATGAGCGGGTTCGGTTCCTCGGAATCCGAACCCGCCCGAACTTCATTTTTTTTTCACGGGTCCGAGCGACTCGGATCTTCCCGCCTTGCTCGGTTAACCCGAGCGCGCCCGAACGTCATCATCCCGCTGTCGGATTCTCGCGAGGCTCGGATTCTATCGCGAGACTCGGATTCTATATAAGAAGCCGCGCGTCGCCGCCATTTTCACACGTGCATTGAGATTCATAGGGAGAGGACGTGGCTGGCGTCCTCTCCGTTTATAGAGAAGAGAAGAAGAGAGTGAGACTAGAGTAGAGAGAGACACAGTAGTAATTTTGGGGAGCATTAGGAGGAGTACTACTACTTGCTGAAGTGATAGATAGATAGTGTGACTGTATAATGTATATCTGACTTGTGGGGGAGACACTGACAGTGGGGAGCAGTTAGAGTCTGAGAGCAGGACTCAGGAGTACATATAACGTACAGTGCACACTTTTGCTGCCAGAGTGCCACACTGCCATTGTGACCACACTGACCACCAGTATAATATATATTGTGATTGTCTGCTTAGGAGTACTACTTGCAAGTTGCTGATAGTGTGACCAGTGACCTGACCACCAGTTTAATAATCACCACCAGTTTAATATATATATATATATATATATATATAATTGTATATAATATATATATAATATTGTATGCCACCTACCCGTTTTTTTTTTTCTTTCTTCTTCTTTATACATACTACTATAGTAGCTTACTGTAGCAGTCTGCGGTGCTGCTGAGCTGACAGTGTCCAGCAGGTCCGTCATCAGTCATTACATAATAAATATATATACCTGTACGGCTGCAGTACTAGTGATATTATATATATATATATATATATATATATATTAATTTCATCTCATTATCATCCAGTCTATATTAGCAGCAGACACAGTACGGTAGTCCACGGCTGTAGCTACCTCTGTGTCGGCAGTCGCTGGTCCATCCATAATTGTATACCACCTACCCGTGTTTTTTTCTTTTTCTTTCTTCTTGATACATACTACTATAGTAGCTTACTGTAGCAGTCTGCGGTGCTGCTGAGCTGACAGTGTCCAGCAGGTCCGTCATCAGTCATTACATAATAAATATATATACCTGTCCGGCTGCAGTACTAGTGATATTATATATATATATATATATATATATTAATTTCATCTCATTATCATCCAGTCTATATTAGCAACAGACACAGTACGGTAGTCCACGGCTGTAGCTACCTCTGTGTCGGCAGTCGCTGGTCCATCCATAATTGTATACCACCTACCCGTGGTTTTTTTTTTCTTTCTTCTTGATACATACTACTATAGTAGCTTACTGTAGCAGTCTGCGGTGCTGCTGAGCTGACAGTGTCCAGCAGGTCCGTCATCAGTCATTACATAATAAATATATATACCTGTCCGGCTGCAGTACTAGTGATATTATATATATATATATATATATATATTAATTTCATCTCATTATCATCCAGTCTATATTAGCAGCAGACACAGTACGGTAGTCCACGGCTGTAGCTACCTCTGTGTCGGCAGTCGCTGGTCCATCCATAATTGTATACCACCTACCCGTGTTTTTTTCTTTTCTTTCTTCTTGATACATACTACTATAGTAGCTTACTGTAGCAGTCTGCGGTGCTGCTGAGCTGACAGTGTCCAGCAGGTCCGTCATCAGTCATTACATAATAAATATATATACCTGTCCGGCTGCAGTACTAGTGATATTATATATATATATATATATATATATATATTAATTTCATCTCATTATCATCCAGTCTATATTAGCAGCAGACACAGTACGGTAGTCCACGGCTGTAGCTACCTCTGTGTCGGCAGTCGCTGGTCCATCCATAATTGTATACCACCTACCCGTGTTTTTTTTTCTTTCTTCTTGATACATACTACTATAGTAGCTTACTGTAGCAGTCTGCGGTGCTGCTGAGCTGAAAGTGTCCAGCAGGTCCGTCATCAGTCATTACATAATAAATATATATACCTGTCCGGCTGCAGTACTAGTGATATTATATATATATATATATATATTAATTTCATCTCATTATCATCCAGTCTATATTAGCAGCAGACACAGTACGGTAGTCCACGGCTGAGTCTACCTCTGTGTCGGCAGTCGCTGGTCCATCCATAATTGTATACCACCTACCCGTGTTTTTTTTTTTTTTCTTTCTTCTTGATACATACTACTATAGTAGCTTACTGTAGCAGTCTGCGGTGCTGCTGAGCTGACAGTGTCCAGCAGGTCCGTCATCAGTCATTACATAATAAATATATATACCTGTCCGGCTGCAGTACTAGTGATATTTTATATATATATATATATATTAATTTCATCTCATTATCATCCAGTCTATATTAGCAGCAGACACAGTACGGTAGTCCACGGCTGTAGCTACCTCTGTGTCGGCAGTCGCTGGTCCATCCATAATTGTATACCACCTACCCGTGTTTTTTTTTTTTTCTTCTTGATACATACTACTATAGTAGCTTACTGTAGCAGTCTGCGGTGCTGCTGAGCTGACAGTGTCCAGCAGGTCCGTCATCAGTCATTACATAATAAATATATATACCTGTCCGGCTGCAGTACTAGTGATATTATATATATATATATATATTAATTTCATCTCATTATCATCCAGTCTATATTAGCAGCAGACACAGTACGGTAGTCCACGGCTGTAGCTACCTCTGTGTCGGCAGTCGCTGGTCCATCCATAAGTATACTAGTATCCATCCATCTCCATTGTTTACCTGAGGTGCCTTTTAGTTGTGCCTATTAAAATATGGAGAACAAAAATGTTGAGGTTCCAAAATTAGGGAAAGATCAAGATCCACTTCCACCTCGTGCTGAAGCTGCTGCCACTAGTCATGGCCGAGATGATGAAATGCCAGCAACGTCGTCTGCCAAGGCCGATGCCCAATGTCATAGTACAGAGCATGTAAAATCCAAAACACCAAATATCAGTAAAAAAAGGACTCCAAAATCTAAAATAAAATTGTCGGAGGAGAAGCGTAAACTTGCCAATATGCCATTTACCACACGGAGTGGCAAGGAACGGCTGAGGCCCTGGCCTATGTTCATGGCTAGTGGTTCAGCTTCACATGAGGATGGAAGCACTCAGCCTCTCGCTAGAAAAATAAAAAGACTCAAGCTGGCAAAAGCACCGCAAAGAACTGTGCGTTCTTCGAAATCCCAAATCCACAAGGAGAGTCCAATTGTGTCGTTTGCGATGCCTGACCTTCCCAACACTGGACGTGAAGAGCATGCACCTTCCACCATTTGCACGCCCCCTGCAAGTGCTGGAAGGAGCACTCGCAGTCCAGTTCCTGATAGTCAGATTGAAGATGTCAGTGTTGAAGTACACCAGGATGAGGAGGATATGGGTGTTGCTGGCGCTGGGGAGGAAATTGACCAGGAGGATTCTGATGGTGAGGTGGTTTGTTTAAGTCAGGCACCCGGGGAGACACCTGTTGTCCGTGGGAGGAATAGGGCCGTTGACATGCCTGGTGAAAATACCAAAAAAATCAGCTCTTCGGTGTGAAAGTATTTCACCAGAAATGCGGACAACATTTGTCAAGCCGTGTGTTGCCTTTGTCAAGCTGTAATAAGTAGGGGTAAGGACGTTAACCACCTCGGAACATCCTCCCTTATACGTCACCTGCAGCGCATTCATAATAAGTCAGTGACAAGTTCAAAAACTTTGGGTGACAGCGGAAGCAGTCCACTGACCAGTAAATCCCTTCCTCTTGTAACCAAGCTCACGCAAACCACCCCACCAACTCCCTCAGTGTCAATTTCCTCCTTCCCCAGGAATGCCAATAGTCCTGCAGGCCATGTCACTGGCAATTCTGACGAGTCCTCTCCTGCCTGGGATTCCTCCGATGCATCCTTGCGTGTAACGCCTACTGCTGCTGGCGCTGCTGTTGTTGCTGCTGGGAGTCGATGGTCATCCCAGAGGGGAAGTCGTAAGCCCACTTTTACTACTTCCACCAAGCAATTGACTGTCCAACAGTCCTTTGCGAGGAAGATGAAATATCACAGCAGTCATCCTGTTGCAAAGCGGATAACTGAGGCCTTGACAACTATGTTGGTGTTAGACGTGCGTCCGGTATCCGCCGTTAGTTCACAGGGAACTAGACAATTTGTTGAGGTAGTGTGCCCCCGTTACCAAATACCATCTAGGTTCCACTTCTCTAGGCAGGCGATACCGAGAATGTACACGGACGTCAGAAAAAGACTCACCAGTGTCCTAAAAAATGCAGTTGTACCCAATGTCCACTTAACCACGGACATGTGGACAAGTGGAGCAGGGCAGGGTCAGGACTATATGACTGTGACAGCCCACTGGGTAGATGTATAGACGCCCACCGCAAGAACAGCAGCGGCGGCACCAGTAGCAGCATCTCGCAAACGCCAACTCTTTCCTAGGCAGGCTACGCTTTGTATCACCGCTTTCCAGAATACGCACACAGCTGAAAACCTCTTACGGCAACTGAGGAAGATCATCGCGGAATGGCTTACCCCAATTGGACTCTCCTGTGGATTTGTGGCATCGGACAACGCCAGCAATATTGTGTGTGCATTAAATATGGGCAAATTCCAGCACGTCCCATGTTTTGCACATACCTTGAATTTGGTGGTGCAGAATTATTTAAAAAACGACAGGGGCGTGCAAGAGATGCTGTCGGTGGCCAGAAGAATTGCGGGACACTTTCGGAGGACAGGCACCACGTACAGAAGACTGGAGCACCACCAAAAATGCCTGAACCTGCCCTGCCATCATCTGAAGCAAGAAGTGGTAACGAGGTGGAATTCAACCCTATATATGTTTCAGAGGTTGGAGGAGCAGCAAAAGGCCATTCAAGCCTATACAATTGAGCACGATATAGGAGGTGGAATGTACCTGTCTCAAGCGCAGTGGAGAATGATTTCAACGTTGTGCAAGGTTCTGCAACCTTTTGAACTTGCCACACGTGAAGTCAGTTCAGACACTGCCAGCCTGAGTCAGGTCATTCCCCTCATCAGGCTTTTGCAGAAGAAGCTGGAGACATTGAAGGAGGAGCTAACACAGAGCGATTCCGCTAGGCATGTGGGACTTGTGGATGGAGCCCTTAATTCGCTTAACAAGGATTCACGGGTGGTCAATCTGTTGAAATCAGAGCACTACATTTTGGCCACCGTGCTCGATCCTAGATTTAAAACCTACCTTGGATCTCTCTTTCCGGCAGACACAAGTCTGCTGGGGTTCAAAGACCTGCTGGTGACAAAATTGTCAAGTCAAGCGGAACGCGACCTGTCAACATCTCCTCCTTCACATTCTCCCGCAACTGGGGGTGCGAGGAAAAGGCTCAGAATTCCGAGCCCACCCGCTGGCGGTGATGCAGGGCAGTCTGGAGCGACTGCTGATGCTGACATCTGGTCCGGACTGAAGGACCTGACAACGATTACGGACATGTCGTCTACTGTCACTGCATATGATTCTCTCCCCATTGAAAGAATGGTGGAGGATTATATGAGTGACCGCATCCAAGTAGGCACGTCAGACAGTCCGTACTTATACTGGCAGGAAAAAGAGGCAATTTGGAGGCCCTTGCACAAACTGGCTTTATTCTACCTAAGTTGCCCTCCCACAAGTGTGTACTCCGAAAGAGTGTTTAGTGCCGCCGCTCACCTTGTCAGCAATCGGCGTACGAGGTTTCTTCCAGAAAATGTGGAGAAGATGATGTTCATTAAAATGAATTATAATCAATTCCTCCGTGGAGACATTGACCAGCAGCAATTGCCTCCACAAAGTAGTACACAGGGAGCTGAGATGGTGGATTCCAGTGGGGACGAATTGATAATCTGTGAGGAGCGGGATGTACACGGTGATATATCGGAGGATGATGATGAGGTGGACATCTTGCCTCTGTAGAGCCAGTTTGTGCAAGGAGAGATTAATTGCTTCTTTTTCGGTGGGGGTCCAAACCAACCCGTCATTTCAGTCACAGTCGTGTGGCAGACCCTGTCACTGAAATGATGGGTTGGTTAAAGTGTGCATGTCCTGTTTATACAACATAAGGGTGGGTGGGAGGGCCCAAGGACAATTCCATCTTGCACCTCTTTTTTCTTTCATTTTTATTTGCGTCATGTGCTGTTTGGGGAGTGTTTTTTGGAAGGGCCATCCTGCGTGCCACTGCAGTGCCACTCCTAGATGGGCCAGGTGTTTGTGTCGGCCACTAGGGTCGCTTATCTTACTCACACAGCTACCTCATTGCGCCTCTTTTTTTCTTCTTTGCATCATGTGCTGTTTGGGGAGTGTTTTTTGGAAGGGCCATCCTGCGTGACACTGCAGTGCCACTCCTAGATGGGCCAGGTGTTTGTTTCGGCCACTAGGGTTGCTTAGCTTACTCACACAGCTACCTCATTGCGCCTCTTTTTTTCTTCTTTGCGTCATGTGCTGTTTGGGGAGTGTTTTTTGGAAGGGCCATCCTGCGTGACACTGCAGTGCCACTCCTAGATGGGCCAGGTGTTTGTGTCGGCCACTAGGGTCGCTTATCTTACTCACACAGCTACCTCATTGCGCCTCTTTTTTTCTTCTTTGCGTCATGTGCTGTTTGGGGAGTGTTTTTTGGAAGGGCCATCCTGCGTGACACTGCAGTGCCACTCCTAGATGGGCCAGGTGTTTGTGTCGGCCACTAGGGTCGCTTATCTTACTCACACAGCTACCTCATTGCGCCTCTTTTTTTCTTCTTTGCGTCATGTGCTGTTTGGGGAGTGTTTTTTGGAAGGGCCATCCTGCGTGACACTGCAGTGCCACTCCTAGATGGGCCAGGTGTTTGTGTCGGCCACTAGGGTCGCTTATCTTACTCACACAGCTACCTCATTGCGCCTCTTTTTTTCTTCTTTGCGTCATGTGCTGTTTGGGGAGTGTTTTTTGGAAGGGCCATCCTGCGTGACACTGCAGTGCCACTCCTAGATGGGCCAGGTGTTTGTGTCGGCCACTAGGGTCGCTTATCTTACTCACACAGCTACCTCATTGCGCCTCTTTTTTTCTTCTTTGCGTCATGTGCTGTTTGGGGAGTGTTTTTTTGAAGGGCCATCCTGCGTGACACTGCAGTGCCACTCCTAGATGGGCCAGGTGTTTGTGTCGGCCACTAGGGTCGCTTATCTTACTCACACAGCTACCTCATTGCGCCTCTTTTTTTCTTCTTTGCGTCATGTGCTGTTTGGGGAGTGTTTTTTGGAAGGGCCATCCTGCGTGACACTGCAGTGCCACTCCTAGATGGGCCCGGTGTTTGTGTCGGCCACTAGGGTCGCTTAGCTTAGTCATCCAGCGACCTCGGTGCAAATTTTAGGACTAAAAATAATATTGTGAGGTGTGAGGTGTTCAGAATAGACTGAAAATGAGTGGAAATTATGGTTTTTGAGGTTAATAATACTTTGGGATCAAAATGACCCCCAAATTCTATGATTTAAGCTGTTTTTTAGTGTTTTTTGAAAAAAACACCCGAATCCAAAACACACCCGAATCCGACAAAAAAAATTCGGTGAGGTTTTGCCAAAACGCGGTCGAACCCAAAACACGGCCGCGGAACCGAACCCAAAACCAAAACACAAAACCCGAAAAATTTCAAGTGCACATCTCTACTCTGAACTTACTCAGCCCCTGCGATCACTTCAGCCTTTCAGGTCCCGGTATTGATGTCAGACACCCGCCCTGCAAATGCCTGTACACTCCTGCATTTTCCACGGCACAACCAGAAAACGGTCAGTTGCCACCCAGAAACATCTTCTTCCTGTCAATCTCCTTGCGATCAGCTGTGCGAATGGATTCTTTGTTAAATCCATCGCACAGCAACGATCCACTTTGTATCCATACGACGTGCCTGTGCATTGTGGTGCATATGCATGCGCAGCAGTGACCTGATCGCGGCGCTGTGAAAAACAGCAGCGTGCGATCAGGTCGGAATGACCCCCCATGTTGCAAGGGGTGCAAATACATTTATTGTATTTGCATGCAGAGCAAATACTTATTGCTTTTGCATGTAGCCCACAAATACTGGACAGCTTTTTTGGTTTGCTTCCAGCCCTGAAATGCCCATATATAAGATGGCATGTGTCTTACTATTTATGCTTAGCAAAAGATGTTTAATATTATTTCACATATGTATTTTCCTAATTAGTACATTTTAAAAAAATTTTTTAACTTGACCTTCAAACTGCTTGTAACAAATAGGGTTTTCTGCAATTGCAGAAGCCACAGTGAGTCAAATGTACCCTGTACTTCCAGTGCAAGGAAGAAGATTCTAGGAGAGATTCTGAGATGGACTCTGCACCATGTTCTCCCAGCGCAAGGAAGAAGATTCTAGGAAAAATGCTGAGATGGACGATGCACCCTGTACTCCCAGCGCAAGGAAGAAGATTCTAGGAAAGATGCTGAGATGGACGATGCACCCTGTACTCCCAGCGCAAGGAAGAAGATTCTAGGAAAGATGCTGAGATGGATGCTGAACCCTGTACTTCCAGCGCAAGGAAGAAGATTCTAGGAAAGATGCTGAGATGGATGCTGAACCCTGTACTTCCAGCGCAAGGAAGAAGATTCTAGGTAAGATGCTGAGATGGACGATGCACCCTGTATTCCCAGCGCAAGGAAGAAGATTCTAGGAAAGATGCTGAGATGGATGCTGAACCCTGTACTTCCAGCGCAAGGAAGAAGATTCTAGGAAAGATGCTGAGATGGATGCTGAACCCTATACTTCCAGCGCAAGGAAGAAGATTCTAGGTAAGATGCTGAGATGGACGATGCACCCTGTATTCCCAGCGCAAGGAAGAAGATTCTAGGAAAGATACTGAGATGGACGATGCACCCTGTACTTCCAGCGCAAGGAAGAAGATTCTAGGAAAGATGCGGAGAGGGACAATGCACCCTGTACTCCCAGCGCAAGGAAGAAGATTCTAGGTAAGATGCTGAGATGGACAATGCACCCTGTACTCCCAGCGCAAGGAGCAAGATTCTAGGAAAAATGCTGAGATGGACAATGCACCCTGTACTCCCAGCGCAAGGAGCAAGATTCTAGGAAAGATGCTGAGATGGACGATGCACCCTGTACTCCCAGCGCAAGGAAGAAGATTCTAGGAAAGATGCTGAGATCGACGCTGCACCCTGTATTCCCAGCACACGGAAGAAGATTCTAGGAAAGATGCTGAGATGGACGATGCACCCTGTACTCCCAGCGCAAGGAAGAAGATTCTAGGAAAGATGCTGAGATGGACGATGCACCCTGTACTCCCAGCGCAAGGAAGAAGATTCTAGGAAAGATGCTGAGATGGATAATGCACCCTGTACTCCCAGCGCAAGGAGCAAGATTCTAGGAAAGATGCTGAGATGGATGCTGAACCCTGTACTTCCAGCGCAAGGAAGAAGATTCTAGGTAAGATGCTGAGATGGACGATGCACCCTGTATTCCCAGCGCAAGGAAGAAGATTCTAGGAAAGATACTGAGATGGACGATGCACCCTGTACTTCCAGCGCAAGGAAGAAGATTCTAGGAAAGATGCGGAGAGGGACAATGCACCCTGTACTCCCAGCGCAAGGAAGAAGATTCTAGGTAAGATGCTGAGATGGACAATGCACCCTGTACTCCCAGCGCAAGGAGCAAGATTCTAGGAAAAATGCTGAGATGGACAATGCACCCTGTACTCCCAGCGCAAGGAGCAAGATTCTAGGAAAGATGCTGAGATGGACGATGCACCCTGTACTCCCAGCGCAAGGAGCAAGATTCTAGGAAAGATGCTGAGATGGACGATGCACCCTGTACTCCCAGCGCAAGGAGCAAGATTCTAGGAAATATGCTGAGATGGATGCTGCACCCTGTACTCCCAGCGCAAGGAGCAAGATTCTAGGAAAGATGCTGAGATGGACGATGCACCCTGTACTCCCAGCGCAAGGAAGAAGATTCTAGGAAAGATGCTGAGATCGACGCTGCACCCTGTATTCCCAGCACAAGGAAGAAGATTCTAGGAAAGATGCTGAGATGGACGATGCACCCTGTACTCCCAGCGCAAGGAAGAAGATTCTAGGAAAGATGCTGAGATGGACGATGCACCCTGTTCTCCCAGCGCAAGGAAGAAGATTCTAGGAAAGATGCTGAGATGGATAATGCACCCTGTACTCCCAGCGCAAGGAGCAAGATTCTAGGAAAGATGCTGAGATGGACGCTGCACCCTGTACTTCCAGCGCAAGGAAGAAGATTCTAAGAAAGATACTGAGATGGACGATGCACCCTGTACTCCCAGCGCAAGGAAGAAGATTCTAGGAAAGATGCTGAGATGGACGCTGCACCCTGTACTCCCAGCGCAAGGAAGAAGATTCTAGGAAAGATGCTGAGATGGATAATGCACCCTGTACTCCCAGCGCAAGGAGCAAGATTCTAGGAAAGATGCTGAGATGGACGCTGCACCCTGTACTCCCAGCGCAAGGAGCAAGATTCTAGGAAAGATGCTGAGATGGACGATGCACCCTGTACTCCCAGCGCAAGGAAGAAGATTCTAGGAAAGATACTGAGATGGACGATGCACCCTGTACTCCCAGCGCTAGGAGCAAGATTCTAGGAAAGATTCTGAGATGGACGATGCACCCTGTACTCCCAGCGCAAGGAAGAAGATTCTAGGAAAGATGCTGAGATGGATGCTGCACCCTGTACTCCCAGCACAAGGAAGAAGATTCTAGGAAAGATGCTGAGATGGACGCTACATCCTGTACTCCCAGCACAAGGAGCAAGATTCTAGGAAAGATGCTGAGATGGATGATGCACCCTGCACTCCCAGCGCAAGGAGCAAGATTCTAGGAAGGATGCTGAGATGGATGATGCACCCTGCACTCCCAGCACAAGGAAGAAGATTCTAGGAAAGATGCTGAGATGGACGATGCACCCTGTACTCCCAGCGCAAGGAGCAAGATTCTAGGAAAGATGCTGAGATGGACGATGCACCCTGTACTCCCAGCGCAAGGAGCAAGATTCTAGGAAAGATACTGAGATGCACGCTGCACCCTGTACTCCCAGCGCAAGAAGCAAGATTCTAGGAAAGATGCTGAGATGGACAATGCACCCTGTACTCCCAGCGCAAGGAGCAAGATTCTAGGAAAGAAGCTGAGATCGACGCTGCACCCTGTATTCCCAGCGCAAGGAAGAAGATTCTAGGAAAGATGCTGAGATGGACACTGAACCCTGTACTCCCAGCGCAAGGAAGAAGATTCTAGGAAAGATGCTGAGATGTACGCTGAACCCTGTACTCCCAGCGCAAAGAAGAAGATTCTAGTAAAGATGCTGAGATGGACGCTGCACCCGTACTCCCAGCGCAAGGAAGAAGATTCTAGGTAAGGTGCTGAGATGGACGATGCACCCTGTACTCCCAGAACAAGGAAGAAGATTCTAGGAAAGATGCTGAGAAGGACGATGCACCCTGTACTCCCAGCGCAAGGAAGAAGATTCTAGGAAAGATGCTGAGATGGACGATGCACCCTGTACTCCCAGCGCAAGGAAGAAGATTCTAGGAAAGATGCTGAGATGGATGCTGCACCCTGTACTCCCAGCGCAAGGAAGAAGATTCTAGGAAAGATGCTGAGATGGATGTTGCACCCTGTACTCCCAGCGCAAGGAGCAAGATTCTAGGAAAGATGCTGAGATGGATGATGCACCCTGTACTCCCAGCGCAAGGAATAAGATTCTAGGAAAGATGCTGAGATGGATGCTGCATCCTGTTCTCCCAGCGCAAGGAAGAAGATTCTAGGAAAGATGCCGAGATGGACGATGCACCCTGTACTCTAAGCTCAAAGAAGAAGATTCTAGGAAAGATGCTGAGATGGACGCTACATCCTGTACTCCCAACACAAGGAAGAAGATTCTAGGAAAGATGCTGAGATGGACGATGCACCCTGTACTCCTAGCACAAGAAGGAAGATTCTAGGAAAGATGCTGAGATAGACGCTGCACCGTGTACTCCCAGCGCAAGGAATAAGATTCTAGGAAAGATGCTGAGATGGACACTGAACCCTGTACTCCCAGCGCAAGGAATAAGATTCTAGGAAAGATGTTGAGATGGACACTGAACCCAGTACTCCCAGCGCAAGGAAGATGATTCTAGGAAAGATGCTGAGATGGACACTGAACCCTGTACTCCCAGCGCAAGGAAGAAGATTCTAGGAAAGATGGTGAGATGGATGCTGAACCCTGTTCTCCCAGAGCAAGGAAGAAGATTCTAGGAAAGATGCTGAGATGGAAGATGCACCCTGTACTCCCAGCGCAAGGAAGAAGATTCTAGGAAAGATGCTGAGATGGATGCTGAACCCTGTTCTCCCAGAGCAAGGAAGAAGATTCTAGGAAAGATGCTGAGATGGACGATGCACCCTGTACTCCCAGCGCAAGGAAGAAGATTCTAGGAAAGATGCTGAGATGGATGCTGCACCCTGTACTCCCAGCGCAAGGAAGAAGATTCTAGGAAAGATGCTGAGATGGATGATGCACCCTGTACTCCCAGCGCAAGGAGCAAGACTCTAGGAAAGATGCTGAGATGGATGATGCACCCTGTACTCCCAGCGCAAGGAATAAGATTCTAGGAAAGATGCTGAGATGGATGCTGCACCCTGTTCTCCCAGCGCAAGGAAGAAGATTCTAGGAAAGATGCCGAGATGGACGATGCACCCTGTACTCTAAGCTCAAAGAAGAAGATTCTAGGAAAGATGCTGAGATGGACGCTACATCCTGTACTCCCAACACAAGGAAGAAGATTCTAGGAAAGATGCTGAGATGGACGATGCACCCTGTACTCCTAGCACAAGAAGGAAGATTCTAGGAAAGATGCTGAGATAGACGCTGCACCGTGTACTCCCAGCGCAAGGAATAAGATTCTAGGAAAGATGCTGAGATGGACACTGAACCCTGTACTCCCAGCGCAAGGAAGATGATTCTAGGAAAGATGCTGAGATGGACACTGAACCCTGTACTCCCAGCGCAAGGAATAAGATTCTAGGAAAGATGTTGAGATGGACACTGAACCCAGTACTCCCAGCGCAAGGAAGATGATTCTAGGAAAGATGCTGAGATGGACACTGAACCCTGTACTCCCAGCGCAAGGAAGAAGATTCTAGGAAAGATGGTGAGATGGATGCTGAACCCTGTTCTCCCAGAGCAAGGAAGAAGATTCTAGGAAAGATGCTGAGATGGACGATGCACCCTGTACTCCCAGCGCAAGGAAGAAGATTCTAGGAAAGATGCTGAGATGGATGCTGCACCCTGTACTCCCAGCGCAAGGAAGAAGATTCTAGGAAAGATGCTGAGATGGATGATGCACCCTGTACTCCCAGCGCAAGGAGCAAGATTCTAGGAAAGATGCTGAGATGGATGATGCACCCTGTACTCCCAGCGCAAGGAATAAGATTCTAGGAAAGATGCTGAGATGGATGCTGCACCCTGTTCTCCCAGCGCAAGGAAGAAGATTCTAGGAAAGATGCCGAGATGGACGATGCACCCTGTACTCTAAGCTCAAAGAAGAAGATTCTAGGAAAGATGCTGAGATGGACGCTACATCCTGTACTCCCAACACAAGGAAGAAGATTCTAGGAAAGATGCTGAGATGGACGATGCACCCTGTACTCCTAGCACAAGAAGGAAGATTCTAGGAAAGATGCTGAGATAGACGCTGCACCGTGTACTCCCAGCGCAAGGAATAAGATTCTAGGAAAGATGCTGAGATGGACACTGAACCCTGTACTCCCAGCGCAAGGAAGATGATTCTAGGAAAGATGCTGAGATGGACACTGAACCCTGTACTCCCAGCGCAAGGAATAAGATTCTAGGAAAGATGTTGAGATGGACACTGAACCCAGTACTCCCAGCGCAAGGAAGATGATTCTAGGAAAGATGCTGAGATGGACACTGAACCCTGTACTCCCAGCGCAAGGAAGAAGATTCTAGGAAAGATGGTGAGATGGATGCTGAACCCTGTTCTCCCAGAGCAAGGAAGAAGATTCTAGGAAAGATGCTGAGATGGAAGA
This sequence comes from Pseudophryne corroboree, assembly GCF_028390025.1. Taxonomy (NCBI): domain Eukaryota; kingdom Metazoa; phylum Chordata; class Amphibia; order Anura; family Myobatrachidae; genus Pseudophryne; species Pseudophryne corroboree. The sequence continues at coordinate 229,577,935 of NC_086453.1, forward strand.
TGCACCCTGTACTCCCAGCGCAAGGAAGAAGATTCTAGGAAAGATGCTGAGATGGATGCTGAACCCTGTTCTCCCAGAGCAAGGAAGAAGATTCTAGGAAAGATGCTGAGATGGACGATGCACCCTGTACTCCCAGCGCAAGGAAGAAGATTCTAGGAAAGATGCTGAGATGGATGCTGCACCCTGTACTCCCAGCGCAAGGAAGAAGATTCTAGGAAAGATGCTTAGATGGATGATGCACCCTGTACTCCCAGCGCAAGGAGCAAGTTTCTAGGAGAGATGCTGAGATGTATGATGCACCCTGTACTCCCAGTACAAGGAAGAAGATTCTAGGAAAGATGCTGAGATGGATGCTGCACCCTGTTCTCCCAGCGCAAAAAAGAAGATTCTAGGAAAGATGCTGAGATGGATGATGCACCCTGTACTCCCAGCGCAAGGAATAAGATTCTTGGAAAGATGCTGAGATGGATGCTGCACCCTGTTCTCCCAGCGCAAGGAAGAAGATTCTAGGAAAGATGCCGAGATGGACGATGCACCCTGTACTCTAAGCTCAAAGAAGAAGATTCTAGGAAAGATGCTGAGATGGACGCTACATCCTGTACTCCCAACACAAGGAAGAAGATTCTAGGAAAGATGCTGAGATGGACGATGCACCCTGTACTCCTAGCACAAGAAGGAAGATTCTAGGAAAGATGCTGAGATAGACGCTGCACCGTGTACTCCCAGCGCAAGGAATAAGATTCTAGGAAAGATGCTGAGATGGACACTGAACCCTGTACTCCCAGCGCAAGGAAGATGATTCTAGGAAAGATGCTGAGATGGACACTGAACCCTGTACTCCCAGCGCAAGGAATAAGATTCTAGGAAAGATGTTGAGATGGACACTGAACCCAGTACTCCCAGCGCAAGGAAGATGATTCTAGGAAAGATGCTGAGATGGACACTGAACCCTGTACTCCCAGCGCAAGGAAGAAGATTCTAGGAAAGATGGTGAGATGGATGCTGAACCCTGTTCTCCCAGAGCAAGGAAGAAGATTCTAGGAAAGATGCTGAGATGGACGATGCACCCTGTACTCCCAGCGCAAGGAAGAAGATTCTAGGAAAGATGCTGAGATGGATGCTGAACCCTGTTCTCCCAGAGCAAGGAAGAAGATTCTAGGAAAGATGCTGAGATGGACGATGCACCCTGTACTCCCAACGCAAGGAAGAAGATTCTAGGAAAGATGCTGAGATGGATGCTGCACCCTGTACTCCCAGCGCAAGGAAGAAGATTCTAGGAAAGATGCTTAGATGGATGATGCACCCTGTACTCCCAGCACAAGGAAGAAGATTCTAGGAAAGATGCTGAGATGGATGCTGCACCCTGTTCTCCCAGCGCAAAAAAGAAGATTCTAGGAAAGATGCCGAGATGGACGATGCACCCTGTACTCTAAGCTCAAAGAAGAAGATTCTAGGAAAGATGCTGAGATGTATGATGCACCCTGTACTCCCAGCACAAGGAAGAAGATTCTAGGAAAGATGCTGAGATGGATGCTGCACCCTGTTCTCCCAGCGCAAAAAAGAAGATTCTAGGAAAGATGCCGAGATGGACGATGCACCCTGTACTCTAAGCTCAAAGAAGAAGATTCTAGAAAAGATGCTGAGATGGACGCTACATCCTGTACTCCCAACACAAGGAAGAAGATTCTAGGAAAGATGCTGAGATGGACGATGCACCCTGCACTCCTAGCAAAAGAAGGAAGATTCTAGGGAAGATGCTGAGATAGACGCTGCACCGTGTACTCCCAGCGCAAGGAATAAGATTCTAGGAAAGATGCTGAGATGGACACTGAACCCTGTACTCCCAGCGCAAGGAAGATGATTCTAGGAAAGATGCTGAGATGGACACTGAACCCTGTACTCCCAGCGCAAGGAATAAGATTCTAGGAAAGATGTTGAGATGGACACTGAACCCAGTACTCCCAGCGCAAGGAAGATGATTCTAGGAAAGATGCTGAGATGGACACTGAAACCTGTACTCCCAGCGCAAGGAAGAAGATTCTAGGAAAGATGGTGAGATGGATGCTGAACCCTGTTCTCCCAGAGCAAGGAAGAAGATTCTAGGAAAGATGCTGAGATGGAAGATGCACCCTGTACTCCCAGCGCAAGGAAGAAGATTCTAGGAAAGATGCTGAGATGGATGCTGAACCCTGTTCTCCCAGAGCAAGGAAGAAGATTCTAGGAAAGATGCTGAGATGGACGATGCACCCTGTACTCCCAGCGCAAGGAAGAAGATTCTAGGAAAGATGCTGAGATGGATGCTGCACCCTGTACTCCCAGCGCAAGGAAGAAGATTCTAGGAAAGATGCTTAGATGGATGATGCACCCTGTACTCCCAGCGCAAGGAGCAAGTTTCTAGGAAAGATGCTGAGATGTATGATGCACCCTGTACTCCCAGCACAAGGAAGAAGATTCTAGGAAAGATGCTGAGATGGATGCTGCACCCTGTTCTCCCAGCGCAAGGAAGAAGATTCTAGGAAAGATGCCGAGATGGACGATGCACCCTGTACTCTCAGCGCAAAGAAGAAGATTCTAGGAGAGATGCTGAGATGGACGCTACATCCCGTACTCCCAGCACAAGGAAGAAGATTCTAGGAAAGATGCTGAGATAGAAGCTGCACCCTGTACTCCCAGCGCAAGGGATAAGATTCTAGGAAAGATGCTGAGATGGATGCTGCACCCTGTTCTCCCAGCGCAAGGAAGAAGATTCTAGGAAAGATGCCGAGATGGACGATGCACCCTGTACTCTAAGCTCAAAGAAGAAGATTCTAGGAAAGATGCTGAGATGGACGCTACATCCTGTACTCCCAACACAAGGAAGAAGATTCTAGGAAAGATGCTGAGATGGACGATGCACCCTGTACTCCTAGCACAAGAAGGAAGATTCTAGGAAAGATGCTGAGATAGACGCTGCACCGTGTACTCCCAGCGCAAGGAATAAGATTCTAGGAAAGATGCTGAGATGGACACTGAACCCTGTACTCCCAGCGCAAGGAAGATGATTCTAGGAAAGATGCTGAGATGGACACTGAACCCTGTACTCTCAGCGCAAGGAATAAGATTCTAGGAAAGATGTTGAGATGGACACTGAACCCAGTACTCCCAGCGCAAGGAAGATGATTCTAGGAAAGATGCTGAGATGGACACTGAACCCTGTACTCCCAGCGCAAGGAAGAAGATTCTAGGAAAGATGGTGAGATGGATGCTGAACCCTGTTCTCCCAGAGCAAGGAAGAAGATTCTAGGAAAGATGCTGAGATGGAAGATGCACCCTGTACTCCCAGCGCAAGGAAGAAGATTCTAGGAAAGATGCTGAGATGGATGCTGAACCCTGTTCTCCCAGAGCAAGGAAGAAGATTCTAGGAAAGATGCTGAGATGGACGATGCACCCTGTACTCCCAGCGCAAGGAAGAAGATTCTAGGAAAGATGCTGAGATGGATGCTGCACCCTGTACTCCCAGCGCAAGGAAGAAGATTCTAGGAAAGATGCTGAGATGGATGATGCACCCTGTACTCCCAGCGCAAGGAGCAAGATTCTAGGAAAGATGCTGAGATGGATGATGCACCCTGTACTCCCAGCGCAAGGAATAAGATTCTAGGAAAGATGCTGAGATGGATGCTGCACCCTGTTCTCCCAGCGCAAGGAAGAAGTTTCTAGGAAAGATGCCGAGATGGACGATGCACCCTGTACTCTAAGCTCAAAGAAGAAGATTCTAGGAAAGATGCTGAGATGGACGCTACATCCTGTACTCCCAACACAAGGAAGAAGATTCTAGGAAAGATGCTGAGATGGACGATGCACCCTGTACTCCTAGCACAAGAAGGAAGATTCTAGGAAAGATGCTGAGATAGACGCTGCACCGTGTACTCCCAGCGCAAGGAATAAGATTCTAGGAAAGATGCTGAGATGGACACTGAACCCTGTACTCCCAGCGCAAGGAAGATGATTCTAGGAAAGATGCTGAGATGGACACTGAACCCTGTACTCCCAGCGCAAGGAATAAGATTCTAGGAAAGATGTTGAGATGGACACTGAACCCAGTACTCCCAGCGCAAGGAAGATGATTCTAGGAAAGATGCTGAGATGGACACTGAACCCTGTACTCCCAGCGCAAGGAAGAAGATTCTAGGAAAGATGGTGAGATGGATGCTGAACCCTGTTCTCCCAGAGCAAGGAAGAAGATTCTAGGAAAGATGCTGAGATGGAAGATGCACCCTGTACTCCCAGCGCAAGGAAGAAGATTCTAGGAAAGATGCTGAGATGGATGCTGAACCCTGTTCTCCCAGAGCAAGGAAGAAGATTCTAGGAAAGATGCTGAGATGGACGATGCACCCTGTACTCCCAGCGCAAGGAAGAAGATTCTAGGAAAGATGCTGAGATGGATGCTGCACCCTGTACTCCCAGCGCAAGGAAGAAGATTCTAGGAAAGATGCTTAGATGGATGATGCACCCTGTACTCCCAGCGCAAGGAGCAAGTTTCTAGGAAAGATGCTGAGATGTATGATGCACCCTGTACTCCCAGCACAAGGAATAAGATTCTAGGAAAGATGCTGAGATGGATGCTGCACCCTGTTCTCCCAGCGCAAAAAAGAAGATTCTAGGAAAGATGCCGAGATGGACGATGCACCCTGTACTCTAAGCTCAAAGAAGAAGATTCTAGGAAAGATGCTGAGATGGACGCTACATCCTGTACTCCCAACACAAGGAAGAAGATTCTAGGAAAGATGCTGAGATGGACGATGCACCCTGTACTCCTAGCAAAAGAAGGAAGATTCTAGGGAAGATGCTGAGATAGACGCTGCACCGTGTACTCCCAGCGCAAGGAATAAGATTCTAGGAAAGATGCTGAGATGGACACTGAACCCTGTACTCCCAGCGCAAGGAAGATGATTCTAGGAAAGATGCTGAGATGGACACTGAACCCTGTACTCCCAGCGCAAGGAATAAGATTCTAGGAAAGATGTTGAGATGGACACTGAACCCAGTACTCCCAGCGCAAGGAAGATGATTCTAGGAAAGATGCTGAGATGGACGATGCACCCTGTACTCCCAGCGCAAGGAAGAAGATTCTTGGAAAGATGCTGAGATGGATGCTGCACCCTGTACTCCCAGCGCAAGGAAGAAGATTCTAGGAAAGATGCTGAGATGGATGATGCACCCTGTACTCCCAGCGCAAGGAGCAAGATTCTAGGAAAGATGCAGAGATGGATGATGCACCCTGTACTCCCAGCGCAAGGAATAAGATTCTAGGAAAGATGCTGAGATGGATGCTGCACCCTGTTCTCCCAGCGCAAGGAAGAAGATTCTAGGAAAGATGCCGAGATGGACGATGCACCCTGTACTCTAAGCTCAAAGAAGAAGATTCTAGGAAAGATGCTGAGATGGACGCTACATCCTGTACTCCCAGCACAAGGAAGAAGATTCTAGGAAAGATGCTGAGATGGACGATGCACCCTGTACTCCTAGCATAAGAAGGAAGATTCTAGGAAAGATGCTGAGATAGACGCTGCACCGTGTACTCCCAGCGCAAGGAATAAGATTCTAGGAAAGATGCTGAGATGGACACTGAACCCTGTACTCCCAGCGCAAGGAAGATGATTCTAGGAAAGATGCTGAGATGGACACTGAACCCTGTACTCCCAGCGCAAGGAATAAGATTCTAGGAAAGATGTTGAGATGGACACTGAACCCAGTACTCCCAGCGCAAGGAAGATGATTCTAGGAAAGATGCTGAGATGGACACTGAACCCTGTACTCCCAGCGCAAGGAAGAAGATTCTAGGAAAGATGGTGAGATGGATGCTGAACCCTGTTCTCCCAGAGCAAGGAAGAAGATTCTAGGAAAGATGCTGAGATGGAAGATGCACCCTGTACTCCCAGCGCAAGGAAGACGATTCTAGGAAAGATGCTGAGATGGATGCTGAACCCTGTTCTCCCAGAGCAAGGAAGAAGATTCTAGGAAAGATGCTGAGATGGACGATGCACCCTGTACTCCCAGCGCAAGGAAGAAGATTCTAGGAAAGATGCTGAGATGGATGCTGCACCCTGTACTCCCAGCGCAAGGAAGAAGATTCTAGGAAAGATGCTTAGATGGATGATGCACCCTGTACTCCCAGCGCAAGGAGCAAGTTTCTAGGAAAGATGCTGAGATGTATGATGCACCCTGTACTCCCAGCACAAGGAATAAGATTCTAGGAAAGATGCTGAGATGGATGCTGCACCCTGTTCTCCCAGCGCAAAAAAGAAGATTCTAGGAAAGATGCCGAGATGGACGATGCACCCTGTACTCTAAGCTCAAAGAAGAAGATTCTAGGAAAGATGCTGAGATGGACGCTACATCCTGTACTCCCAACACAAGGAAGAAGATTCTAGGAAAGATGCTGAGATGGACGATGCACCCTGTACTCCTAGCAAAAGAAGGAAGATTCTAGGGAAGATGCTGAGATAGACGCTGCACCGTGTACTCCCAGCGCAAGGAATAAGATTCTAGGAAAGATGCTGAGATGGACACTGAACCCTGTACTCCCAGCGCAAGGAAGATGATTCTAGGAAAGATGCTGAGATGGACACTGAACCCTGTACTCCCAGCGCAAGGAATAAGATTCTAGGAAAGATGTTGAGATGGACACTGAACCCAGTACTCCCAGCGCAAGGAAGATGATTCTAGGAAAGATGCTGAGATGGACACTGAACCCTGTTCTCCCAGAGCAAGGAAGAAGATTCTAGGAAAGATGCTGAGATGGAAGATGCACCCTGTACTCCCAGCGCAAGGAAGAAGATTCTAGGAAAGATGCTGAGATGGATGCTGAACCCTGTTCTCCCAGAGCAAGGAAGAAGATTCTAGGAAAGATGCTGAGATGGACGATGCACCCTGTACTCCCAGCGCAAGGAAGAAGATTCTAGGAAAGATGCTGAGATGGATGCTGCACCCTGTACTCCCAGCGCAAGGAAGAAGATTCTAGGAAAGATGCTGAGATGGATGATGCACCCTGTACTCCCAGCGCAAGGAGCAAGATTCTAGGAAAGATGCTGAGATGGATGATGCACCCTGTACTCCCAGCGCAAGGAATAAGATTCTAGGAAAGATGCTGAGATGGATGCTGCACCCTGTTCTCCCAGCGCAAGGAAGAAGATTTTAGGAAAGATGCCGAGATGGACGATGCACCCTGTACTCTAAGCTCAAAGAAGAAGATTCTAGGAAAGATGCTGAGATGGACGCTACATCCTGTACTCCCAACACAAGGAAGAAGCTTCTAGGAAAGATGCTGAGATGGACGATGCACCCTGTACTCCTAGCACAAGAAGGAAGATTCTAGGAAAGATGCTGAGATAGACGCTGCACCGTGTACTCCCAGCGCAAGGAATAAGATTCTAGGAAAGATGCTGAGATGGACACTGAACCCTGTACTCCCAGCGCAAGGAAGATGATTCTAGGAAAGATGCTGAGATGGACACTGAACCCTGTACTCCCAGCGCAAGGAATACGATTCTAGGAAAGATGTTGAGATGGACACTGAACCCAGTACTCCCAGCGCAAGGAAGATGATTCTAGGAAAGATGCTGAGATGGACACTGAACCCTGTACTCCCAGCGCAAGGAAGAAGATTCTAGGAAAGATGGTGAGATGGATGCTGAACCCTGTTCTCCCAGAGCAAGGAAGAAGATTCTAGGAAAGATGCTGAGATGGAAGATGCACCCTGTACTCCCAGCGCAAGGAAGAAGATTCTAGGAAAGATGCTGAGATGGATGCTGAACCCTGTTCTCCCAGAGCAAGGAAGAAGATTCTAGGAAAGATGCTGAGATGGACGATGCACCCTGTACTCCCAGCGCAAGGAAGAAGATTCTAGGAAAGATGCTGAGATGGATGCTGCACCCTGTACTCCCAGCGCAAGGAAGAAGATTCTAGGAAAGATGCTTAGATGGATGATGCACCCTGTACTCCCAGCGCAAGGAGCAAGTTTCTAGGAAAGATGCTGAGATGTATGATGCACCCTGTACTCCCAGCACAAGGAAGAAGATTCTAGGAAAGATGCTGAGATGGATGCTGCACCCTGTTCTCCCAGCGCAAAAAAGAAGATTCTAGGAAAGATGCCGAGATGGACGATGCACCCTGTACTCCCAGCGCAAGGAAGAAGATTCTAGGAAAGATGGTGAGATGGATGCTGAACCCTGTTCTCCCAGAGCAAGGAAGAAGATTCTAGGAAAGATGCTGAGATGGAAGATGCACCCTGTACTCCCAGCGCAAGGAAGAAGATTCTAGGAAAGATGCTGAGATGGATGCTGAACCCTGTTCTCCCAGAGCAAGGAAGAAGATTCTAGGAAAGATGCTGAGATGGACGATGCACCCTGTACTCCCAGCGCAAGGAAGAAGATTCTAGGAAAGATGCCGAGATGGATGCTGCACCCTGTACTCCCTGCGCAAGGAAGAAGATTCTAGGAAAGATGCTGAGATGGATGATGCACCCTGTACTCCCAGCGCAAGGAGCAAGATTCTAGGAAAGATGCTGAGATGGATGATGCACCCTGTACTCCCAGCGCAAGGAATAAGATTCTAGGAAAGATGCTGAGATGGATGCTGCACCCTGTTCTCCCAGCGCAAGGAAGAAGATTCTAGGAAAGATGCCGAGATGGACGATGCACCCTGTACTCTAAGCTCAAAGAAGAAGATTCTAGGAAAGATGCTGAGATGGACGCTACATCCTATACTCCCAACACAAGGAAGAAGCTTCTAGGAAAGATGCTGAGATGGACGATGCACCCTGTACTCCTAGCACAAGAAGGAAGATTCTAGGAAAGATGCTGAGATAGACGCTGCACCGTGTACTCCCAGCGCAAGGAATAAGATTCTAGGAAAGATGCTGAGATGGACACTGAACCCTGTACTCCCAGCGCAAGGAAGATGATTCTAGGAAAGATGCTGAGATGGACACTGAACCCTGTACTCCCAGCGCAAGGAATAAGATTCTAGGAAAGATGTTGAGATGGACACTGAACCCAGTACTCCCAGCGCAAGGAAGATGATTCTAGGAAAGATGCTGAGATGGACACTGAACCCTGTACTCCCAGCGCAAGGAAGAAGATTCTAGGAAAGATGGTGAGATGGATGCTGAACCCTGTTCTCCCAGAGCAAGGAAGAAGATTCTAGGAAAGATGCTGAGATGGAAGATGCACCCTGTACTCCCAGCGCAAGGAAGAAGATTCTAGGAAAGATGCTGAGATGGATGCTGAACCCTGTTCTCCCAGAGCAAGGAAGAAGATTCTAGGAAAGATGCTGAGATGGACGATGCACCCTGTACTCCCAGCGCAAGGAAGAAGATTCTAGGAAAGATGCTTAGATGGATGATGCACCCTGTACTCCCAGCGCAAGGAGCAAGTTTCTAGGAAAGATGCTGAGATGTATGATGCACCCTGTACTCCCAGCACAAGGAAGAAGATTCTAGGAAAGATGCTGAGATGGATGCTGCACCCTGTTCTCCCAGCGCAAAAAAGAAGATTCTAGGAAAGATGCCGAGATGGACGATGCACCCTGTACTCTAAGCTCAAAGAAGAAGATTCTAGGAAAGATGCTGAGATGGACGCTACATCCTGTACTCCCAACACAAGGAAGAAGATTCTAGGAAAGATGCTGAGATGGATGATGCACCCTGTACTCCTAGCAAAAGAAGGAAGATTCTAGGGAAGATGCTGAGATAGACGCTGCACCGTGTACTCCCAGCGCAAGGAATAAGATTCTAGGAAAGATGCTGAGATGGACACTGAACCCTGTACTCCCAGCGCAAGGAAGATGATTCTAGGAAAGATGCTGAGATGGACACTGAACCCTGTACTCCCAGCGCAAGGAATAAGATTCTAGGAAAGATGTTGAGATGGACACTGAACCCAGTACTCCCAGCGCAAGGAAGATGATTCTAGGAAAGATGCTGAGATGGACACTGAAACCTGTACTCCCAGCGCAAGGAAGAAGATTCTAGGAAAGATGGTGAGATGGATGCTGAACCCTGTTCTCCCAGAGCAAGGAAGAAGATTCTAGGAAAGATGCTGAGATGGAAGATGCACCCTGTACTCCCAGCGCAAGGAAGAAGATTCTAGGAAAGATGCTGAGATGGATGCTGAACCCTGTTCTCCCAGAGCAAGGAAGAAGATTCTAGGAAAGATGCTGAGATGGACGATGCACCCTGTACTCCCAGCGCAAGGAAGAAGATTCTAGGAAAGATGCTGAGATGGATGCTGCACCCTGTACTCCCAGCGCAAGGAAGAAGATTCTAGGAAAGATGCTTAGATGGATGATGCACCCTGTACTCCCAGCGCAAGGAGCAAGTTTCTAGGAAAGATGCTGAGATGTATGATGCACCCTGTACTCCCAGCACAAGGAAGAAGATTCTAGGAAAGATGCTGAGATGGATGCTGCACCCTGTTCTCCCAGCGCAAGGAAGAATATTCTAGGAAAGATGCCGAGATGGACGATGCACCCTGTACTCTCAGCGCAAAGAAGAGGATTCTAGGAGAGATGCTGAGATGGACGCTACATCCCGTACTCCCAGCACAAGGAAGAAGATTCTAGGAAAGATGCTGAGATGGACGCTACATCCTGTACTCCCAACACAAGGAAGAAGATTCTAGGAAAGATGCTGAGATGGACGATGCACCCTGTACTCCCATCACAAGATAGAAGATTCCAGGAAAGATGCTGAGATGGACGCTGAAACCTGTACTCCCAGCGCAAGGAAGAATATTCTAGGAAAGATGCTGAGATGGATGCTGAACCCTGTACTCCCAGCGCAAGGAAGAAGATTCGAGGAAAGATGCTGAGATGGACAATGCACCCTGTACTCCCAGCACAAGAAGGAAGATTCTAGGAAAGATGCTGAGATGGACGCTGCACCGTGTACTCCCAGCGCAAGGAATAAGATTCTAGGAAAGATGCTGAGATGGACATTGAACCCTGTACTCCCAGCACAAGGAGGATGATTCTAGGAAAGATGCTGAGATGGACACTGAACCCTGTACTCCCAGCGCAAGGAATAAGATTCTAGGAAAGATGCTGAGATGGACACTGAACCCTGTACTCCCAGCGCAAGGAAGATGATTCTAGGAAAGATGCTGAGATGGACACTGAACACTGTACTCCCAGCGCAAAGAAGAAGATTCTAGGAAAGATGGTGAGATGGATGCTGAACCCTGTTCTCCCAGAGCAAGGAAGAAGATTCTAGGAAAGATGCTGAGATGGACGATGCACCCTGTACTCCCAGCGCAAGGAAGAAGATTCTAGGAAAGATGCTGAGATGGATGCTGCACCCTGTTCTCCCAGAGCAAGGTAGAAGATTCTAGGAAAGATGCTGAGATGGACGATGCACCCTGTACTCCCAGCGCAAGGAAGAAGATTCTAGGAAAGATGCTGAGATGGATCCAGCACCCTGCACTCCCAGCGCAAGGAAGAAGATTCTAGGAAAGATGCTTAGATGGATGATGCACCCTGTACTCCCAGCGCAAGGAGCAAGATTCTAGGAAAGATGCTGAGATGTATGATGCACCCTGTACTCCCAGCACAAGGAAGAAGATTCTGGGAAAGATGCTGAGATGGATGCTGCACCCTGTTCTCCGAGCGCAAGGAAGAAGATTCTAGGAAAGATGCCGAGATGGACGATGCACCCTGTACTCTCAACGCAAAGAAGAAGATTCTGGGAAAGATGCTGAGATGGACGCTACATCCTGTACTCCCAACACAAGGAAGAAGATTCTAGGAAAGATGCTGCGATGGACGATGCACCCTGTACTCCAATCGCAAGATAGAAGATTCCAGGAAAGATGCTGAGATGGACGCTGAACCCTGTACCACCAGTGCAAGGAAGAATATTCTAGGAAAGATGCTGAGATGGATGCTGAACCCAGTACTCCCAGCGCAAGGAATAAGATTCTAGGAAAGATGCTGAGATGGACGCTGCACCCTGTACTCCCGGCGCAAGGAAGAAGATTCTAGGAAAGATGTTGAGATGGATGATGCACCCTGTACGCCCAGCGTAAGGAAGAAGATTCTAGGAAAGATGCTGAGATGGACGCTACATCCTGTACTCATAGCACAAGGAAGAAGATTCTAGGAAAGATGATGAGATGGATGATGCACCCTGTACTCTCAGCACAAGGAAGAAGATTCTAGGAAAGATGCTGAGATGGACGATGCACCCTGTACTCTCAGCGCAAGGAGCAAGATTCTAGGAAAGATGCTGAGATGGACGCTGCACCCTGTACTCCCAGTACAAGGAAGAAGATTCTAGGAAAGATGCTGAGATAGACGCTGCACCCTGTACTCCCAGCGCAAGGAAGAAGATTCTAGGAAAGATGCTGAGATGGACGATGCACCCTGTCCTCCCAGCGCAAGGAGGAAGATTCTAGGAAAGATGCCGAGATGGCCGATGCACCCTGTACTCCCAGCACAAAGAAGAAGATTCTAGGAAAGATGCTGAGATGGACGCTACATCCTGTACTCCCAGCACAAGGAAGAAGATTCTAGGAAAGATGCTGAGATGGATGCTGCACCCTGTACTCCCAGCGCAAATAGCAAGATTCTTGGAAAGATGCTGAGATGGACGCTACATCCTCTACTCCCAGCGCAAGGAAGAAGATTCTAGGAAAGATGCTGAGATGGACGATGCACCCTGTACTCCCAGCGCAAGGAAGAAGATTCTAGGAAAGATGCTGAGATGGACACTGAACTCAGTACTCCCAGCACAAGGAAGAAGATTCTAGGAAAGATGCTGAGATGGACGCTGAAGACTGTACTCCCAGCTCAAGGAAGAAGATTCTAGGAAAGATGCTGAGATGGACGCTGAACCCTGTACTCCCAGCGCAAGGAAGAAGATTCTAGGAAAGATGCTGAGATGGACGCTGCACCCCTTACTCCCAGCGCAAGGAGCAAGATTCTAGGAAAGATGCTGAGATGTACGCTAAACCCTGTACTCCCAGCTCAAAGAAGAAGATTCTAGGAAAGATGCTGAGATGGACGCTGCACCCCGTACTCCCAGCGCAAGGAAGAAGATTCTAGGAAAGATGCTGAGATGGACGCTGAAGCCTGTACTCCCATGAAAAGGAAGAAGATTCTAGGAAAGATGCTGAGATGGACGCTGAACCCCGTACTCCCAGCGCAAGGAAGAAGATTCTAGGAAAGATGCTGAGATGGACGCTGCACCCCGTACTCCCAGCGCAAGGAGCAAGATTCTAGGAAAGATGCTGAGACGGATGCACCCTGTACTCCCAGCACAAGGAAGAAGATTCTAGGAAAGATGCTGAGATGGATGCTGCATCCTGTACTCCCAGCGCAAGGAGCAAGATTCTAGGAAAGATGCTGAGATGGATGCTGCACCCTGTACTCCCAGCGCAAATAGCAAGATTCTTGGAAAGATGCTGAGATGGACGCTACATCCTCTACTCCCAGCGCAAGGAAGAAGATTCTAGGAAAGATGCTGAGATGGACGATGCACCGTGTACTCCCAGCGCAAGGAAGAAGATTCTAGGAAAGATGCTGAGATGGACACTGAACCCTGCACTCCCAGCGCAAGGAAGAAGATTCTAGGAAAGATGCTGAGATGGACGCTGAAGCCTGTACTCCCATCACAAGGAAGAAGATTCTATGAAAGATGCTGAGATGGACACTGAACCCTGTACTCCCAGCGCAAGGAAGAAGATTCTAGGAAAGATGCTGAGATGGACGCTGAAGCCTGTACTCCCATCACAAGGAAGAAGATTCTAGGAAAGATGCTGAGATGGACGCTGAACCCTGTACTCCCAGCGCAAAGAAGAAGATTCTAGGAAAGATGCTGAGATGGAAGCTGCACCCCGTACTCCCCGCGCAAGGAAGAAGAATCTAGGAAAGGTGCTGAGATGGATGATGCACTCTGTAAACCCAGCACAAGGAAGGAGATTCTAGGAAAGATGCTGAGATAGACGCTGCACCCTGTACTCCCAGCGCAAGGAATAAGATTCTAGGAAAGATGCTGAGATGGATGCTGCACCCTGTTCTCCTAGCGCAAGGAAGAAGATTCTAGGAAAGATGCCGAGATGGACGATGCACCCTGTACTCCCAGCGCCAAGAAGAAGATTCTAGGAAAGATGCTGAGATGGACGCTACATCCTCTACTCCCAGCACAAGGAAGAAGATTCTAGGAAAGATGCTGTGATGGACGATGCACCCTGTACTCCCAGCGCAAGGAAGAAGATTCTAGGAAAGATGCTGAGATGGACACTGAATCCTGTACTCCCAGCGCAAGGAAGAAGATTCTAGGAAAGATGCTGAGATGGACACTGAACCCTGTATTCCCAGCGCAAGGAAGAAGATTCTAGGAAAGATGCTGAGATGGACGATGCACCCTGTACTCCCAGCGCAAAGAAGAAGATTCTAGGAAAGATGCTGAGATGGACGCTGCACCCCGTACTCCCCGCGCAAGGAAGAAGATTCTAGGTAAGGTGCTGAGATGGACAATGCACCCTGTACTCCCAGCACAAGAAAGAAGATTCTAGGAAAAATGCTGAGATGGACGCTGAAGCCTGTACTCCCATGACAAGGAAGAAGATTCTAGGAAAGATGCTAAGATGGACGCTGAACCCTGTACTCCCAGCGCAAGGAAGAAGATTCTAGGAAAGATGCTGAGATGGATGCTGCACCCTGTACTCCCAGCGCAAATAGCAAGATTCTTGGAAAGATGCTGAGATGGACGCTACATCCTCAACTCCCAGCGCAAGGAAGAAGATTCTAGGAAAGATGCTGAGATGTACGATGCACCCTGTACTCCCAGCGCAAGGAAGAAGATTCTAGGAAAGATGCTGAGATGGACACTGAACCCTGTACTCCCAGCGCAAGGAAGAAGATTCTAGGAAAGATGCTGAGATGGACGCTGAACCCTGTACTCCCAGCGCAAGGAAGAAGGTTCTAGGAAAGATGCTGAAATGGACACTGAACCATGTATTCCCAGCGCAAAGAAGAAGATTCTAGGAAAGATGCTGAGATGGAAGCTGCACCCCGTACTCCCCGCGCAAGGAAGAAGAATCTAGGAATGGTGCTGAGATGGATGATGCACTCTGTACTCACAGCACAAGGAAGGAGATTCTAGGAAAGATGCTGAGATAGACGCTGCACCCTGTACTCCCAGCGCAAGGAATAAGATTCTAGGAAAGATGCTGAGATGGATGCTGCACCCTATTCTCCTAGCGCAAGGAAGAAGATTCTAGGAAAGATGCCGAGATGGACGATGCACCCTGTACTCCCAGCGCAAAGAAGAGGATTCTAGGAAAGATGCTGAGATGGACGCTACATCCTCTACTCCCAGCACAAGGAAGAAGATTCTAGGAAAGATGCTGAGATGGACGATGCACCCTGTACTCCCAGCGCAAGAAAGAAGATTCTAGGAAAGATGCTGAGATGGACGCTGAAGCCTGTACTCCCATCACAAGGAAGAAGATTCTAGGAAAGATGCTGAGATGGACGCTGAAGCCTGTACTCCCATCACAAGGAAGAAGATTCTAGGAAAGATGCTGAGATGGACGCTGAACCCTGTACTCCCAGCGCAAGGAAGAAGGTTCTAGGAAAGATGCTGAAATGGACACTGAACCATGTATTCCCAGCGCAAGGAAGAAGATTCTAGGAAAGATGCTGAGATGGAAGCTGCACCCCGTACTCCCCGCACAAGGAAGAAGAATCTAGGAATGGTGCTGAGATGGATGATGCACTCTGTACTCCCAGCACAAGGAAGGAGATTCTAGGAAAGATGCTGAGATAGACGCTGCACCCTGTACTCCCAGCGCAAGGAATAAGATTCTAGGAAAGATACTGAGATGGATGCTGCACCCTATTCTCCTAGCGCAAGGAAGAAGATTCTAGGAAAGATGCAGAGATGGACGATGCACCCTGTACTCCCAGCGCAAAGAAGAGGATTCTAGGAAAGATGCTGAGATGGACGCTACATCCTCTACTCCCAGCACAAGGAAGAAGATTCTAGGAAAGATGCTGAGATGGACGATGCACCCTGTACTCCCAGCGCAAGAAAGAAGATTCTAGGAAAGATGCTGAGATGGACGCTGAATCCTGTACTCCCAGCGCAAGGAAGAAGATTCTAGGAAAGATGCTGAGATGGACACTGAACCCTGTATTCCCAGCGCAAGGAAGAAGATTCTAGGAAAGATGCTGAGATGGACGCTGCACCCCGTACTCCCCGCGCAAGGAAGAAGAATCTAGGTAAGGTGCTGAGATGGACAATGCACCCTGTACTCCCAGCACAAGGAAGAAGATTCTAGGAAAGATGCTGAGATGGACGCTGAAGCCTGTACTCCCATGACAAGGAAGAAGATTCTAGGAAAGATGCTGAGATGGACGCTGAACCCTGTACTCCCAGCGCAAGGAAGAAGATTCTAGGAAAGATGGTTAGATGTACGCTGAACCCTGTACTCCCAGCGCAAGGAAGAAGATTCTAGGAAATATGCTGAGATAGACGCTGCACCCCGTACTCCCAGCGCAAGGAATAAGATTCTAGGAAAGATGCTGAGATGGATGCTGCACCCTGTTCTCCTAGCGCAAGGAAGAAGATTCTAGGAAAGATGCCGAGATGGACGATGCACCCTGTACTCCCAGCGCAAAGAAGAGGATTCTAGGAAAGATGCTGAGATGGACGCTACATCCTCTACTCCCAGCACAAGGAAGAAGATTCTAGGAAAGATGCTGAGATGGACGATGCACCCTGTACTACCAGCGCAAGAAAGAAGATTCTAGGAAAGATGCTGAGATGGACGCTGAATCCTGTACTCCCAGCGCAAGGAAGAAGATTCTAGGAAAGATGCTGAGATGGACACTGAACCCTGTATTCCCAGCGCAAGGAAAAAGATTCTAGGAAAGATGCTGAGATGGACGCTGCACCCCGTACTCCCCGCGCAAGGAAGAAGAATCTAGGTAAGGTGCTGAGATGGACAATGCACCCTGTACTCCCAGCACAAGGAAGAAGATTCTAGGAAAAATGCTGAGATGGACGCTGAAGCCTGTACTCCCATGACAAGGAAGAAGATTCTAGGAAAGATGCTGAGATGGACGCTGAACCCTGTACTCCCAGCGCAAGGAAGAAGATTCTAGGAAAGATGCTGAGATGGATGCTGCACCCTGAACTCCCAGCGCAAATAGCAAGATTCTTGGAAAGATGCTGAGATGGACGCTACATCCTCAACTCCCAGCGCAAGGAAGAAGATTCTAGGAAAGATGCTGAGATGGACGATGCACCCTGTACTCCCAGCGCAAGGAAGAAGATTCTAGGAAAGATGCTGAGATGGACACTGAACCCTGTACTCCCAGCGCAAGGAAGAAGATTCTAGGGAAGATGCTGAGATGGACGCTGAAGCCTGTACTCCCATCACAAGGAAGAAGATTCTAGGAAAGATGCTGAGATGGACGCTGAACCCTGTACTCCCAGCGCAAGGAAGAAGGTTCTAGGAAAGATGCTGAAATGGACACTGAACCATGTATTCCCAGCGCAAGGAAGAAGATTCTAGGAAAGATGCTGAGATGGAAGCTGCACCCTGTACTCCCCGCGCAAGGAAGAAGAATCTAGGAATGGTGCTGAGATGGATGATGCACTCTGTACTCCCAGCACAAGGAAGGAGATTCTAGGAAAGATGCTGAGATAGACGCTGCACCCTGTACTCCCAGCGCAAGGAATAAGATTCTAGGAAAGATGCTGAGATGGATGCTGCACCCTATTCTCCTAGCGCAAGGAAGAAGATTCTAGGAAAGATGCAGAGATGGACGATGCACCCTGTACTCCCAGCGCAAAGAAGAGGATTCTAGGAAAGATGCTGAGATGGACGCTACATCCTCTACTCCCAGCACAAGGAAGAAGATTCTAGGAAAGATGCTGAGATGGACGATGCACCCTGTACTCCCAGCGCAAGAAAGAAGATTCTAGGAAAGATGCTGAGATGGACGCTGAATCCTGTACTCCCAGCGCAAGGAAGAAGATTCTAGGAAAGATGCTGAGATGGACACTGAACCCTGTATTCCCATGACAAGGAAGAAGATTCTAGGAAAGATGCTGAGATGGACGCTGCACCCCGTACTCCCCGCGCAAGGAAGAAGAATCTAGGTAAGGTGCTGAGATGGACAATGCACCCTGTACTCCCAGCACAAGGAAGAAGATTCTAGGAAAGATGCTGAGATGGACGATGCACCCTGTACTCCCAGCGCAAGAAAGAAGATTCTAGGAAAGATGTTGAGATGGACGCTGAAGCCTGTACTCCCATGACAAGGAAGAAGATTCTAGGAAAGATGCTGAGATGGACGCTGAACCCTGTACTCCCAGCGCAAGGAAGAAGATTCTAGGAAAGATGGTGAGATGTACGCTGAACCCTGTACTCCCAGCGCAAGGAAGAAGATTCTAGGAAATATGCTGAGATGGATGCTGCACCCTGTTCTCCTAGCGCAAGGAAGAAGATTCTAGGAAAGATGCCGAGATGGACGATGCACCCTGTACTCCCAGCGCAAAGAAGAGGATTCTAGGAAAGATGCTGAGATGGACGCTACATCCTCTACTCCCAGCACAAGGAAGAAGATTCTAGGAAAGATGCTGAGATGGACGATGCACCCTGTACTACCAGCGCAAGGAAGAAGATTCTAGGAAAGATGCTGAGATGGACACTGAACCCTGTATTCCCAGCGCAAGGAAAAAGATTCTAGGAAAGATGCTGAGATGGACGCTGCACCCCGTACTCCCCGCGCAAGGAAGAAGAATCTAGGTAAGGTGCTGAGATGGACAATGCACCCTGTACTCCCAGCACAAGGAAGAAGATTCTAGGAAAAATGCTGAGATGGACGCTGAAGCCTGTACTCCCATGACAAGGAAGAAGATTCTAGGAAAGATGCTGAGATGGACGCTGAACCCTGTACTCCCAGCGCAAGGAAGAAGATTCTAGGAAAGATGGTGAGATGTACGCTGAACCCTGTACTCCCAGCGCAAGGAAGAAGATTCTAGGAAATATGCTGAGATAGACGCTGCACCCTGTACTCCCACGCAAGGAATAAGATTCTAGGAAAGATGCTGAGATGGATGCTGCACCCTGTTCTCCTAGCGCAAGGAAGAAGATTCTAGGAAAGATGCCGAGATGGACGATGCACCCTGTACTCCCAGCGCAAAGAAGAGGATTCTAGGAAAGATGCTGAGATGGACGCTACATCCTCTACTCCCAGCACAAGGAAGAAGATTCTAGGAAAGATGCTGAGATGGACGATGCACCCTGTACTACCAGCGCAAGAAAGAAGATTCTAGGAAAGATGCTGAGATGGACGCTGAATCCTGTACTCCCAGCGCAAGGAAGAAGATTCTAGGAAAGATGCTGAGATGGACACTGAACCCTGTATTCCCAGCGCAAGGAAAAAGATTCTAGGAAAGATGCTGAGATGGACGCTGCACCCCGTACTCCCCGCGCAAGGAAGAAGAATCTAGGTAAGGTGCTGAGATGGACAATGCACCCTGTACTCCCAGCACAAGGAAGAAGATTCTAGGAAAAATGCTGAGATGGACGCTGAAGCCTGTACTCCCATGACAAGGAAGAAGATTCTAGGAAAGATGCTGAGATGGACGCTGAACCCTGTACTCCCAGCGCAAGGAAGAAGATTCTAGGAAAGATGCTGAGATGTACGCTGAACCCTGTACTCCCAGCGCAAGGAAGAAGATTCTAGGAATGATGCTGAGGAAAGATGCCGAGATGGACGATGCACCCTGTACTCCCAGCGCAAAGAGAAAGATTCTAGGAAAGATGCTAAGATGGGCGCTGGACACTGTACTCCCAGCGCAAGGAAGAAGATTCTAGGAAAGATGCTGAGATGGATGATGCACCCTGTACTCCCAACGCAAGGAAGAAGATTCTAGGGAAGATGCAGAGATGGACGATGCACCCTGTACTCCCAGCGCAAAGAAGAAGATTCTAGGAAAGATGCTGAGATGGACGGTGCACCCTGTATTCCCAGCACAGGGAAGAAGATTCTAGGAAAGATGCTGAGATGGGCGCTGAACCCTGTACTCCCAGCGCAAAGAAGAAAATTCTAGGAAAGATGCTGAGATGGACGCTACATCCTATACTCCCAGCACAAGGAAGAAGATTCTAGAAAAGATGCTGAGATGGACGATGCACCCTGTACTCCCAGCGCAAGGAAGAAGATTCTAGGAAAGATGCTGAGATCGGCGCTGAACCCTGTACTCCCAGCGCAAGGAAGAAGATTCTAGGTAAGATGCTGAGATGGACGATGCACCCTGTACTCCTAGCACAAGGAAGAAGATTCTAGGAAAGATGCTGAGATGGACGATGCACCCTGTACTCCCAGCGCAAGGAAGAAGATTCTAGGAAAGATGCTGAAATGGGCGCTGAACCCTGTACTCCCAGCACAAGGAAGAAGATTCTAGGAAAGATGCTGAGATGGACGATGCACCCTGTACTCCCAGCGCAAGGAAGAAGATTCTAGGAAAGATGGTGAGATGGACGCTGAAGCCTGTACTAACAGCGCAAGGAAAAATATTCTAGGAAAGATGCTGAGATGGACGCTGAACCCTGTACTCTCAGCGCAAGGAAGAAGATTCTAGGAAAGATGCTGAGATGTACACTGAAGCCTGTACTCCCAGCGCAAGGAAGAATATTCTAGGAAAGATGCTGAGATGGACGATGCACCCTGTACTCCCAGCGCAAGGAAGAAGATTCTAGGAAAGATGCTGAGATGGGCGCTGAACCCTGTACTCCCAGCGCAAGGAAGAAGATTCTAGGTAAGATGCTGAGATGGACGATGCACCCTGTACTCCTAGCACAAGGAAGAAGATTCTAGGAAAGATGCTGAGATGGACGATGCACCCTGTACTCCCAGCGCAAGGAAGAAGATTCTAGGAAAGATGCTGAGATGGGCGCTGAACCCTGTACTCCCAGCGCAAGGAAGAAGATTCTAGGAAAGATGCTGAGATGGACGATGCACCCTGTACTCCCAGCGCAAGGAAGAAGATTCTAGGAAAGATGGTGAGATGGACGCTGAAGCCTGTACTCCCAGCGCAAGGAAGAATATTCTAGGAAAGATGCTGAGATGGATGCTGAACCCTGTCCTCTCAGCGCAAGGAAGAAGATTCTAGGAAAGATGCTGAGATGTACGCTGCACCCCGTACTCCCAGCACAGGGAAGAAGATTCTAGGAAAGATGCTGAGATGGGCGCTGAACCCTGTACTCCCAGCGCAAGGAAGAAGATTCTAGGTAAGATGCTGAGATGGGCGCTGAACCCTGTACTCCCAGCGCAAAGAAGAAAATTCTAGGAAAGATGCTGAGATGGACGGTGCACCCTGTATTCCCAGCACAGGGAAGAAGATTCTAGGAAAGATGCTGAGATGGGCGCTGAACCCTGTACTCCCAGCGCAAAGAAGAAAATTCTAGGAAAGATGCTGAGATGGACGCTACATCCTATACTCCCAGCACAAGGAAGAAGATTCTAGAAAAGATGCTGAGTTGGACGATGCACCCTGTACTCCTAGCACAAGGAAGAAGATTCTAGGAAAGATGCTGAGATGGACGATGCACCCTGTACTCCCAGCGCAAGGAAGAAGATTCTAGGAAAGATGCTGAAATGGGCGCTGAACCCTGTACTCCCAGCACAAGGAAGAAGATTCTAGGAAAGATGCTGAGATGGACGATGCACCCTGTACTCCCAGCGCAAGGAAGAAGATTCTAGGAAAGATGGTGAGATGGACGCTGAAGCCTGTACTAACAGCGCTAGGAAAAATATTCTAGGAAAGATGCTGAGATGGACGCTGAACCCTGTACTCTCAGCGCAAGGAAGAAGATTCTAGGAAAGATGCTGAGATGTACACTGAAGCCTGTACTCCCAGCGCAAGGAAGAATATTCTAGGAAAGATGCTGAGATGGACGATGCACCCTGTACTCCCAGCGCAAGGAAGAAGATTCTAGGAAAGATGCTGAGATGGGCGCTGAACCCTGTACTCCCAGCGCAAGGAAGAAGATTCCAGGTAAGATGCTGAGATGGACGATGCACCCTGTACTCCTAGCACAAGGAAGAAGATTCTAGGAAAGATGCTGAGATGGACGATGCACCCTGTACTCCCAGCGCAAGGAAGAAGATTCTAGGAAGATTCTAGGAAAGATGGTGAGATGGACGCTGAAGCCTGTACTCCCAGCGCAAGGAAGAATATTCTAGGAAAGATGCTGAGATGGACGCTGAACCCTGTCCTCTCAGCGCAAGGAAGAAGATTCTAGGAAAGATGCTGAGATGTACGCTGCACCCCGTACTCCCAGCACAGGGAAGAAGATTCTAGGAAAGATGCTGAGATGGGCGCTGAACCCTGTACTCCCAGCGCAAGGAAGAAGATTCTAGGTAAGATGCTGAGATGGACGCTACATTCTGTACTCCCAGCACAAGGAAGAAGATTTTAGGAAAGATGTTGAGATGAACGCTGCACCCTGTACTCCCATCACAAGGAAGAAGATTCTAGGAAAAATGCTGAGATGGATGCTGAACCCTGTACTCCCAGCACAAGGAAGAAGATTCTAGGAAAGATGCTGAGATGAGCGCTGCACCCTGTACTCCCAGTGCAAGGAAGAAGATTCTAGGAAAGATGCTGAGCTGGACGCTGCACCCCGTACTCCCAGCACAGGGAAGAAGATTCTAGGAAAGATGCTGAGATGGGCGCTGAACCCTGTACTCCCAGCGCAAGGAAGAAGATTCTAGGTAAGATGCTGAGATGGACGATGCACCCTGTACTCCCAGCGCAAGGAAGAATATTCTAGGAAAGATGCTGAGATGGACGCTACATCCTGTGTTCCCAGCACAGGGAAGAAGATTCTAGGAAAGATGCTGAGATGGGCGCTGAACCCTGTACTCCCAGCGCAAGGAAGAAGATTCTAGGTAAGATGCTGAAATGGATGATGCACCCTGTACTCCCAGTGCAAGAAAAGATTCTAGGAAAGATGCTGAGATGGACGCTGCAACCTGTACTCCCAGCACAAGGAGCAAGATTCTCGGAAAGATGCTGAGATGGATGATGCACCATGTACTCCCAGCACAAGGTAGAAGATTCTAGGAAAGATGCTGAGATGGACACTGCATCCTGTACTCCCAGCGCAAGGAAGAAGATTCTAGGAAAGATGCTGAGATGTACGCTGAACCCTGTTCTCCCAGCGCAAAGAAGAAGATTCTAGGAAAGATGCTGAGATTGACGCTACATCCTGTACTCCCAGCACAAGGAAGAAGATTCTAGGAAAGATGCTGAGATGAACGCTGCGCCCTGTACTCCCATCACAAGGAAGAAGATTCTAGGAAAGATGCTGAGATGGATGCTGAACCCTGTACTTCCAGCACAAGGAGCAAGATTCTAGGAAAGATGCTGAGATGAACGCTGCACCCTGTACTCCCAGCGCAAGGAAGAAGATTCTAGGAAAGATGCTGAGATGAACGCTGCACCCTGTACTCCCAGCGCAAGGAAGAAGATTCTAGGAAAGATGCTGAGATGAACGCTGCACCCTGTACTCCCAGCGCAAGGAAGAAGATTCTAGGAAAGATGCTGAGATGGACGCTGCACCCCATACTCCCAGTGCAAGGAAGAAGATTCTAGGTAAGGTGCTGAGATGGACGATGCACCCTGTACTCCCAGCACAAGGAAGAAGATTCTAGGAAAGATGCTGAGATGGACGATGCACCCTGTACTCCCAGCACAAGGAAGAAGATTCTAGGAAAGATGCTGAGATGGACGCTTATATCCTGTATTTCCAGCACAGGGAAGAAGATTCAAGGAAAGATGCTGAGATGGGTGCTGAACCCTGTACTCCCAGCGCAAGGAAGGAGATTCTAGGAAAGATGCTGAGATGGACACTGAACCCTGTATTCCCAGCGCAAGGAAGAAGAGTCTAGGAAAGATGCTGAGATGGATGCTGAACCCTGTTCTCCCAGCGCAAGGTAGAAGATTCTAGGAAAGATGCTGAGATGGATGCTGCACCCTGTACTCCCAGAGCAAGGACAAAGACTCTAGGAAAGATGCTCAGATGGACGCTGTCACGGATGGGATAATATGCAAATGCTAGTCTCAGCCTTCCCCTTGTGCACTAATAAGCGTTAAAGAGTGCAAGATATAAAATGTCCATTTTCTGTGCCCCAGTACATAGTACCACCACTGATGACTTTAGACAGTCCACCATCGGTGCACCATCGGGACCGCCATTAACACTTGGACCAGCCTATGGCAGGTGCAGTTCCTCAGTCTGAATATGACCTCTGTAAATAAACATTCTTATAACACGCCCTCATGCCAGTTACTTTTTGCATTAACTTCAATGCCACCTCCCAGTTACCGGCCAGGAACACCCATTGCTTGACTACTCCATTTCAGATATCAGCAATCCTGTAGGCAATTGCACCTTTGTGTGGACACTCAACACAGAAGCGCCATTGAGGTTTCCAGAAGAAATTGCGCATATGCAGTATCAAATAGTCGCTCAACTGCACTAACAATGGCATTGTGCTCAGTTAATGCCAACCTCTGAATCAGGCCCTCTGGTCATTTTTGTCCCATAAAGATCAGTAAATCCATTTGCTACAAATTTGGGTTTCAATGGAAGAAAAAAAGAATCCATACACACATATGCTTTCATTGTCTAACTTGTGCATCTAGACAATAAAACAGTTGCTGAGCGTTTCAACTTGATATACTCAAACCAGCCGCTGATTGATTCTTGAACTACTTCTACAAATGAATATAAAAATTTGAGACCACACAGGAAATTCTTGAATTTTTGATCATCCAAAAAAATACAAGAATGATGAATAAGTTTGGCCATGATCTTGTTGGTTTGCACATGATCAAGAAAATATCTTAAAATGCTTTTAACTACAGATGCAGCCACACTCATCGTGGTTACATCTTAACGCAATTGCACCTTGTTAAACGCAACCGCATGCACATCTGGAGTGCATCCTTCTTAGACTCTCCCTATTTCCATGAATTGGAGCGGCAAATGCTGCAGCCCAGTACAGCTAGGCGCAGGCAGGCCTTGCCGTACCAAGAGTGCTCATTTAGCGCAGATGCAGCCACGATAAGCGTGGCTACATCTGTATATAAATTTTAAAGTGTTTTCAAATAAAAGATTTTAAAAAGATGTCTTAGCGATACCGCTTACAATGAGGATTTATTTGCAAAGTTATTGTCACACAGGGACTGCTTGGGGGAGGAAAAGGGAAAAACATGCCGCCAAAGTCTCAGTTCCCGAGGACATTCTGCGCGACCATAGGGTTATCGAAGGATCTGTGACCACCACTGCATGTTTAGATACAGATGCTGAGAATTGGAAGGCGGCAGGTGGATGTCTTAATCCATTTTTTCTAGGCAGCTACGGGATTACAGCAGTGATAGCATTTACATACCTCTCTGTGTTTTTGTTGCAAATACATGTTTCAAGTCGGAATTAAAGTGTAACTTATCTGAAATAAGACGAAAATTATCCAACTGGTCAAAAACGTAGGCTCAGATCTAATACTGATCAAAGTTATGCCAACACTTCACACAATTAAAATTTTGCAGCGGAACAGGCCGTTTTGTATGGGAATGAAGGTCTGCAATACAGTCAAGTTCTGCTTTTCCTTTACACTCCTAGAAATATCTAATTTGCACTGTATTTGTAGATTTTATGGAACTCAGATGGGAACTTCAGTTCCATTGCCCAGTCGAATCTGCCACACTTTACGGCAGCAGGATTTCCCACAAAGATGTTCGCTGCACCAAAGCATTTTTATGCGAATCGAGCATTCGTCTGTCAGGGCGAAGGGTGTGAGATGGGGTGCTGTTGCTGGCGTTTAAACACCACGGCAATATGAACCCTTTCCCTGGCTATTGAATTCACCCCTTATTGTCTATCAAAAGAACTAAAACAAAAACAACTAATCCATTCTGATGTGTTGTGCGGTTGGGATTGGAATGAGAACACCAGCAGCGCTAATGAAAACTTACCTCTTTGTCTGTCTGTTATTACCAAGTCTTGCTTTATTACTGTTTTGTTCCCAATTGTAAACTGTAATGGAATTTGCCATCACTATACAAGTAAATAGTAACAAAGGTTATAAAAATAAGAGGGTAATTCAGACCTGATCGCTGCTACAAATCACATCGCAAGCAGTGGAGTTTAGCTGAATGCGCACGTGCAATGTCACGAGTATGCATGTGCTGTCCCCTCGCCGTGCAACAAATGTACAGGCATACACATGAAATTTGTGAACGTTGACAGGCAACAACAAAGAGGTGTGGTGAAGGCGGCAGGGGCATGGCTTTGCAGGCTAGCGAAAAGGGGCGTGAAGGTGGATGTCTTGCAGGGGAGTGTGCTAGGGGCTGCAGGTGTGGTTTTAGCATGGCTGCAAAACAAATTGCTGTCAGTGCACACTGGGCGTTCGTAGCTGCTGAGTAAGTCTAGAGCTGCACACACAGCATGCGAACGCTCAGCACAGGTGTCCTGTCAGGGCTCTAGCACAGGTGTCCTGTCAGGGCTCTAGCACAGGTGTCTGTCAGGGCTCTAGCACAGGTGTCTGTCAGGGCTCTAGCACAGGTGTCCTGTCAGGGCTCTAGCACAGGTGTCCTGTCAGGGCTCTAGCACAGGTGTCCTGTCAGGGCTCTAGCACAGGTGTCTGTCAGGGCTCTAGCACAGGTGTCTGTCAGGGCTCTAGCACAGGTGTCTGTCAGGGCTCTAGCACAGGTGTTCTGTCAGGGCTCTAGCACAGGTGTCCTGTCAGGGCTCTAGCACAGGTGTCCTGTCAGGGCTCTAGCACAGGTGTCCTGTCAGGGCTCTAGCACAGGTGTCCTGTCAGGGCTCTAGCACAGGTGTCCTGTCAGGGCTCTAGCACAGGTGTCCTGTCAGGGCTCTAGCACAGGTGTCCTGTCAGGGCTCTAGCACAGGTGTCCTGTCAGGGCTCTAGCACAGGTGTCCTGTCAGGGCTCTAGCACAGGTGTCCTGTCAGGGCTCTAGCACAGGTGTCCTGTCAGGGCTCTCCCAGAAAATAATTGCATATCAAACACACCTGTTTGCAATGCAAATGCCTCAACAGCTCATTGCATCTCTAGCTCTCTCTGAAATGGTATGTAGTCTCTCATTCCCTGGATATGTGCAGCACACAATCTAAACATATGTTTGTTTACAACTATTACATGTGTACTGTACATGTACTACATGGGATATATTTACTAAAAATCGTGTTTGTGCCGATTTGCTGGGAGTTTAAACTCGATTTTTTTTCGGACGTAATTTGCTGCAACTTTTTGAATCCATTTTCGGAAATTTACTAAGCTGCCGAGTTTTGGGTTTTTGTATTTACCAATGTCGATGTGATTCGTATTGTCGGGCAGTGTTTTATGGGAGTGATTAGTAAAACACTGCCGGACATAACACAATGATGTCCGGCCGGATCAGTGAGATCCATGCAGGGCTTCATTGTGCACATTATGAGAAGTGTTTAAAGAGGTAAAAGAAAAAAAAATTGCGTGGGGTCCCCCCTCCTAAGCATAGCCAGCCTCGGGCTCTTTGAGCCGGTCCTGGTTGTAAAAATACAGGGGGGAAAATGTGTAGGTTCCCCCCATATTTATACAACCAGCACCGTGCTCAGCGTCCGGTCCTGGTTCAAAAAATATGGGGGACAAAAGATGTAGGGGTCCCCCTTATTTTTAAAACTAGCACCGGCTCCACTAGCCAGAGAGATAATGCCACAGCCATATATGTAGGTCCCTGCAGCCGTGGCATTACCCCCCCCCCCCCCAACTAGTCACCCCTGGCAGGGGGTTCCCTGGAGGAGTGGGGACCCCTGAAATCAAGAGGTCCCCCTTTCCAGGCACCCAAGGAGCAGGGATGAAGCCCGAGGCTGTCCCCCCATCCCTGGACGGTGGATGGGGGGCTGATAGCCTTTGTGTAAGACAAAGAATATTGTTTATTGTGGTAGAACTACAAGTCCCAGCAAGCCTCCCCCACAAGCTGGTACTTGGAGAACCACAAGTACCAGCATGCAGGGAAATAACAGGCCCGCTTGTACCTGTAGTTCTACAACAACAAAAATACCCCCAAAAAAACACATTGTGAAAGTAAAATTTTATTCATACACACTTACACACACTTACCTACCTCCAATGCTGAGATTCACGTCCACTTGTCCATGTAGAATCCACGGGGTACCTGTAAAAATAAAATTATACTTACAACCAATCCAGTGTAGATCTGTCCTCTTCTTATCCAAAGGACTTGAATAAAATAATAAACAGAAAACCCGATCCACGCAACTAAAGGGGATCCATGTTTACACATGGATCGCCTTTCCTCGAATGCCGGGACCCCCCGTGACTGCTGTCACTGAAGGTCCCACTAACCAATCAGGGAGCGCCACATCATGGCGCTCTCCTGATTGGCTGTGCGCTCCTAGGCAGTCAATCAGGAGGAGCGCACTGGCTAGAATGGAGGAGAGCGCTCCTCCATTCTACCCAATGATGGGAACTTTGCGGTCTGCGGTAAACCGCGAGGTTAATTGGGGTCACCCACAAGAGTTAGCGATTTTCGGAGTATTGCAACCCTTGCTGAATGAGGGCCTAACTCCCAAATTTCTGTACATTCACCTCACAACTAGTCAGACAGAGGAGTTTTTCAATATAAATCCAATGGTATTAATGATGAACGACATTTACATGCAATTATAGGTACGGGATGCAGGCTGCCTAACCCTAAACTTCCCCCATCCCCGCAGCCCTCTCACCCTCCCTCCCCCTGCAGCCTAACCCTAGCCCTCACCCCCCGCAGCCTAACCCTAACCCTCCCCATCATACTTACGCTTGGGATTCTGGCTTTCAGGATTCTGGCGTTGGCATTTTGGCACGTGTTGGGATTCTGGTTCTGGTCTCCTGACCACCAGCATTCCATACATCGGGATGCCAACTACATCCCTCTATTACAAGTAGACGCCTCCTGCTGCAGTTAGGATCCGAGCTGCATCCTAGGATGCAGCATCGGATCACTGTGAAACCATTGGCCGTCTTGCGGCACCTTCTTCCCTCCACCTAAATGGCAGCAGCGCACCTCAGTTTTCACAAACTGAGGCCATTGCCGCCACCTCCCAGCCCACAAACTGAATCAGACGGTCAGTAACTAACAGTCTGAGGCCCGACTGCTTCTGACGTCACAGGCCCAGTTCAAGCATGAACAGAACAGGTCCTGCAAATGCTCAAAGTACCAATAACTGGTACATTGCGAAGGAAGCAGCAACTCCGTCCACATCTGAATCACCCCCAATATGTAGTTGCTATATCATAAAAAAATTATTATGTAACAAATTGAAAGTTCTCTGTACAATACCATCAACTGGATATAAAAAAAGATAGTTTGAAATAAAACGTGTATCTCATTGTAAAGCTCGTATTACATTGAAAGATAATTTACAAACCCTTGTTAGGAAATTATGGTGGTATGCAGTGGTCTTTAATTTTTATATGTCTCTATAACACTGACTTTCTGCCGGTCAGAAGAAATATTGGCCGGCAGTAAAAAACATTGCAGCAATATCTATAAATCACCTTCAAAAGTGGACATGTACTTTCCCAGCTGCAAGTGCCACCCAGCTGCCATGAAAGAGATGTCCAATCTCTTATATCATCTTTGAACACGTTCTCCTGAAGCTTTTGGACACTGTCCGAGTAGATGATAGTTTGCCCAAAGGGAATGAAGCTGATGCAAGATGAGGCATGACTAGGAGACATCTCAAGGGCAGGAGGTGTGTGGTAACAGTCTCTACCATGAGCACTCTCATCAGAACAGACAGCCCCCTCCTGAAGAGCCAGAGACCAGGCAGGGAATATTCCTTACACTATCCTTTCTGATCGCTGATGCATTTAAAATCAAGAAAATAGTAATAACAGCAGTTAGTGATTAATATTTTTAATTATTCATTCATTACCTAAACAGCTTTGTAAACATACTGACTTCAATACTTTCATCCAAAGCAACACTATGCAGAATAATATACTTGATATTAAACCTCACTGGACCAGTGAGTAAAACAGTCAAGGTCCAATTACTCAAGTCCCCATCTGATCGTTAGATGCTCCCCGCTAATGATCAATTTATGATATCAACATGTGATGTGTAACTTTGAGCGAAGAAATCTAATAAAATTGTAAAAACAAATAATTTTCCAGGGCAATACACATGGATACTCTTTCTCCTTTTACTTCCTTCGCTGTGTAAAGGGGGGGGGGGGGGGGGGGGTCTGCACAAAAAGGGGCATGTTCATATATATGGGGTGTGGCCTCGCAGGGACCCCGAGATCATCACTCTAGGGGCATGCCCAGCATCTCCGGAGACACTGGGCTACCCCCGTCTTCCTGCGCTCTCGGCTCCTCATCTATGACAGGAGCCGGGTGCTGCAGGAGACTGTCACTCTGCAGCACCTGGCTCCTGTCACTGCGGAGGAGCCTGCATTTTGGTGTCACCCCCTCCGGAGGTGACACCCGAGTGCGGGCCACCCCCCCTTATGACGCCACTGGGTGGCACTATGTAAATAAACACTAATACTAGTTGAATCCTGTGCTCGAAATCTGAGAAATAGCAACAAGAAATTGTTCACTGATCCACTTGAGGAATTGTCCCGCTTGTTCGCCAGGGTTGCAGAAGCTAAATAAAATCTATATTCAACTTATATCATATATCACATAATATTGGATACCTGTATGGTCCATTTCTTTCTACTCACTGCTACACTGTTATCTATTCTATTATTTATTATGACATTTTTATATAGCACTTACATATTACACAGTGGAAGGTATTATACAGTACCTTCCCATAGTGATAGAAAACTGGAATAACTGGAGGAAACCCAGTAACACACAGGTAGAACATACTAACTCCTTCACTGGCTCCCCTTCCCTTTCAGAATCCATTTCAAGCTTCTCACACTCACTTACAAAGCTCTCACCCCTCTCCTCTCCCATTTACATCCCTGACATAATCTCCCTTTACACTCCCACCCGTCCTCTTCGCTCTGCTAATGCATGCTGACGCTTCTGCCTACTGATTACTTCCGCCCACTCCTACCTCCAAGATTTTTCACGTGCTGCTCCTTTTCTCTGGAATTCCCTACCTCTCCCCCTTAGACTCTCCACCTCTGTACAAAACTTCAAACAGGCTCTCAAGACCCACTTCTTCACCAAACCCAGCAAAATCTCATCCTAACCCTCTGTTCCACGCTCTCTGTGTACCCCGTCTGTGTCACCCCTGTCTGTCTACCCCTCCCCTTTTAGAATGTAAGTTCTCACGAGTAGGGGGCCCTCTTCCCTCATGTGCTTATCCTTTTTCTTACTTTAATAATCTTCAACTGCACCAAATCCCACGGTGTTCTGCCACATGATACTTATTCCAGTGTCATCTGCTGATGTAGCTATGTTTATTTACCCTGTACTTGTCCACTGTACTTGTCCTATATTGTCTTCAACTGTAAGTTGATGTTTTCCTGTTTTGATTACCGTATATACTCGAGTATAAGTCGACCCGAATATAAGCCGAGGCACCTAATTTTACCACAAAAACCTGGGAAAACTTATTGACTCGAGTATAAGCCTAGGGTGGGAAATGCAGCTCTAGCCGTACACAGCCCTCAGTGCCAGATATGCCCTCATACTGCCAGATATGCCCCCACAGTGCCAGATATGCCCTCATACTGCCAGATATGCCCCCACAGTGCCAGATATGCCCCCACAGTGCCAGATATGCTCTCATACTGCCAGATATGACCCCACAGTGCCAGATATGCCCCCACAGTGACAGATATGCCCTCATACTGCCAGATATGCCCCACAGTGCCTGATGTGCCAGATATGCCCTCATGCTGCCAAATATGCCCCACAGTGTCAGATGTGCAAGATATGCCCTCATGCTGCCAGATATGCCCTCATGCTGCTGCCAGATGTGCCCCTCATGCTGCTGCCAGATATGCCCTCATGCTGCTGCCAGATATGCCCTCATGCTGCTGCCAGATATGCCCCTCATGCTGCTGCCAGATATGCCCCTCATGCTGCTGCCAGATATGCCCCTCATGCTGCTGCCAGATATGCCCCTCATGCTGCTGCCAGATATGCCCTCATGCTGCTGCCAGATATGCCCCCTCATGCTGCTGCCAGATATGCCCCTCATGCTGCTGCCAGATATGCCCCCTCATGCTGCTGCCAGATATGCCCCCTCATGCTGCTGCCAGATATGCCCCTCATGCTGCTGCCAGATATGCCCCCTCATGCTGCTGCCAGATATGCCCCTCATGCTGCTGCCAGATATGCCCTCATGCTGCTGCCAGATATGCCCCTCATGCTGCTGCCAGATATGCCCCTCATGCTGCTGCCCCTCATGCTGCTGCATGATATGCCCCTCATGCTGCTGCTGCCAGATATGCCCCTCATGCTGCTGCCAGATATGCCCCTCATGCTGCTGCCAGATATGCCCCCTCCCCAAGTGCCAAATATGCTCCCCCAGTGCTGTTACTTACCCCTCCGTCGATCCAGCGCTGTCTTCTGAAGGAGGGACACGGAGCGCACAGCGCGCGGCTCTCCTGTGTCCCTCCTGCATCTCCGGCGGCCGCGGCGGGTCTATTAAAGGAAGTGCCGGTTCGTGATCAGAGGTCACGAACGGGTACTTCCTTTAATAGACCCGCCGCTGCCGCCGGAGATGCAGGAGGGACACAGGAGAGCCGCGCGCTGTGCGCTCCGTGTCCCTCCTTCACACTGCACTCCCTGTCACACTGCACTCCCTGTCACTGTGCACTGACTCGAGTATAAGCAGAGGTGGCTTTTTCAGCACAAAAAAAAGTGCTGAAAAAGTCGGCTTATACTCGAGTATATACGGTATTTGTTTATGGACTCTGTAATTGGGCGCTGCGGAACCCTTGTGGTGCCATATAAATAAATAATAATAATAATAACTCCACACATACAGGGCTGTGGTTGTAACCCAGTGTTGTGAGACAGCAATGCTAGCCACTGAAGCACAAAGGGCCTGATTAAGAGATTTACGCAAATTTGATAATTATGCACATCTCTGATGTTTTAGTTCTGCACAGAAGTGTTCCAGAAAACGGCGGTGTGATGGCCCCATTTTCTGAGTGTGTCGAAGCCAGCGGCTGTATCCTTGGATAGCTTCATTGGCTCTGGCAACGTGATTTTGTTGGACATCCTGGGAGCTATTCTAATGTTCATTACTTGGCAATAATTAAAGGGTGCCTATTGTTGCTATTCAATTGTTCTGGGTGCCCTTTAATTATCGCACTTGGCGTACCCAGTTAGACAGGGTTTAGCAGCGTAAAGCGGCAAAACCCCTCTAAACTAATGGGTGCAACGGGGAAAAGTCCTGTTTGGGCACCCAAATAGCCACCTTCTCGCACATTTTAGCTCACAGCCTCCAGGGCTGCGAGGTGAAATGTGACCGCTGCGGCTAATGGGGGTCAGATTGGACCAACATCTGAATTGCTCTGATAGGTGCACATTAGTATGCCCTGCCTCTCAAATATTTGAATAGCCCCCCCCCCCCCCCCGAGTAACCTGAGGGTCATTCAGATGTGCGATATTCATACAGGGGATCCAATGGCTGTGTTTTCGAACTCAGAAAGCAGATCACAAAAGCCTGCAGTGGGTGTCTTATCACTTAAGATGCCTCTTGAGGCTTTTGCATATTTTAGCACAGCCACTGAATACAATGACATGGCAGCTGTGCTTCTGACGAACATCTATGAATCAAGCCCAGAGCTGGCCCTAACCAATATGATGCCCTAGGCAAGATTTTGGCTGGTGCCCCTAGTACCACCGCTAGTTCCGCCTCTGACCCTGCGCCCCTTTCCCAGCACCATCGCCCCTCACCCTTAGCAGTGCTCATTTTGGTGCTCCTACCCCTTATATTTTAAAAAGGAACAGTCTGCACATTCAGTGCACAGCTCAAAGAGGGGCGTGTCCTTGCTGGGAAGGGGCATGGCCATACAATAGTACTACACTGAATTGCTCCTTATTCACATTACACCACACCATATTGCTCTTTATTCACATTACACCACACAGTAGTGCCCTTTCCATACGTTACGTCACACAGTGGAGCACTTTATACAAAAAATGCCACACATTAGTACACATTAGTGCACATAATACACATGCATGCATGCATTTATGTATGCATTTATACACATAATACCACACAGTAATGTCCCTTACACATATGACACACATTATTAATGTCCTTAAACATAATGCGCCTTACACATTATGCCAACCTTTATTAATGCCCTTATACGCATAATGTCCCTTACACATATGCTGCACATTATTAATGCATTTATACACATGACACACATAATGCCCCTTACACATATGCCGAACACTACTGCACAACCAACCCACCCACAGCACTCACATGGCCACTAACACTGTGACCTCTGCCTCTGCTTGGATACAGATTTGTCCTCATATATCTTGCCTCAATACGCCATGCAGCAGGAGATGCCTGCCGTAATTCAGCTAGCAGCTCTGCTAATGTCAGGCGCCATTTTTTATGAAAAATCCATCTTATTTGCATTGCTAGTATGTGGCTAGGATGCACAAGCAGCATCTGCTAATTAAAATGATATGCAGCATGCCTATATTCTGTGAGCGACTGTGGCTCTATCTGCATACGAAATGCTACATTACAGTGATTTTCAGGAATATACTGTAACGTAGCATTTCGTATGCAGATACAGCCACAGTCACACACAAAATATAGGCATGCCGCATACCAAATGTCCTAGGCATTTGCCTAGTTTGTCTATGCCTATGGCCTGTTCTGATTAAGCACAATGTCTCTTTATAGGGGAAAGTCAACACTGGCCCCCATTGACTATTGCTGTCATGTAAGTATCAGCCAAATTCACAGGAAATGCGTTAATGGCAACAGTGTTAAGAAACAAAGCTTAACTATAAGGTCACATATAGGTGGTCATTCCGAGTTGATCGTTCGCTAGCAGTTTTTAGCAGCCGTGCAAACGCTATGCCGCCGCCCACTGGGAGTGTATTTTAGCTTAGCAGAAGTGCGAACGAAGGGATCGCAGAGCGGCTACAAAATAAGTTTGTGCAGTTTCAGAGTAGCTTCAAACCTACTCAGCGCTTGCAATCACTTTGGACCATTCAGTTCCTGATTTGATATCACAAACACGCCCTGCATTCGCCCAGCCACGCCAGCGTTTTTCCTGGCACGCCTGCGTTTTTCCAAAAACTCCCTGAAAATAGTCAGTTGACACCCAGAAACGCCCTCTTCCTGTCAATCACTCTGCAGCTGCCTGTGCGACTGAAAAGCATCGCTAACCCTGTGTAAAACTACTTCGTTCATTGTAATAGTACGCCACGCGTGCGCATAGCGCTGCATACGCATGCGCAGAAGTGCCTTTTTTTGCCTCATCGCTGCACAGCGAACGAATGCAGCTAGCGAACAACTCGGAATGACCACCATAGTTACAGTTATTTTTATACTGTTATAGTAAAAATGAAACAAAGATATGTTAAACTGGGCATGCCTATCATTAATAATGGATTTACTGGAACATTTTTGAACATGGCTAAAGATAGAGTGGCTTCAACAATTTTAACAATAAACAATACAATTTTCAAACTTGGAATATAACTTACTAGAAGTAAATTCCCAAAAGTCTTTTAAAAACAGTAATTTTAACTGACAGTTTAATCCCGTCATAAGAGTATTTCAAACTTAAATAAACTGCATGCTGTGAAGGGGTGGTGAGCCCACCAGGAATAACTGCTTTATCTCATAGGCTACCCCGGTTAATTTTTTGTGGGTAGGGAGATGGTGTTAAGGAGTGGAGGCTGATAGGGCTTTATTTTTGGTGGATGTACCATGTACTGTAAGTATCTTTTGATTTTCCATCCATTGTATAAGAAAAGACAGGCAAATGTGAGGCTTTCAGCAAGATATTTGTTTTAAAAAAATCCTCCCTCCTGCTCAAGGGATCCTGGTTCTTGGTTGTATAAGCCCCTCCCATGTGATATGCTAATTTGCATAAGGGAAAAGATCATTGTAGTGGGGCTTCGACAACCCAAATATGTTTTTCACAATCAGGATAGAAGTTTATCTGGTTAGGCCATCACAAGCAATGGAGAACCTGAAGTGTTGTCTAATCTCAGTCTACAGCCCTGTTAGAACTTGTCATCCACTCTGAGAGACACTGACATATATTGCATAGGTGTCATGCACTCATACAAAAATATGTGTCACATATAATAAATGTTTCGAAACACAGCTAATCCTCCAAATTTAGTTTCCTACCATGGCTCGATCTTCCAACCATAAAAACATTGACTCGTGCATTTGCGGTATACGAAGTCTGACAATTAAATTTGAGAACTCGCCACATCGTGCTTGCTGTGGCAGCACTGGACAGAAACCACAGTATGTTTTGATGACGTTGGCATAACAGCGTTTCATAGCTGTGTGGTTGTTGATCTATGGCAGTCTCTTCCTGAGTGGCATCTATTATTGTCTGTGGGAAGATCCATTATAGGGTGCAGGAGCTTACATGAAAATACTATGCTAAATAGGTATGTAAATAAAACATTTGTAAACTTTTCTACATAAAACATAAAAGTTTTCTACGTAAAATAAAAAAGTGTAAAAATGTATTTTATTTTTTAAATCATAAAATAATCAAAGCAAGCTGACAATGAAAATGATCCATTTCACCCAGTACAAAATTCATTTTTTATTGCAATATTCTGGGCTGATTG
The DNA here is from genome assembly GCF_028390025.1 of Pseudophryne corroboree. Lineage (NCBI taxonomy): Eukaryota > Metazoa > Chordata > Amphibia > Anura > Myobatrachidae > Pseudophryne > Pseudophryne corroboree. Next base: position 229,614,788 of record NC_086453.1, read on the forward strand.
GTTAATTTATTCTTGTTTATAATTGGCCATCACCATGTCAGCGATTCTGAGGTAGCTGTAGGAAATTTTTGTGTGCAGTCAGGAACAGAGAATTTTGGAGTGGGTCATATTGGAGAATGTGATTAACATCAGCTCATTCGCCGTATCATGGTAACCTATACAAATAGCACAGTAAGCTGACTTGCAGAACTTATATTATACTCTAGTGTATAGTCCTGGGGTCACCATTGCTTGCAATATGGGGCCTAATTCAGACCTGATCGCTAGGCTGCATTTTCATACAGCTTACGATCAGGTCTGAACTGCGCATGCGTATGCACTGCAATGCGCAGGCGTGTCGGTCCGCCGCAACGGGGATCATCAGACAGCGACGGGATTGTTCGAGAAAAGCGATCGCACGGGCGATCGCAAGGTGACTGACATGGATGGCAACTGACCATTTTTAAGGAGTGTCCAGAGAAACCCAAGGAGGGACCAGGCGTTTGAAGAGAGGGTTTTTGACGTCAGCTCCTGCACTGATCATCGCACTAAAAGAGTAAGTCCTAAGCTGTGCAGACTTCTGTTTGTGCAGCTCTCCTGCACATGCGATCGCTCCCCCTCCCGCTGTATGTGGCGCAGTGGCGGAACTAGCGAGCGGTGGGCCCAGGTGCGACAAAATGCTTTGGGCCCCCCCCCACATCCCATCCAAGTCCATCCCCTCACCCCTGGAGAGGATCTGGTGAGGGGGACCTGCTCAGGGCCAGAGAAATGGATACCTAGCAACAGTGCCGTAACTTGACATTTTAGCACTGTGTGCAAGAAACGGCATCGGAGCCCCACCCATACATGCAAAACAGGGGCAGTGCGACAAAAATACATAGTGGCGTGGCTTCGTGGGGAAGGGGTGTGGCCACAAAATAATACCAATTCATAAAACGGTGCACAGTAGTCTCCATTCTTCAAATTACGCCGCACAGTAGCACCACTACACCAGGTAGAGACCCTTTTACACTTTACAGCGGACAGATTCCTCTTTTTACACATTACGGCACACAGCGTCCCCTTTTTGCACATTGCGGCAGACAGCGTCCCCCTTTTTACACATTACGGCAGACAGCGTCCCCCTTTTTACACATTACGGCAGACAGCGTGCACTTTTTACACATAACGGCAGACAGCGTCCCCTTTTTACACATAACGGCAGACAGCGTGCCCTTGTTACACATAGTGGCAGACAGCGTACACTTTTTACACATAACGGCAGACAGCGTGCCCTTGTTAAACATAGCGGCAGACAGCATACACTTTTTACACATAACGGCAGACAGCGTCCCCTTTTTACACATAACGGCAGACAGCGTGCCCTTGTTACACATAGCGGCAGACAGCGTACACTTTTTACTAGTGATGAGCGGGTTCGGTTTCTCGGAAACCGAACCCCCCCGAACTTCACCCTTTTTACACGGGTCCGAGCCATACTTGGATTCTCCCGTATGGCTCGGGTAACCCGAGAGCGTCCGAACGTCATCATCCCGCTGTCGGATTCTCGCGGGATTCGGATTCTATATAAGCAGGCGCGCGTCGCCGCCATTTTCACTCGTGCATTGCAAATGTTAGGAAGAGGACGTGGCTGGCGTCCTCTCCGTTATTGTTGAATTTGATTGTGCATTATTGCTTAATTCATTGTGGGGAGGACTGGGGAGCAGCTGTATAATATAGGAGGAGTACAGTGCAGAGTTTTGCTGATCAGTGACCACCAGTTATCCGTTCTCTGCCTGAAAAAAACGCTCCATATCTGTGCTCAGTGTGCTGCATATATATCTGTGCTCACACTGCTTAATTGTGGGGACTGGGGAGCAGCTGTATTATATAGCAGGAGTACAGTGCAGAGTTTTGCTGACAGTGACCACCAGTATACGTTGTCTGCCTGAAAAACACTCCATATCTGTGCTCAGTGTGCTGCTTTATTTTAATGTGGGGACTGGGGACCACCAGTATAATTAATATTATATAGGAGGAGTACAGTGCAGAGTTTTGCTGACAGTGACCACCATTATACGTTGTCTGCCTGAAAAACACTCCATATCTGTGCTCAGTGTGCTGCTTTATTGTGGGGATTGGGGAGTCGGGACCACCAGTATAATATTATATAGGAGGAGTACAGTGCAGAGTTTTGCTGACACAGTGACCACCAGTATACTATATATAGCAGTACGGTACGGAAGGCCACTGCTGTACCTACCTCTGTGTCGTCATTAAGTATACTATCCATCTACATTCTATACCTGTGGTGCATTTTAGTTTTACAGTTTGCTGACACAGTGACCACCAGTATACTATATATAGCAGTACGGTACGGAAGGCCACTGCTGTACCTACCTCTGCGTCGTCATTAAGTATACTATCCATCTACATTCTATACCTGTGGTGCATTTTAGTTTTGCAGTTTGCTGACACAGTGACCACCAGTATACTATATATAGCAGTACGGTACGGAAGGCCACTGCTGTACCTACCTCTGTGTCGTCATTAAGTATACTATCCATCTACATTCTATACCTGTGGTGCATTTTAGTTTTGCAGTTTGCTGACACAGTGACCACCAGTATACTATATATAGCAGTACGGTACGGAAGGCCACTGTTGTACCTACCTCTGTGTCGTCATTAAGTATACTATCCATCTACATTCTATACCTGTGGTGCATTTTAGTTGTGCGCAGTATATATAGTAGTAAGCCATTGCTATTGATACTGGCATATAATTCCACACATTAAAATATGGAGAACAAAAATGTGGAGGTTAAAATAGGGAAAGATCAAGATCCACTTCCACCTCGTGCTGAAGCTGCTGCCACTAGTCATGGCCGAGACGATGAAATGCCATCAACGTCGTCTGCTAAAGCCGATGCCCAATGTCATAGTAGAGAGCATGTAAAATCCAAAAAACAAAAGTTCAGTAAAATTACCCAAAAATCAAAATGAAAAGCGTCTGAGGAGAAGCGTAAACTTGCCAATATGCCATTTACGACACGGAGTGGCAAGGAACGGCTGAGGCCCTGGCCTATGTTCATGGCTAGTGGTTCAGCTTCACATGAGGATGGAAGCACTCATCCTCTCGCTAGAAAAATGAAAAGACTTAAGCTGGCAAAAGCACAGCAAAGAACTGTGCGTTCTTCTAAATCACAAATACCCAAGGAGAGTCCAATTGTGTCGGTTGCGATGCCTGACCTTCCCAACACTGGACGGGAAGAGCTTGCGCCTTCCACCATTTGCACGCCCCCTGCAAGTGCTGGAAGGAGCACCCGCAGTCCAGTTCCTGATAGTCAAATTGAAGATGTCACTGTTGAAGTACACCAGGATGAGGATATGGGTGTTGCTGGCGCTGGGGAGGAAATTGACAAGGAGGATTCTGATGGTGAGGTGGTTTGTTTAAGTCAGGTACCCGGGGAGACACCTGTTGTCCGTGGGACGAATATGGCCATTGACATGCATGGTCAAAATACAAAAAAAATCAGCTCTTCGGTGTGGAATTATTTCAACACAAATGCGGACAACAGGTGTCAAGCCATGTGTTGCCTTTGTCAAGCTGTAATAAGTAGGGGTAAGGACGTTAACCACCTCGGAACATCCTCCCTTATACGTCACCTGCAGCGCATTCATCATAAGTCAGTGACAAGTTCAAAAACTTTGGGTGACAGCGGAAGCAGTCCACTGACAACTAAATCCCTTCCTCTTGTAACCAAGTTCCTGCAAACCACACCACCAACTCCCTCAGTGTCAATTTCCTCCTTACCCAGGAAAGCCAATAGTCCTGCAGGCCATGTCACTGGCAAGTCTGACGAGTCCTCTCCTGCCTGGGATTCCTCCGATGCATCCTTAAGGTGTAACGCCTACTGCTGCTGGCGCTGCTGTTGTAGCTGCTGGGAGTCGATCGTCATCCCAGAGGGGAAGTCGGAAGACCACTTGTACTACTTCCAGTAAGCAATTGACTGTCCAACAGTCCTTTGCGAGGAAGATGAAATATCACAGCAGTCATCCTGCTGTAAAGCAGATAACTCAGGCCTTGGCAGCCTGGGCGGTGAGAAACATGGTTCTGGTATCCACCGTTAATTCAGAGGCAACTAGAGACTTGATTGAGGTACTGTGTCCCCGGTACCAAATACCATCTAGGTTCCATTTCTCTAGGCAGGCGATACCGAAAATGTACACAGACCTCAGAAAAAAACTCACCAGTGTCCTAAAAAATGCAGTTGTACCCAATGTCCACTTAACCACGGACATGTGGACAAGTTGAGCAGGGCAGACTCAGGACTATATGACTGTGACAGCCCACTGGGTAGATGTATTGCCTCCCGCAGCAAGAACAGCAGCGGCGGCACCAGTAGCAGCATCTCGCAAACGCCAACTCGTTCCTAGGCAGGCTACGCTTTGTATCACCGCTATCCAGAAGAGGCACACAGCTGACAACCTCTTACGGAAACTGAGGAAGATCATCGCAGAATGGCTTACCCCAATTGGACTCTCCTGGGGATTTGTGACATCGGACAACGCCAGCAATATTGTGCGTGCATTACATCTGGGCAAATTCCAGCACGTCCCATGTTTTGCACATACATTGAATTTGGTGGTGCAGAATTATTTAAAAAACGACAGGGGCGTGCAAGAGATGCTGTCGGTGGCCTGAAGAATTGCGGGCCACTTTCGGCATTCAGCCACCGCGTACAGAAGACTGGAGCACCACCAAACAATCCTGAACCTGCCTTGCCATCATCTGAAGCAAGAGGTGGTAACGAGGTGGAATTCAACCCTCTATATGCTTCAGAGGATGGAGGAGCAGCAAAAGGCCATTCAAGCCTATACATCTGGCCACGATATAGGCAAAGGAGGGGGAATGCACCTGACTCAAGCGCAGTGGAGAATGATTTCAACGTTGTGCAAGGTTCTGCAACCCTTTGAACTTGCCACACGTGAAGTCAGTTCAGACACTGCCAGCCTGAGTCAGGTCATTCCCCTCATCAGGCTTTTGCAGAAGAAGCTGGAGACATTGAAGGAGGAGCTAAAACAGAGCGATTCCGCTAGGCATGTGGTACTTGTGGATGGAGCCCTTAATTCGCTTAACCAGGATTCACGGGTGGTCAATCTGTTGAAATCAGAGCACTACATTTTGGCCACCGTGCTCGATCCTAGATTTAAAACCTACGTTGTATCTCTCTTTCCGGCAGACACAAGTCTGCAGAGGTTCAAAGACCTGCTGGTGAGAAAATTGTCAAATCAAGCGGAACGTGACCCGTCAACATCTCCTCCTTCACATTCTCCCGCAACTGGGGGTGCGAGGAAAAGGCTAAGAATTCCGAGCCCACCCGCTGGCGGTGATGCAGGGCAGTCTGGAGCGAGTGCTGACATCTGGTCCGGACTGAAGGACCTGCCAACGATTACTGACATGTCGTCTACTGTCACTTCATATGATTCTCTCACCATTGAAAGAATGGTGGAGGATTATATGAGTGACCGCATCCAAGTAGGCACGTCAGACAGTCCGTACGTATACTGGCAGGAAAAAGAGGCAATTTGGAGGCCCTTGCACAAACTGGCTTTATTCTACCTAAGTTGCCCTCCCTCCAGTGTGTACTCCGAAAGAGTGTTTAGTGCAGCCGCTCACCTTGTCAGCAATCGGCGTACGAGGTTACTTCCAGAAAATGTGGAGAAGATGATGTTCATCAAAATGAATTATAATCAATTCCTCCGTGGAGACATTCACCAGCAGCAATTGCCTCCACAAAGTACACAGGGACCTGAGATGGTGGATTCCAGTGGGGACGAATTAATAATCTGTGAGGAGGGGGATTAACACAGTGAAAGGGGTGAGGAATCGGAGGATGATGATGAGGTGGACATCTTGCCTCTGTAGAGCCAGTTTGTGCAAGGAGAGATTGATTGCTTCTTTTTTTGGTGGGGGCCCAAACCAACCAGTCATTTCAGTCACAGTCGTGTGGCAGACCCTGTCGCTGAAATGATGGGTTCGTTAAAGTGTGCATGTCCTGTTTATACAACATAAGGGTGGGTGGGAGGGCCCAAGGACAATTCCATCTTGCACCTCTTTTTTCTTTCATTTTTCTTTGCATCATGTGCTGTTTGGGGACAATTTTTTTGAAGTGCCATCCTGCCTGACACTGCAGTGCCACTCCTAGATGGGCCAGGTCTTTGTGTCGGCCACTTGTGTCGCTTAGCTTAGTCACACAGCGACCTTGGTGCGCCTCTTTTTTTCTTTGCATCATGTGCTGTTTGGGGACAATTTTTTTGAAGTGCCATCATGCCTGACACTGCTGTGCCACTCCTAGATGGGCCAGGTGTTTGTGTCGGCCACTTGTGTCGCTTAGCTTAGCCATCCAGCGACCTCGGTGCAAATTTTAGGACTAAAAATAATATTGTGAGGTGTGAGGTGTTCAGAATAGACTGGAAATGAGTGGAAATTATGGTTATTGAGGTTAATAATACTATGGGATCAAAATGACCCCCAAATTCTATGATTTAAGCTGTTTTTTAGGGTTTTTTTAAAAAAACACCCGAATCCAAAACACACCCGAATCCGGCAAAAAAATTTTGGTGAGGTTTTGCCAAAACGCGTCCGAATCCAAAACACGGCCGCGGAACCGAATCCAAAACCAAAACACAAAACCCGAAAAATGTCCGGTGCACATCACTACTTTTTACACATAACGGCAGACAGCGTGCCCTTGTTAAACATAGTGGCAGACAGCGTACACTTTTTACACATTACGGCAGACAGCGTGCCCTTGTTACACATTACGGCAGACAGCGTCCCCCTTTTTACACATTACGGCAGGCAGATTCCCCCTTTTTACACATAGCGGCAGGCAGATTCCCCATTTTTACACATAGCGGCAGGCAGTCCCCCCTTTTTACACATTGCGGCAGGCAGATTCCCCCTTTTTACACATTGCGGCAGGCAGTCCCCCATTTTTACACATTGCGGCAGGCAGATTCCCCATTTTTACACATTGCGGCAGGCAGATTCCCCCTTTTTACACATTGCGCCGCAGGCAGTCCCCCATTTTTACACATTGCGGCAGGCAGATTCCCCATTTTTACACATTGCGGCAGGCAGATTCCCCCTTTTTACACATTGCGGCAGGCAGTCCCCCATTTTTACACATTGCGGCAGGCAGATTCCCCATTTTTACACATTGCGGCAGGCAGATTCCCCCTTTTTACACATAGCGGCAGGCAGTCCCCCCTTTTTACACATTGCGGCAGGCAGATTCCCCCTTTTTACACATTGCGGCAGGCAGATTCCCCATTTTTACACATTGCGGCAGGCAGATTCCCCATTTTTACACATTGCGGCAGGCAGATTCCCCCTTTTTACACATTGCGGCAGGCAGTCCCCCATTTTTACACATTGCGGCAGGCAGATTACCCCTTTTTACACATTGCGGCAGGCAGATTCCCCCTTTTTACACATTGCGGAAGGCAGTCCCCCATTTTTACACATTGCGGCAGGCAGATTCCCCATTTTTACACATTGCGGCAGGCAGATTCCCCCTTTTTACACATAGCAGCAGGCAGTCCCCCATTTTTACACATTGCGGCAGGCAGTCCCCCATTTTTACACATAGCTGCAGGCAGTCCCAACAAAGAAAGAGACAGAAAGAAAGAGACAGAAAGAAAGAATTATACTTACCCTCTCCGGCGTCTCCGCTGGCTCAGGCTCCTCGGTGCAGCGTCAGACGATTCCCGGGCTGGAGAGAAGGAGGAGGAGGGAGGTGGAGGAGGGAGCCGCAGCAGCCCTGTGTCATTGGTGGAGGCGCTGCTGCCCCTCTGCTTCACTATAGGCTGTTCTCGGAAGACAGCCTATAGTGAAGCAGAGGGGCAGCAGCAGCAGCGCCTCCACCAGTAATAAAACGCTGCTGCGGCTCCCTCCTTCGGCTCCCTCCTCCTCCTTCTCCCCCGTACCGCTGCTCCGCTCCTCTCTCCGGGCGGCTGTGCGCTGCGGGCAGCGGTTGCCCGCAGTGCACAGCGGCATGTAATGAGTCAGTTTGACTCATTACATGCTTTAGGCCCCTGGACAGAGGCGGGCCCCAGTGCAACGCACTGGTTGCACTGGCGGTAGTTCCGCCTCTGATGTGGCGACTACCTGATCACATGGATGCAAAAAATGCACCCTAGTGATCAGGTCTGAATTAGGCCCATCGTGTGTCAGACTGCATGGAATCTTGCCGTTACTTGGATATATGCAGGGCTACATTATCTGTGAATCTATATGTGTGTAGGGTAGAGATGAGCGCCGGAAATTTTTCGGGTTTTGTGTTTTGGTTTTGGGTTCGGTTCCGCGGCCGTGTTTTGGGTTCGACCGCGTTTTGGCAAAACCTCACCGAATTTTTTTTGTCGGATTCGGGTGTGTTTTGGATTCGGGTGTTTTTTTCAAAAAACCCTAAAAAACAGCTTAAATCATAGAATTTGGGGGTAATTTTGATCCCAAAGTATTATTAACCTCAAAAAACATAATTTACACTCATTTTCAGCCTATTCTGAACACATCACACCTCACAATATTATTTTTAGTCCTAAAATTTGCACCGAGGTCGCTGTGTGAGTAAGATAAGCGACCCTAGTGGCCGACACAAACACCGGGCCCATCTAGGAGTGGCACTGCAGTGTCACGCAGGATGTCCCTTCCAAAAAACCCTCCCCAAACAGCACATGACGCAAAGAAAAAAAGAGGCGCAATGAGGTAGCTGTGTGAGTAAGATTAGCGACCCTAGTGGCCGACACAAACACCGGGCCCATCTAGGAGTGGCACTGCAGTGTCACGCAGGATGTCCCTTCCAAAAAACCCTCCCCAAACAGCACATGACGCAAAGAAAAAAAGAGGCGCAATGAGGTAGCTGACTGTGTGAGAAAGATAAGCGACCCTAGTGGCCGACACAAACACCGGGCCCATCTAGGAGTGGCACTGCAGTGTCACGCAGGATGTCCCTTCCAAAAAACCCTCCCCAAACAGCACATGACGCAAAGAAAAAAAGAGGCGCAATGAGGTAGCTGACTGTGTGAGAAAGATAAGCGACCCTAGTGGCCGACACAAACACCGGGCCCATCTAGGAGTGGCACTGCAGTGTCACGCAGGATGTCCCTTCCAAAAAACCCTCCCCAAACAGCACATGAAGCAAAGAAAAAAAGAGGCGCAATGAGGTAGCTGACTGTGTGAGAAAGATAAGCGACCCTAGTGGCCGACACAAACACCGGGCCCATCTAGGAGTGGCACTGCAGTGTCACGCAGGATGTCCCTTCCAAAAAACCCTCCCCAAACAGCACATGACGCAAAGAAAAAAAGAGGCGCAATGAGGTAGCTGTGTGAGAAAGATAAGCGACCCTAGTGGCCGACACAAACACCGGGCCCATCTAGGAGTGGCACTGCAGTGTCACGCAGGATGTCCCTTCCAAAAAACCCTCCCCAAACAGCACATGACGCAAAGAAAAAAAGAGGCGCAATGAGGTAGCTGTGTGAGTAAGATTAGCGACCCTAGTGGCCGACACAAACACCGGGCCCATCTAGGAGTGGCACTGCAGTGTCACGCAGGATGGCCCTTCCAAAAAACCCTCCCCAAACAGCACATGACGCAAAGAAAAAAAGAGGCGCAATGAGGTAGCTGACTGTGTGAGTAAGATTAGCGACCCTAGTGGCCGACACAAACACCGGGCACATCTAGGAGTGGCACTGCAGTGTCACGCAGGATGTCCCTTCCAAAAAACCCTCCCCAAACAGCACATGACGCAAAGAAAAAAAGAGGCGCAATGAGGTAGCTGTGTGAGTAAGATTAGCGACCCTAGTGGCCGACACAAACACCGGGCCCATCTAGGAGTGGCACTGCAGTGTCACGCAGGATGTCCCTTCCAAAAAACCCTCCCCAATCAGCACATGATGCAAAGAAAAAGAAAAGAAAAAAGAGGTGCAAGATGGAATTATCCTTGGGCCCTCCCACCCACCCTTATGTTGTATAAACAAAACAGGACATGCACACTTTAACCAACCCATCATTTCAGTGACAGGGTCTGCCACACGACTGTGACTGATATGACGGGTTGGTTTGGACCCCCCCCAAAAAAGAAGCAATTAATCTCTCCTTGCACAAACTGGCTCTACAGAGGCAAGATGTCCACCTCATCTTCACCCTCCGATATATCACCGTGTACATCCCCCTCCTCACAGATTATCAATTCGTCCCCACTGGAATCCACCATCTCAGCTCCCTGTGTACTTTGTGGAGGCAATTGCTGCTGGTCAATGTCTCCGCGGAGGAATTGATTATAATTCATTTTAATGAACATCATCTTCTCCACATTTTCTGGATGTAACCTCGTACGCCGATTGCTGACAAGGTGAGCGGCGGCACTAAACACTCTTTCGGAGTACACACTTGTGGGAGGGCAACTTAGGTAGAATAAAGCCAGTTTGTGCAAGGGCCTCCAAATTGCCTCTTTTTCCTGCCAGTATAAGTACGGACTGTGTGACGTGCCTACTTGGATGCGGTCACTCATATAATCCTCCACCATTCTATCAATGTTGAGAGAATCATATGCAGTGACAGTAGACGACATGTCCGTAATCGTTGTCAGGTCCTTCAGTCCGGACCAGATGTCAGCATCAGCAGTCGCTCCAGACTGCCCTGCATCACCGCCAGCGGGTGGGCTCGGAATTCTGAGCCTTTTCCTCGCACCCCCAGTTGCGGGAGAATGTGAAGGAGGAGATGTTGACAGGTCGCGTTCCGCTTGACTTGACAATTTTGTCACCAGCAGGTCTTTCAACCCCAGCAGACCTGTGTCTGCCGGAAAGAGAGATCCAAGGTAGGCTTTAAATCTAGGATCGAGCACGGTGGCCAAAATGTAGTGCTCTGATTTCAACAGATTGACCACCCGTGAATCCTTGTTAAGCGAATTAAGGGCTGCATCCACAAGTCCCACATGCCTAGCGGAATCGCTCCGTGTTAGCTCCTTCTTCAATGCCTCCAGCTTCTTCTGCAAAAGCCTGATGAGGGGAATGACCTGACTCAGGCTGGCAGTGTCTGAACTGACTTCACGTGTGGCAAGTTCAAAGGGCATCAGAACCTTGCACAACGTTGAAATCATTCTCCACTGCACTTGAGACAGGTGCATTCCATCTCCTATATCGTGCTCAATTGTATAGGCTTGAATGGCCTTTTGCTGCTCCTCCAACCTCTGAAGCATATAGAGGGTTGAATTCCACCTCGTTACCACTTCTTGCTTCAGATGATGGCAGGGCAGGTTCAGTAGTTTTTGGTGGTGCTCCAGTCTTCTGTACGTGGTGCCTGTACGCCGAAAGTGTCCCGCAATTTTTCTGGCCACCGACAGCATCTCTTGCACGCCCCTGTCGTTTTTTAAAAAATTCTGCACCACCAAATTCAAGGTATGTGCAAAACATGGGACGTGCTGGAATTTGCCCATATTTAATGCACACACAATATTGCTGGCGTTGTCCGATGCCACAAATCCACAGGAGAGTCCAATTGGGGTAAGCCATTCCGCGATGATCTTCCTCAGTTGCCGTAAGAGGTTTTCAGCTGTGTGCGTATTCTGGAAAGCGGTGATACAAAGCGTAGCCTGCCTAGGAAAGAGTTGGCGTTTGCGAGATGCTGCTACTGGTGCCGCCGCTGCTGTTCTTGCGGCGGGAGTCCATACATCTACCCAGTGGGCTGTCACAGTCATATAGTCCTGACCCTGCCCTGCTCCACTTGTCCACATGTCCGTGGTTAAGTGGACATTGGGTACAACTGCATTTTTTAGGACACTGGTGAGTCTTTTTCTGACGTCCGTGTACATTCTCGGTATCGCCTGCCTAGAGAAGTGGAACCTAGATGGTATTTGGTAACGGGGGCACACTGCCTCAATAAATTGTCTAGTTCCCTGTGAACTAACGGCGGATACCGGACGCACGTCTAACACCAACATAGTTGTCAAGGACTCAGTTATCCGCTTTGCAGTAGGATGACTGCTGTGATATTTCATCTTCCTCGCAAAGGACTGTTGAACAGTCAATTGCTTACTGGAAGTAGTACAAGTGGGCTTACGACTTCCCCTCTGGGATGACCATCGACTCCCAGCGGCAACAACAGCAGCGCCAGCAGCAGTAGGCGTTACACGCAAGGATGCATCGGAGGAATCCCAGGCAGGAGAGGACTCGTCAGACTTGCCAGTGACATGGCCTGCAGGACTATTGGCATTCCTGGGGAAGGAGGAAATTGACACTGAGGGAGTTGGTGGGGTGGTTTGCGTGAGCTTGGTTACAAGAGGAAGGGATTTACTGGTCAGTGGACTGCTTCCGCTGTCACCCAAAGTTTTTGAACTTGTCACTGACTTATTATGAATGCGCTGCAGGTGACGTATAAGGGAGGATGTTCCGAGGTGGTTAACGTCCTTACCCCTACTTATTACAGCTTGACAAAGGGAACACACGGCTTGACACCTGTTGTCCGCATTTCTGGTGAAATACCTCCACACCGAAGAGCTGATTTTTTTGGTATTTTCACCTGGCATGTCAACGGCCATATTCCTCCCACGGACAACAGGTGTCTCCCCGGGTGCCTGACTTAAACAAACCACCTCACCATCAGAATCCTCCTGGTCAATTTCCTCCCCAGCGCCAGCAACACCCATATCCTCCTCATCCTGGTGTACTTCAACACTGACATCTTCAATCTGACTATCAGGAACTGGACTGCGGGTGCTCCTTCCAGCACTTGCAGGGGGCATGCAAATAGTGGAAGGCGCATGCTCTTCACGTCCAGTGTTGGGAAGGTCAGGCATCGCAAACGACACAATTGGACTCTCCTTGTGGATTTGGGATTTCAAAGAACGCACAGTTCTTTGCGGTGCTTTTGCCAGCTTGAGTCTTTTCAGTTTTCTAGCGAGAGGCTGAGTGCTTCCATCCTCATGTGAAGCTGAACCACTAGCCATGAACATAGGCCAGGGCCTCAGCCGTTCCTTGCCACTCCGTGTGGTAAATGGCATATTGGCAAGTTTACGCTTCTCCTCCGACAATTTTATTTTAGGTTTTGGAGTCCTTTTTTTTCTGATATTTGGTGTTTTGGATTTGACATGCTCTGTACTATGACATTGGGCATCGGCCTTGGCAGACGACGTTGCTGGCATTTCATCGTCTCGGCCATGACTAGTGGCAGCAGCTTCAGCACGAGGTGGAAGTGGATCTTGATCTTTCCCTAATTTTGGAACCTCAACTTTTTTGTTCTCCATATTTTATAGGCAGAACTAAAAGGCACCTCAGGTAAACAATGGAGATGGATGGATTGGATACTAGTATACAATTATGGACGGACTGCCACGGTTAGGTGGTATAAAAAAACCACGGTTAGGTGGTATATATTATAATAATAATACAATTATGGATGGACGGACTGCCTGCCGACTGCCGACACAGAGGTAGCCACAGCCGTGAACTACCGCACTGTACACTGGTTGATAAAGAGATAGTAGTATACTCGTAACAACTAGTATGACACTATGACGACGGTATAAAGAATGAAAAAAAAACCACGGTTAGGTGGTATATATTATAATAATAATACAATTATGGATGGACGGACTGCCTGCCGACTGCCGACACAGAGGTAGCCACAGCCGTGAACTACCGCACTGTACACTGGTTGATAAAGAGATAGTAGTATACTCGTAACAACTAGTATGACACTATGACGACGGTATAAAGAATGAAAAAAAAACCACGGTTAGGTGGTATATATTATAATAATAATACAATTATGGATGGACGGACTGCCTGCCGACTGCCGACACAGAGGTAGCCACAGCCGTGAACTACCGCACTGTACACTGGTTGATAAAGAGATAGTAGTATACTCGTAACAACTAGTATGACACTATGACGACGGTATAAAGAAAGAAAAAAAAATACCACAGTTAGGTGGTATATATTATAATAATAATACAATTATGGATGGACGGACTGCCTGCCGACTGCCGACACAGAGGTAGCCACAGCCGTGAACTACCGCACTGTACACTGGTTGATAAAGAGATAGTAGTATACTCGTAACAACTAGTATGACACTATGACGACGGTATAAAGAATGAAAAAAAAACCACGGTTAGGTGGTATATATTATAATAATAATACAATTATGGATGGACGGACTGCCTGCCGACTGCCGACACAGAGGTAGCCACAGCCGTGAACTACCGCACTGTACACTGGTTGATAAAGAGATAGTAGTATACTCGTAACAACTAGTATGACACTATGACGACGGTATAAAGAATGAAAAAAAAACCACGGTTAGGTGGTATATATTATAATAATAATACAATTATGGATGGACGGACTGCCTGCCGACTGCCGACACAGAGGTAGCCACAGCCGTGAACTACCGCACTGTACACTGGTTGATAAAGAGATAGTAGTATACTCGTAACAACTAGTATGACACTATGACGACGGTATAAAGAAAGAAAAAAAAATACCACAGTTAGGTGGTATATATTATAATAATAATACAATTATGGATGGACGGACTGCCTGCCGACTGCCGACACAGAGGTAGCCACAGCCGTGAACTACCGCACTGTACACTGGTTGATAAAGAGATAGTAGTATACTCGTAACAACTAGTATGACACTATGACGACGGTATAAAGAATGAAAAAAAAACCACGGTTAGGTGGTATATATTATAATAATAATACAATTATGGATGGACGGACTGCCTGCCGACTGCCGACACAGAGGTAGCCACAGCCGTGAACTACCGCACTGTACACTGGTTGATAAAGAGATAGTAGTATACTCGTAACAACTAGTATGACACTATGACGACGGTATAAAGAATGAAAAAAAAACCACGGTTAGGTGGTATATATTATAATAATAATACAATTATGGATGGACGGACTGCCTGCCGACTGCCGACACAGAGGTAGCCACAGCCGTGAACTACCGCACTGTACACTGGTTGATAAAGAGATAGTAGTATACTCGTAACAACTAGTATGACACTATGACGACGGTATAAAGAATGAAAAAAAAACCACGGTTAGGTGGTATATATTATAATAATAATACAATTATGGATGGACGGACTGCCTGCCGACTGCCGACACAGAGGTAGCCACAGTCGTGAACTACCGCACTGTACACTGGTTGATAAAGAGATAGTAGTATACTCGTAACAACTAGTATGACACTATGACGGTATAAAGAATGAAAAAAAAACCACGGTTAGGTGGTATATATTATAATAATAATACAATTATGGATGGACGGACTGCCTGCCGACTGCCGACACAGAGGTAGCCACAGCCGTGAACTACCGCACTGTACACTGGTTGATAAAGAGATAGTAGTATACTCGTAACAACTAGTATGACACTATGACGACGGTATAAAGAAAGAAAAAAAAATACCACGGTTAGGTGGTATATATTGTAATACAATTATGGATGGACGAGTTCCGACTGCCGACACAGAGGTAGCCACAGCCGTGAACTACCGCACTGTACTGTGTCTGCTGCTAATATAGACTGGTTGATAAAGAGATAGTATACAATACATACAACAATATACTACTATACTGGTGGTCAGGCACTGGTCACCACTAGTCACACTGGCAGTGGCACTCCTGCAGCAAAAGTGTGCACTGTTTAATTTTAAATTAATATAATATTATGTACTCCTGGGGGCTCCTGCTATAACAACCTGCAGTGCTCCCCAGTCTCCCCCACAATTATTATAAGCTTTGCCTTTTATACATTGATGTGCAGCACACTGGGCTGAGCTGAGTGCACACAGACTGAGTCACACTGTGTGACTGGCTGCTGCTGTGTATCGTTTTTTTTCAGGCAGAGAACGGATATAGCAGAGAACGGATATATTATATTAAAATAAATAAAAGTTAACTAACAACAACTGCACTGGTCACTGTGGTAAACTCTGTCTGACTCTGCACAATCTCTCTCTCTCTTCTAATCTAATTTCTAATGGAGAGGACGCCAGCCACGTCCTCTCCCTATCAATCTCAATGCACGTGTGAAAATGGCGGCGACGCGCGGCTCCTTATATAGAATCCGAGTCTCGCGAGAATCCGACAGCGTCATGATGACGTTCGGGCGCGCTCGGGTTAACCGAGCAAGGCGGGAGGATCCGAGTCTGCTCGGACCCGTGAAAAAAACATGAAGTTCGTGCGGGTTCGGTTTCAGAGAAACCGAACCCGCTCATCTCTAGTGTAGGGATGCTAAGTTTCACGAGGAGAGCTGCAGTCCCCAAAATAAAATGGCAAATGTTTATAAGCCATTCCGAGCACACACATTTTGGGTTGTTTTAAAGCACTTCTGCACTTTCAAGTGAATCCAGCTAGATAGCTCTAATTGCTTCATAAACACATGCATATACAGTATACCGATTTTATAAATGGATGCACATGCACATTATTCACCTTAACAAAATATCTACAGCAGGCTCTGAAACCGTACAGTGTGTAACTACAGGTTATGATGTTTCTGGGTTTATTTATAGAGTTGATTTAATAGTATCTGTGGCACCCCAGAAAATTGTGTGTGCCCCTTTAAAAATCAAAAAAACAGAGTTTGCAACCTGGAGAGTGTTTTGCTGGTACAGCAGGGGTTAAAGGATGGACCAGAGTCCGGTCATGTGTCCCGGACTAATCAGGTGGCAAGAGCCGATTGGACAGAGAGAGCAAGCGGAGCCTTGTGGGAAGAAGGAAGAGGAGTTGGAGGGAAGCCATTGAAGGTGCGAATGTGTTAAAAAGAGGGGAGCCGGAGAAGCTGGTCATGACTGCATTCAGAAAAGGGGTGCTACCAGGCTCTTAATAGCAAATCCCACAGAGTAGCTCCTGCTTGAACACAGTTACCAGGTCAGGGACATTACATGTGAGAGGAACTTGAGAGAGAGACATTGGGGTATATTCAATTAGGGTCGAATGCTGCCGTCTGTCGAAAAGACGTCAGTTTTCGACTTTTTAAGATCGAATCGTGATTCGACCTATTCAATCCCAGCTATTTTTATTCGACTTGTCGAATAGTACGTGAATCGGCGGTATAGCTGCCGATTCACGTACTTTTGAGGGAAATGGGGCCAAATTCGACAGGATTTGGCCCCGTTTCCAACCATCTCAGTCCAACATAAAAAAATGTCGGACTGAGATGAGGGACCTTACAGGAGAAGAGGGGGGATAGCCGCGGGGAGAGCCGCGGGCAGACAGGGGAGAGCAGCGCTACAGCACAGCACTGCAGGAGGATGTGTCACAGCCGCGCCACTCATGGCAGCATCCACCCGGCTCCAGCAAGGTCACGCTTGCTGGAGCCGGGTGGATACTGCCGTGAGGTCTGGCGGCTGTGAGACATCCTTCTGCAGCGCTGCTGTAGCGCTCATAGGCGTGCGCAGCACATTTTATTAGGGGGTGCACCGACGGAGGGGTGTGTCTAGCACCGCCTTTCGGGGCGTGTTTAGCACCATCTATTGACGGTCAACGCAATATAAAATATCCACCCTTGTACCAATCCTAATAAAGCAGATACATTGTCAGATGTTGTGGTGTGCACCAAACAAACACCCCTGATGGCACTCACTGCAATTACAGTGCTCCTCCTCAGCCTGGTCTGGCTCCCCCTCACTTCCCCCTGCAAGCTGCAGCAGCTTACTTACAAGTCAGCCACTCACTGACACTGACCATCGCAGACTAGTGTTGCTGCTGGAAAAACGAGTGACGTGTCCATGCTGCTGCGGACTGCCTGCCAGTATTGAATTTGTCTTCTTAAGAGGAACGCTGGCTACATGCTGCTCCTCATCAGTGGCTGGCGTTGCCATAGCATAAAAGGAGAAAGGTGGGCGTGCCAGCAGCATGACGTAATCACATCACGCAGTTTTTGTACATGGAGGTGGAGCTGGGAGTTTGAAAGCCGGTGGCAGTGGCACCCTTGATTAACCCAGGCATCCGGTCAGTAATGCTGTCCTGACAGGGTGCAGCACAGAGGAGCCAGTAATCAGCCTGCTCGGCAATCGCTGCATCAGGCATGTGAGATCGAGGTGCCAGACATTAGGGGGTGCCTGTGCGCACCAGGCACCCCCCCTGCGCACACCTGTGGTAGCGCTGCTCTCCCCCGTCTGCCCGCGGCTCTCCCCGCTGGTCTCCCCCCTCTCCTCCGCTCACAGGTCTCATCTCAATTAGAGATGAGCGGGTTCGGTTTCTCTGAATCCGAACCCGCCAGAACTTCATGTTTTTTTTCACGGGTCCGAGCGACTCGGATCTTCCCGCCTTGCTCGGTTAACCCGAGCGCGCCCGAACGTCATCATGACGCTGTCGGATTCTCGCGAGGCTCGGATTCTATCGCGAGACTCGGATTCTATATAAGGAGCCGCGCGTCGCCGCCATTTTCACACGTGCATTGAGATTGATAGGGAGAGGACGTGGCTGGCGTCCTCTCCGTTTAGAATAGATTAGAGAGACACTTGATTTACTAATTTTGGGGAGCATTAGGAGTACTCAGTACAGTGCAGAGTTTTGCTGATAGTGACCAGTGACCACCAGTTTTATTTATAATCCGTTCTCTGCCTGAAAAAAGCGATACACAGCACACAGTGACTCAGTCACATACCATATCTGTGTGCACTGCTCAGGCTCAGGCCAGTGTGCTGCATCATCTATTATCTATATATAATATTATATATATCTGTCTGACTGCTCAGCTCACACAGCTTATAATTGTGGGGGAGACTGGGGAGCACTACTGCAGTGCCAGTTATAGGTTATAGCAGGAGCCAGGAGTACATAATATATTATATAGTGAGTGACCACCAGACACACAGTGCAGTTTATTTAATATATCCGTTCTCTGCCTGAAAAAAGCGATACACACAGTGACTCAGTCAGTCACATACCATATCTGTGTGCACTGCTCAGGCTCAGGCCAGTGTGCTGCATCATCTATATATATTATATATCTGTCTGACTGCTCAGCTCACACAGCTTATAATTGTGGGGGAGACTGGGGAGCACTACTGCAGTGCCAGTTATAGGTTATAGCAGGAGCCAGGAGTACATAATATTATATTAAAATTAAACAGTGCACACTTTTGCTGCAGGAGTGCCACTGCCAGTGTGACTAGTGACCAGTGACCTGACCACCAGTATATATAATATTAGTAGTATACTATCTCTTTATCAACCAGTCTATATTAGCAGCAGACACAGTACAGTGCGGTAGTTCACGGCTGTGGCTACCTCTGTGTCGGCACTCGGCAGCTCGTCCATAATTGTATATACCACCTAACCGTGGTTTTTTTTTCTTTCTTTATACATACATACTAGTTACGAGTATACTATCTCTTTATCAACCAGTCTATATATTAGCAGCAGACACAGTACAGTGCGGTAGTTCACGGCTGTGGCTACCTCTGTGTCGGCACTCGGCAGCCCGTCCATAATTGTATATACCACCTAACCGTGGTTTTTTTTTCTTTCTTTATACATACATACTAGTTACGAGTATACTATCTCTTTATCAACCAGTCTATATATTAGCAGCAGACACAGTACAGTGCGGTAGTTCACGGCTGTGGCTACCTCTGTGTCGGCACTCGGCAGCCCGTCCATAATTGTATATACCACCTAACCGTGGTTTTTTTTTCTTTCTTTATACATACATACTAGTTACGAGTATACTATCTCTTTATCAACCAGTCTATATATTAGCAGCAGACACAGTACAGTGCGGTAGTTCACGGCTGTGGCTACCTCTGTGTCGGCACTCGGCAGCCCGTCCATAATTGTATATACCACCTAACCGTGGTTTTTTTTTCTTTCTTTATACATACATACTAGTTACGAGTATACTATCTCTTTATCAACCAGTCTATATATTAGCAGCAGACACAGTACAGTGCGGTAGTTCACGGCTGTGGCTACCTCTGTGTCGGCACTCGGCAGCCCGTCCATAATTGTATATACCACCTAACCGTGGTTTTTTTTTCTTTCTTTATACATACATACTAGTTACGAGTATACTATCTCTTTATCAACCAGTCTATATATTAGCAGCAGACACAGTACAGTGCGGTAGTTCACGGCTGTGGCTACCTCTGTGTCGGCACTCGGCAGCCCGTCCATAATTGTATATACCACCTAACCGTGGTTTTTTTTTCTTTCTTTATACATACATACTAGTTACGAGTATACTATCTCTTTATCAACCAGTCTATATATTAGCAGCAGACACAGTACAGTGCGGTAGTTCACGGCTGTGGCTACCTCTGTGTCGGCACTCGGCAGCCCGTCCATAATTGTATATACCACCTAACCGTGGTTTTTTTTTCTTTCTTTATACATACATACTAGTTACGAGTATACTATCTCTTTATCAACCAGTCTATATATTAGCAGCAGACACAGTACAGTGCGGTAGTTCACGGCTGTGGCTACCTCTGTGTCGGCACTCGGCAGCCCGTCCATAATTGTATATACCACCTAACCGTGGTTTTTTTTTCTTTCTTTATACATACATACTAGTTACGAGTATACTATCTCTTTTTCAACCAGTCTATATATTAGCAGCAGACACAGTACAGTGCGGTAGTTCACGGCTGTGGCTACCTCTGTGTCGGCACTCGGCAGCCCGTCCATAATTGTATATACCACCTAACCGTGGGTTTTTTTTCTTTCTTTATACATACATACTAGTTACGAGTATACTATCTCTTTATCAACCAGTCTATATATTAGCAGCAGACACAGTACAGTGCGGTAGTTCACGGCTGTGGCTACCTCTGTGTCGGCACTCGGCAGCCCGTCCATAATTGTATATACCACCTAACCGTGGTTTTTTTTTCTTTCTTTATACATACATACTAGTTACAAGTATACTATCTCTTTATCAACCAGTCTATATATTAGCAGCAGACACAGTACAGTGCGGTAGTTCACGGCTGTGGCTACCTCTGTGTCGGCACTCGGCAGCCCGTCCATAATTGTATACTAGTATCCAATCCATCCATCTCCATTGTTTACCTGAGGTGCCTTTTAGTTGTGCCTATTAAAATATGGAGAACAAAAATGTTGAGGTTCCAAAATTAGGGAAAGATCAAGATCCACTTCCACCTCGTGCTGAAGCTGCTGCCACTAGTCATGGCCGAGACGATGAAATGCCAGCAACGTCGTCTGCCAAGGCCGATGCCCAATGGCATAGTACAGAGCATGTCAAAACCAAAACACCAAATATCAGTAAAAAAAGGACTCCAAAACCTAAAATAAAATTGTCGGAGGAGAAGCGTAAACTTGCCAATATGCCATTTACCACACGGAGTGGCAAGGAACGGCTGAGGCCCTGGCCTA
This sequence comes from Pseudophryne corroboree, assembly GCF_028390025.1. NCBI lineage: Eukaryota > Metazoa > Chordata > Amphibia > Anura > Myobatrachidae > Pseudophryne > Pseudophryne corroboree. Next base: position 229,636,176 of record NC_086453.1, read on the forward strand.
TGTTCATGGCTAGTGGTTCAGCTTCACATGAGGATGGAAGCACTCAGCCTCTCGCTAGAAAACTGAAAAGACTCAAGCTGGCAAAAGCACCGCAAAGAACTGTGCGTTCTTTGAAATCCCAAATCCACAAGGAGAGTCCAATTGTGTCAGTTGCGATGCCTGACCTTCCCAACACTGGACGTGAAGAGCATGCGCCTTCCACCATTTGCACGCCCCCTGCAAGTGCTGGAAGGAGCACCCGCAGTCCAGTTCCTGATAGTCAGATTGAAGATGTCAGTGTTGAAGTACACCAGGATGAGGAGGATATGGGTGTTGCTGGCGCTGGGGAGGAAATTGACCAGGAGGATTCTGATGGTGAGGTGGTTTGTTTAAGTCAGGCACCCGGGGAGACACCTGTTGTCCGTGGGAGGAATATGGCCGTTGACATGCCAGGTGAAAATACCAAAAAAATCAGCTCTTCGGTGTGGAGCTATTTCACCAGAAATGCGGACAACAGGTGTCAAGCCGTGTGTTCCCTTTGTCAAGCTGTAATAAGTAGGGGTAAGGACGTTAACCACCTCGGAACATCCTCCCTTATACGTCACCTGCAGCGCATTCATAATAAGTCAGTGACAAGTTCAAAAACTTTGGGTGACAGCGGAAGCAGTCCACTGACCAGTAAATCCCTTCCTCTTGTAACCAAGCTCACGCAAACCACCCCACCAACTCCCTCAGTGTCAATTTCCTCCTTCCCCAGGAATGCCAATAGTCCTGCAGGCCATGTCACTGGCAATTCTGACGAGTCCTCTCCTGCCTGGGATTCCTCCGATGCATCCTTGCGTGTAACGCCTACTGCTGCTGGCGCTGCTGTTGTTGCCGCTGGGAGTCGATGGTCATCCCAGAGGGGAAGTCGTAAGCCCACTTGTACTACTTCCAGTAAGCAATTGACTGTTCAACAGTCCTTTGCGAGGAAGATGAAATATCACAGCAGTCATCCTACTGCAAAGCGGATAACTGAGTCCTTGACAACTATGTTGGTGTTAGACGTGCGTCCGGTATCCGCCGTTAGTTCACAGGGAACTAGACAATTTATTGAGGCAGTGTGCCCCCGTTACCAAATACCATCTAGGTTCCACTTCTCTAGGCAGGCGATACCGAGAATGTACACGGACGTCAGAAAAAGACTCACCAGTGTCCTAAAAAATGCAGTTGTACCCAATGTCCACTTAACCACGGACATGTGGACAAGTGGAGCAGGGCAGGGTCAGGACTATATGACTGTGACAGCCCACTGGGTAGATGTATGGACTCCCGCCGCAAGAACAGCAGCGGCGGCACCAGTAGCAGCATCTCGCAAACGCCAACTCTTTCCTAGGCAGGCTACGCTTTGTATCACCGCTTTCCAGAATACGCACACAGCTGAAAACCTCTTACGGCAACTGAGGAAGATCATCGCGGAATGGCTTACCCCAATTGGACTCTCCTGTGGATTTGTGGCATCGGACAACGCCAGCAATATTGTGTGTGCATTAAATATGGGCAAATTCCAGCACGTCCCATGTTTTGCACATACCTTGAATTTGGTGGTGCAGAATTTTTTAAAAAACGACAGGGGCGTGCAAGAGATGCTGTCGGTGGCCAGAAAAATTGCGGGACACTTTCGGCGTACAGGCACCACGTACAGAAGACTGGAGCACCACCAAAAACTACTGAACCTGCCCTGCCATCATCTGAAGCAAGAAGTGGTAACGAGGTGGAATTCAACCCTCTATATGCTTCAGAGGTTGGAGGAGCAGCAAAAGGCCATTCAAGCCTATACAATTGAGCACGATATAGTAGGTGGAATGCACCTGTCTCAAGTGCAGTGGAGAATGATTTCAACGTTGTGCAAGGTTCTGATGCCCTTTGAACTTGCCACACGTGAAGTCAGTTCAGACACTGCCAGCCTGAGTCAGGTCATTCCCCTCATCAGGCTTTTGCAGAAGAAGCTGGAGGCATTGAAGAAGGAGCTAAAAGGGAGCGATTCCGCTAGGCATGTGGGACTTGTGGATGCAGCCCTTAATTCGCTTAACAAGGATTCACGGGTGGTCAATCTGTTGAAATCAGAGCACTACATTTTGGCCACCGTGCTCGATCCTAGATTTAAAGCCTACCTTGGATCTCTCTTTCCGGCAGACACAGGTCTGCTGGGGTTGAAAGACCTGCTGGTGACAAAATTGTCAAGTCAAGCGGAACGCGACCTGTCAACATCTCCTCCTTCACATTCTCCCGCAACTGGGGGTGCGAGGAAAAGGCTCAGAATTCCGAGCCCACCCGCTGGCGGTGATGCAGGGCAGTCTGGAGCGACTGCTGATGCTGACATCTGGTCCGGACTGAAGGACCTGACAATGATTACGGACATGTCGTCTACTGTCACTGCATATGATTCTCTCAACATTGATAGAATGGTGGAGGATTATATGAGTGACCGCATCCAAGTAGGCACGTCACACAGTCCGTACTTATACTGGCAGGAAAAAGAGGCAATTTGGAGGCCCTTGCACAAACTGGCTTTATTCTACCTAAGTTGCCCTCCCACAAGTGTGTACTCCGAAAGAGTGTTTAGTGCCGCCGCTCACCTTGTCAGCAATCGGCGTACGAGGTTACATCCAGAAAATGTGGAGAAGATGATGTTCATTAAAATGAATTATAATCAATTCCTCCGCGGAGACATTGACCAGCAGCAATTGCCTCCACAAAGTACACAGGGAGCTGAGATGGTGGATTCCAGTGGGGACGAATTGATAATCTGTGAGGAGGGGGATGTACACGGTGATATATCGGAGGGTGAAGATGAGGTGGACATCTTGCCTCTGTAGAGCCAGTTTGTGCAAGGAGAGATTAATTGCTTCTTTTTTGGGGGGGGTCCAAACCAACCCGTCATATCAGTCACAGTCGTGTGGCAGACCCTGTCACTGAAATGATGGGTTGGTTAAAGTGTGCATGTCCTGTTTTGTTTATACAACATAAGGGTGGGTGGGAGGGCCCAAGGACAATTCCATCTTGCACCTCTTTTTTCTTTTCTTTTTCTTTGCATCATGTGCTGATTGGGGAGGGTTTTTTGGAAGGGACATCCTGCCTGACACTGCAGTGCCACTCCTAGATGGGCCCGGTGTTTGTGTCGGCCACTAGGGTCGCTAATCTTACTCACACAGCTACCTCATTGCGCCTCTTTTTTTCTTTGCGTCATGTGCTGTTTGGGGAGGGTTTTTTGGAAGGGACATCCTGCGTGACACTGCAGTGCCACTCCTAGATGGGCCCGGTGTTTGTGTCGGCCACTAGGGTCGCTAATCTTACTCACACAGCTACCTCATTGCGCCTCTTTTTTTCTTTGCGTCATGTGCTGTTTGGGGAGGGTTTTTTGGAAGGGACATCCTGCGTGACACTGCAGTGCCACTCCTAGATGGGCCCGGTGTTTGTGTCGGCCACTAGGGTCGCTAATCTTACTCACACAGCTACCTCATTGCGCCTCTTTTTTTCTTTGCGTCATGTGCTGTTTGGGGAGGGTTTTTTGGAAGGGCCATCCTGCGTGACACTGCAGTGCCACTCCTAGATGGGCCCGGTGTTTGTGTCGGCCACTAGGGTCGCTAATCTTACTCACACAGCTACCTCATTGCGCCTCTTTTTTTCTTTGCGTCATGTGCTGTTTGGGGAGGGTTTTTTGGAAGGGCCATCCTGCGTGACACTGCAGTGCCACTCCTAGATGGGCCCGGTGTTTGTGTCGGCCACTAGGGTCGCTAATCTTACTCACACAGCTACCTCATTGCGCCTCTTTTTTTCTTTGCGTCATGTGCTGTTTGGGGAGGGTTTTTTGGAAGGGACATCCTGCGTGACACTGCAGTGCCACTCCTAGATGGGCCCGGTGTTTGTGTCGGCCACTAGGGTCGCTTATCTTACTCACACAGCGACCTCGGTGCAAATTTTAGGACTAAAAATAATATTGTGAGGTGTGAGGTATTCAGAATAGACTGAAAATGAGTGTAAATTATGGTTTTTGAGGTTAATAATACTTTGGGATCAAAATGACCCCCAAATTCTCTGATTTAAGCTGTTTTTTAGTGTTTTTTGAAAAAAACACCCGAATCCAAAACACACCCGAATCCGACAAAAAAAATTCGGTGAGGTTTTGCCAAAACGCGTTCGAACCCAAAACACGGCCGCGGAACCGAACCCAAAACCAAAACACAAAACCCGAAAAATTTCAGGCGCTCATCTCTAATCTCAATTCGACTTTTTTAAAGTCAAATTGAGATGGTATTGAATAGGGGTTGTCGGATACATTCCGACAAATGCATGTCGGAATGGATCTGACCCTAATTGAATATACCCCATTGAGTTGCTTTAAAGCAGGGGTGGCCGGAGTTTTGGGACCTGGGATCTACTTTTTGTTCACTTATTGGTGATCTACTGGCGTCAAATAACACCAATAATAATGCTCACATTTATAAAATAGTATTGAGAATGACAACATCGAATAACCCCCCTCTGTGCAAATCTCCCCCCCTTTGCAGATACCCCACTTGTGCAGATACCCCCCTTCCACTCATCTGCATAATAGCCCCCTGTACAATACCCTCCTCTCTGCAAATCCCCCCCCTTTGCAAATTCCCAACTTTGCCGATACCCCCCTTCCAGTCCCCTGCATAAAAGCCCACTTTACAATAATCCCCACTGTGCAGATCCTCCTCCCTTTGCAGATCCTCCCTTGTGTAAAAAAAACAACCTTTACCACGTGAAGATACCACGCTCTGTGCAGATCCCCCCTTTGCAGATCGTCCCTGCCCTTGTGAAGAAACCCCTTTGCAAAACTTACCTGACAAGTTGTCACGCTGCCTAGCTTCAGTCCTCCCTCTCCTCGCAGTCGCGCTCCCACTTTCAAATTGCTTGGCCTCCCACTGGCTGCTTCTCCTGTCATCACCACCGCCGGCTGGATCAAACTGGATCTAACTAGCGGCCAGGCTCCTCACATCGCGGGTGATGTCATTACGTCACCCGCGCACCCGCACACTGCATCCCTGGGAACTGTGAAGAGAAGCAGTGGCGGCAGGCTCCTTACAATTATTTTCTGTTAAGTCTGTCGCAATCTACCGGCAGATGCTCCGTGAGCTACCAGTAGATTGCGATCTACCTTTTGGCAACCTTTGCTTTAAAGAGTAAAGACTGAGTTATTTGTTCCAGGAATAATTACTACAAAGAACTTTGCATTGCTAGAGATCCTGATGATTACATTCTTTTTGCAATACTAAAGAACAGTGACATTTCTGTTAATAAAACCCAGGATTAATATTGCTTCACAAGTGTTGTTACCCCTATTGCAACACTGTGGTACTGTAGAATCCCCATCCCTTGTGCAACAAGAAGTTACACCACAGCCCCATTGCAAAACTGTGGCACTGTCAGATCTAAGAGGTCCAACGTAAAATTGCCAGTGAAGATTGGGACATTATTATCAGGGATAGATAGAAAATTAGTAATTGCCATTGAAACAATATTCTTAATCACTTTCTTCATTATTATCTTCTTTTCTTGGAATACGCATGCATCTGTGATTAGATTGAATGAACCATTGAAATCTTGAATGTTTCAGTGTTTTGTGAGCTGTAGTCAAATGTGATTTTCTTATCTTTTTTAATTCATCATTAATATTGTGATTGTCCAGTTTTGCCAAATAACTAATCACCATTTTTAATCCAGAGTTCTTTGTGGCTCAATAAAAGAAACGTCCTGTTGGAGATTGCTGTCAGTACATTACTTTTGCATATAAATCTATCTTACCTCTCTGAGCAAAGTACAACAAACAAGGGGGGTCATTCCGAGTTGTTCGCTCGCAAGCTGCTTTTAGCAGCTTTGCACACGCTAAGCCGCCGCCTACTGGGAGTGAATCTTAGCTTATCAAAATTGCAAACGAAAGATTCGAAATATTGCGAAAATACTTCTCTGTGCAGTTTCTGAGTAGCTCGAGACTTACTCTGCCAGTGCGATCAGTTCAGTGCTTGTCGTTCCTGGTTTGACGTCACAAACACACCCAGCGTTCGCCCAGACACTCCTCCGTTTCTCCAGCCACTCCCGCGTTTTTCCCAGAAACGGTAGCGTTTTTTCACACACTCCCATAAAACGGCCAGTTTCCGCCCAGAAACACCCACTTCCTGTCAATCACATTACGATCACCAGAACGAAGAAAAAACCTCGTAATGCCGTGAGTAAAATACCTAACTGCATAGCAAATTTACTTGACGCAGTCGCACTGCGGACATTGCGCATGCGCATTAGCGACTAATCGCTCCGTTGCGAGAAAAAAATAACGAGCGAACAACTCGGAATGACCCCCAAGGTACAGGGGAAAACATCTTCGGGAAAGGGTCTGTCACATAGCAAACGAACACCTGTGATACCTTTTCCAACCATTTGGACACCTGCCAACCCCAGGATGTTACATATTCAGTCCAAGTTAATAGAAACCTATAGCTGTTTATTTTTCACTGTCATTGGTTCCTCTTTTATTGTGATGAGAGATAAGAAAACCTGCCAAAGAAGCAAACCAGGATGACAGTAGAGAAGGAGCTTCAGCTCCCCATCACAAGCCCACTGCCTTTTCTGCTAGATCTGCACTTGGTTCTCACACTTACAGGGTCTGATCCAGGCTTTGCTCACAAGATGGACATAAGTGGTCCAAAAAAAAAAAAAGGGCATTGCGGAAATAGCATATTTCTGAATAATTATTTAGGTTATGTACAGTGCAAATTCAAGGAAGATAAGCTCACTTTGCATCAGGTCTAAAGTGTCTTCTCCAGATTTACAAACTGGCCATCTTACCTGTTCTTGAAATCATCAGAAGCTGGAAGGCTAGCATCCTAAACACCACTAGATAAGTCATGTTAAAAGGATATTTAGGAGCACAGGTAGTTTAAAGCATACCTACTGTATCATCTATACTCATTATTGGCAGCCATTATGTGGTCTGTTCTAATATTTATAACAATGCAGGGCTGGCTCGACTTTATTTAATGTTACATTTTGTGAATGTGGAGTAAAAGAAGTCACACCTTAATTCATTTGTCATAATGCCCATTTTCCTCTTTGCAAATGGATAACAGACTATAAACACTTCTTATTCTACTTTTAGCCTGTTACCCACTTATGAAGATGACAAAGATTATGGTCACGCTTTTTAACATAGTGATCAGTGATCCCTATCACCGGGCTAGTGCTGAGTCTTCGGATTGTTTGTACAGATTTGAACCAGCTCACCCACACAAATATACTCCAATCAACTAAAGGTTAGAAAAAAAAAAAAAAAGTGCAATCTTGAGGAAGTCATTCCCTGTATTGTTGCACGTTAAACAGCCGACTGTCAAGAAGAAGGTCTGTTTAAACTTAACATAACCATAACAGTTTATCAGTTTGTGATCTTTGTGTTGCATTGCACCTGTTTACAGATCATCTGATTACAGACTACAGTTGTGTGTAGGATGTGCTGTCAAATACCTTGAGGCTGTTCCCACGCTTATCATGATGTAAAGAATGTAGACTGAGAAGTGTCCAGCCTGGGCTGCAGGTTACTCTTTGAATTGCATGATTTGCAATACCAGTTTTTCCTGACATCTAATTTTGCCCTGAGCTCCCCTTTTACCTGCCCAAAGTAATATTTGCTTTGTCACTGGCTGCTGTCCATTAGTCCTTCAAAGCCCTGGCGCAGTCCTGGGCTATCGTAGAGTATCAGGGTTATTTTCACAGATCTGCCTTGCAGCAGATAGGTGTGTCTGCCAGGGATGTAAGAATGAAACGCAAAAGTTGGCCAACAGTGGGCCAGGTTCCTGAAAGCAACTTGCACAACTGAACAATGGGAAGAAGCCCAAAAGCACCACTATCGAACAGACACCCATCAGTTTATTCACAAAGAACGCTATAAAATGTGTTTTTAAGCTAAATAGTGATTCAATGCACTAGATTCATTTTCAGGCAATATTCTTCTCACTTTTTGCTTCACCGTATTATGAATGAGGGTTTGCTCAGTGAAAGGAATTTAACTTGGTAATAAGAAAAATAAAAACTCAATGGCAATTGTGGACTATTTATGATGCTGGATACAAAGGGGCAAGATGCAATAGGGTCCAAGATCGCCAGAGGTACGTGATGCTGTCCGATCTCGGGAATTTTTTTCAAAGGTGCAATCACTTACAAGGCATGGTTGTGCCCAAATGTAAAAGATTCCTTCTGAATTATGAAGGTCCAGAAATAAAAACTTTTTTTGCCTAGTACTTAAAGACAATTTTATCTGTGTGTTTCTCCACATGCTCAATATTTCCCATTTATCAGATTTTTGTAGCTATCCCACGTACAACTCATTCAGGGGTCTATTCATGAAGCAGTGAAAACAATGGAGACAGTGACCAGTGGAGAAGTTGCGCATGGCAACCAATCTGCACCTCCCTTACATTTTATAGACTGTACTTGATAAAGGCTTCCTTCAAAGCAGATTGGTTGCCATGGGCAAATTCTCCACTGGTCCTTTTCTCCACTCTTTTCACTGCTTCATGAATAGACCCCTCGGTGACAAGAACATTTGTGAAAAGATGTTTCACTTTGGTCGCAGCCTGTGTGGATACCGTTAGGAAAGGTTCCTCTTCTTGGACACCTACCATCCACAAGATTCTCCTTCCAAGGCCTAAGAACATTTAAACTGTGAGTTGAGTTGTAACTGAATGTACAAAGCTCAGGATTGCTGCTAAGGGGTTTATTCAATTACTGTCTGATTTTTTGAAAAGTCAGAAAAACTGCACTTTCCGACTTTTTTAGGTCGAATTATAGTGCCGTTTTTCTGACTCTATTAAAAATCCGACTTGTCGGAAAACAGGTGGATCGGCGGATTAGCCGCGGATCCATGTGTTTTGTTGGATTTGCAGCCGATTCCAACAGTTTTTTGGCCCTTTTTCGACAAAGTCAATCCGACTTTAAAAAAAGTCGGATCACCATTGTCGAAAACGGGAAAAAACCTGTCGGAATTGCCCACGAATTGAATACTGAACTGTTGGATCCTCTCCGTCTGAGAGGATCTGACAGACATTGAATTTACCCTTAAATATTATAAAAATGTACAAGAAAATGAATCTCCCAAAGAACAATGACACATTATTTTGTGCTAAGTAACCAGATATGGGTTTCATGTTTCTTTAAGTAATCAGCACCTGTTATCTGCCATGCTATTTCAACATGACAAGCACAATACCAAAGGAATACAATTCCCTTCTGCAACATCCTCAAAACTGAAGATGTCAGTGGTGAGGGGGGGAAAGGCAAGTACGTCTGTAAGCTAATTATGTAGAAATAGATGACAGCTGTGCATCCCGATAGCTCTGCATAAACAGGTGATAGGTATGTCTGCCAGGGGTGTAACAGACACAGTGTACATGGTGTGATGGCTATGTGGGTGTACGTGACATGTTCCATTCTCAAGTCTATCAGCTAGGAAGGGTTAAGAAATATGACTCAGAAATGTCAAGACTTGTCAAGAACTATATGTGGATGAATGTTTATGCCAGCAGATAGCAGAAGTACATAGCCAACAAACACATATTAACATAATGATAGGTGGGTAACAGAAGTATGTGGGCACAAGCTCTGTAGTCACCGATTGATGTTACTGCCACACAAATCAATGTAACCCTCCAAACAGTAATGATAGTAATAAATGAAAACAATCAATATACTATATACCTTTCATGTGACCTATTTTCCTTGATGTACAATGCTCTGCTGTTCTTCCCAACTGTTTTCTAAGTGCAGGCACGTGTGATAATTAAATACATAATGTAAAACAAAACACATTTAAAATCAATTATTTAAACCAGGTAATTACAACTGGAATACAAGTAGTGAAAACAAGAGCAGAACATTGTACACTAGCTAATATTTCTAAAGCAGTGATAAAATAATAAGGGCGCCAACAGAAGTGGTGCATATACATGGTCGAGTCACATTATTACGACCACCTCCTACATTTGACGTCTGCAGTGCGTAGCCCAAGAAGTACGTCATGTGTTGTGTGCTGGCTTACTGGGTATATAAGGAGTGCAATAGGCAGTCTGCACACATATCACTTGTTGCTGTCATGGGGAAAAGGTGCGTTTTATCTGAGTTGCAAATGTTGGGATGATTATCAGCTTTCGGGCCAAAGGTGGCGGTATTTCTGAAACAGCGCAGTTTCTGACTTGTTGGCGTGCTGCTGTGGAGAAGGTGTATCGTGACTGGACAAATGGCACCATTGTGAATAACTGACGTGGAAACTGTGGAGCACCACGTGACATTGATGTGAGAGGTGAATGTCGACTATGAAGGTGCATAAGGGACGACCGACACGCTACAGTACCTGGGGGCTACCAGACATGTGTCTAAAACGACAGTTCAGCCCGTCTAGCTGCCGTCCATGCTGCACACTGCGGTTACTCTGGTTACTAGCTGGTGGTCATAATAATGTGACTTGATCATGTATAACAATAAAGTTTTACAAAGAAGGCAATGTGTGCACACTATGCAGCAATACAGCAACAAAAGTAGCAGACTTAAAAATGATGTTATTGTGAAGTAGAAAATAGAGATTTACACATATGAATGGCACAGCTCCCTACTCTGCCAGAGGTTGCATGAGATTCTACATGTGGGGGAGCTCTCCTGGCTCCTGGGAGAGTAGACAACCTTACCGCATCCTGGCCAATCTCTGGTAAAGTAGGCTGGGGCGTGTATAAGCAACGTACTATGAATTACATCATCTCGGCCACACCCCTTGTGATGTAATGCTACAAATTGTGGAATCGCATCATGCGGTCGGGGTATCAGTTACATAATTCAAAGCAACTCATCTCTGCCGCTCCCAACTGACCCCCACTTCCATCCCAGGACTCCCAGAGTCCAGACAGGAAAAGTTGGTAAGTATGGTGCAGGACATACAAAAGCAACATAATGAAGAATTCAAAAACCAGTCAGTCAAATCTCGCAGATACTGTAGCATTATCTTTTAAAAAGCCATAGAAACACATTGAGCTCAATGAGATATGCACTAGCAAAAGATTTTGTTGGCACATTTGGAGTCACCAAAGCTTAAAATGACTATATAAAAGGGTCAAATAAATCTGTGTGACTTCAAATATCCATAATACTTTTCAGTACGGTGTGCGCTAATTCTTATGTACATGTTTTCCTAATGAACACTGAAGTACAAAGTCCTCCGTTGCTATGCACTGAGCAGGTGCATTATGCACATACATTTACAGAACAGTGCAAAAACAAGATTTTATTTTGAGACTCAGATAAAGGAGTGAAAGGAAATCATCTATCTATCTATCTATCTATCTATCTATCTATCTATCTATCTATCTATCTATCTATCTATCTATCTATCAGGGCCTTTCTCCTTTACGGAGGTATACACAGACATTTTTAATTCACAGATATGCTTGAACTTTGCACTGAGCAGCGGAGCCCAGAGGGTATATTGCCTAAGCGTTGGTTTTGGGATTCATTGATTTACTAAGACAAATCTACTGGGAATCTGGCAGAAACACTGATTTTAGAACATCGGCTCACCTCATTCTCATCCTATATATTAAAAGGCTAATGCGCTCCTCACCTCTATGGGGAGAATTCAAGTGTTTTGTGTGCTGGCAGCCACTAGATGGCACCCAACGGAGCAATTCAAGTGTTGCTCTGTTTGAGCGCGTGCAGCCACCAGCCCTGACATTACTGTTCTGTTGTTCCATCATTTCGACAGGCTGGTAACTAGTTACTATACAACCCATGCATTATCTTAGTAGAAAAGCTGTAAAAATGTATTTAATTGGTTCTAAAGTGGTCGAAGATTGCACCTTCTCCTCTTCAGATGTTACCGCCTTCCTGTAGAGCCTGAATGGTGCAATTAGTTTAGGGTGCACTGAAAATGTCCAGTCCAGTGCTTAAATTAGCATTACAACTCTGGGTGCAGGACAACCTCAGTGGCTGAGTGTTTTGCTAGTTGCATTTGGGATTTGGCCTACTCATGCAGCTACTTGTGCTAAATAAGGATCAGTACATATGAAAATATTGGGGGTAATTCTGAGTTGATCGCAGCATCAAGTTTGTTAGCAATTGGGCAAAACCATGTGCACTGCAGGGGGGACAGATATAACATTTGCAATGAGAGTTAGATTTGGGTGGGTTATTTCGTTTCTTTGCGGGGTAAATACTGGCTGCTTTATTTTTACACTGCAATATAGATTTCAGTTTGAACACACCCCACCCAAATCTAACTCTCTCTGCACATGTTATATCTGCCACACCTGCAGAGCAAATGGTTTTGCCCAACTGCTAACAAATTTGATGCTGCAGTCAACTCGGAATTACCTCCACTGTGCGAGTCGAGCAGACTTATTTGATCTTCCTACAAGAAACATGAGTGGGTCTATACCATGGGCTAAATTACTAGTAACACTTCTGCTGCATGAGCACTTCAGTGCTGGGTTGTAGTTATCCAGCAGGTTCATTCTACTCTGTGTTGATTATGGGGGGAGGAGTCTCTGGAATTAATTTAAAATGACAGTTCAGTATGCGGGAGAGGTAAAGAGGCAGATGCTTTATAGCAGGGATCAAAATTGGACAAGGAGGGAGATGGGTGAGGGTTTTGAAATAGCATAAGTTAGGATATGGGATTTTGAACAGAGGAATATGTAAAGCCGCTGCAACTCAAGCCACTGCGGCTTGGACCTTGCTGTAAAATGCCATAATTTGCAGCACTGTGTAGTGGGTGGGGGGTGCCCACAATAATGCAATTCACTGAACTCACAAAACTTCTCTTGGGACGTGGGTGGATCTGGGAGGCTGGTCTACTATCTCTTGAAGGGTGTGGTGTGTTATGGTATGCCGGCGGTCGGGCTCCCGGCGCACAGTATACCGGTGCCGGGAGCCCGACCGCCGGCTTACCAACAGTGTGGCGAGCGCAAATGAGCCCCTTGCGGGCTCGCTGCGCTCGCCACGCTGCGGGCACGGTGGCGCGTTTCCAGGGGGGTCGTGGACCCCCACGAGGGAGAATAAGTGTCGGTATACCGGCTGTCGGGATTCCGGCGCCGGTATACTGTGCGCCGGGAACCCGACAGCCGGCATACTGAAGACCACCCTCTCTTGAACGTGTGAAAACTCCTCAAAGTTTGTGAGCCTCTCATACATGGCACGTAGACAAGTATGGTTTGGGAGAATTAGGTAGGGGAATAAGAGAAGTTTTCAGTTAATGGCAATGGAGGTTTTACCTCTCTCCATCTCTCCAGAGCCTGGGTTTTGGTTGGGATTGGTAGGTGCATGCGTGTTTTAGGAGAGGTCTTTGTTCAGTGGTAAAGCTTTGCTACAACATGGTATGTCTTCTAAACCTTATACTATAATATAAAGATTGACAAAGTGCTACAGCTGGGAGCTACAGCTTCCATGAGCTACAATTACATTATTAAAACCTTTCCTGCCTAATTATAATTTGCAAAGCAAATTACAGAGCAGAATCAATTCAGTATTCAGCAGAATCCTCTGTAAAAGGACTCAGCCAAATCCTAAACTAGAGTCACTTCATCCCTGGAATGAAGAATGTAAGGAGAGGACAAGTATCTACTCTATCCCAAATAATTACCCAGTACTTCAAAGTATGAATCACCCAATCTGATGCAGGGTCACATAAGCCAAAATCGTAAGCACACATAGTCCATATCTCAAGAAAAGTTAGTCAAAATCTGTCCTATCTGGGCTCCGGGGAGTTCAAGGGAAATCGCAAGTAAAAATCGAACATAGCAAGGATCTCACCGTGTGTACACACCCTTAGCTGTGTGTACATACTTTCCCTAACCTTAATTTAATTTTATAACTGCTGAATGCCATTGCTGCCTCAATAAAACAATAGAAGGGCAGAGAAGCAAATATTTTCCCTTGGGTCCAGGACTCTTTATGCTTATGGGGAAAGCTGCAGTTGCATTGGTAGTCATGACGACAGGATTCCCTTTCAATGGAGGCAAATCCTCAAACTGCAGTGTATAAGGGGAAAGCAGAATAGAACAGTCAATATTAGTTTTTCATTGTTTTTTTGGTTTCAGAATAGTTCATGTAGTCGTCTATAGATAAAACTATAGAATAAGCAGTACTGGGTATTTTGGCTTAAGCGAGTACAAGTATCAAGTGGTAGGTACTTGTTCTAGACATTTCTAAACACTGAATGGGTTACATGGTTGCCCCATGACCTTTGAAACATTTAAAAAATAAGAATTTACTTACCGATAATTCTATTTCTCGGAGTCCGTAGTGGATGCTGGGGTTCCTGAAAGGACCATGGGGAATAGCGGCTCCGCAGGAGACAGGGCACAAAAGTAAAGCTTTCCGATCAGGTGGTGTGCACTGGCTCCTCCCCCTATGACCCTCCTCCAAGCCAGTTAGGTACTGTGCCCGGACGAGCGTACACAATAAGGGAGGAATTTTGAATCCCGGGTAAGACTCATACCAGCCACACCAATCACACCGTACAACTTGTGATCTAAACCCAGTTAACAGTATGATAACAGCGGAGCCTCTGAAAAGATGGCTCACAACAATAATGACCCGATTTTTGTAACTATGTACAAGTATTGCAGATAATCCGCACTTGGGATGGGCGCCCAGCATCCACTACGGACTCCGAGAAATAGAATTATCGGTAAGTAAATTCTTATTTTCTCTATCGTCCTAGTGGATGCTGGGGTTCCTGAAAGGACCATGGGGATTATACCAAAGCTCCCAAACGGGCGGGAGAGTGCGGATGACTCTGCAGCACCGAATGAGAGAACTCCAGGTCCTCCTTAGCCAGGGTATCAAATTTGTAGAATTTAGCAAACGTGTTTGCCCCTGACCAAGTAGCTGCTCGGCAAGGTTGTAAAGCCGAGACCCCTCGGGCAGCCGCCCAAGATGAGCCCACCTTCCTTGTGGAATGGGCATTTACATATTTTGGCTGTGGCAGGCCTGCCACAGAATGTGCAAGCTGAATTGTATTACACATCCAACTAGCAATAGTCTGCTTAGAAGCAAGAGCACCCAGTTTGTTGGGTGCATACAGGATAACAGCAAGTCAGTTTTCCTGACTCCAGCCGTCCTGGAACATATTTTCAGGGCCCTGACAACATCTAGCAACTTGGAGTCCTCCAAGTCCCTAGTAGGTGCAAGGCACCACAATAAGCTGGTTCAGGTGAAACACTGACACCACCTTAGGGAGAGAACTGGGGACGAGTCCGCAGCTCTGCCCTGTCCGAATGGACAAACAGATATGGGCTTTTTTGAGAAAAAACCACCAATTTGACACTCGCCTGGTCCAGGCCAGGGCCAAGAGCATGGTCACTTTTCATGTGAGATGCTTCAAATCCACAGATTTGACTGGTTTTAAACCAATGTGATTTGAGGAATCCCAGAACTACGTTGAGATCCCACAGTGCCACTGGAGGCACAAAAGGGGGTTGTATATGCAATACTCCCTTGACAAACTTCTGGACTTCAGGAACTGAAGCCAATTCTTTCTGGAAGAAAATCGACAGGGCCGAAATTTGAACCTTAATGGACCCCAATTTGAGGCCCATAGACACTCCTGTTTGCAGGAAATGCAGGAAACGACCGAGTTGAAATTTCTTTGTGGGGCCTTCCTGGCCTCACACCACGCAACATATTTTCGCCACATGTGGTGATAATGTTGTGCGGTCACCTCCTTTCTGGCTTTGACCAGGGTAGGAATGACCTCTTCCGGAATGCCTTTTTCCCTTAGGATCCGGCTTTCCACCGCCATGCCGACAAACGCAGCTGCGGTAAGTCTTGGAACAGACATGGTACTTGCTGAAGCAAGTCCCTTCTTAGCGGCAGAGGCCATAAGACCTCTGTAAGCATCTCTTGAAGTTCCGGGTACCAAGTCCTTCTTGGCCAATCCGGAGCCATGAGTATAGTTCTTACTCCTCTACGTCTTATAATTCTCAGCACCTTAGGTATGAGAAGCAGAGGAGGGAACACATACACCGACTGGTACACCCACGGTGTTACCAGAACGTCCACAGCTATTGCCTGAGGGTCTCTTGACCTGGCGCAATACCTGTCCCGTTTTTTGTTCAGACGGGACGCCATCATGTCCACCTTTGGTATTTCCCAACGGTTTACAATCATGTGGAAAAAACTTCCCGATGAAGTTTCCACTCTCCCGGGTGGAGGTCGTGCCTGCTGAGGAAGTCTGCTTCCCAGTTTCCATTCCCGGGATGAAACACTGCTGACAGTGCTATCACATGATTTTCCGCCCAGCGAAAAGTCCTTGCAGTTTTTGCCATTGCCCTCCTGCTTCTTGTGTCGCCCTGTCTGTTTACGTGGGCGACTGCCGTGATGTTTTTCCCACTGGATCAATACCGGCTGACCTTGAAGCAGAGGTCTTGCTAAGCTTAGAGCATTATAAATTTACCCTTAGCTCCAGTATATTTATGTGGAGAAAAGTCTCCAGACTTGATCACACTCCCTGGAAATTTTTTCCTTGTGTGACTGCTCCCCAGCCTCTCGGGCTGGGCTCCGTGGTCACCAGCATCCAATCCTGAATGCTGAATCTGCGGCCCTCTAGAAGATGAGCACTCTATAACCACCACAGGAGAGACACCCTTGTCCTTGGATATAGGGTTATCCGCTGATGCATCTGAAGATGCGATCCGGACCATTTGTCCAGCAGATCCCACTGAAAAGTTCTTGCGTGAAATCTGCCGAATGAAATTGCTTCGTAGGAAGCCACCATTTTTACCAGGACCCTTGTGCAATGATGCACTGTTTTTAGGAGGTTCCTGACTAGCTCGGATAACTCCCTGGCTTTCTCTTCCGGGAGAAACACCTTTTTCTGGACTGTGTCCAGAATCATCCCTAGGCACAGCAGACGTGTCGTCGGGATCAGCTGCGATTTTGGAATATTTAGAATCCACCCGTGCTGTTGTAGCAGTATCCGAGATAGTGCTACTCCGACCTCCAACTGTTCCCTGGACTATGCCCTTATCAGGAGATCGTCCAAGTAAGGGATAATTAAGACGCCTTTTCTTCGAAGAAGAATCATCATTTCGGCCATTACCTTGGTAAAGACCCGGGGTGCCGTGGACAATCCAAACGGCAGCGTCTGAAACTGATAGTGACAGTTCTGCACCACGAACCTGAGGTACCCTTAGTGAGAAGGGCAAATTTGGGACATAGAGGTAAGCATCCCTGATGTCCCGGGACACTATATAGTCCCCTTCTTCCTGGTTCGTTATCACTGTTCTGAGTGACTCCATCTTGATTTGAACCTTTGTAAGTGTTCAAAAAAATTTTTTAGAATAAGTCTCACCTAGCCTTCTGGCTTCAGTACCACAATATAGTGTGGAATAATACCCCTTTTCTTGTAGTAGGAGGGGTAATTTAATTATCACCTGCTGGGAATACAGCTTGTGAATTTTTTCCCATACTGCCTCCTTGTCGGAGGGAGACCTTGGTAAAGCAGACTTCAGGAGCCTGCGAAGGGGAAACGTCTCGACATTCCAATCTGTACCCCTGGGATACTACTTGTAGGATCCAGGGGTCCTGTACGGTCTCAGCGCCATGCTGAGAACTTGTCAGAAGCGGTGGAACGCTTCTGTTCCTGGGAATGGGCTGCCTGCTGCAGTCTTCTTCCCTTTCCTCTATCCCTGGGCAGATATGATCTTATAGGGACGAAAGGACTGAGGCTGAAAAGACGGTGTCTTTTTCTGCAGAGATGTGACTTAGGGTAAAAACGGCGGATTTTCCAGCAGTTGCCGTGGCCACCAGGTCCGATGGACCGACCCCAAATAACTCCTCTTCCTTTATACGGCAATACACCTTTGTGCCGTTTGGAATCTGCATCACCTGACCACTGTCGTGTCCATAACATCTTCTGGCAGATATGGACATCGCATTTACTCTTGATGCCAGAGTGCAAATATCCCTCTGTGCATCTCGCATATATAGAAATGCATCCTTTAAATGCTCTATAGTCAATAAAATACTGTCCCTGTCAAGGGTATCAATATTTTTAGTCAGGGAATCCGACCAAGCCACCCCAGCTCTGCACATCCAGGCTGAGGCGATCGCTGGTCGCAGTATAACACCAGTATGTGTGTATATACTTTTTATGATATTTTCCAGCCTCCTGTCAGCTGGTCCTTGAGGACGGCCCTATCTATAGACGGTACCGCCACTTGTTTTGATAAGCGTGTGAGCGCCTTATCCACCCTAAGGGGTGTTTCCCAACGCGCCCTAACTTCTGGCGGGAAAGGGTATACCGCCCATAATTTTCTATCGGGGGGAACCCACGCATCATCACACACTTTATTTAATTTATCTGATTCAGGAAAAACTACGGTAGTTTTTTCACATCCCACATAATACCCTCTTTTGTGGTACTTGTAGTATCAGAAATATGAAACACCTCCTTCATTGCCTTTAACGTGTGGCCGTAATAAGGAATACGTTTGTTTATTCACCGTCGACACTGGATTCAGTGTCCCTGTCTGTGTCTGTGTCGACCGACTAAAGTAAACGGGCGTTTTAAAACCCCTGACGGTGTTTTTGAGACGTCTGGACCGGTACTAATTGTTTGTCGGCCGTCTCATGTCGTCAACCGACCTTGCAGCGTGTTGACATTATCACGTAATTCCCTAAATAAGCCATCCATTCCGGTGTCGACTCCCTAGAGAGTGACATCACCATTACAGGCAATTGCTCCGCCTCCTCACCAACATCGTCCTCATACATGTCGACACACACGTACCGACACACAGCACACACACAGGGAATGCTCTGATAGAGGACAGGACCCACTAGCCCTTTGGAGAGACAGAGGGAGAGTTTACCAGCACACACCAAAAACGCTATAATTATATAGGGACAACCTTATATAAGTGTTTTCCCTTATAGCATCTTTTTTATATATTTCTAACGCCAAATTAGTGCCCCCCCTCTCTGTTTTAACCCTGTTTCTGTAGTGCAGTGCAGGGGAGAGCCTGGGAGCCTTCCCTCCAGCCTTTCTGTGAGGGAAAATGGCGCTGTGTGCTGAGGAGATAGGCCCCGCCCCTTTTTCGGCGGCCTCGTCTCCCGCTCTTAACGGATTCTGGCAGGGGTTAAATATCTCCATATAGCCTCCGGAGGCTATATGTGAGGTATTTTTAGCCAAAATAGGTATTCATTTGCCTCCCAGGGCGCCCCCCTCCCAGCGCCCTGCACCCTCAGTGACTGCCGTGTGAAGTGTGCTGAGAGGAAAATGGCGCACAGCTGCAGTGCTGTGCGCTACCTTTAGAAGACTGAGGAGTCTTCTGCCGCCGATTCTGGACCTCTTCTTACTTCAGCATCTGCAAGGGGGCCGGCGGCAAGGCTCCGGTGACCATCCAGGCTGTACCTGTGATCGTCCCTCTGGAGCTGATGTCCAGTAGCCAAGAAGCCAATCCATCCTGCACGCAGGTGAGTTCACTTCTTCTCCCCTAAGTCCCTCGTTGCAGTGATCCTGTTGCCAGCAGGACTCACTGTAAAATAAAAAACCTAAGCTAAACTTTTCTAAGCAGCTCTTTAGGAGAGCCACCTAGATTGCACCCTTCTCGGCCGGGCACAAAAATCTAACTGGCTTGGAGGAGGGTCATAGGGGGAGGAGCCAGTGCACACCACCTGATCGGAAAGCTTTACTTTTGTGCCCTGTCTCCTGCGGAGCCGCTATTCCCCATGGTCCTTTCAGGAACCCCAGCATCCACTAGGACGATAGAGAAAATTGGATTACGTAGTTGCTGAATACTACCAACAAGTTATTTTTTTGGCCATACCCCTCTGTATGTTTCTTACATACTGAAGCCTTTGGAAGGTGTATAGGTGTTTCTGATCAGTAAGTGATCCTGGGAACTTTGGGCATCAGCAGAGTTGGATGTATATGCGGTAAAAAAGTCTAAAAAATTATAACAACAGCAAGAGGGAAATTGCACAGAAAGTAGCTTATTACATACAGACACAGCTTAAAGTAGAAGGAGAATTCTGGTGACTTCAATCAGGCTATCATCATATGCAAAAAGTACCTGCCGCCTAGAGCTGAAAAGATAGGGGCATTAAAAAATGTTTCAATATGGGACAGGACAACAGGAAGGACTAAAGCAATAGAGAAAGTATACGTGGAGGGGTAAGAGAACAACAGACAAGAAACAGGTAGGAAAGAATGCCATGCCTGGACACAGAAGCATTGGAGTAGGAGAGAATGCCATACCTGGACCAGGGCCAGTTCTAGACCTTGTGGCGCCCAGAGCGAAAGTTTCCGCGCATCAAAAATAGGGGCATGGTTTCATAGGGAAGGGGTGTGGCCACAGAATAGTACCAATTCACATTACACTGCACAGTAGTGTCCGTCAGTCTCTTTACACCACACAGTAGTACCCCTTATACCATGTTAGAGCTGCTTACACACATTACACCACAGTAGAGCAGAGCCCCTTATACATGTTACGCCAGGTAGCCCCTTACACACATTGCACCAGGTAGACCCTTATACACGGATGTGGTATTGAAGGTCGACCACACTTAGGTCGACAGTGTCTAGGTTGACCACTATTGGTCGACAGTAACTAGGTCGACAGGGATTCAAGGTCGACATGGTCTAGGTCGACAGGTCAACAGGTTGACATGAGTTTTTTTATCTTTTTTGGTGTCGTTTTCGCCATACAGTGACCAGGAACCCCAATTAGTGCACCGTGTCCCCTTGCATGTCTCACTTCACTCGCCATGCTTCGGGCAAGGTTAACGTTCCCAATTGTAGTCCAAGTGGATCGTAAAGTATGAAAAAGTTAAACAAAATAAAAAAAATAAAAAAACTCATGTCGATCTTTTGACCTGTTGACCTAAAACATGTCGTCCTAAAGACCCTGTCGACCTAGAAACCCTGTTGACCTAGTTTATTATTTATTTATTTATTACCAGTTATTTATATAGCGCACACATATTCCGCAGTGCTTTACAGAGAATATATGCTCATCCACATCAGTCCCTGCCCCAGTGGAGCTTACAATCTATATTCCTTATCACATGTACACACATTCACGCTAGGGTTAATTTTGTTGAGAGCCAATTAACCTACCAGTATATTTTTGGAATGTGGGAGGAAACCGGAGTACCCAGAGGAAACCCACGCAAGAACGGGGAGAATATACAAACTCCACACAGTTAGGGCCATAGTGGGAATTGAACCCATGACCTCAGTGCTGCGAGTTCCTGTCAACCAATAGTGGTCAACCTAGACACTGTCGACCTAAGTCTTGTCGACCTAGAGACCAGATACCCTTATACACACTGTGACAGGTAGCCCCTTATACACATTGTGACAGGTAGCCAATTATACACATTGCACTTATTAAGTGTCCTATATACAATGCCCTCATTAGTAGTGCCCCCAGTAGTAATGCCCCCTGTAGTTATGCCCCCAGTAGAGATGTCCCCAGTAGAGATGCCTCCAGTATATATGCCGCCAGTAGATATGCCACCAGTAGTTATGACCCCAGTAGATATGCCCCCATTAGATATGCCCCCTGTAGTTATGTCCCCAATAGAGATGCCCCTGTTAAGATGCCCCCTGTAGAGATGCCACCAGTAGAGATGCTCCCTAGTAGCGCCGCTTACACACACATACACACATGAAAAACAAAACACAATACTCACCAGCCCCGCTCTTGCTTCTGGACCACTGCCCTAAGCCTGGTGCCCACTCCTCAGATCTATGGGAGAGACGTCATGATGTCTCTTCCGTAGCACCGCATGCTGCCTGAGCCGGAAGCCGGAGTTTTGCCCACCTTCTGCAGACGGGGTGCGGGTGGGCCACTGCGCCCCGGACACCCGCCTGGCTTGCCTGCACCTAGAACCACTCCTGACCTGGACACAGAAGCATTGGAGTAGTACAGAATGCAAAACCTTGACACAGAAGCATTGGAGAATCTACCACAGACAATACAGAGGAAAAGGGAGCAATGAAAAGCCACAGCATGAAGGGAAAAAGGACCACAGATAAGACACTACAGGAATAGGTAGGGTAATCGTCAAACTTTACTGGCCTATATGCACAGAAAAACCAAACACCTACAAATCATCTCCAATAGCCCTGTCACAAATGTGAGGTCACTCAGGGACACTTTCCAGTGGAATGATTGGTCAGTATGCGGTAGTTCCCACAATTTGACCAATAAGTGGGCCCCATTCATTCCTATGGAGAGTGTCTCTCTCATGATGGACTGGACATCAAAGCCCAGCATTGAATGATTGCAGGGCCTCCGACACCAAATCTAGTGACGAGATGGCTACTAGCCACTGCATCGCACCATTCAGTGGTATAACCAGTGATGGTTTTATTGTGCGCATGCACAGAGGCTTTCAAAGCTACATGTATGCTCACATTAGCTGAGCGGCGAACACTTCTGGGTGCTCGCAGCTGCACAGAAGTAGCTAGCCATCAGATGGGCATTGGAATAATGCGTACGATGGCTGGAAACCATCACCTGTTCACAATTCGACTGAAAAGTACTTCCATCAATTCGGTAACATTGATGGTTGCTAAAAAAATATTAGTAAACAGCGGTTGCGTTGGGGTGTTTTTATTTCATAAACTAATACAATATCAAGCATGCATGTACTGTCTTTTGTTTACAATTTATTTTACAGGTTTAGTACAGGTGCCAGCAGGCCCTTGATATCCGGGCATTCTGGCACTTGTGATTTGACAAGTGCCATCTGTAGTAAACACTATTTGTACTTGGGTGAGTAATTGGCTGTATAACAGGGAACAGCGAGTGGTGGTTAATAGGATGTTCTCTGAATGGGCCTCAGTGGAATACCGCAGGGTTCAGTACTCGGGTCACGGCTATGCAGGGCTGGCAACAGAAATATTCGGGCCCCATACAGTGATATCTCTGGGGCCCCTTCAGATTATAAAAGTGCAACGGAATTTGCTGCACTATATAAGAAACTGTTAATAAATAAAAATATATTTATTTATACAAATATATCAATGTGTATATCTCTCCTTCCTCCCCCACACACCACAGTCTACTGTATAGCTCCCTCTCTCCTTCCTCTCATACACCTCACAGTCTCTCCCCAATGACTCCATGCTGCATTCCCAGCTCCCCCACATCATCCCAAAGCCCTGTATCCCGTCAGCAAGCCACCCTTACCCTGGGGACAGACTCACCTTCGCTGCACTCCCCAGAATCCAGACCCAAACACCACACAGCAGGTACCATGCGGCCCTCACACCCCACCAGAAGAGGCCGGCGCAGGGCACAGGAATCCTCGCCAATAGAGTGGCTGCCGTGTCCCGTAACTGCATGCTGAGCACTAAATGGCATATCCTTGGGGCCCCTCTGATCCTTGGGGCCCGGTACAGGTGTCCCCTTTGACCCCCCTGTCGCCGGCCCTGCGGCTATGTAACATATTTATTAATGACATAGGAATGGGCCTGGAAAGCACAGTGTAAATTTTCGCAGACGATACTTAACTGTGTAGAGTAATTAATTTGGACAAAGATGTTGAGTCTCTATGGAATTACTTATCTAAACTGGAGGTTTGGGCAGACAAATGGAGAATGAGGTTCAATCTAGAAAAATGTAAAGTTATGCACTTTGGTACTAAGAACTATCGGGCAGCCTATAAATTAAATGGGGAAAATGTAGGGATAACAGTAGTTGAAAAAGATTTGGGGTTGCTCATCGATAATAGACTTAGTAGCAGTACACAATGTCAAGATGCAGCAACAAAAGCAATTAAGGTGTTAGCATTAACATGCATAAAATGGGGAATGGAGACAAGGGGGTAAATTTACTAAGATTCGTAATTTCCAGAATCATGTCCAAGTTCAATCACGAATGACATCGACAGTGTAAAATTGCAACTTTTTGAATTGATTACGACTAATTTACTAAGCTGTCGTATTCGTATTTTTCGTTTCTTCCGATGTCGATGTCATTCGTGCTTTTCTGCTGTAGATTGCGGCCGCGTTTGCTGTTTCGCGGCCGCGTTTATGGGTTTTTTTACGACTGCGTCACATGTCTGTTACGGCAGTGATTTAGAAATTGCTGCCGCGTTTTTAGTCCTAAGTTTCGTTTTCGTCACGCGGCCGTGATTGGTTGTATTCGTGAAGGAGGAGTGTCTGTGCATATTACTATAAAACTGCCCCAAACACACCGCACCTCGTGGGTTTAGCTAGTGGAGAGGAGAGAGGAAGGTGTATTTGGAGTTGGTGAGTTTGGTGGAGTTTTTGGTGGATTTGGAGAGGAGTTTGGTGATTGTTGAGTGCTGTACTGTGTGTGTAAGTAGTCTTGTCATATTTGTAGTATTGTTTTTTCACAGTTTGTCTACTTTTTTGTCCTTGTTTTTTTTTTACAGTCTTTTGTCATTGTTTGTGAGTGAGTGAGTGAGTGAGCGTGTGTGTTGGCTGTGTGGTGTGTAGTAGTAGGAGTAGTGGAGGAGTGTGTTTTGTGTTTTGATTTTTCAGTGTTTTTTGTTGTTTGTCATGTCAGACTCAGAGGTCAGTGTGGTGGCGGAGGTTAGTGAGGTGGAGGCTGGTAGTGAGGTGGAGGCTGGTAGTGAGGTGGAGGCTGTTAGTGAGGTGGAGGGGGGTAGTGAGAGGGAGGAGGTTAGTGAGGAGGAGGAGGAGGGGGTGCCTGTTGCTGTATTTTCCAGTGATAGTGATGGTGTTGTGGCTCCGCAGCCACGCACCACTACCAAGACTGGCAGGAATATAAAATTCAGCTATGCTGAAAACATGGCTTTGGTGCGTGAGCTGATGAAGCACCATCGCCAATTGTTTGGTCAGGATGCTGGCAAGGTGTCCTCCCGCAGGAAGTCTGTCCTGTGGGGGCAAGTAATACTTGCCGTGAATAGTGAGGGTGTGGTGAGGCGGACTGAGGACACGTGCCGCAAGAGGTTTTATGATATTAAGCGGCGTGTCAAGGCCAAGATGGCCAAAGAGGCCAAATCTGCAAGAAAAACCGGAGGTGGCCCCCCTTTCCGGGCCACCTATCGGGACTGGGAGGAGCCTGTGCGGGCATTGATTCCTGCCGAAGTGGTGTCTGCTACTCATGTCCGGGATTCGGACCGACCCACGCAGGATGGTAAGTTTGATGTGTTATTTTTTTTTTTAAATGTCCTCTAAATGTTGTAAATGTCATTTTTAAAGGGTAAAGGATGCATAAATTGTGTTTCACATATTGCAGGCCTATGCACCCTTAAGGTGTGTTTGTGTTTAGAATGTGCTTTTTTCACCTTGCATTGGCTGTTTGGTAAATTTAATATTGCGCAAAAACATGTGCAATGGCTTTTTAATTTTTAAAAAAAAAAGTTATTTTTTTTGACGATATTGCTTGGACATCTGTGTTGTCTGCTTATTTAAAAAAGATTTTTGTATTTATTTACTTCTGAAAAACGGTGCAATTATTTCAACATTAAATTTGAAAAACATTTGCAAGTAGTCAATCTCTGCAATATCTGAGGCATAATTCTAAAATGTAACAGATTTATTGTGTGCAACATCATGTACATTTGGATATACACCACAAAATAATGATGCTTGAAGCTCTTAATCAGAAATTATTTGTTTATCCAATACATAATAGATGGTTACAGTACAATAAGGCTTTGCAGGGGTTTTTTTAACACAAAGCATGGTAATAATGTTTGGTACACTTTTTCAACAGTCCCACAGACCAGCCGGCCAGACAGGCCTCAGACAAGTCAGGATGAGGCTGGGATTGCAGGTAAGACTTCAGTGTAGTCACATATTCTGCAAACACATAGAAGTACAAAATATTAATGTTTATATTTTCACATAGGTTCTGCTTCTGGAAGCCGACCTCCTGTAAGGCGCCCATCACAGGGCTTGGGCCACTTACCCAGGAGGCCAAGTAAGACACGGCGTCTTGGCTCGGAATCTGCGGCTCCATCATCCCCACCCAGGCGACGACTTTCGGCAGTGTCACCCCAGCCACCACTGGCACTATTGGCGAGTTCGCAGAGTGATGAGCCCCGATCCCCTCAGTTATCTGGTGAGTAAAAACAGAAATTAAACACATAGGCAATAATATACACAGTACAGTTAATATGTTGTTAGTTGGTTTTGAGATTACATGTTTTCCAGAACAAGCAATGTGATGTTACGTCTTCAATTGCTAAAGGTGATAAAAAAAATTTTTATAAGGTCTTAGTGCATGTTCTCGCCAACATCATTTTTAAAAAACATCAGATTTTTAATAAAATTTGCCCCACACACGTGCACATTTAAATAAAATAACAATAAAATTCCCAAAAAAAAAAAACATCCACAACATTATAGTGTTCACACATCTCCCCTGTCCAGTATGTAGATGGCTTACTTGCTCCGCTCCTCTGGACTATCCAGGTAAGTAGTCTATATCGTGGTCAGGGGAGGGAATCTAACAGTGTAATGCTGTGGAGGGGAGTTAGTTAGGTGAGGATTATGCAAATCTGTCTATGTGGCCGCCTGTGTTGGTATATATGTTTTTGAGCATAAAAAACATTATAAGTTTATAAAATCAACGCCAAAAAGTTAAAAAATGGAGTATTATGAATGTAGTAATGTGTAGAAGTAGCCTTGCTAAAAATTTACAAATAAACATTGCATGTTGGCCACCCCATACAGAGCCCAGCTTGATGGCCGACGTGGACCAGCAGGGACAAGACCAACAGGCAACCATCACACTGCAACTTACACCTGTTGACCCAAGCCAGCCAATACAGCTGCAGGATATCCCCCAAGCCTCCATCAGTCCACAACTGGCACAAGCTCCGCCCCCAAGCCAAATACCAGATGATTTTTGGGCCAGTTGGACAAGCCAACAGGCCCAAAGCAATGCCAGCCTGACCGCACATACACAACACCTTGCCAGTCTGCCCCATCATCTACCGCGTATTAGTCGCAACTCGGGCAGACTGATTGTACAAGTAGGGCGAATGGCAACCTCAATGGAGCAAATAAGGGCTGACAACAGCCAAATGCTTGCTCATTTATCGCGCATCATAGATGAGCAACAGCGCCATCAGCAGGCACTCGTTCAGCTCATTCAGCACAACCAAGTGGTGAATGAGTCGTTATCCAGGATTGTAGCCAGCCACACTGCAACCAACACTCAGCTGATTGCAAGCCTTAATAATTTGAGCAGCAATATTTCATTGATGGGAGCTCACCAAGTAACCTCCAGCTCGGGGACCACGACCCCTATCCAAACGCCAGTAACCTCCCCTGTTCGGCGTTCCTCCAGAGCACGTGCCAGTGAGCCAGCACAAAGCTCAGCACCCAGCACACACAAGCGGAAAAAATAACCCCAATGTGATTTGCAAAATAAAAATTTGTATTTGACAAACACACAACTTCCTGTGTCCGTCTCAAACATTGTCGAAGCTGCTCTGTATGTATGTATGTTTTTCATGGGTAATGACTGAAAATGTATTTTTAGCATAAACTAAGTACAATGGACACACCACTATAAACTACAAACAGTAAGTAACAAAACACACAATAGAAAGTAGTGCAAAGTGTTTAGTCAAGGATAATTACAGCCTACTAAAACTGACCTGAAAAATAGCGCAGGATCACTTCTTGCCGTACCTGCCTCCCTACATATGTACTCACACTGTCACCAGATGGGTCTAACTCCTCTGCTTGCCGACTGCTTTCTCCATCATCATGTGCCAGATGTTGGGTTAAACACAGATTATGGAGAAAACAGCAGCAGAACACAATTCTAGTCACCTTTGAGGGACTATACAACAAAAGGCCAGCAGATTTATCCAGACACCGAAACCGTGACTTCAGCACACCAAAACATCTTTCTATCACATTCCGCGTAGCCTTATGTGCATGATTGTAACTGTGTTCAGCAGGCGAATCAGGTTGGGACAATGGAGTAAGGAGCCAAGAGTAGCAGCCGTAACCCCCATCACCTGAAAAACAGATATAGTCCACATTAGTACATATGTTAGATTATTCTTTCACCTAATCATAACTCGAGTTTGTGGATAAAAGACATACACACAAAACATTTTAAACATACCCAACAGCCAGCCATCAGGCATTTGTCCGGCCTCAAATTTATCGAAGAGCGATGACTGACTGAGGATGAAGGAGTCATGGCAGCCACCAGGGTAACCTGCAACAACACTCATAATTTTTAAGTTTGCATCACAGACCACCTGGACATTAGTTGATTGGGACAGATGTCTATTAGTATATATATATTGGCGGCCCTTAGGTGATCTCAGCTGAACGTGTGTGCAATCTATGGCCCCCAGCACATTGGGCATGCCAGCAAGCTCATAGAAAGCTACCCTGACAGCACTCCACTCCGACTCCTCGGTAGGGAAGCAGATTGAGGCATTAATGTGTGGCTCCAACACATCCAAAACCTGAGTGGACATTAAAGAAGCTAAGGTGAGTGTCATGTTAGGTATTCTCTACAATACTGTGTTGTTTGAACTTACAGAAGCAACACTTAGACATAACCGCCTATGTATTTTTAGACTCACCTGCATCAAATATCTGGAAAAGGTGGGCTGTGAGATACCAATGACGTCGCCTGCCACAGCCTGGAAGCTCCCAGTAGCCATAAAGTGTAACACAGCCAGGAGTTTGTGTAGGCCTGAGACAGAGCGAGAGCGTGCTGTCTCAGGGTCTATGCCCAGTTTGACAAGGTCATACAGGTGGAAAATGTTGTTTCTATTTAGGCGGAACATCTGTATGACCCTATCATCGGACAATGCATTTAAGTTTAAACGCCCTCTAAAAAAACGAGGCTGGCGCAGCCTCCGCGGTACCTGGACAACCTGTTGACCATGTTCACTTACCTGGGCCTGATTCCTGGAAGCCTCATGGAGCAGTCTAAGGTATCCCACAGCAAACAAAAAATCATTGCCACACACCACAGCCGCCATTTCAGAGTGAGAGAAGTTCAAAATGTGCCTGGAACACTTTTATAGGGCCAAACATTCAGGTGTGAGTAATGGATAATTGAGTACACATGTAAACACGCTTTTCAAATGCTGGCGCGTTTTTTTTTAGGAAAAAATTACGATTTGTAATTTTTCGCGGCCGCGAATGCATTTTCACGGCAGCAATTACAATTACGAATGGTTAGTAAATGACCGAGATTCATATCTAAACAGGCGTAATTTGACCGATGGTGTATTCATTCGTAATTTTTTACTTGGACTTGCAAAAAATTACGAATGCCCTCATCTCTGCCGTGATTAGTGTTTAGTAAATTACCGAGATGACACTTTGAAGAAAAAACGGCATCTCGGTCAAAATCGGGAGCTTAGTAAATTTCCCCCAAGGGATGAGAGTGTAATCCTGCCACTGTATAAATCATTGGTACGGCCACACCTGGAAAATTTTGTACAGTTCTGGGCACCACACTATAAAAGAGATATCTTGGAACTCGAAAGGGTTCAGAGGCACTGGATTATGAGGAAAGATTTACAAGGTTAGATATGTTTACACTGGAAAAGAGGCGGCTGAGAGGGGACATTATTAATATTTCTAAATACATAAAGGGACAATACAAGGATTTATCAGGCGATTTGTTTGTCAAAAAAACACTACACAGGATACGTGGACACCCTCTGAGGTTTGAAGAGAAAAGAATTCATACACAACAAAGGAAGGGTTCTTCACAGTAAGGGTAGTAAGGATTTGGAATTCTCTGCCAGAGATGGTAGTAGTCAATAAGTTTAAAAATGGATTAGATAAATTCCTATCTGAAAGAAATATCCAAGGATACAGCATTTAAATGAAGTAAAATTTTATAATACAGGTTGAACTCGATGGACATTTTGTCTTTTTTTTCAACCTCATTAACTATGTTACTATCTCCGTGCAGGCTTGCTGTAACCTGTAGTTAACCTGTAAATAATAAGATTTTACTCACTGGTAAATCTATTTCTCGTAGTCCGTAGTGGATGCTGGGGACTCCGTAAGGACCATGGGGAATAGACGGGCTCCGCAGGAGACTGGGAACTCTAAGATAGATTTAGTACTACTGGTGTGCACTGGCTCCTCCCTCTATGCCCCTCCTCCAGACCTCAGTTAAGGAAACTGTGCCCGGAAGAGCTGACATTACAAGGAAAGGATTTTGGAACCCAGGGTAAGACTCATACCAGCCACACCAATCACACCGTATAACTTGTGATAAACTTACCCAGTTAACAGTATGAACAAACAACAGAGCATCAACCAATGGATGCCAATATAACATAGCCCTTTATTAAGCAATAACTATATGCACGTATTGCAGAAAGTCCGCACTTGGGACGGGCGCCCAGCATCCACTACGGACTACGAGAAATAGATTTACCGGTGAGTAAAATCTTATTTTCTCTAACGTCCTAGTGGATGCTGGGGACTCCGTAAGGACCATGGGGATTATACCAAAGCTCCCAACCAGGCAGGAGAGTGCGGATGACTCTGCAGCACCGAATGGGCAAACACAAGGTCCTCCTCAGCCAGGGTATCAAACTTGTAGAATTTTGCAAAGGTGTTTGAACCCGACCAAGTAGCAGCTCGGCAAAGCTGTAATGCCGAGACCCCTCGGGCAGCCGCCCAAGAAGAGCCCACCTTCCTTGTGGAATGGGCTTTCACTGATTTTGGATGCGGCAATCCAGCCGCAGAATGAGCCTGCTGAATCGTGTTACAGATCCAGCGAGCAATAGTTTGCTTTGAAGCAGGAGCACCCAGCTTGTTGGATGCATACAGGATAAACAGCGAGTCAGTCTTCCTGACTCCAGCCGTTCTGGTTACCTAAATCTTCAAAGCCCGGACTACGTCAAACAGCTTGGAATCCTCCAAGTCACAAGTAGCCGCCGGCACCACAATAGGTTGTTTCAAATGAAAAGATGACACCACCTTTGGCAGAAATTGCGGACGAGTCCTCAATTCTGCCCTGTCCATATGGAAAACCAGATAGGGGCTTTTACATGACAAAGCCGCCAATTCTGACACACGCCTAGCCGAAGCTAAGGCCAACAGCATGACCACCTTCCACGTGAGATACTTTAGCTCCACAGTCTTAAGTGGCTCAAACCAGTGGGATTTCAGGAAACCCAACACCACGTTAAGATCCCAAGGTGCCACCGGTGGCACAAAAGGGGGCTGAATATGCAGCACTCCCTTAACAACGTCTGAACCTCAGGCAGTGAAGCCAGTTCTTTTTTGAAAGAAAATGGATAGGGCCGAAATCTGGACCTTTATGGACCCTAATTTTAGGCCCATAGTCACTCCTGACTGTAGGAAGTGCAGGAATCGACCCAGCTGGAATTCCTCTGTAGGGGCCTTCCTGGCCTCACACCAAGCAACATATTTTCGCCATATACGGTGATAATGCTTTGCTGTCACGTCCTTCCTAGCCT
The DNA here is from genome assembly GCF_028390025.1 of Pseudophryne corroboree. NCBI lineage: Eukaryota > Metazoa > Chordata > Amphibia > Anura > Myobatrachidae > Pseudophryne > Pseudophryne corroboree. The sequence continues at coordinate 229,667,646 of NC_086453.1, forward strand.
TTATCAGCGTAGGAATAACTTCATCCGGAATGCCTTTTTCCGCTAGGATCCGGCGTTCAACCGCCATGCCGTCAAACGCAGCCGCGGTAAGTCTTGAAACAGACAGGGCCCTTGTTGCAACAGGTCCTGTCTGAGAGGCAGAGGTCATGGGTCCTCTGTGAGCATTTCTTGCCGTTCCGGGTACCAAGTCCTTCTTGGCCAATCCGGAACAATGAGTATTGTTCTCACTCCTCTTTTTCTTACAATTCTCAGCACCTTTGGTATGAGAGGAAGAGGAGGAAACACATAGACCGACTGGAACACCCACGGTGTTACTAGTGCGTCCACAGCTATCGCCTGAGGGTCCCTTGACCTGGCGCAATACCTTTTTAGCTCTTTGTTGAGGCGGGACGCCATCATGTCCACCTGTGGCAGTTCCCATCGATTTGCAATCTGCGTGAAGACTTCCTGATGAAGTCCCCACTCTCCCGGGTGGAGGTCGTGCCTGCTGAGGAAGTCTGCTTCCCAGTTGTCCACTCCCGGAATGAACACTGCTGACAGTGCGCTTACGTGATTCTCCGCCCAGCGAAGAATTCTGGTGGCTTCTACCATCGCCACCCTGCTCCTTGTGCCGCCTTGGCGGTTTACATGAGCCACTGCGGTCTGACTGGATCAGAACCGGTTGGTCGCGAAGCAGGGTCTCCGCTTGACTTAGGGCGTTGTATATGGCCCTTCGTCCCAGGATATTGATGTGAAGGCAAGTCTCCTGCCTTGACCACAGCCCTTGGAAATTTCTTCCCTGTGTGACTGCCCCCCACCCTCGGAGGCTTGCATCCGTGGTCACCAGGACCCAGTCCTGAATGCCGAATCTGCGACCTTCGAGAAGGTGAGCACTCTGCAGTCACCACAGGAGAGACACCCTGGCTCTGGTGGATAGGGTGATTAACCGATGCATCCGAAGATGTGATCCGGACCACTTGTCCAGTAAGTCCCATTGGAAGGTCCTCCCATGGAACCTGCCGAAGGGAATGGCCTCAAATTATGCCACCCTCCTTCCCAGGACTCGAGTGCAGTGATGCACTGACACCTGTTTTGGTTTTAATAGATTCCTGACCAGTGTCACGAGCTTCTGAGCTCTCTCTATCGGGAGATAAACCCTTTTCTGGTCTGTGTCTAGGATCATGCCTAGGAGAGGCAGATGAGCTGTAAGAACCAACTGCGACTTTGGAATATATAGAATCCAGCCGTGTTGCCGTTTCACTTCCAGAGAAAGTGATACGCTGTTCAGCAACTGCTCTCTTGATCTCGCTTTTATGAGGAGATCGTCCAAGTACGTGATAATAGTGACACCTTGCTTCCGCAGGAGCACCATCATTTCCGCCATTACCTTGGTGAATATTCTCAAGGCCGTGGAGAGACCAAACGGCAACGTCTGAAATTGGTAATGACCATCCCGTACCGCAATTCTGAGGTACGCCTGATGAGGTGGATAAATGGGGACATGAAGGTATGCATCCTTTATGTCCCGAGTCACCATAAAATCTCCCCCTTTCAGGCTTGCAATAACCGCTCTTAGCGATTCCATCTTGAACTTGAACCCTTTCAGGTATATGTTCAGGGATTTTAAATTCAATATGGGTCCGACCGAACCGTCTAGTTTCGGGACTACAACATGGTCGAATAATAACCCCCTCCTTGTTGAAGGAGGGGAACCTTGACCACCACCTGTTGAAGATACAATTTATGAATTGCAGTTAACACTGTTTCCCTCTCGTGGGGGGAAGCCGGCAGGGCCGTCGGTGAGGGGGCATCTTCTCAAAGTCCAGCTTGTATCCCTGAGACACAATATCTATTGCCCAGGGATCTAACAGGGAGTGAACCCACTTGTGGCTGAACTGATGAAGGCGTGCCCCCACCGGGCCTAGCTCCGCCTTGCGGTGGATTTTTGTAGAGGCCGGGGAGGACTTCTGTTCCTGGGAACTAGCTGTGTTCTGCAGCTTCTTTCCTGTGCCCCCGCCTCTGGCAAGAAAGGACGCACCTCGGACTTTCTTGTTTCTTTATTCGAAAGGCTGCATTTGATAATGTCGTGCTTTCCTAGGCTGTGCAGGAATATAAGGCAAATTATCAGAATTATCAGCTATAGCTGTGTAGACCAGGTCCGAGAACCCTTCTCCACACAATCCTCAGCCTTCCACATGCCTCTTAAGTCGGCATCATCTGTCCATTGCATATTCTACAGGACACGTCAAGCAGAAATCGACATAGCTTTGACTCTAGGACCCAGTATACTCATGTCTCTTTGGGCATGTTTTATATATATATATATATATATATATATATATATCTATCACTTAAGACAGCATCTTTAATATATATATATCTCTATATATACATATATATATATATATATATATATATATGCATACTAGGATCTCAATCTCTGCTGATAAGGTACCTGTCCACGCTGCCTCAGCGCTATAAACCCATGCCGACACAATCGCCGGTCTGAGTAGTATACTAGAATGTGCACGCTATCTGCAGGATCCCTGAGAATAGCTAGTGCTACCTTCTGTGCAAACAGGACACCCTAGGGGAAGATTCCCAACACATCCTGGCCCGAGTGGGGAAAGGATACTGCCTGAGAATTTTTTGTGGGAAGCTGCAGTCTCTTGTCTGGAGATTCCCGCTCTTTTTCCTCATGAGAGGAGGGAAATTTACCTCAGCTTTCTTCCCCTTAACATGTGTACCCTTGTGTCAGGGACAAATGAGTCATCAGTGATATGCAAATCATCTTTTATTACAATAATCATATATTGAATACCTTTCAGCCATCTTGGCTGTAACTTTGCATTATCGTAGTCGACACTGGAGTCAAACTCCGTGTCAATATCAGTGTTTATTATTTTGGATAGTGAGCCTTGTGAGACTCTGAAGGTCTCTGTGACACAGGGACAGACATGGGTAGATTTCCTGTCTGTTCTCTAATCTTTTGTGCAATAAATTCACCTCAGCACTTACACATATCCAAACAGGTGTCGGCGTTGTCGACGGAGACACCCTCTCACACACATATTTGCTCTATCTCCTCCTTAGGGGAGCCTTTTACCTCAGACATGTCGACACACACGTACCGACACTCCATACACACAGGGGATGCTCTATTTGTAGACAGTTCCCCCACAAGGCCCTTTGGAGAGACAGAGAGAGAGTATGCCAGCACACACCCCAGCGCTATATGACCCAGGAATCACACAGTAACTTAGTGTTAACCCAGTAGCTGCTGTATATATTGTTTTTACGCCAAATTTATGTGCCCCCCCCTCTCTTTTTCACCCTCTCTATCGTGCAGGGGAGAGCTGCAGTGCTGTGCGCTACCTCTTGTGAAGACAGGAGTCTTCTGCCGCCGATTTCGATGTCTTCTTGCTTCTGCCGGCTTCTGTCTTCTGGCTCTGCGAGGGGGACGGCGGCTCCGGGAACGGATGACGAAGGTTAAGATCCTGTGTTCGAACCCTCTAGAGCTAATGGTGTCCAGTAGCCTAAGAAGCGCAACCTAGCCGCAGTTAGTAGGTTTGCTTCTCTCCCCTCAGTCCCTCGTAGCAGAGAGTCTGTTGCCAGCAGAAGCTCTCTGAAAATAAAAACCTAACTAAAATACTTTCTTATTAGCAAGCTCAGGAGAGCCCACTAAAAGCACCCAGCTCTGGCCGGGCACAGATTCTAACTGAGGTCTGGAGGAGGGGCATAGAGGGAGGAGCCAGTGCACACCAGTAGTACTAAATCTTTCTTAAGAGTTCCCAGTCTCCTGCGGAGCCCGTCTATTCCCCATGGTCCTTACGGAGTGCCCAGCATCCACTAGGACGTTAGAGAAAACAATATAATTAAAATGTTATTATACTATTACTTCCGCACCCAAAGCCCCAGGAGTGCTGAGATGAACCTCTGCACTCCTCACATCAAACCACTCTAAAATTCTGTCTCCCTGACCCTACTGTATTCTCTCCCAATTCCCAGTATCTTTCCCAGTATTGTCACCTCAACTTTGAAAATATTGATGGAGTATTCCTCTTTCTTACCCAAGATACTACGAAACCTCACATTCATTATGTCATCATCTGCCACCTTAACTACTGCAACCTCCTCCTATCTAGCATCCCCACTTTAAATGCAACAGCAAGGTTGCTCTTACTCAATCACCACTCCACATATGCCACACCACTTTGCAAATCCACACACTGGATAATTATGTCCTCCAGAATCCAACTGAAAATAGTCACCCTTACCACAAAACACCATATCTTACACATCTCAAAACTCTTCTTTCAAATCCCACCTCAGAATAATATCCCTCCCACCAGGGCCACCATCAGGGAGGTAATGCAGGGACTTTTGTCCTCTGCCCAGACAGACAGGGGGCCATCTCTATGCATCTGCGGACGAGTGTATAACTGTATATAAATATCCTCAGCTAAATGGCCACCCCCATAGAGATTAAAAAAACGACAATACGGCTACTTAATTTGTTAGTCCCTGGCCCTACAAATTCTGATGCCAGCCATGCTTCTCACTCTTTTAGATCCCCCTTTGACTTTCGGTTCTCGGCACTGACGTATTTATAATGGGTGCAGTGTGTGCGATGCACGCTTGCCCCTGAGTCCAGGGGGAGACTGCACCGCACACGCTGCACCCATTTTTTGAATACTCACTCCTCCGTAGTCCCGTGCCAACGTCCGCTGCGCTGCTCAATCACCGTGAAAATGGCACAGAAATCAAAGTATAAAATACTCAGAACATAAGAAAAAGAATAGCAAGTCCAGTATTACGACAACATTTTGTATCACTCCTGCATACGTAGTAAGTAAATATGGGAGTAGTCAAATCTGAAATCTTATCCAATCTATACCGGATCTGGGAAAAAGAATGATACTGACAAAGAAAGCAGTTCTAAGTGGTATGGATTGCATTATGTTGGACCTAGGCAACTAGATGAGGTAATATTCTAGCCTCACACTGCCACTAACCCTGCAAATATTCTGTGGTGAAGACGTCAGCGGACAGGATCAGAATCAAGCCGTGGATGAATGGCCTGCATTACTTTGACACAACAACCGAGATTATTTGAACATCCAAATTTCTATCATTACATATATAACTATAGGAGTCCACTGGGTCACACTTATTTTTGGCTATTGTACATGTGGCGTAGACAGGAAAAGGGCTGAGAAGTGTCAGGTGATATCTCCACAGTATTTTCCTTATGATGTGTGTCATAGGTTATGTGTCACAATGTCTTTCTCCCTCTCCTTGTAATAATCTACTGACATACAGCCAGTATCATGTTTCCACTGGGAGGAGACCTCTGCTTGCAGCTGTCACAGAGCACGCTTCTTACCAGAGGCCACAGCTGTGTCACTTCCCTGGATTGACTTGTGCCCTGTGTTACAGAGACGTGGCACACCCTGTCTGACAGCCCTAACAGGATACCTTGCTGTGACTGAAATAACAGAGTCAGGCAATGACGTTATAGCACCCCCAGGGCCTGATCTCAAGATGAGACTTTCCCAGAACTGTGCAGGTCTTTTACATGTGAAGCAGCCACCTGCTGACCTTCTTCCTGGCTGACCTAAGATCTCTCCCTTACAAGACCTGTCTGGGGTCTATCCTCTGACCAGAATACTGGTTTCAGTATGAATCATCACAGCATTAGCTTTGGAATATTGCCTCTTCAATTTGCTCATCCATGTCTGGCTTTGCTAAACACATCGGCTAGGTTCTCACCTACAGACACTGACGTATCTATAATGGGTGCACGCGCTGCACCCATTTTTTTAATACTTACCCCTCCGGAGTTCCGCGCCGACGTCAGCAGCATTGCTGAATCACTGTAAAAATGGTTCAGCTGCCATTCTCGCGGTGTTCTGCACATGCGCAGTAGAGAAATCATTGGGAATATGGGTGCCACGCCTTTTTGTCGGTGATCTGTTCCAGCATTGCCAGCAGAAAGGAGGGGGCCCGAATGGAGGAGGCAGTACACAGGCCTCCTCCTCTCATAAAGTGCTCCGGCCTACCCTACAGGAGATGCCCTGACGTTGGTAAGTGAGCTTACCACATATTGGGGTATATTCAATTAAATTGATTAGATCCGACAAGGGCTATTCAGTGAATGGCCAAATCTGACTGTTGGATTTGGCCGTTCCCGATGTCCCCTCCGCGCTGCTGCTGACAGCACTCAGCTGCTGTCCCGTCCTCCTCCCAGCTCGTCCTCATCATCGCTGCCAGGAGAAAGGAACCTGGCTGGGGGGACGCCCATCGGAGGTAGTGCCCTGCAGCCCGCCGCCCCACTTCCCCGTCTCATGTCCTCAATCCGACTTTTTTTAAAGTCTGGTTGAGATTGTCGGAAAGGGGGCCAAAACCTGTCGGATTTGGCCCCGTTTCCGACAGAACCACGCGGATTGGTGGCTATTCCGCCGATCCACGTGCTTTCCGACAAGTCGAATTTCCCGACTAACTGGAAAACTGAGTGGGGGATTGAATAGGTCGGAACCCCTTTCCGACCTAAAAAAGTCGAAACCTGCCATCTTTCCAACAAGACGGTAGTTTTCGACTCTAATTGAATATAAAAAGGGAGGAATGTTCTGCGCTCCAAGAATTACTATACTGGATTAATAAATTGACTAATTATGTGTAGTCTAGCAGGGAGAAAAATTTGACTGAGTGAAACTCAGTTTAGAAAAAGAATGGTTTTATCAAAATGTTATAGTTTGTAAATGACACACATAACATACAAGCAGCTGATACATATGTAACAATTAAAAGAACATAAGTTGCAACTTATCTGTTTCACAATGAATGCTGTTACTATATCAATTTATGAAAATGTAAGTATAAGCACAGCATGCAGTAAAACTGGGTTAAAAGATTGATGTACAAAGAAAGCTCTCTCTGGAACAAGTGGATATTTAGTTGTGACACTGGCGTCCCAGTGTATCCAGATAAAATAATGTCCACAGATGACTCTACAGTTAATTAGTGTAATGAATGAAGCATGCAAACACTTTATAGTTACCCCCGTGCTGGTTCCTGATTTTGATACAGGGTCCTGTAGGCAATTGCACGTGGTATAGAAATAAGGCGTAGTTACTGTCTCTGCGACAATTAAGAGGCAGACCCGCTTTTGTTGTTAATGTCCGCTGGAGCAGCTGCCGGTGATGAAAAGGCTGATACTGTATTGTAAACCTCACAGCGGAGGACAGCGGCAATTCGGCTGGCGGCAGCGGTGGATGATAATGAAGCCGCAGATAGCCGGCACTGTATAACCACGCAGCTGGGGTCCGTGGAAACCCGGCTGACGGCAGCGGTGACGTGGTGCAGCTGTGCCGCAGGTGGCCGGTATGCTTGTACCTCACAGCGGAGGTTAGATGGTGATGGCTGGCCGGCTGCAATGTGAATTATCAGCGGGATGCAGAAGCTGTAATGGCAGAGAGCTGATCCGTGCTACAGCAGTGTCCACTGAAAAGAGCTCAAGTGAAGGAATGGGCATCAACGCGTTTCGTCTCCTAGCAACCGGAGACTTCCTCAAGACGAAAATTATATATATACCCCATAGCTCTATTGTGCAGAAAATCTCCTACTTTTGCGTGTGCTGGCACACAGTTATTAACAGATTGTAAGCTTGCGAGCAGAGCCTTCCTACCTCTATGGCTGTTTGTTATTACCCAGTTTTGTTCTCTTATACCCCTTTCACATCGCACAAATAACCCGGTATCGACACGGCATATTGCCGTGTTGACACGGGTCAGTATGCGATGTGAAAGCACTCTGCCGGAATTAGTGGGTCGTCTGACCCGGTAATTCAACCCGGTATAAAAGAAGGATTATACCCGGGTTGAATACCGGGTCAGGTGCAGTGTGAATGGGAGCCGCGTCAATGCGACACGGTTCCCATTCACAGCATAGGGAGAGGCGGCGCAGGAGATGAGCTCATCTCCCAGCGCCGCCTCCACCCCCGCCTCTGCTGCTGCTGCCCCCCCCCGCCCCCCCGCTGCTATGGCAACCGACCCGGTATGTTGCCGGGTCGGAAAGCCAGCATAGGGGAGCAAATGCCAGATCCCACCCGGTAAGAACACGTTTCTTTTACCGGGTGGGATCCGGCATTTGCGATCTGAATGCGGTATTACTGTTGTCTACAGCGCAGTGGAATTTGCTGCGCTATATAAGAAACGGTTAATAAAATAAATATTTCAGAACTTCGGACTATCTTTTGTGTTTCCGAAGTAGCTACAATGTTACATTTTCTCTAATAATTAATTTCTTCCCAAAGTGTATTCACATACGGTAGCTCTACACTTCTGCACGTCAAAAATAGATGTAGCACAGGAAAAAAAAATTTTTTTTTAACATAATATCAAAATTCACTGTTGTTTGTGATCTATCATAGAGTGCAGACACCTGCCAGCATGCCAGTTCCTCAAATGCCCGATCAAACGGTAGGCTACTGTCCAACAGAACGTGAAGTCAAATTTGTGATCACAAACATTAATGTTGTTAAAGAAAGAATGAAAGGCATTTTCTTTAACATTAACATTCTTCAGAACCTAGTATAAACAAAAACATACTTTTCAATGGAAAAAATTTTAGATTTTCAAGACTATTAAACCAACAAATATTTGGTTTCCTTGTTTATTTGAAAGCTGTAAAAAAAAATGTTCCTCCTGCCCATCCTTAAAGCAGGGCACATATCTCATCAACCACCATAGGGCAGAATCGGACTTGTCTAATGGGACATGCATTTTTACCACATAAAGACATTATTATCAATATTAAATTTTATTTATAAGGCGCCACACGTGTTTCGCAGCGCCGTACAAAGGACAGTACAGGGTGAAAAACTTAGCATTACAGTAAATAAATAACAAAAACAGAGTACAGGTAACAAGGAGCACCACACATTCTCAAGACATAATACAGCTAAGATGTAAGTAGTGAGGGAGTAATCATCGTACTACTAGGGGCTGGTGGCCATAGATGGAGATGAGCCTTTACCAGTAGGAGAAAAAGCGGTAAAGATGGTCGCTGAGTAGGGGAGAGCTTCGAGTGAAATGTGTCGAGAAGATGGCTTAGATAACAAGAGGAAAGAAGGCCCTGCTCTGAAGAGCTAACAATCTAGATATCAAGACATAATTAATTCTAAAGATAATTTACCATGTATGAAGAATATTAAAAGAAGAGTTCCACTCAAAACCTAAAATTTTATTTCAGGACTAATTTACTGTAAATTACAGGCCTTGGAGTAAATTTTCTAAGGAGGGCTTTACAGATCCGCAACATCTTTTGTGGTTTGGGTGAATGGATTTAAAGAGGCAATAATATTAAATACAAAAAACACCAGTTTTTGTATTTAATATTATTGCCCCTTTAAATCCAGTGCCCAAAGAGACAATGATTTCAAAAAGTGTCACTTAGAACATTTAGCCCATTAAGTGGATTGTCCACCGATCCAACAAGTCACCCCAAAAAGTCAATTGTTCAGCAAAGATATCTCGGCTACGATCACTTACAGTCAATTAAACGGTCAAATACAAACATCCAAAATATAATCGCAATCCATTGTTCAAAATATACCAATTCGATTCTGCAGATAAATTTTCATGTTTGTAGTTCAATATTCATGTGAAAATTGTAAAACAATTAGAATACCTAAACGATGTAGGGCCGATTCAATTAGCGGTGAATTCAGGGCAATTTACAGCGATTGCCATTTTTACGTCTTTTTGCATCGAAAACTGACTTTTAGCGGGTGGCGCACGCCCACAATTCACCTTATTCAAATGCAAATGAGCGAAAACAGCATTACCGTGAAAATTGGTGCCGAAAGTGAAAAGTGAAAAATGGGTAAATGTGTCCGCATCCCCCTAAAAAACTAAACTAACATCGGATAACAGTATAAAAGTTTATTATTGGTTATAATAAACATATTTCCGGTACTTCAATTGGGTCAATTGGATGTTATATGCATTTTTTTTAAATGTAAAACAATGATAGAAAGCTATTTTGTAACCAAAATAGGTGCTAAAATTTAAATTGGGTATAAGTGTTTATTTGGGTCATTTAAGGGGACTTAAAAAAAAATTGGAAACCAATTACTTCCACCTTGTCCCTCTCATAATGTATGTTTTATATTTCTACTATCACAGTGTGTGTACTATTTCTTTTACACGGGGGCTTGCTGAATCTTGTGGTTCTCTATGTATCAGTATACGGGGAGGCTTGCTGGGACCTGTAGTCCCACCTGTTAAAGGCAATATTAATTTTAACTTTAACCACTTAATTGGTAATAACTCGGTATCCACAGGCCAGGGGTGCTGGGGATAGCCACAAGCTTAAGTCCTGTTCTTGGGTGTCTGGAGGGGGGGGACCCTTTATTGAGGGAGTCTTCACTCCCTCAGGGCACCAGGCTAGGGCTGACTAGTTAGGAGGGGCAAATGTTACGACAAAGGACCAACATAAGCGTCTCCCTGAGTTGTGGCATTACCTTACTGGCTAGTGGAAACCAGTGCTGACTTCAAAAAATACGGGGGACCCCTACGTCTTTTTCCCCCTGTATTTTTGGAACCAGGTCCGGTCCAAGAGCCTGGTGCTGGTTGTTAAAAAAACAGGGGGACCTTAGTAATTTTTTAACTAGGGCCGCTCAAAGAGCTCGTAATGCTTTGGGAGGGCCACACTTCAGGTTTTTTTTTTACTTTTTAACTCTTTGTTATCTTTCACAGACAGAAGCATAAGCTCTGGGCTAAGCTCGCCACCGGACCCAAAGCGTGGCGAGTGCAAAGAGGGGACTGGCTGCCAGTATTGCATTTAACAGGATGCCGCTGTAGGTATAGTGACAGCCAACATCCCGTATGCCAGTATCCAGTATGTACTCCAATGTAATAGCCTCGAGCTTAAAAACTCGCAGGCTATTACATTGGCTGAGTTGTGGGACAAACTCACACCTTCCAATATGCAAGAAGTTTTGAGATTGTCCCGTACGAAAACTCGGACCCTATTACATTTAGCCCCATATGCTAGGTTGGAAGAATAATATTTTATCCTAACATAATCAATGCCACACACACACAAATAGCATTTTAAGTTTTGAATCTAGTTCTTCCCGGATTATCATGCATTCACCTTGAACATTTGTTCTTTTTAGAATACATGTTAGACCATATTTTGGAGAGACTATTCCCTACATTTAGCATTCAAGGTGAGAGTTGCAGCAGGTCAATAAAGTGCCCTGGGCAGGCCCCACCGTCTGCACATGTGACATTATGACATTACAAGGTGGGGCCGTTTCCAGGGCCAGGAATATGAGCTCCCAGTGCATCCTAAGAACACACAGGACAGCTCACCAGCAAATCTGCAGAGTACCATTCTGGGCACCCTGCAAGCTAAATACAGATGCCACCAGCGGCGGAACTAGTGCCGGTGCAATGCACCGAGGCCCAGCGCTATGAAGGGGCCCACAGCCGGCAGCAGTATTATGAGTCAGCCTGACTCATTACACATTGGCCGCCGCTGCGCCGTGGGCCCTAACACAGGAAAAAGCCTGGACGCGGTCCCCGGCGCCAGCGAGTGAGAAGGGTGATCTCATCACCCTTCCTCTCGGCACCGCGCTGCTGCAGCTTCCTGTTATCTGTGTTTGTCATCCACCATTATATGCTGGGAGAAGGGGGAGGGAGGGAGGAAGGAGAGTCCTGGCACTGGCAGCAGTGTTCTGTGTACAGTGAGGAGGAAACGTCAGCACTGCAGTGAGGAGCCTTGCCACAGCTAGAGCCAGGAGGTGAAAAGGATGTTGTGGAAAAAGAAACACATCTAAATACAAGAGTATTTGTCTGTGTTTTGCTGGCAGTGTGTGTATTTTGCTATGGGTGTATGTATGTTTAGGTGTGTGTGTGTGTGTGTTTTGCTATGGCTGTGTGTGTGTGTGTGTGTGTGTGTGTGTGTGTGTGTGTGTGTGTGTGTGTGTGTTTCTGTGTCTATACATGTGTTTTGCTATGTCTGTTTAGCTGTATGTGTGTGTCTTTTCTATGGGTATGTGTGTGTGTATGTGTTTTCCTGTGTGTGTGTTTTACTATGTGTGTGTGTGTGTATATCCATATCTACAGATGTAGCCACACTCATCCATACTGTGGTGCATACGCATCACGGCATAGATAGCGCAACTAGTGTGTCCATGTCTATGAAGTGCATGTGTGACACTGTGTACACACGCACAACATAAACTTCTATGGAGCAAACATCAGCTGCGACTAGCCACAGCACGGCATTCACTGCAGATTGCCGTGATGCGTATGCCCATGCCTACACATTACGGCAACAATGAGGCTGGCTACATCTGTATCTATCTACCTCACATTACTGGAAGTAAATATTGGCGTTTGCATCAGGTAGACATCAGCGTAACGTGTGTAAGGAGCTCTCCTGTGTGGTGTAACGTGTATAAGGCTCTCTACTGTGTGACATAATGTTTATAAGCCTCTCTACTATGTGGCGTACCGTGTATAAGCCTCCTTACTGTGTGGCGTAACGTGTATCAGGCTCTCTACTGTGTGGCGTAATGTGTATAAGCCTCTTTACTGTGTGGCGTAATGTGTATAAGCCTCTTTACCGTGTGGCGTAATGTGTACAAGGCTCAATACTGTATTGCGTAATGTGTATCAGGCTCTCTACTGTATTGTGTAACGTGTATAAGCCTCTTTATTGTGTGGCGTAACGTGAGTTGGGAGTATTATTGTGTGGTTACACCCCTTCTCAGTGAAACAAAACACCATTTTTTGGGTGATGTGCTTTCCCTATTTTTAATATGGGAGGGGGGCCCAAGGCATATTGTTGCACCTGGGCCCACCATTCTCTAGTTCCGCCACTGGATGCCACCATAGCAGTAACGATTCTCCCCCTCGCACAGCCCTAGTTACGGACCTGTTCCAGGCCAACAACAATATTGTCAAAAGTCAACTAAAACGAGATTTATGGTAAGAACTTACCGCTGTTAAATCTCTTACTGCGAGGTACACTGGGCTCCACAGGGAATGACATTGGGGTGTAGAGAAGGATCTTGATCCGAGGCACCAACAGGCTAAAAGCTTTGACCTTCTTCCCAGAATGCATAGCGCCGCCTCCTCTATAACCCCGCCTCCATGCACAGGAGCTCAGTTTTTATTAACCAGTCCAATGCAGTAGCAGGCAAAAGAGACGACAACTGTTAGTAGCCACATACACCACACTCTCACGACAGGAGAAAGTGTCAGCGGCTAATGCCATACCAACCCAAAGAAGCTAAATGCATCAGGGTGGACGCCCTGTGGAGCCCAGTGTACCTCGCAGAAAGATATTTAACAAAGGTAAGTTCTTACCATAAATCTCGTTTTCTGCTGCGGGGTACACTGGGCTCCACAGGAAATGACATTGGGGATGTCCTAAAGCAGTTTCTTATGGGAGGGGACGCACTGTAGCGGGCACAAGAACCCGACGTCCAAAGGAAGCATCCTGGGAGGCCGAAGTATCGAAGGCATAGAACCTTATGAAAGTGTTCACTGAGGACCACGTAGCCACCTTGCACAACTGTTCAAGGGTCGCACCACGGCGGGCCGCCCAAGAAGGTCCAACCGACCGAGTAGAATGGGCCTTTATGGTAGCAGGAGCTGGAAGGCCAGCCTGTACATAAGCATGTGCTATCACCATTCTAATCCTTCTGGCTAGGGTCTGCTTGTAAGCAGGCCAGCCACGTTTGTGAAAACCAAACAGAACAAAGAGAGAATCCGACTTCCTGATGGAGGCAGTTCTCTTCACGTAGATACGGAGAGCCCGAACCACATCCAAAGACCGTTCTTTGGAAGACAATTCAGAAGAGGCAAAGGCCGGAACCACAATCTCCTGATTAAGGTGGAAAGAAGACACCACCTTAGGTAAATACCCGGGACGTGTTCTAAGAACCGCCCGATCACGGTGAAAAATCAGATAAGGTGACCTATAAGATAAGGCACCCAAATCCGACACTCGTCTAGCAGAGGCAATAGCCAGCAGAAACAACACCTTAAGAGAAAGCAACTTAAGGTCTGCAGATTCAAGAGGCTCAAAGGAGACCCTTGCAACGCCTCCAAAACCACAGACAAGTCCCAAGGGGCCACAGGCGGGACATAGGGAGATTGAATCCACAACACACCCTGAGTGAACGTATGTACATCAGGTACCATCGCAATTTTTCTCTGGAACCAAACCGACAAGACAGAAATATGAACCTTGATGGAGGCCAGACGAAGGCCCAAGTCCAGGCCCTGTTGTAGAAAAGGCCAAAAGTTTGGCCGTACTAAACTTGTAAGCGTCATGATTGTTAGATGCGCACCAAGCAAAGTAAGAATTCCAGACCCTGTGGTAAATCCGAGCAGAAGCTGGTTTCAGGGCCTTCAACATAGTTTGAATGACTGCCTCAGAAAAACCTTCGGCCCTCAAGACGGAAGCTTCAAGAGCCACACCGTCAAAGCCAACTGGGCTAAATCCTGATATACACAGGGGCCCTGAACAAGGAGATCTCCCTGAAGGTCTGAGAACCAATGCCGTCTGGGCCACGCGGGAGCGATCAGCAGTAGGATTCCTCCTTCTTGCTTGAACTTCCTTATTACTCTGGGCAGGAGTGACACCGGAGGGAACATGTATGGCAGCTGAAAGTTCCATGGAATTGCCAGTGCATCCACGAAAACTGCTAGAGGATCCCTTGTCCTTGCTCCGAAGACCGGAACCTTGTGATTGTGTTGAGACGCCATCAGGTCCACATCTGGAAGGCCCCACCTGTCCACGAGGAGTTGAAACACTTCTGGATGGAGGCTCCACTCTCCGGCGTGTACGTCCTGATGACTGAGAAAGTCCGCTTCCCAGTTTAGGACCCCCGGAATGAATACTGCCGATATGGCTGGCAGATGGTGTTCCGCCCACTGAAGAATCCTTGATACTTCCCTCATTGCCATGCGGCTTCGAGTGCCGCCTTGATGATTGATGTACGCCACCATGGTGGCGTTGTCCGACTGTACTTGAACAGGTCTGTTCTGTATTAAATGCTGGGCCAAGTTCAATGAGTTGAACACTGCCCGCAGTTCCAGAATGTTTATCGGTAGGAGAGACTCCTCCTTGGTCCTCCGACCCTGACACCGCGCCCCAACCTCTCAGACTGGCATCCGTCATCAGAAGGACCCAGTTGGAGAATCAGCTTCTGCAGAGGGCGGGAATGGAATTGAGCGTACTCCACCATGTCGAAAGCCGACACCATGAGACCTAGCAATTGCATTGCCGAATGTATCGACACTTGCGGATGAGATAGGAAGAATCGAATCCTGTCCTGAAGCTTCAGGACCTTCTCCTGAGACAAGAACAACTGCTGGTTGTGAGTGTCCAACAATGCCCCCAGGTGCACCATGCTCTGAGCAGGGACGAGGGAAGATTTCTTCCAGTTGATGAGCCACCCGGGGCTTGCAGAAACTGGATAGTCAGATCATGATGGCATAGGAGAATTTCTGGAAAATTTGCCAGGATCAACAAGTAGTCCAGGTATGGTAGGTTGGAAGCAGGCTGACGGGCAGCCCAGGCCCATTTGGGTTTGGGCTTATTGGGTTTGGAAGAGCGAGCCTGTTTCGGGTATGCCTGACCCTTTCTTTCCCTGAAGGACGAAAGGAGCAAAAGGAAGTACTCTTAGCCTTCGGTACCGAAGGAGCAGTAACAGATAGACAAGCTGTTTTAGCAGAAGCTAAGTCAGCCACAATCTTGTTGAGGTCTTCTCCAAAAAGGATGTCTCCCTTAAAAGGGAGTACCTCCAGGGTTTTCTTAGAGTCCAGATCCACGGACCAGGACAGCAACCATAGAATCCGGTGAGCCAGTATGGACGTAGTAGAAGCCTTGGCCGCCAGAATACTAGCATCAGAAGCCGTCTCTTTAATGTAATGAGAAGCTGTGACAATATACGATAAGCATTGTCTAGCATGATCAGAAGCGTTGGAAGACATCTCAGCTTCCAACTCCTGAGCCTACGCTTCAATAGCCTCTGCAGCCCATGTCGCTGCAATGGTGGGCCGATGCGCAGCACCTGCTAAGGTGTAAATTGCCTTTAAACAACCCTCCACACGCTTATCTGTCGGTTCTTTCAAAGACGTGACGGTAGTTACTGGCAGAGATGAGGATACCACTAGCCGCGCCACCTGCAAATCCACTGGCGGGGGTGTTTCCCAATTTTTACTTAGCTCCGCAGCGAGGGGATAGTGAGCCAGCATTTTCTTGTGAGGCGTGAATTTCTTTCCTGGATTTTCCCAGGACTCCTGACATATGTCAACTAAATTATCAGAATGAGGTAAAACTTGTTTAACCACTTTCTGACGTTTAAATCTGTCCGGTTTCTTCAGAGCAGCATTAGGCTCCGGGTCATCAGTAATCTGAAGAATGAGCCTGATAGCCTCCAACAAGTCAGGAACATCCACCGGTGAAACAGATTCCCCATCAGAAGCGTCAGGATCAGAATCTGTGGGGTCAGTATAAACGCCATCCTCATCAGACAAGGTGTCTGGGACATTGGTGGATTGTGAGGAAGTAATGGCCCACATAGAGGACCCCTTGGTCTTAGGCGGGTGAGGGTTAGACTTCTGAGAAGTCAGTGATTGGTTCAATTGCTGTAACTGAGCAGACAGTTGATCTGCCCAAGGCGGGTTAACCGCGGGGACCATAAGCAGTTGTACCAGCACAGGAGGTCCCATAGGGGGCATAAATCTAGTTACCAGCGTATTCAAAAGCGTGGAGAAAGTAGCCCAAGGCGGGTCATTTTGAACCCCCGTTGCTATGATCCTACTGGGGGGTAAGGAGCCCCCAAAACCTGAACCCTCAGCTGCTATATTTTCCTCAAATGTGTCTGCAGCGTCACCACCACACAATGTGGGATCAGCCCCAGCTCCGTTGCACCTTGTAGCTGACATATCCGAAAGCTCAATGCAGGGCAACCCAGTACAATATCAGCAGCACAATACTTGACAAGAACCCCCTGTGCAGTGTAACAGCACAAACAGGGAATTCAAGAGGTATATGGTGACTAAAATTCACAGAGAAAAATACACACTGAGTATATCTTGTGAAACACCTATATTAAATGATAAACTTGACACACTTAGCCCTCTCAGGTTATAGAATATAGGGATAGCAATCTGAGTGAGATACACGAAATGGAGGTCACAAAGCAGCTACTGTATATGCACACACACAGTCACATTACACAATGCAGAAATTATGACATGCAATAAAACTGCACTGGACTAGCAATACAAAGTAGTACTAAGTATAGCTATACACTCAAGAGATATAACAATGCACAGTAAAGAATGGATGTATATCACAGGGTACTTGTACTATATAACCCTGACTAAATGCACTCTTTCTTAACTAACACTGTCAAATGCACAGCGCTGACATGCAGGTGGCTTTACAGAGGAGGATTTGCCCAAACAGTCCCACGATCAGCTCAGCTTGTCCTAATGGCACCCAAACGCTGACAGGGAGTGAGGGAGAGATATGAAGCTCCAGCGCGGGAACATTTACTCTAAATGGCGCTCTGGGGCTGGGGGAGGGGCTACAGGTCAAAGCCTTAACCCCCTGCTGGACTTCACCACCGGGTACTGTGGGCTTATAAAAATGGTTTATGAGAGGAAACCGACCTGTGCCCTTGCCCTGGTGGTCTAGTGGGGTCCCTGTACTGCCACAGGGTCCACGCCAGTGCGCGCGGCTCGCCTCCCATCGACCGCGTGGAATCGCCGAGGGGACCCACTTACCTCCTCCCTAAGTGCGGCCACGCGATCCAGGAGAACAGCGGTAGTTTGTGAGTGACTAACAGGAAGAAACCGGAGCCTCCGCTGTAAGTAACATAGAAACATAGAATTTGACGACAGATAAGAACCACTTGGCCCATCTAGTCTGCCCCTTTTACTTTTTATCCTTTAGGTAATCTCAACCATTTTTGAACCTTAATTCTTTGTAAGGATATTCATATGCCTATCCCAAGCATGTTTAAATTGCTCTACAGTCTTAGCCTCTACCACCTCTGATGGGAGACTATTCCACTAATCCACTACCCTTTCTGTGAAGTAATTTTTCCTTAAATTTCCCCTGAACCTACCTCCCTCCAGTTTCAGTGTATGTCCTCGAGTTCTAATACTTCTCTTCCTTTGAAGAATGTTTCCCTCCTGAACTTTGTGAAAACCTTTGGTATATTTGAAAGTTTCTATCATGTCTCCCCTTTCCCTTCTCTCCTCCATACTATACATGTTAAGATCTTTTAGCCTTTCCGGGTAAGTTTTGTGATGTAGGCCATGCACCATTTTAGTTGCCCTTCTTTGTACACTCTCTAATGTATTTATATCCTTCTGGAGATATGGTCTCCAGAACTGGAAACAGTATTCCAGATGAGGCCGCACCAATGACCTATACAGTGGCATTATTACTTCTCTATTCCTGCTACTGATTCCTCTTCCTATGCAACCAAGCATCCGACTTGCCTTTCTCATTGCTTTGTTGCATTGCTTTGTTGCCTTTAAGTCACTTGAAATAAATCCCTTTCCTCCTCAGTAGTTTCCATTATAGTACCCTTGATACTATATTTAGCCTTTGGGTTTTTGAGACCCAAGTGCATGATTTTGCATTTTTTAGCATTAAACTGTAGTTTCCATGTTCGTGACCATTTTTCAAGTCTAGCTAGGTCATCAATCATTTGTTTTACCCCTCCTGGTGTGTCTACCCTGTTGCATATCTTTGTATCATCTGCAAAAAGGCATACTTTCCCTTCAATACCATTTGCAATGTCACCAACAAAGATATTAAAGAGAACTGGTTAGAGTACAGATCCCTGGGGTACTCCACTGGTAACATTTCCCTCCATAGATTGCACTCCATTTACTACAACTGTCTGTTTCCTATCCTGCAACCAGTTTCTTATCCATTTAACTATTTTATAATCCACCCCCACACTTTCAAGGTTATTTAGCAGTCTGCGATGTGGGACAGTGTCAAATGCCTTACTAAAGTCTAGATATGCCACATCTACAGCTCCCCCTTGATCTATTATTTTCATCACAGAGTCAAAAAAGTCAATAAGATTTGTTTGGCATGATCTCCCACCAGTAAATCCATGCTGTTTTGGATCCTGTAAGTTGTTTGAGTTAAAATATTCCACAACTCTTTCTTTTAGTAGTTTTTCCATTACTTTCCCTACTACTGATGTAAGGCTTACTGGTCTGTAGTTACTTGCTTCTTCCTTGCTTCCACTTTTGTACAGTGGAACTACATTTGCTCTTTTCCAGTCCTCTGGAATGGCACATGTATTTAGTGACTGGTTAAATAATTCTGTTAATGGTGCCACCAGCACATCTTTTAGCTCTTTTAGTATCCTTGGGTGTATCCCATCTGGCCTCATTGATTTATCCACTTTTAGTTTTGAAAGTTCAGTTAGGACCTTCTCCTCTGTAAATGTACTTTCATGTACCTTATTTGTATGAATGTCCTTGCAACTTAACTCTGGCCCCTTCCCTTCTCCTTCTGTAGTAAATACTGAGCAAAAATAATTATTTAGGTGATCTGCTATTGCCTTGTCTCCCTCCACCAAATTCTCACTCTCTGTCTTAAGTCTTATTATTCCTCCATTTGATTTTCTCCTTTCATTTATTTACTTAAAAAAAGTTTTGCCCCCTTTATCTACTGACTGGGCCATTTTCTCCTCAGCTTCTGCCTTTGCACATCTGATCACTTTCTTAGCATCCTTCCGTCTGTCAAGATACACCTCTTTGTCATTATTATTTTGAGTCTGTTTGTATTTCCTAAAAGCCATCTTTTTTGCTTTCACACTAGTTGATACTTCTTTTGTGAACCACACTGGCTTCCTTTTCCTGGTGCTTTTCCTAACCCTTTTGATACAAAGGTCTGTTGCCCTTAGTATTGCACTTTTCAGCTTTTCCCACCTCTCCTGCACCCCTTCCAAGTTCCTCCAGTCCGCCAATGAATCACTTAAACATCTCCCCATTTTTGCAAAGTCAGCATTTCTAAAATCCAACACCTTTGTTTTTGTGTGACAGGAGTTGGATCCTGTCTTTATACTAAACCATACTGCTTGATGATCAATGGATCCCAGGTGCTCTGCCACATATATGTCTGATATCCTTTCACCATTTGTAAGAATTAAATCTAATATTGAGTCTTTGCGGTGGGCTCCCTCACCAATTACTTGAGAGATGCTCCCTGTAAGAAATTTAAAAATTTGCCACTTGTAGGTGAACTTGCACAGGACCCCTCCAAATTTACATCAGGTAAATTAAAGTCTCCCATGATTATGACTTCTCCCTTTAAAGCCATTTTAGAGATGTCCAACAATAGGTTCCTGTCCAAATCCTGCCCCTGGCCTGGTGGTCTATAGATCAGCCCCAATGCGAATAATGTCCTTCTCCCCGGTTTCTGTGGTGACCCAAAGGGCCTCAGTTTTGTCCTCAACAAGTACCCGGCCACCAGGGCGCGGGAGTATACAGCGCCGCTGTGGGAGGTGATGGAGCTGCAGCAGGAGATGTCTGACTGACATCTAACACAGTCAGTGTCTCTGCTGCAGCCCTTAAAGTCTTCATTTTTCATTAAAAGCTTCTTCTCAGGGCTGCTGGAGCAGCCCCCCTGTTGTATGCCTGCTTACTGCATGACACCAACTACAAAACTGAGCTCCCGTGCATGGAGGCGGGGTTATAGAGGAGGCGGCCCTATGCATTCTGGGAAGAAGGTCAAAGCTTTTAGCCTGTTGGTGCCTCGGATCAAGATCCTACTCTATACCCCAATGTCATTCCCTCTGGAGCCCAGTGTACCCCGCAGCAAAAAATACATTTTATTAGGTATATTTTTAAATCATTAGCATATGTATACACACACACATATATATATTATATATATATATATATATATATATATATATATAGGGATGCTGCTGGATCGGCACTCTGCATGCTGATGGTAACAAGTACCTGCGTGCCCTTGTATAAATGAATAGTCCTCCAAATACTCCCCTGGCAGAGAGAGCAAGACACGGCACTGCAGGATTTTCAAGTGACTGAAATTTAATTCAACGTTTCGGGACCCAAAGTCCCGTCGTCAGGAAAATATTATACAAACATTAACATGTGGAGAGCTTACCTTATATCCCTGAATCGTCCATGTCTCCCCCTCGTCGTTTTCCTGATGCACGCCGGAGCCGGGGCGCCGTCAGCGGGACGGAAGGGGCGTGTCGCGTTTACGTGACGTCAGCTCCACATGTCCCTGCGGTTACTAGGCAACCCCCGTACACATCCTATGGTTGCTAGGCGCCGCTCTGATGCGTGTCCCTGTGCTCGGCGCGTGCTGAAAAAGACGATAGTGGGGAGAATAGACATAAAAATCAACACCCAGTGACAAAAAAACAATTGAACTAAATGAAACACAATATAATAAAAAGTGATATGAGTAGCAAAGGCCCGTGGCTGTTATGACCGACAGTGATTGTAAGGGAGACTCCAGGACAGAAAAGTGATTTTGTATTCATGCATAGCAGAAAAAGCTCACTTCTATTTAAGACCCACAGGTATATCCAACAAGTCTGCATGACATGTATTCAATTTAAATTTAAATTGGGGAGCGCCCCCTGTGCTGGAACATATCCTGTGGGTAACAAACTGTGTGTGCAACCTGTGGTGATATACTGATATCAATGCATTTATGTTAAAGAGTTCCACATGATTCTTTCATTTAGGCCCTTGGGGGCTGTCGTGTTAAGACGGAAAATCCACGAGGCTTCACGACGTAAAAGTGTCTTAGTACGATCCCCTCCCCTGTTGGGTGGAGGGATTTGATCGATGATCATATATTTTAGGCTTGACAAAGGATGCTGATGATCTCTGAAGTGAGTAGCAACAGGCTGATCGTTAGGCTTGCCATTAATAGCGGCTTTAATGGCAGAACGGTGTAAAGCCATTCGCTCCTTGAATTTACGTGTAGTCATACCTACGTAGTATAGCTTACACGGACAGATAAGCACATACACTACAAACCGAGAGTCACAGGACAAATGGTGTCTGATTTTGTATTCTGTAGCATTGTGCGGATGTTTAAAGATGGAACCTGTAAGGAGAAATTTACATGTTTCACACTTTGGACATCTAAAGCAGCCCATTTTGCCGTAACTGGAATGTTTGGGAGAACTGGTTATGTCGGTATGAACCAAAAGATCCCGTAAGTTGCGACCCCTGCGATAGCAGGTCATCGGTCGGACTTCTTTGAAGGTTCTTAATGTTTGGTCCGTGGATACAATAGGCCAGAGCGCTTTGCAGGCTTTTGGAATGAGAGCACTTGCTGTGTCGAATGTGGTAATCCATGGGAAAACGTCTGTTCTTGGTTCTTTCATGGTGGTTTGTAATAAATCAGATCTATTGAGAGCCATCACTCGGTTCTTGGTTTGTTGGAGTTTGTTCAAGTTGTATCCTCTATCCCGGAACTTGTAGAGGACTTGATCTAATTGCTGTGACAGTTCCTGGGTATCGCTGCAAATTCGTGCAATTCGCAACATCTGCGAGTATGGAAGACCATTTTTTAGAGGAGGCGGATGGTGGCTGCTAGCAAGAAGAAGGGTGTTGCGGTCAGTATCTTTGCTATGAACTGTGGTAGATAACTGTTTATTAATAATCTTAACTGTCACATCCAGGAAGGAGATGGTCTGATTGTTCCATTTATATGTAAATTTGATCGGGTTAGCCATCTCATTGATCTCTTGCATCATGGAGATGAACAATTCAGGGCCCCCATCCCACAGCATGAACAGATCATCTATGTATCGGCAAAATAGCCGAATATTGTTTGCATACTGCCCGGAGAAAAACATACGATTTTCTTGTTTAAACATGTAAATGTTGGCATATGACGGAGAGACCGCTGATCCCATGGCACAGCCGGCTTGTTGTAAATAGAAGTAACCGTCAAACATAAAATAATTCCGATTTAAAATAAGTTCCAATAGTCTCAGAAATAAATCTACATCCATTTCTAGTTCTGAAATATGTTGTGCCAGGAATTCTCTCATTGCCAATAGGCCGTCATCGTGGGGTATGGAGGTATACAAACTCTCCACATCCATCACACACATGATGGTGTCTTCCGAAATGTCTTTGAAGTTTAGAAGTAAATTGAGAAAATTCGTGGTGTCTTTCAAGTATGTAGGTTGATTGACAATGAGTGGTTGGAGTAACATATCCAAATATTGAGAGACCGGTTGGTATAGGCTGCCCCGTGCTGATATTATTGGGCGCCCAGGCGGGTCCACCAAACGTTTGTGGATCTTTGGAACTGTGTATAATATTGGGATGATGGGGTCCGCTTGTGTTAAGGCTGCCTGTAGGGGTTGATCAATCAATTTTGAATTGACAGCTTCTTGTAACACGCCTCCAAGTTCCTTTTGGAATTTAGTGGTGGGGTCAAAAGTCAACTTTTTGTATGTATTTTGATCAGTAAGTTGCCGCTGTACTTCTTTCCGGTAATCGTCTATGTTCTGCACGACGATTCCCCCTCCCTTATCAGCAGGTCTAATAGTGATACTTTTGTCTGTTTTTAATTGATTGAGAGCCCGCCACTGTGCTTTGTTCAAATTTGAGTGTCTTTGAGGTGGAGTGGCCGTGTAACGGGTCATGGAATCGTCCAGAAGTCTGGTGAAGGTTTTTATACTTGAATTCATAGATACTGGATCAAAGTTGGAATTGGAGCGAGATTGAATGAATTTAGCCGACGGATGGGTCGCTGGTGCAGATGTCTTATCCTGGAAGAATTCTTTTAATCTTAGTTTTCTATTCAGACGGTGAACGTCCATTTGCCAGTTGAATTCATTATGGGACACTGTTGGCACAAAGGAGAGTCCGTGATTTAATAGGTCCTCCTCATTTTTCGTTAGTGGACGGTCTGAGAGGTTAAAGACAAGATTCACTTTTTTGTTTTTGGCTTTGTGGTTCCTTTCGTTTTGGCCTCCACGGCGGGTTCTGGAGTTTTTGGTGTTGCGGCCCGTCGTGTGGCAACCCCTAAAGGGGGTCTACGACTGTTGCCTGGACCGTCCGAGTCAACTCCTGTGAAATCACTATCGCTCTGGGATGATTGGGGTCCCGATAGATCACGTTGTTTCCGCGTCCGCCAGTGTGGTTTGGAATGTTTGTTATATTGTCTTGCCGGTTCGGTTCCTGTTAGCCAGCGGTACACACTATTGGTGTCGTAATCTTGCTGGACCACCTGCAGTTTATTTTTCTTAAATTTCTGTAATTCTCTTTTATAAGCGTCCACTTGTGTTTGTAGCTTTTCCCACCAGTGATCGTGTTCATGATCATTCAATACTGAAGAATTAGTTATGCGAAGCTCTGCAATCTTAGTTTTTGTGGATTTAAGCTCTTTACCAGATTCTTCAATTACAAGTAACATCAGGTCTAAACTGCACTTGTTCAGTATGGCAATCCATCTTCTGCAAAAGTCTGGATTTTTTCTGCCGATGGTTGGAACGTTACGCACTCGGAATCCTCGCGGAATAAGTTTGCGGCGAAAATAGTCAGACAAAGATTGTCCGTGTAAGGTGTAGTCGACCTCTTTTTTCTTGAAACGTAATAACGTATGGTATACGTCTTCTGCTGAAGTGTCCTCCGGATCTTCCTCATCAAATAGGATGTTAGCAGCCTCTTCATCTGTAAAGCAGAGGGTTTCTCCGATGGGTGTTTGTAATGATGCAAATCCGGTACCGTCGTTTGTAGTGGAAGAGGTTGTTGCCACGGGTGATTGCTTGCTCATGGTGCTTCAAAATAGAGGATCACTCAGATACCTCACCAAAGTGGTGCAGAGAAAAAGAGAAAAAAAGAAAAAACGTGGTGTGTAGAAACTGGAATACACCAGTTACTGCCGGATACGTAGATAATATCTCCTTAGCAAAATTGTGGAGGTGCCTTAACCCTGGGGTGTCCTTAGCTCGGACAGTCCAATTCATAGGGATGCTGCTGGATCGGCACTCTGCATGCTGATGGTAACAAGTACTTGCGTGCCCTTGTATAAATGAATAGTCCTCCAAATACTCCCCTGGCAGAGAGAGCAAGACACGGCACTGCAGGATTTTCAAGTGACTGAAATTTAATTCAACGTTTCGGGACCCAAAGTCCCGTCGTCAGGAAAATATTATACAAACATTAACATGTGGAGAGCTTACCTTATATCCCTGAATCGTCCATGTCTCCCCCTCGTCGTTTTCCTGATGCACGCCGGAGCCGGGGCGCCGTCAGCGGGACGGAAGGGGCGTGTCGCGTTTACGTGACGTCAGCTCCACATGTCCCTGCGGTTACTAGGCAACCCCCGTACACATCCTATGGTTGCTAGGCGCCGCTCTGATGCGTGTCCCTGTGCTCGGCGCGTGCTGAAAAAGACGATAGTGGGGAGAATAGACATAAAAATCAACACCCAGTGACAAAAAAACAATTGAACTAAATGAAACACAATATAATAAAAAGTGATATGAGTAGCAAAGGCCCGTGGCTGTTATGACCGACAGTGATTGTAAGGGAGACTCCAGGACAGAAAAGTGATTTTGTATTCATGCATAGCAGAAAAAGCTCACTTCTATTTAAGACCCACAGGTATATCCAACAAGTCTGCATGACATGTATTCAATTTAAATTTAAATTGGGGAGCGCCCCCTGTGCTGGAACATATCCTGTGGGTAACAAACTGTGTGTGCAACCTGTGGTGATATACTGATATCAATGCATTTATGTTAAAGAGTTCCACATGATTCTTTCATTTAGGCCCTTGGGGGCTGTCGTGTTAAGACGGAAAATCCACGAGGCTTCACGACGTAAAAGTGTCTTAGTACGATCCCCTCCCCTGTTGGGTGGAGGGATTTGATCGATGATCATACCATACGTTATTACGTTTCAAGAAAAAAGAGGTCGACTACACCTTACACGGACAATCTTTGTCTGACTATTTTCGCCGCAAACTTATTCCGCGAGGATTCCGAGTGCGTAACGTTCCAACCATCGGCAGAAAAAATCCAGACTTTTGCAGAAGATGGATTGCCATACTGAACAAGTGCAGTTTAGACCTGATGTTACTTGTAATTGAAGAATCTGGTAAAGAGCTTAAATCCACAAAAACTAAGATTGCAGAGCTTCGCATAACTAATTCTTCAGTATTGAATGATCATGAACACGATCACTGGTGGGAAAAGCTACAAACACAAGTGGACGCTTACAAAAGAGAATTACAGAAATTTAAGAAAAATAAACTGCAGGTGGTCCAGCAAGATTACGACACCAATAGTGTGTACCGCTGGCTAACAGGAACCGAACCGGCAAGACAATATAACAAACATTCCAAACCACACTGGCGGTCGCGGAAACAACGTGATCTATCGGGACCCCAATCATCCCAGAGCGATAGTGATTTCACAGGAGTTGACTCGGACGGTCCAGGCAACAGTCGTAGACCCCCTTTAGGGGTTGCCACACGACGGGCCGCAACACCAAAAACTCCAGAACCCGCCGTGGAGGCCAAAACGAAAGGAACCACAAAGCCAAAAACAAAAAAGTGAATCTTGTCTTTAACCTCTCAGACCGTCCACTAACGAAAAATGAGGAGGACCTATTAAATCACGGACTCTCCTTTGTGCCAACAGTGTCCCATAATGAATTCAACTGGCAAATGGACGTTCACCGTCTGAATAGAAAACTAAGATTAAAAGAATTCTTCCAGGATAAGACATCTGCACCAGCGACCCATCCGTCGGCTAAATTCATTCAATCTCGCTCCAATTCCAACTTTGATCCAGTATCTATGAATTCAAGTATAAAAACCTTCACCAGACTTCTGGACGATTCCATGACCCGTTACACGGCCACTCCACCTCAAAGACACTCAAATTTGAACAAAGCACAGTGGCGGGCTCTCAATCAATTAAAAACAGACAAAAGTATCACTATTAGACCTGCTGATAAGGGAGGGGGAATCGTCGTGCAGAACATAGACGATTACCGGAAAGAAGTACAGCGGCAACTTACTGATCAAAATACATACAAAAAGTTGACTTTTGACCCCACCACTAAATTCCAAAAGGAACTTGGAGGCGTGTTACAAGAAGCTGTCAATTCAAAATTGATTGATCAACCCCTACAGGCAGCCTTAACACAAGCGGACCCCATCATCCCAATATTATACACAGTTCCAAAGATCCACAAACGTTTGGTGGACCCGCCTGGGCGCCCAATAATATCAGCACGGGGCAGCCTATACCAACCGGTCTCTCAATATTTGGATATGTTACTCCAACCACTCATTGTCAATCAACCTACATACTTGAAAGACACCACGAATTTTCTCAATTTACTTCTAAACTTCAAAGACATTTCGGAAGACACCATCATGTGTGTGATGGATGTGGAGAGTTTGTATACCTCCATACCCCACGATGACGGCCTATTGGCAATGAGAGAATTCCTGGCACAACATATTTCAGAACTAGAAATGGATGTAGATTTATTTCTGAGACTATTGGAACTTATTTTAAATCGGAATTATTTTATGTTTGACGGTTACTTCTATTTACAACAAGCCGGCTGTGCCATGGGATCAGCGGTCTCTCCGTCATATGCCAACATTTACATGTTTAAACAAGAAAATCGTATGTTTTTCTCCGGGCAGTATGCAAACAATATTCGGCTATTTTGCCGATACATAGATGATCTGTTCATGCTGTGGGATGGGGGCCCTGAATTGTTCATCTCCATGATGCAAGAGATCAATGAGATGGCTAACCCGATCAAATTTACATATAAATGGAACAATCAGACCATCTCCTTCCTGGATGTGACAGTTAAGATTATTAATAAACAGTTATCTACCACAGTTCATAGCAAAGATACTGACCGCAACACCCTTCTTCTTGCTAGCAGCCACCATCCGCCTCCTCTAAAAAATGGTCTTCCATACTCGCAGATGTTGCGAATTGCACGAATTTGCAGCGATACCCAGGAACTGTCACAGCAATTAGATCAAGTCCTCTACAAGTTCCGGGATAGAGGATACAACTTGAACAAACTCCAACAAACCAAGAACCGAGTGATGGCTCTCAATAGATCTGATTTATTACAAACCACCATGAAAGAACCAAGAACAGACGTTTTCCCATGGATTACCACATTCGACACAGCAAGTGCTCTCATTCCAAAAGCCTGCAAAGCGCTCTGGCCTATTGTATCCACGGACCAAACATTAAGAACCTTCAAAGAAGTCCGACCGATGACCTGCTATCGCAGGGGTCGCAACTTACGGGATCTTTTGGTTCATACCGACATAACCAGTTCTCCCAAACATTCCAGTTACGGCAAAATGGGCTGCTTTAGATGTCCAAAGTGTGAAACATGTAAATTTCTCCTTACAGGTTCCATCTTTAAACATCCGCACAATGCTACAGAATACAAAATCAGACACCATTTGTCCTGTGACTCTCGGTTTGTAGTGTATGTGCTTATCTGTCCGTGTAAGCTATACTACGTAGGTATGACTACACGTAAATTCAAGGAGCGAATGGCTTTACACCGTTCTGCCATTAAAGCCGCTATTAATGGCAAGCCTAACGATCAGCCTGTTGCTACTCACTTCAGAGATCATCAGCATCCTTTGTCAAGCCTAAAATATATGATCATCGATCAAATCCCTCCACCCAACAGGGGAGGGGATCGTACTAAGACACTTTTACGTCGTGAAGCCTCGTGGATTTTCCGTCTTAACACGACAGCCCCCAAGGGCCTAAATGAAAGAATCATGTGGAACTCTTTAACATAAATGCATTGATATCAGTATATCACCACAGGTTGCACACACAGTTTGTTACCCACAGGATATGTTCCAGCACAGGGGGCGCTCCCCAATTTAAATTTAAATTGAATACATGTCATGCAGACTTGTTGGATATACCTGTGGGTCTTAAATAGAAGTGAGCTTTTTCTGCTATGCATGAATACAAAATCACTTTTCTGTCCTGGAGTCTCCCTTACAATCACTGTCGGTCATAACAGCCACGGGCCTTTGCTACTCATATCACTTTTTATTATATTGTGTTTCATTTAGTTCAATTGTTTTTTTGTCACTGGGTGTTGATTTTTATGTCTATTCTCCCCACTATCGTCTTTTTCAGCACGCGCCGAGCACAGGGACACGCATCAGAGCGGCGCCTAGCAACCATAGGATGTGTACGGGGGTTGCCTAGTAACCGCAGGGACATGTGGAGCTGACGTCACGTAAACGCGACACGCCCCTTCCGTCCCGCTGACGGCGCCCCGGCTCCGGCGTGCATCAGGAAAACGACGAGGGGGAGACATGGACGATTCAGGGATATAAGGTAAGCTCTCCACATGTTAATGTTTGTATAATATTTTCCTGACGACGGGACTTTGGGTCCCGAAACGTTGAATTAAATTTCAGTCACTTGAAAATCCTGCAGTGCCGTGTCTTGCTCTCTCTGCCAGGGGAGTATTTGGAGGACTATATATATATATATATATATATATATATATAAAATAAGATTTTAAACCTACCGGTAAATCTTTTTCTCCTAGTCCGTAGAGGATGCTGGGGACTCCGTAAGGACCATGGGGAATAGACGGGCTCCAAAGGAGACATGGGCACTAAAAAAGAACTTCAGGTATGGGTGTGCACTGGTTCCTCCCTCTATGCCCCTCCTCTAGACCTCAGTTAGAGAAACTGTGGCCAGAGGAGACGTACAATACGAGGAAAGGATTTTGGAAATCCAAGGGCAAGATTCATACCAGCCACACCATTCACACCGTATAACATGGGATATACGAACCAGTCAACAGTATGAAACAAAACAGTATCAGTCCAAGACTGATCCAAACTGAAACATAACCCTAATGTAAGCAACAACTATATACAAGTCTTGCAGGATGTTGTCCGCACTGGGACGGGCGCCCAGCATCCTCTACGGACTAGGAGAAAAAGATTTACCGGTAGGTTTAAAATCTTATTTTCTCTTACGTCCTAGAGGATGCTGGGGACTTCGTAAGGACCATGAGGATTATACCAAAGCTCCAAAACGGGCGGGAGAGTGCGGATGACTCTGCAGCACCGAATGAGCAAACATGAGGTCCTCCTCAGCCAAAGTATCAAACTTGTAGAATTTTGCAAAAGTGTTTGAACTTGACCAAGTCGCCGCTCGGCAAAGTTGTAATGCCGAGACGCCTCGGGCAGCCGCCTAAGAAGAGCCCACCTTCCTAGTGGAATGGGCATTTACCGAATTCGGTAATGGCAATCCAGCCGTAGAATGAGCCTGCTGAATCGTGTTACAGATCCAGTGAGCAATAGTCTGCTTAGAAGCAGGAGCGCCAACTTTGTTGGCTGCATACAGGATAAACAGGGCCTCTGTTTTCCTAACCCGAGCCGTTCTGGCCACGTAAATTTTCAATGCCCTGACCACATCCAGGGACTCGGAATCCTCCACGTCCCTTGTAGCCACAGGCACCACAATAGGTTGGTTCATATGAAAAGAAGAAACCACCTTAGGCAAAAATTAAGGACGAGTCCGCAACTCAGCTCTATCCACATGGAAAATCAGATAAGGGCTTTTGTGAGACAAAGCCGCCAACTCCGACACTCGCCGCGCCGAAGCCAAGGCCAATAACATGACCACCTTCCAAGTGAGATACTTCAATTCAACTGTTTGAAGAGGTTCAAACCAGTGAGACTTAAGAAACCGTAACACCACGTTAAGGTCCCATGGTGCCACTGGAGGCACAAAAGGAGGCTGGATATGCAGCACCCCTTTCACAAAAGTCTGGACTTCTGGAAGAGAAGCCAATTCCTTTTGAAATAAAATGGATAGGGCCGAAATCTGAACCTTAATGGAGCCTAACTTTAGGCCCAAATTCACTCCAGTTTGCAGGAAGTGGAGAAAACGGCCCAGATGGAATTCTTCCGGAGGAGCAGTCTTGGCTTCGCACCAAGACACATACTTCCTCCAGATACGGTGATAATGTTTCGATGTCACCTTCTTCCTAGCCTTTATCAGAGTAGGAATGACCTCATCAGGAATGCCCTTCTCCGCTAGGATCCTGCGTTCAACCGCCATGCCGTCAAACGCAGTCGTGGTAAGTCCTGGAACAGACAGGGCCCTTGTTGTAACAGGTCTTCCCTGAGAGGAAGAGGCCACAGATCTTCTGTGAGCATTTCCTGCAGATCCGGATACCAGGCCCTTCGAGGCCAATCTGGAACAATGAGAATTGTCTGAATCCCTCTTCGTTTTTGAGATGAGAGGAAGAGGAGGGAACACATAGACCGACTGAAACACCCACGGTGTCACCAGTGCGTCCACTGCAACCGCCTGAGGGTCCCTTGACCTGGCGCAATATCTCAGAAGTTTCTTGTTGAAGCGTGAAGCCATCATGTCTATTTGAGGCAGTCTCCACTGACTTGCAATCTCTGCGATACTTCCTGATGAAGTCCCCACTCTCCTGGATGCAGATCGTGTCTGCTTAGGAAGTCTGCTTCCCAGTTGTCCACTCCCGGAATGAAGACTGCTGTCAGAGCACTTACATGACTCTCCGCCCATCGAAGAATCATTGAGGCTTCTGCCATTGCCACTCTGCTCCTTGTGCCGCCTTGGCGGTTTACATGTGCCACTGCTGTGATGTTGTCTGACTGAATCAGAACCGGTAGACAACAAAGTAAAGTCTCCGCCTGACGAAGGCCGTTGTATATGGCCCTTAATTCCAGTACGTTGATGTGTAGACAAGCTTCCTGACTTGACCACAGACCTTGGAAGTTTCTTCCCTGTGTGACTGCTCCCCATCCTCTGAGGCTCGCGTCGTGGTTACCAGAACCCAGTCCTGAATGCCGAACCTGCGACACTCTAGAAGGTGAGCACTCTGCAGCCACCACAAGAGAGATACCCTGGCCCTGGGGGACAGGCGGATCATCTGATGAATCTGTAGATGTAACCCGGACCACTTGTCCAGAAGGTCCCACTGAAAAGTCCTTGCATGGAACCTGCCGAATGGAATGGCTTCGTAAGACGCCACCATTTTTCCCAGAACTCGAGTGCAGTGATGTACCGACACCCTGTCTGGCTTTAACAGGTCTCTGACCAATCTCTGAAGTTCCTGGGCCTTTTCCATCGGGAGAAAGACCTTCTTCTGTTCCGTGTCCAGAATCATGCCTAAGAAAGGCAACCGGGTCGTCGGAACTAACTGTGACTTCGGTAGATTGAGAATCCAACCGTGTTGTTGCAATACCCTCAGGGAGAGTGATACGCTGTCCAGCAACTGTTCCCTCGATCTTGCTTTTATCAGGAGATAAAAGTATGGGAAAATTGTGACCCCCTGCTTGCGCAGGAGCACCATCATTTTTGCCATTAATTTGGTAAAAATCCTCGGGGCCGTGGAAAGCCCAAACGGCAACATCTGAAATTGGTAATGACAATCCTGCACAACAAATCTCAGGAACGCCTGATGAGGTTGATATATGGGGACATGAAGGTATGCATCCTTTATGTCCAGGGACACCATATAATCTCCCCCTTCCAGGCTTGCGATGACCGCTCTGAGCGATTCCATCTTGAACTTGAACCTCTTTAAGATATAGGTTCAAGGATTTTAAATTTAGAATGGGTCTGACCGAACCGTCCGGTTTCGGGACCACAAACAGGGTTGAGTAATAGCCCATCCCCTGCTGCAGCAGGGGAACTTCGACCACCACTTGTTGAAGGCACAACTTTTGAATTGCTGCCAAAACTACTTCCCTCTCTGGGGAAGAAGTCGGTAGTGCCGATTTGAAAAACCAGCGAGGAGGCACCTCTTCGAATTCCAGCTTGTACCCCTGGGAAACAATGTCTATTGCCCAGGGATCCACCTGAGAGTGAACCCAGACTTGGCTGAAAAGACGAAGACGTGCCCCCACTGGAGCGGACTCCCCCAGCGGAGCCCCAGCGTCATGCGGTGAATTTAGTAGGAGCCGGGGAGGACTTCTGTTCCTGGGAACTGGCTGTAGCTGGCAGCTTTTTCCCCTTGCCCTTACCTCTGGCAAGAAAGGAAGATCCCCGAGCTCTCTTGTATTTATGCGACCGAAAGGACTGCATCTGATAATGTGGTGCTTTCTTAGGCTGTGAGGAAACATAAGGTAAAAAAGCTGATTTACCTGCCGTATCCGTGAAAACTAGGTCCGTGAGGCCTTCCCCAAACAGTTCCTCACCCTTGTAAGGCAAAACC
This sequence comes from Pseudophryne corroboree, assembly GCF_028390025.1. Taxonomy (NCBI): domain Eukaryota; kingdom Metazoa; phylum Chordata; class Amphibia; order Anura; family Myobatrachidae; genus Pseudophryne; species Pseudophryne corroboree. The sequence continues at coordinate 229,700,960 of NC_086453.1, forward strand.
TCCATATGCCGTTTCAAGTCGGCATCAGCTGTCCACTGTCGGGTCCACAGTGCTCGCCTGGCAGAAATCGCCATAGCGTTCGCTCTGGATCCCAGTATGCCCACATCCCTCTGAGCCTCTCTCATAAAAAGGACCGCATCCTTAATATGGCCCAGGGTCAACAAAATAGTTTCCTTATCCATCGTATCAAAATCAGCAGATAAGGTATCGGTCCACGCTATTACAGCGCTACAAACCCAAGCCGACGCTATTGCCGGCCTGAGTAATGTACCAGTATGTGTGTAAATTGACTTCAAGGTAGTCTCCTGCTTGCGATCAGCAGGATCCCTGAGGGTTGCGGTATCCTGAGACGGCAGCGCCACCTTTTTGGAAAGGCGCGTCAACGCTTTGTCCACCCTTGGGGAGGATTCCCACCGTATCCGGTCCTTGATCGGGAAAGGATACGCCATAAGAATCCTTTTGGGAATCTGCAGTTTCTTGTCTGGAGTTTCCCAAGCCCTTTCAAATAACTCATTTAATTCAAAAGAAGGTGGAAAGGTAACCTCAGGTTTCTTTTCTTTAAACATGTGGACCCTTGGATTAGGTACAGCGGGGTCATCTATAATATGCAGCACATCCTTTATAGCAATAATCATATAATGAATACTCTTTGCCAATTTTGGCTGCAACCTCGCATCATCATAATCGACACTGGATTCAGAATCCGAGTCGGTATCTGTGTCTACTACTGGAGAAAGTGGGCGTTTTTGAGACCCAGAAGGCCCCTGTGACATAGGGAAAGGCAGGGCATGACCCCCTGTCCAATCCCTGGACTCTGCTTTGTCCAAACGTTTGTGCAATAAATTTACATTTGCATTTAAGACATTCCACATATCCAACCAGTCCTGTGTCGGCGTTGCCGACAGAAACACCACACTCATGCGCTTCACCTCATCCCTAGGAGAGCCTTCCGCTTCAGACATGCCGACACGCACGTACCGACACTGCACCCACTCAGGGAAATCTCTAATCTGGAGAAAGATCCCCCACAAGGCCCTTTGGAGAGACAGAGAGAGAGAGTATGCCAGCACACACCCAGCGCCAATAACTCTGGAAAAAATTACCCAGATATAGCGCTCTTTTATATATATATATATATATATATATATACTGCGCCAATTATGTGCCCCCCCCCCCTTCTTTAAAACCCTCTGTCACCGGTGATCAGTAGGGGAGAGTCCGGGGAGCCAGCTTCTCAGCGTGTGCTGTGGAGAAAATGGCGCTGGTGAGTGCTGAGGAACAAGCTCCGCCCCCTCAGTGGCGGGCTTCGATCCCGCTCTTTTAAACAAACTGGCGGGGAATTCTCATAAATAACACCAAATAAAGTGTATATATCTATATAGCCAGTCCTAGAGGTATAACATTGCTGCCCAGGGCGCCCCCCCTGCGCCCTGCACCCAACAGTGTGCGCTGTGTGTGTTGTGTGGGAGCAATGGCGCGCAGCGTTCCCGCTGCGCATTACCTCGGTGAAGCTCTGAACTCTTCTGCCTTCCTATACTCACCCGGCTTCTATCTTCCGGCTCTGCGAGGAGGACGGCGGCGTGGCTCCGGGACGAACCGCAAGGGGAGACCTGCGTTCTGACTCCCTCTGGAGCTAATGGTGTCCAGTAGCCTAAGAAGCAGAGCCTAACATTTAAGTAGGTCTGCTTCTCTCTCCTCTGTCCCACGATGCAGGGAGCCTGTTGCCAGCAGGTCTCCCTGAAAATAAATAACCTAACAAAATACTTTTCTCCAGGAAACTCAGGAGAGCTCCCTGTAATGCACCCAGTCTCCTCTGGGCACAGTATCAAACTGAGGTCTGGAGGAGGGGCATAGATGGAGGAGCCAGTGCACACCCATACCTAAAGTTCTTTTTTAGTGCCCATGTCTCCTGTGGAGCCCGTCTATTCCCCATGGTCCTTACGGAGTCCCCAGCATCCTCTAGGACGTAAGAGAAATATATATTAGCATATGCATATGTGCTCATTAGTATGTCCAAACCTGGCTTGCTGGCTTTCCGTCCCGGCAATATACCGGGTCGGTTGCCATAGTAGCAGGGGGGGGCGCAGCAGCAGCAGGGGCGGGGATGGAGACGGCGCTGTGAGATGAGCTCATCTCCCTCGCCACCTCTCCCTATGCTATGAATGGGAGCCGTATCGCATCGACACGGCTCCCATTCACACTGCGCCTGACCCGGTATTCAACCCGGGAATAACCCTTCTTATATACCGGGTTGAATTACCGGGTCAGGCGACCCGCTAATTCGGGCAAAGTGCTTTCACATCGCACACTGACCCGTGTCGACACGGCAATATGCCGTCTCGATACCGGGTTATTTGTGCGATGTGAAAGGGGTATTAGTGACATAGGGGTATATGTATCAAAGCTTGGAGAGAGATAAAGGCCCAAATGTATTAAGCTTTAAAAAGTGATAAAGTGGAGAGTGATAAAGTACCAACCAATCAACTTCCTAACTGCCATTTTACAGTAAAATTACGTGTTTGAAAAATTAAGTGTTTGAAAATTACATTTAGGAGCTGATATGTTGGTACTTTATCACTCTCCGCTTTATCACTTTTTAAGGCTTAATACATTTGGGCCAAAGTACCAACCAATCAGCTCCTGTCAGTCGACAGGCTGTATTTAAAAATGACAGGAATTGGTTGGTTGGTACTTTATCTTTCTCCAATGCTTGGTAAATAGGCCCCTAAATACTGCAAGTGAGTAAAGTAAGATTCAGGAAAGTAAGGTATGAGGGAGAGTAAAAAAAGAATGTGGGTAAGGAACCCGGGATTTCACATGAACCCGGGATTTCTGTATGTCTGAAAGGAAACAAACTAGGACAGAGGGGTACATTTACTAAGCAGTGATAAGAGCGGAAAAGTGAGCCAGTGGAGAAGTTGCCCATGGCAACCAATCAGTACTGAAGTAACATCTATAATTTGCATACTATAAAATGATACAGAGCTGCTGATTGGTTGATGGGGAAATTTCTCCAGTGGCTCACTTCTCTGTTCCTATCACTGCTTAGTTAATGCTCCCCTAAGTCCCGGGTCCCCGACCCTGCCTCCTGGCTTGACCATAGTCCCTGAAAATTTCTTCCTTGTGTGACTGCTCCCCATCCTCGGAGGCTCGCGTCCGTGGTCACCAGAACCCAGTCCTGAATGCCGAACCTGCGACCTTCGAGAAGGTAAGCACTCTGCAGCCACCACAGGAGAGAAACCCTGGCCCTGGGGGACAGGCTTATTTTCTGATGTATCTGTAGATGGGACCCCGACCACTTGTCCAGAAGGTCCCACTGAAACGTCCTCGCATGAAACCTGCCGAAGGGGATGGCCTCGTAGGTCGCCACCATTTTTCCCAGTACTCAAGTGCATTGATGGACTGACACTTTTTTCGGTTTTAACAGGTCTCTGACCATGTTCTGGAGTTCTTGGGCTTTTTCCATCGAGAGAAAAACCCTCTTTTGTTCCGTGTCCAGAATCATGCCTAAGAAAGATAGCCGAGTCGTTGGAATCAACTGTGACTTTGGTAGATTTAGAATCCAGCCATGCTGCTGCAGCACTCTCAGGGAGAGTGACATGCTTTTCTGCAATTGATCTCTCGATCTCGCTTTTATCAGGAGATCGTCCAAGTACGGGATAATTGTGATTCCCTGCCTGCGCAGGAGCACCATCATTTCCGCCATTACCTTGGTGAACATCCTCGGGGCCGTGGAAAGTCCAAACGGCAACGTCTGAAACTGGTAATGACAGTCCTGTACAGCGAATCTCAGGTATGCCTGATGAGGGGGATACTGTATATGGGGACATGAAGGTATGCATGCTTTATGTCTAGTGACACCATAAAATCCCCCCCCCCCCTTCCCCCTCCAGGCTGGAGATAACTGCCCGGAGCGATTCCATCTTGAATTTGAACTTTTTCAAGTACAGGTTTAGGGATTTTAGATTTAGAATGGGTCTGACCGAGCCATCCGGTTACGGGACCACAAACAGGGTTAAATAGTACTCCTTCCCCTGTTGAACTAGGGGCACCTTGACAATCACTTGTTGTTGACAAAGTTTTTGAATTGCAGCTAAAACTATCTCCCTTTCTGGGGGAGAAGCTGGTAAAGCCGATTTGAAAAATCGGCGAGGAGGCACGTCTTCGCATTCCAGCTTGTAGCCTTGGGATACAATTTCCATCACCTAAGGATCCACGGCTGACTGAACTCAGACCTGGCTGAAGAGTCGAAGACGTGCCCCCACCGGCGCGGACTCCCTCAGTGGAGCCCCAGCGTCATGCGGTGGATTTAGAAGAAGCTGGGGAGGACTTCTGCTCCTGGGAACTAGCCGTAGCAGGCATTCTTTTCCCTCTACCCTTACCTCTGTCGAGGAAGGAACGCCCCGACCTCTTCTGGACTTATGCGACCGAAAGGACTGCATCTGATATTGCAGTGTTTTCTTTTGCTGTGGGGGAACATAAGGTAAAAAAGTAGATTTACCCGCGGTAGCTGTGGAAACCAGGTCCGCGAGACCTTCCATAAATAAAACCTCACCCTTGTAAGGCAAAACTTCCATATGTCTCTTTGAGTCGGCATCACCCGTCCATTGACGGGTCCACAGGGCTCGCCTAGCAGAAATCGCCATGGCGTTGGCTCTTGAACCTAACAGCCCAACGTCTCTGGAAGCGTCTCTCATATATAAGACTGCGTCTTTAATATGACCTAAGGTCAATAAAATGCTATCCCTATCTAGGGTGTCAATGTCAGATGACAAGGTATCTGCCCAAGCTGCTACAGCACTACAAACCCAAGCCGACGCTATTGCCGGTCTGAGCAAGGCACCCGTATGTGCATAAATTGATTTTAAGGTAGTTTCCTGTCTGCGATCAGCAGGATCCTTGAGGGCTGCCGTATCTGGAGACGGTAGCGCCACCTTTTTGGACAAGCGTTAAAGCCTTGTCCACCTTGGGCGAGGATTCCCACCGTAACCTGTCCTGTGCAGGGAAAGGGTACGCCATAAGAATTCTCTTGGGAATCTGCAGTTTCTTGTCTGGAGTTTCCCAAGCCTTTTCAAATAACGTGTTCAGCTCATGAGATGGGGGAAAGGTTACCTCAGGTTTCTTTTCCTTAAACATGCATAATCGTGTCAGGGACAGAGGGGTCATCTGTGATATGTAAAACATCTGTTATTGCAATAATCATATAATGAATACTTTTGGCCACCCTTGGGTGCAACCTCGCATCATCGTAGTCGACACTGGAGTCAGAATCCGTGTCGGTATCAGTGTCTGCTACTTGGGACAGGGGACGTTTCTGAGATCCTGGAGGGCCTTGTGATACAGCCAAAGCCATGGCTTGACTCCCTGTCTTTTCTCTGGACTCTGCTTTGTCCATTCTCTTATGTAATAAAGACACATTTGCATTTAAAACATTCCACATATCCAGCCGTCGCCGACGGAGACACCACAATCATCTGCTCCACCTCCTCCTTAGATGAGCCTTCCGCTTCAGACATGCCGACACACGTACCGACACCCCCACACACTCAGGGATATATATATATGGAGACAGTCCCCCAATAAGGCCCTTTGGAGAGACAGAGAGAGAGAGTATGCCAGCACCAGGGCCGGTTCTTGGGCGCTGTGCGCCCCGGGCGACAATAAGGGGCGTGGCTACGTACAGGGGGCGTGGTCATTTACGCCCCCTGTACAGACTGAAATGATGTGCGGTGCGCGATGACGTCATCGCGCACCGCACAGCAAAGGTCCTCTCCACGAAGGGAAACTAGACGCGTAGCTTCTAATTCCCTTCGTGGAGAGGACCTTTGCTGTGCGGTGCGCGATGATGTCATCGCGCACCGCACAGTAAAGGACCTCTCCACGAAGGGAAACTAGATGCGTACGCGTCTAGTTTCTCTTCACAGCGGCAGCGGGGGGCAACGGGCAGCGGGGGGCACAGCAGCAGCGGATCTTGCCCTGGTGCGGCGCCCTCCGGATGGCGCCCAGCGCTTTTATAAATATACTCACTGCGCCAAATAAATGTGCCCCCCCCCCCCTCTTTTTTTGCCCTCTATATGTGTTCAGCAGGGGAGAGTCCGGGGAGCCAGCTTCTCTGCAGCGTGCTGTGGAGAAAATGGAGCTGGTTAGTGCTGGGGGAACAAGCTCCGCCCCCTCACCGGCGGGCTTCGATCCCGCTCAAATCTTTATACTGGCGGGGTTTTTTGCCATATACTGCCTCCGCAGTATATATCTCTGCCAGTGTCCCTAGAAGGTTAATAATTGCTGCCCAGGGCGCCCTGCACCCATACAGTGCCGCCAGTGTGTGTGTGTTGGGAGCAATGGCGCGCAGCGGTAACGCTGCGCGTTACCTCATAGAAGATCCGAAGTCTTCTGCCGCCTTTGAAGTCTTCTACCTTCTCATACTCACCCGGCTTCTATCTTCCGGCTCTGTGAGGAGGACGGCGGCGCGGCTCCGGGACGAACGGCGAGGGTGAGACCTGCGTTCCGACCCTCTGGAGCTAATGGTGTCCAGTAGCCTAATAAGCAGAGCCTATCATTTAAGTAGGTCTGCTTCTCTCTCCTCAGTCCCACGATGCAGGGAGCCTGTTGCCAGCAGTGCTCCCTGAAAATAAAAAACCTAACAAAAGTCTTTTACAGAGAAACTCAGTAGAGCTCCCCTGCAGTGCACCCAGTCTCCTCTGGGCACAGGATCTAACTGAGGTCTGGAGGAGGGGCATAGAGGGAGGAGCCAGTGCACACCCATCTAAAGTCTTTAGAGTGCCCATGTCTCCTGCGGAGCCCGTCTATACCCCATGGTCCTTACGGAGTCCCCAGCATCCTCTAGGACGTAAGAGAAAATAATATATATATAGGAGGGTATGTAATTTGCTTTGGTAATCTCTGAGCTTTTCATTTCGCCCTCCTACCTATTCAATTACAGACAATTTTCGCCTGTTTTTAAGGCATTTTTGCCAATGCCTTTGAACCTTTTTTTTGTGAATAGCCATTGGCGAAAAATGCTTCAAAATCGGGCACAAATGGCCGGCATTTTTGCTGGTGCAGGTGAGAAAACATGTGGATTTGCCGATCCACATATTTTTTGCTCCTGCTCAATTTTTTCGCCTAGGCGAAAAAGCGTCCCTGCTATTGAATAGGGCGAATCCCCATTCGCCCTAAAAATAGCTGAAAGTCCAGTTTTTTCGCCTAGGCAAAAAAAACGGACCTAATTGCATACCCCCCATAGTGTAAGAGCATGTGTAGTCTAGTGAGACTAAGCAAAAGGCTAGTGATTAAAACAGACAGTATATAGGTCGGGATGTACTAAGCATCGCATCTGCGGTACATCCCACCACTTACCACGGACACATATCAAAAAGGCTTCTCTTGTATTTCTGATAAGACCTTCCATGCTATGTGAATCTAGTGATTCACGCTCATTCCCCACTAAGGTACGCCACTTTTGTGGAGATGCCCTTGGCACATGTAGCTTTGTAAAAAACAAAAAATGTGGAGGGGGGGGGGGGGGGGGGGGGGCAACACCAATGCTCTTTCTGGAACAGAGCACCAAAATTTGTACTTGCAGCTCTGCTGTCAGCTATTGTGTGTGGCGTTTTACGCATTTAGGGGGTGATTCCGAGTTGTTCGCTTGCTAGCTGCTTTTAGCAGCATTGCACACGCTAAGCCGCCGCCCTCTGGGAGTGTATCTTAGCATAGCAGAATTGCAAACTAAAGATTAGCAGAATTGCGAATAGAAATTTCTTAGCAGTTTCTGAGTAGCTCCAGACTTACTCACAAATAGCGATCAGTTCAGTCAGTTTCGTTCCTAGTTTGACGTCACACACACGCCCAGCGTTCGCCCAGCCACTCCCCCGTTTCTCCAGACACTCCTGCGTTTTTCCCTGAAACGCCTGCGTTTTTCCGCACACTCCCAGAAAACAGTCAGTTTCCGCCCAGAAACACCCACTTCCTGTCAATCACACTACGATCAGCAGAACAATGAAAAAAACATTGTTACGCCGTGAGTAAAATACCAAACTTTTGAGCTAATTTACTTGGCGCAGGCGCGCTGCGTACATTACGCATGCGCAGTTTGCGACTAATCGCTCCGTAGCGAAAAAAATAACGAGCGAATAACTCGGAATGACCCCCTTAATTGCTTGTGATGAATAGGTCTGACAAGGGCCCTGCCACATACAGTATATTTTCAAATCCACACTTTACGAGTGATCACAGCAATTGCAAGTGTGCAAAATAAACAAAAGGCTAACACAATAAAACATTAAATATCCACAACAGGCTCTAATAAGTTTGCTTGTATCTGCAATTGCAAAGCATGTATCACAATGTAGTGTTTCTCGCAATATTTGAACAGGACTGTTTATTGTAAAGTTAAGCGTCACTCTAACTAATGTGTTTTTCTTGTGCTTACAAAATATACATCATTGTCACAATTTACTAAACAGATGATACTCAGTGTCAAGGATTCTATGAAATTCAAAATATCAATAGCAAGAGATTGAATTCAGGCTCTGAAAATTGCTTTAACATTCCTGCAGCCTAACCCATAAAAGGTGCATACACACTGTGCGTTTTTGCCCAGTGTGTATGCACAGCGATGATCGCTGACATCGCTGGGCTGAAAATCGCTCAGTGCATACACACTGGGTGCTTTTCCCCCCTGCCCAGCGATGTCAGCCGGGGTGAGCGGCTTTCCATAGCAGGACGCTATGGAAAGCCACTCACCCGGCGTTCATCTACTGGTAATACCAGTAGATGAATGGCGGCCACCAGCGATGAAGCGGGAGTGCGCATCAACGCTCATCACTCATCTCTGGGGCATACACACTGGGCGGCTTTGAGCTGAAAGCAGCCTCCACACACCAAAATTGTCCTGCTTTCAGCTCAAAATCACCCAGTGTGTATGTGCCTTAACTCTCCCCGGTGGCGTCTAACCCTAACTCTCCCTCCCCACAGCCTACCTAACCCCCCTCACCAGCCTAACCCTCCTCACTGCAGCCTAAACCTACCCCCCCTTCCGTATGGCCTGATCCTAAGGAGCCCCGGCATCCATGACAGGATCCCGACAACTGTTGAGATTCCAGCGTCGGTATTCTGACTGCTGGCATCCCGACTGCCAGTATGCTGCCCGGATCCTGAAGCACTGACTACCGACTAGCATATAAAAAGCCTCCCCACCATTTACTTTTTTTCTTTACATTTCTTTATTTACAGCAGCAGAAAATAACCAGAGGTCATAAGTAACACATTCAAATACAACGCAAATGTTTTTCTTTTATAGTGTCATTAACCTGTCTGTCACAGCCAAGTGCTGGCAGTGTAATGTTACAGGCAGCCCAACCAGGTTATGGGGCAGATTCAGCCCTGCAATAGTCCTGAATCGGCTGCAAATTATCAATAATTTTGAGGTGTGAGCATGCGCCAGACGGTCACTGCAGCGCATACACTCCCCAATATGCTGGATTATCCGGCATGTCCGACCGATCAATACTTACATATTAGCTGCGCACCTTCACCGTACAATTATCCTTGTGTACAACTTTGTAAAGGCCAGATTTATCAAGCCTTGGAGAGTGATAAATTGCACGGTTATAAAGTACCAACCAACCAGCTCCTAACTGCCATGTTACAAGCTGGGTTTGAAAAATGACAGTTATGAGCTGATTGGCTGGTAGCTGGATGTTTAGTTAAGACAGGTTAAGCGTTGCTCAAGGGACGGGTGCAACAGAGCACAGGTGGCTGTGCTGCGACACAGGTAAGGGGGGTTATCAGTTTTATTAGTGGGGCCCCCATAACTCCGTTGCCCTGAGGTGCCCACAAGCATTAAAGCAGGCATTCACAACCGCGGTCCTCAGGGCACACCAACAGTGCAGATTTTAGTGATATCCAGGCTTCAGCACAGATGGTTAAATCAAAATGACTGAGGTACTAATTAAGTCACCTGTGTTCAAGCCTGGATATCACTAAAACCAGGACTGTTAGCTGTTCTTTAAGGACCAAGGTTGGGAAACACTGCATTAGAGGGTGATGTATTAAGCAGTGAAAATAGTAAACGTGGCCCAGTGGAGAAGCTGCTCATTGCAATCCACTTCACTTTTTTTAACCAATTAATTCAACGACCCGCTAATCTAGCAGCGTCGGCAATGTTTTGTTGTAGTAGTACTACTACTAATAATAATAATAATAATAATAATATTCTAATTTTATATATATATATATATATATACTAGGTGCTTCATCGCGCCCTACGGGCGCTCTTCACATCGTCGCAAGGGGCTACGCCCCCTTAACCCTTGCATGCCTTTCTGGGGTTCAATATTTGTATTATATGGAGTATTACCTGCATTCCTTTGTTAGTGGTTATATATTGCACAATGAAAGGGCGTGCGATGGTGAAGGAGGCACAGCCCCTTGCGACGGCGTGAACAGCACCTGCAGGGCACGATGTACAGAATGTAGCGGGTGCGGGGGGGACTGCGGATGGGGGAGGGTGTCTGTAGATGCTGTGGGTGGAGGGGGGGCGGAAGCGGGGGGGGCCCGGATGGGAAAGGGTCGGGAGGTGCTGCGGGTGGGGGAGGGGCAGAGGAGTGGGGGCTGCAGATGGGGGAGGGGTCCGGAGGCACTGTAGGTGGGGGAGTGGCAGGGGTGCCACGGGTGGGAGAGGGGCAGGTGCGGGGATGTTGCGGATGGATGAAGGGTTCCGTAGGTGCAGTGGGATGGGAAGGGGCAGGGGTGCCGGGGGTGGGGTAGGGGGTCCGGAGGCGCCATGGGTAGGAGAGGGGCAGGTACGGGTGGTGCGGCGGATGGGGAAGGGGGTCCGGAGGCGCTGCAGGGGGTGGAGGGGCAGGTGCGGGGGTGCCATGGGTGGGGGAGGGGTGGGTGAGGGGGGGACCGCAGATGGAGGAGGGTGTCTGCAGATGCTGCGGGTGGAGGGGGGCAGGTGTGGGGGGAGACATATATGGGGGGTGGATGGTGTAGGGGGTCTGGAGGCACAGCGTGTGGGGGAGGGGTGGAGTGCCGCATGTGGTGGAGGAGAAGGTGCGGAGGTGTGGTGCATTGAGGAGGAGTCTGGAGGTAGTTGGAGGGCATGCAGTAACAGGGCCAGGACAGGAGTGACAGGGTCAGAACAGGGGTGACGGGGCCAGGACAGGGGTGACAGGGTCAGAACAGGGGTGACGGGGCCAGGACAGGGGTGGCGGAGCCAGGACAGGGGTGACGGGGCAAGGACAGGGGTGACAGGGCCAGGACAGGGGCGACGGGGCTAGGACAGAAATGACAGGGACAGGATAGTGGTGACAGGGCCAGGGTAGGGGCGGTAGGACCAGGACAGGGGTGACAGGGCCAGTATAGGGTTGACAGGGCAAGCACAGGGGTAACAAGGCAAGCATAAGGGTGAAAGGGCCAGGATAAGGGTGACAGGGCAAGGCCAGGGGTGACAGGGACATGACAGAACACAGGGCACGGGAGAGATTGGTATTAGGGACAAAACAGTGGTGACAGACAGATGTATCTTACCGGAGTCACTGCTGCTGGCTGCTGCTGTTCCACTCCAACGTGTTGGGATCTGCTGCTGGTGGAGACTTGGCATGGCTGACTCTCTCAGGCTGGAGTCCTGCTTCCTCTGCCCGTCAGCATCCCTCCCCCATCCTCAGTCACACACCGCAGACCTCGCGCAGCTGCCGGGCACTGTGGTAAGGGGAGACTGGGAGTGACTGGTTAGCCCCCAGGAGACGCTGCGACTGGAGAGAGGAGGGGGTCATAGCATGCACATGGCGCGGACCTCGCGGCTGCTGGGCACTGTGGTAAAGGGAGACTGGGAGTGACTGGTTAGCTCCCAGGAGACGCTGCGGCTGGAGGGAGGAGGGGGTCGGAGCCTGCAAGCAGCTCGGACTTCTGCAGCGCTACCCGCTGGCTAAAGTGTGTGAAGGAGTACCTCACTGCGGGTGGCAGCGCTGCAGCTAGCGGTGGGGTTGCCGGGGCTGGAGATAACAGGCAGTACGGAACCTGCACAGCAGCAGGTGCCCCACAAAACTGCAGCTAAGAAGCGTGGAGTGTGCTAGGAAGTGACGCTCCTCCGCGCCAGAGAGACCCTGCTGAGTATGCTGATGTCAAGCACAGGGTCAAGCACACAGTGAGCCGGTGCCCGTCTGTCTGTACGGCATACCCCCTCACACACCCCCATACCTCCCAACTGTCTCGGGGTTCCGGCAGCAGAGCCGGATTAAGGGGGGGGGGCAGGGGGTACGTACCGTGGGCCCCACAGTTTTAGGGGGCCCCCCGGCTGGAGTAGCTCTGTCCCAGCTCAGAAGCTCCCCCGTCCTGCCAGCAACAGCGGCAGCATTGTGCTACAGTCAGCACACGCTGCTGTGTGTTGGCAGGTCTGTGGTGTTGCAGGGAGGCAGCAGTCTCCCTGCTTTCTTCTTCCTGTGCGGGTGTGTAGGGGGGAGCGACCACCTCCTCTGGATTTAGCCCTAGCGGAGGGGCCAAAATTCCATATATATTTAAAAAAAAATCCCGGAATTTGCATAAGGGGGCGTGGCCACGCATCCCGCGATTAGGCCATGCCCCCAGCCCCACAGCAGGCACAGCAATGAGCTAGGGCTCCCCTGTCTCAAGTGCCCTGGGCCCCCCGGACTCATAATCCGCCCCTGGAGTCATGCCAGCAGCTCACAGAGCGCTGGGCATGCCCCCTCACTGACGAAAACAGGGGGCCCTCCCGTGAAGCCACGCCCCTTTTCGTTGGTCATGTCCCTTTTTCGCCACGCGTGTGTCCCTCCTTCTGCCTGAAGAAAGCTGGGAGGTATGTACCCCTGTCTGCCCGAAGAAAGCTGGGAGGTATGCACCCCTGCCTGTGCCATGCCCAGGGCCGGCGCTTCCACTAGACAGCTTTAGGCAGCTGCCTATTAGCGCAGGGAACTCAGGGGGGCGGCGCGCTGAGGCTGCCAGGAGCCCTGGTCATTTTGGTGGTTAGCCCCCCTCCCTGTATCCCCCATGCAATACAGCAGCAGGACACCCGGCGGCATGGACACACTACTGGTAGCAGCGCTGCGGGGGTAGTCCTGCAACGCTGCTAAATTGAGTGATAGGCAACTGATGCTTTTTGGCCATTCCAGACCACTATACACTATCCAGTGTCCCGGGATCTACCACTGATTTTCTTCAATTCACCACCTCTCTGCAGAAGCTATGCAGTGGGAGCAGAGAGGTGGTTTCCTCCTCGAACGGTCCCGTCACCGTGTCCCTTCTCTGCCGGCCCAGACGTTAGCCACCACAGGAAAGAAAATTATCCTGATTCATGCCCCTTACATTATTTGTTATTTTTCCTCCTTATAGTAATGCCCAGTATACATTATGCCACATACTGCAATGGCCCTTAGACATTATGCCACACACAATAATGCACATGACACAATATGCACACACCGTAATGCCCCGACACATTATGCCACACACCGTAATGCCTGTGACACATTATGACAGGAATCGCAATGCTCGTTATACATTATGCTACACACTGCAATGCCCCTGATACATTATAGCACATACAATGCCTGTGACACATTATGACACACACCGCAATGATCCTGAGACATTATACCACATACCACAATGCCCGGGATATAGTATACAACACACCGTAATGCCTGACACATTATGACACACACCGCAATGTCCGTGATACATTATGACACACACTGCAATGACCCTGAGACATTATACCACATACCACAATGCCCGGGATATAGTATACCACACACCGTAATGCCTGACACATTATGACACACACCGCAATGTCCGTGATACATTATGCCACACACTGCAATGACCCTGAGACATTATACCACATATCACAATACCCATGATATAGTATACCATACACCGTAATGCCTATGACACATACCGCAATGCCCGTTATACCCTATGCCACACACCGCAATGCCCGTTATACATTATGCCACACTGCAATGCCCCTGAGACATTATACCACATACCACAATGCCCGTGATATAGTATGCCACACACCGTAATGCCTGTGACACATTATGACACACACCGCAATGTCTGTGATACATTATGCCACACACCGTAATGCCCATTACACATTAAGTTCTACAGTATGGCTTCTAATTACTTTTAAATTACCTGCTCGTTGCCAGGGGTTTCATGCTCTTGGTTCCATGCACGGTGCCAGGAATTTTCATGCTCAGGGTGTCATGCTCGTTGCCAGGGGTTTCATGCACTGGGTGTCATGCTCGTTGCTAGGGGATAGTGCTTGTTGCTAGGGCCGTGCTCCCAGTGTCACATATGCCCCCAGTGCCAGATATTCCCCCACAGTGCCAGGTACTCACGTGCCCCCACTGCTAAATATACCCCCCCAGTGCCACAAATGCCCCCAGTGCCAGATATTCCCCCACAGTGCCAGGTACTCACGTGCCCCCAGTGCCAAATATACCCCCCCAGTGCCACATATGCCCCCAGTGCCAGATATTCCCCCACAGTGCCAGGTACTTGCATGCCCCCAGTGCCAAATATACCCTTCCAGTGCCACATATGCCCCCAGTGCCAGATATTCCCCCACAGTGCCAGGTACTCACGTGCCCCAGTGCCACATATGCCCCCTCAGTGCCTGCCACATATGCCCCCTCAGTGCCTGCCACACATGCTCCCCCAGTGCCGCGCTCCCCCCTCCCCCTCCTTTGTGTTGGAGGGACACGGATGGCACAGCGCGCGCCTCTCCTGTGT